>NC_050203.1:41447500-42047500 GCF_013141755.1 Anopheles stephensi | reverse complement strand
TCGGATGGGTCCATTTCGATTCCATTTCGGCAAGCGGATCCAGCGTAGTATCGAAAAACGGTGTGGATCCCTCCCTGCTCATTCAACGAAACGCTTTGATCTGACTGAGACTTCCACATGTCAGCGGCCGACCGGAGCCGTCGTGTTTCGGAGGCTCGCATGGCAAGATTTGACTCGCTCCACATTTTATTGCCTGATTTGCTTTGACTACTACTGCTGCTGCCCCATGTAGCGATGGCTTTGGTGGCCTCCGCCAGCCGAAGAAAATGATACCGCCAGGAACAATGTCAAACCAAGGGAACTTCGACTTTGCCTGGATAATGTAAAACTCAAAACATTTTGCTCCAAAGTTGGCCCGGTGCGTGTTTTTTTTTTTTTTTTTTTTTTTGTTTGGGTTTGTTTTGCCCACACGGGCACGTGTCGTCTATTTGATGTCGTTGGTTCGAACCCAACGGTTACCGAGCGAGGAGCGAGCAGCAATGGCAATGGAATCCAATAGCCGGGAGCATCCCCGTGCGTCCCCCGGTACAGGCCACAGTTTACTTGCACAGCAGTGCGAACCCGGCGGCCCAAAGTTTATCCATTACTCCGCGAATAATTTTACCTATTGCCGCAAGAGCTTGGCTTTTACTAGTGCGGTTCTTGCGCTTGCTTTTTATGCTTTGATCTAGCTGCAAAGTTGACCAAAGCATCGTTCGTAGGTGCTGTCAAGCGGAACGGAATGCGGCGATAGGTTCTCGCTCTCTGGCCAAATCTTGCTGCGTGCGATAGGATTTTAGGTATGCAGCAGCAGCAAAAACAAAAAACTCGTTTAACGCTAAAACGCTATCAAACGTTTAATATCGACACAAAAGTTAGTGGATATTGTGTGTGGTGTACGTATTACCGAAGAAACTTGAGTGTTTTGAGATCGAATTGCCCTAGCCTGGAACACACATCGCCAGGATGGCTTTAAGCGCTAAAAGCTCCAATACAAACCCTATCCGGAACTCGCCTCTCCGTATTACCATCTCATCGTGCCGTTGTGTTGGATGTGTTCTTTAAAGTTCGCCAGCATGCTCCTTCCAGTCTGCCACTTGCTAGACTGTCAGTGCCACCTGTCTGTCGTTCATCCTCGTTCGTTCCTTAAAAGACACCAAATGGTTTCCAAAGCATTCGGCCCGAGTGAAACCGGCATGCGAAAGAAACGTCCAAGTCAATCATTATTTTTTACTTAACTGTGTTTCGCAATCCGCTTAACAGACTGCCAACGGCTGAGAAACAAAACGACGACCCGCGTGCAATGTCTTTTTCAAAAATAGATATACATATTCCACATCCAATGTTCAAGCGCCTCGAGAGCTGTGGCATCCCTATTTTCCCCCTGTTTCTTGTTTTGTTCTTTATCCTGTCGAACGTTCTGAAACGCCGTGGCGCCGTGGAGCTGCTGGTCACGCGAGCCGCAAGCCAACTGATTAAAGCCCTTACCCTAATCGCAGTCATCGTGTCCCGTGTTCCGCGCGGGGATCAGCATACTCCCGCAATGACAATGTGGTCACAGATTAAGCTCTCCGGTGTCTTTACGTCTCAAGACGAAATGCATTAAAATGGCCCGAGGGAAGCGAAAAGGGTGGTGGTGGACGATAAGCGAAATCCGCGATAAGGGACGCCCGACCGGAGCAGCATCAAACGCTAGCAATGTGATGAAGTATACGCAGGATGTTGATGCCATTCCGCCAGCCGTTCGGTGGCGTCCCTGTTTTCGTTTATCGCCTACATTTTTCCAGCCCTTCGTACAGTAATGGCGGGCTGAAAAACGGCACACAAACACACACACACTCAAGCTTCCGTCGGTAATGTCACTCCGGCTACGTTAATGTTGCCGTAGTAGCTCACGTGCCATGCCGTTTGCCAAGGATGTTTCAAGGATTAGTCAAACGAGAACCCATACGGCCTGCCGTGGCATGAAAAAGAAAAGCGCCAGCGTTACCGATTAGGCATTCATCACGGTTGGATGTTACTTTAGCGCCACCAAAAAACCACATGTTGGCTCTTATTCGCCTCGCTGCTGCTAAGCCAGCAATTCAAATCCGAAAATCACCACGTGCTGCGCTACACGACGTGTAACGACGCCGTGAAGGGACGGTTGCCTACTGATGCACGAACCGACACGGCACATCAACCGACAGTCGGCACTCGCATCTTGACTTTCCCCTACTTCCGGAACTGGAACGGAACAGAGCGCCGACTCACCACCTCCAAGGCAGGGGAGTTTGTTTTTGTTGACGTCTTTCTCGAACATCGACAAGTAAGATCAACCCGCACCCCCACTACTATCCCTTAATCGCCCAACCCGAAAAGGAGGCCCCCGCGTCGAGCAGGAGGTAAAAACTGAAACCGAGATGCAGCGAAAGGATAGCGACAACATATGGTTGTTATTGTATTTTATGTGTTTTTACGCTTCGCAAGTTCATGCTCGGCGCGTTAGTAGTCCATCCGCCGGAAGCCTTGCCACAAGCGTCCTTCCCAATCAAAAAAAAAAGTGGGTGTCATGCTGCTTAAAGCGAGTATAGTGCGGTGCCGAACAATGCACTCTTGAGGCGGGAAAGCCACCTAACCATAATAACTCTTTCGTATTCCAAATGAATGACTTGTTTGGCTATATATATACGGGAGCTTACGCACGGTTTGGCACGAAGGGTGGCCTGTGTGTGTGTGTGTGTGTGTGTGTGTGTGTGTGTGTGTGTGTGAGCGGCCATGATTCTTTGCTGTTTGTTGCCATTCCATCAACGGGGATGCCGCTGGGCGAAGGGGGAGCAAGGCATGGCAAGTTTGAATGGCCGCCCTGAAAACATAGTGCTTGAAGATGTGAAGGTCACGTGGCCGCATGGGTAGCAAATTGGGTTTACAAAGAAAGCTGCGTTTTACTAGCAAAAAGCACTGCACAGGCTGACTTACTTTTCACGCTGTGTATGTATAGTAAATCTGGCTTTCGGCACGGTGAATAGCGAACTTTGCATGGAATGTTTGATTCGGTTAAATTAAAAGCTAACATTGGTGCTTTGTGTGTTCTGAGGGATGCTTGCTATTTTGTGATTGCATATCGAGATCTGATCGTTATTAAACGCTCTCTATCAATATCTCAGATGTCCCAAATATGCATTCAATGCATTTCTTCTCTTGCTCTACACGGCCATAAGCAAAAAACCCCCCGCAGAACCACGTATGTTAACCCTTTTTTTGCTGAAACATCACCTAGGGAGGGGTGAATATAGTCGTTAATTTCGCTCCACGTAGTTGAACGTTATCGCAAATCGTCCCCAAAATACGCCGGAGGACATGCGTCACAGTCAAGGCAGCAGTGAACATGTGGCACTGGTTTCGGTCGGCCCTAGACCCTAGACGACCGTTAATTGGGACTTTGTTTGATTGTTTGGCTGTGCTCTAGTTCCCCGGTATTATCCGCGGAATCGATATCTATTTTATTGGTTAGCTCCTAGGCCACCAGTCACAACATTGGTGAATGCTAACGTTCCTCGAAAGATTTATCTAAAGTACAAAGTCGTGCCAAAGCCCAAAACAGTGTTACAGTACAGTATTTTATCTCGTTTTCAGGTACATCGATGAAGTGCCGCTTCATCCTGCTAATTATGGGGGGGGACTCACTGTGAAGGCAATTTGCCGCTTTAACCGCACCTAACTAGCAACCTTTTCCTCGTTTGGTTGTACCGCATCAGTTCACCACGGGAAGGATAATTATATTTCATAATTTTCATATTTTATTCCCAGAACCCAACCCCGTTGGTAATCCGGCCGTAGTATGTAGAACGGCGATTCTGCCCGTTGGTTTCGTTGGTGGTTCATGATAGTAATGAGCTTTTTGAAGTTGTCGATTCTACCCAGAATTCGAAGAACCGATGCTATAATATTTCTGGGCCCAAGTGGCTTTTCGGCGTGCTAGTTTAAGTATTTCGTTTAGCAAGAATTATGTTACATTGGTGGTGTACAATATTTTGGTAATATAGTTTCAATGTTTCGGGCCTAGTGCCCTTATTAATAGTTCATATCTAATAATAATAGTTTGTCTCGGATGATGTGCTGAGTACGGTTTCCCTTGCAGGCAAACTCTCATACCTAAACCTTGTCTAATCACGTATCGAGCGGGTGGGTATTATGGCTTCAAGTTAGAGAAGTAAAACTTTCGTTAAGTCGATTGAATATAAGTCACTTGAGCGAACTTCACCCTTAAGCCGTTACGGAATATTTGTGTGCATCTTCAAACACCCCGAAATGTGTTGCACCCGTCGGAACCCCATTCGTTCAAGCGTTTCTTCTTCTTGTGCTTCTCTTTTTCCTTCGTGATCTTCGTGGCAAATGTGTGGTGCAATACCATTCACAAATAAAAGTCCAAATACGCAAGCCTAAGTATACTGTAAATTAGTTTCATTCGTCGGAATGGAGAATGAAAGCATGAATCGAGCAAACAAATTTATTAGCAGCAATCTGTCACTTGGCATAAATTTAATTAGTGCTAGGTCCGAAATGATTTGGATTGAACAGCAAATACTGAATTAATTAAAAGTTGTATGAATATCTGTATTGGAGGAGGAGTAAACAATTTGTTTATGGGTTCATACACAATTACTCACAAACAACAGGCGGAATCATCGAAAATATTCAAAAATGCACAAAAAAAAGCTTAAAACCAATTTTCCCTATCTCCTAGCTGATGGAGGAAATTTAGATATAATCCAGTTCAAGCGCTCTGCACTGTCTAATGAATAGATTTTTGGATTTAACGAGCTTTTGTCAAACACCCGAGCATGGTAATAAGAACTATCGCTACAGCATGCAGTGTCCACTTGGAATGCGAAATATGTATCTCAAAAACAGTCAAACATAATTATTTTCTTTTCTTTTCAACAATATCACCAATGTTTAGGAAAGATAGGCCCTGTACCAAACTCAAAATAAGATCCCATTCGTATTCATTCACCTTCCAACAGCAACCGATCCTCGTGTGTTGCAACAATTCGTTCAAAGCAGGATATCACAGCATTGTGATGCGTTGACTCAACAGCAGCAAATCCGGCGGCACTGAGCTTTTGATTTTTGAGTTGCAATTCATTCGAGAGCTCGGTTTGCTGTCATTGCGCTGGTTTTCGAACTACTTGCTAGCTCACCGACGAATAATCCTCGTTGTGGATGTAAATTTGATAACAGTACAAACCCCCCTTGCACCTGCAACAATGCAACAATCGGGTCAGCGAGTACTATACTATAACTTCCAGTCAGTTCGTCAAAGCGGCAATATTTTGGGCATAGAAAATAGCCTTTACATTGGGAGCTATCCTGCTTGAAACATTCATTCAGAACACTCCACGCACGCTCACACTATCAAGAACGACGCAAAGTAAATGGAAACGCATTGTTTCCAGGATGAAATTGTTTTTCACATCACATGTTATGTTGATGTTGAGTTTTTTTTATTATTTTACACTTACATTACCGGTCTCCTTGTGTCCCGAGAGACACTCGGCACAATACCAGAGTGTATTGGTGTTAGTGAGATCAGCAATCCTGGAAAGTGCTGGACCCTACGGATCATCATACGGATAAAGTGAAAAGGCAACCTGATTCAATTGCGGCCTGGCGGACAGTTATTCCGTGTGCAGGACGATAACGATGAAGAAACGCAAAAGAGCCGCATGTCCGAAAGCAAATCTCGACGAAGAATGCAACACCAAGATCGTTCGCAAGCGTGTCGCATCAGCTGGTAATCTAGCCGCAACGCTGGCTTCCTTAAACAAAGGTGACATCGAGGTAACTCCTGCTGCTGATCCTGATTGAGCTGATAAGAGCACCACCATGGATGGTGCTCTCACTACTGCGGAGAGCACTTTCTCTCGCAATGAAAAATAAAACCCCCACCGATACGGTGCGTAACATAAACGAAGAGCAATACAGCTCTCTCTGTGCTGCTACTTACTCAACGAGGTGAACTGGACGCATCCTCGGCAGATAATTGCTCCAGAATATTCTGCGAAACGCGGAAAGATCACGAAGCTGTCACTAGCAAATCTGACAGCTTCAACCGCTTATCTGACAGCTTCAACCGCTCAGTTTTCCTTATCGACAGCTTCAACCGCTTAGTTTTTGACCCACGACTTCCGGGGGGATAAACCTTTTCGGGTTATTCTTAGGGGCCTGCGCTTCGGCAATGAGTTGCTCGTTGAAAACATGTTGAAGGAACGCGACTTTCAGCCCCTGCAAGTGCATGAGCTACATCCTGGCGTTGCTTTAAAGACACCATCCAAACTGTTTGTGGTTTTCTTCAAAAAAGGAATCACGACCCTTGCCGAGATACAGTCCATCAAGTACCTCAACTACACCAGTGTCAGGTGGGAGCACTATTCGCCAAGACGAGGCGTAGTCCAACAGTGCCAAAACTGTTTATCATTCGGGCATGGTTCGAACAACTGCGCTAGGCTCTCTCGTTGTGCTAATTGCGGTGGAAGTTATCGCACAACGCAATGCACTGCTGAACTCGAAGATCAACGACCAGATTCTCACAAGATTTCGCCAAAAACGAGGATATCTCCTTGCTTGCCTTAACAGAAACGCACTCAAAACCAACACAATCCTTCTATCTTCCGGAGCATGCTGTTGTACGAGCCTAGGAAGCGGTGAAGCAATAGCAGTGCATCGGTCTCTTAAATTCCGTGTACTTCCTCTCGCACAGACCAAACTGGTTGAGTCTGTTGGAATACAAGTCTCCACTACACAAGGAACGTTCCGCTTCTATTCGGTTTATTGTGCGAAGCAAGCTAGGGGAAGTGACGGCTTCAATTCAGATTCTGAAAAATGATCTGCAAAAGCTTACACGAAAGACACATCAACACATCATCGCCGGTGATTTGAACGCCAGACACCGCCAATGGGGCAATACTATCGCCAACAGAAACGGAACAATTTTGTATGATGACCTTCACTTTCATCAGATCACCTGCCTGTACTGGTGAAAATCGATGGTTCGGGGACCGAGCCCAGCAAGGAACGCCTAAACTATCGTGCAGCGGATTGGACGAGATTTCAACGCATCACGGAAGCTACTATCCGAAAGCCGAAATTCCGCTTAACACAATCAACGACATTGACGCAACCATCACCATGCTCGAAGCCTGTCTAAACAACGCGGTAATCAGCGACCCAATGACCAGTCCGCATGAAAACATTGTGCTGAATAGTATTGGTGAAATCGATTCCCACTCTGACCCTGCTTTCGTCATTAACAGGACCTCACGAAGTGAAATACATAGGATAATCATCTGCCTAAAACATCGCGGATTCAATTCTTTGACCCTACTGGCCAACATCTTCAATAGGTGCCTAGAATTATGTTGTTGCTACGGGAACAACAATGGACGTAACACTTCCCCGTTGGTGAGCCGGCCACGCGAAGGTATGGCCGATTCGGAAAAGGAGTCGCGCACCTTACTTTGGGCGTTGAATCCACGGATGCAACGTACCTCGCACAGGTTAGACAAGTGGCTTCATTCCCGGATTACCGGGGAATCTTTCAAAAGTGGACCTGATGGGAGGGGCGGTCGCGATTCTTCCAATTCCTCCGACGGAGCAGTAGGTACTACTAGACCATCGGCCAGAATTCCGTAGGGAGGACGAGGTCGAACCTTTCGCTGACCAACGCCTGGATACTGGCTTCTCTCCTAGCTTCCGACGAAGTGGTAGACACCGCTGAGGTGTCGGATCCGATCTTCGGAGGGGAGTAAGGGGAGATTTCTGGAGGGTTCTCACAATCACGATTCCTAGTAATTTCCGTCAGAGTGGTAGACACCGCTGAGGGGTCGAATCCGTTCTCCGGAGGGAAGGATTATTTCGGATCTCGTACCTGAAAAGAACCCTGAAACTCTTACGAAGTGTTCGGTTCGCCGGTTAAG
Source organism: Anopheles stephensi (assembly GCF_013141755.1). Classification (NCBI taxonomy): domain Eukaryota; kingdom Metazoa; phylum Arthropoda; class Insecta; order Diptera; family Culicidae; genus Anopheles; species Anopheles stephensi. Next base: position 42,039,563 of record NC_050203.1, on the reverse strand, counting down.
AATTGTGTCCTCTTTATTGAATAAGTTGATTTCTTATATACAAATTTTGGGGTACCTTAGAACGCGACGAAATATCATTCTTTCTTGTTTAACTATTTCCTTTCCAGCATGTGTTTACGTATCCTTTATGCTAAAGTTTAACTCACTATCGTGGTCGCAAACCACCAGTTCAAACCCATGCTTTAATGTTTGTTCATTGATCGGGAACACTTGCGTTTCACATAATGTAAACATTCATCGGGCTGGACGCACTTGCCGTTTGTCACATGCTGTAATGTAAACGTTAATCGCGCTGAACGCGTATGTTGAGGCGCGCATTGTTCTGTAAACATTCTCGATGCTCTAGCACCGCGCTAAAGGCGTTGCGTACGCCACGCTGTATCGTAAACATTGGTCGTGCGCTGCTTATGCCTTATCCGCGCTGATTTGCTGCCTAAGCTGAAAGCTTCTCGGTGCGTGGGAACATTCTATCGAAAGAATTGTTTCTTTAATGCAACATCTTTAATTAAGATTTGGTTTGATTATGCCCAAGGTTACCTTCCTTTTTTTCTAGCGTTGTCGCGTTCGCAACACAATCGTTAGGGGGACATTCAGAAAAAATTATAAAACAATCTCTTCAATCCATCTTAGGAAGTATACCTACTTACTTACTAGGCGCTACCACAACCGCTTCATGTTCTTCTCTTTCTGTAGGAGTCCTTGATACTGCTCACGGTCTATTCGCCGCCGTCGATTAATCTTATAATCGACTCGTCTTTATGGCGGACGCATCAACGCCATCTTCGCTTGGTCGTATCGCGCCTTCTTATTTGTCCATGAGACCGGCTCATAAACACTTTACAGGATGGATAGTCCGGCGGGCCATTCTTATGATACGATCAGGCTACCGGAGCTTGCTGACATCCGATTCGCTGTAAGATGGGAAGATCACCGTACAGATCACCTCCATTGTTTTTCCACACATAAGAGTTAAGAGGATTTTACCGAGAGTCCGTTACGAGATTATCAGCTTCAACCTGCTTCTTCACCGTTAGGCTGATCAACGATTACACCCCTCCCTGAGACAAGGATGAGAAGGAAACGGTTCTATTCTTTGACCGCCTTAAAAAATCGTATATAACCAGTACCCCAGGCAGCGTCCTGGAGGACTTCCATGCAACACATTCGCTAGGAAGCCAATGTATCACCAATACATAGGAAGTCACAGTCTATAGAAACGATAACGGTAGCAGATTGGTCCGGCTTGTAGCTGCAATGGAGTCACTTCTTACCAAATAGACCACATGTTGATGGCACGTATCGTGGGGTCAAGATTGATTCTGATCGCTGATGGTCGATCAACTTCATGATGGGCTGCAGTATCACCCGTCCTCGCCCAAGGAACATTATGTTTTATCATAGTTGTTGTAGCATCAGTAGATCTGTAATTCTGGAATGCCCGAGCAAACAATCTTACATCTTTGCAAACACCAAAAGGGCCACCCAGTCTCCAGAGCGCTGTTAAGACCGTTTCGTAAAACCATTTCTATACTTCGATAGTAGCTAGACAGAAAAATCCACTTTTCTCGCCTCTATGCTCACAAAAAATACCCCACATAGCTACTCATCGCTAACAACCCTATCCCGCCATGCGCTCCAAGCCCCTTTATTATGCCTGAAAGCTGGGACAGCTGCCAGCTATAAATTTGATGGAGCGGTCTACTTACTGAGGGAAGGAGATCCCTCATGCTCGACTGGGGGACTTGGGGAGAATGGATTCCCCATGCTTAATTTCAGGTCGTGGCCAAGATGAATGGGGAGGTGTGGATTTTTTTAAATCTCCAGGATTTGCCGCATAGCAAAGATTAGGGACGAATAGGAACGAATAGAACAAGTCGAGTTTGTAGTATTAGGGAGAAAATCTTGTTAGCGGTATTCAACACCGCAATACCTGTATAGTCTACTCTATTGCTCTTCTTTTATATGGGATAGATGGTGTCAAGATTCTAGCCACCGGGCCTCGATTCTCATACTGACTACCTCATACTTCAGTAATAATATGATGAGCTTCCTGTTTGGCTACTATTCCGTCGATAAGGCCAGGTGTCTTGTTGTACTTGAGTCGACAAGTTGTCTCAATGCCAGGATACGTAATAGTAATGCGATCCTCTGCTACTAGAGCTTCTAGCAGTTTGTTTGACTAATCGTTAAGTTATTCGTTACAATGCTGACATCATCGCCAAAGGATCTCTGGTTGGTTGACTGACAGTTCACCCTTAGTCTGAAGTTACTTCGGTGACCTGCTATCTCCTGGTAAAAGCTTCTTCTTGGTCCGTACTGCGATATGTTTTCTTGGAGTGCGCACACCCACTGCTCTGCTCACAATGATTTTCTCGGGCCGGTGAGCTACTACTCTTCTTCATCATCTTCTTGAGCGCTAAACTTCCAGAAGTTATACCCTGCCAATACTGGCTTGCTTGACTTGCTTGTACCAGCCAGCTGAGGTAGTCAGTCCAGCGTACGGGGAGACAGTTTGGACGAGATTCGATATCCATTCCTGGCGTGTGGAAACTATCTGAGGCGTCGATAAGTCAATAAGTGGAAAGTGGAAAGAGAAGCAATCGCAGACACGGGGAAAGAAGTTGAGAACCATTCCAAACTTCACGTGAAACAACATTAGTAATTTATTTTTCTCCAACTTACAGAGCTTTTCACCGCCACTACTACTACTACTGCAACTGCTCCTACTTTACTGCTAATTTATATGTATTGTTGAGAACACTGTGCACAAAGCATCTCACTCGTCGTACTCTACTAGACAGCTTTGGTTTGCTACGGATTATTATTTGAGGATCACCCACTACCCACGGGGCTCATTGCAAAGCACACCTGACGTTCTCCTTCACATCACAACGCTGGTTAAGCCCGTCCCAGTACAGCCCCGGTGCACAGAACGTCTGGATGGCTGATCCTTCCCGGCAGATAAAGTACTCGTCACACCGTTCGACGCCCGGCAGAAACACGATCTCGTTCGGGTTGTCCTTCGCTGGGCAGTGGCGCAACTCGCAATTGACGCGTCCCAACGGATTGCAAACCTTGGTGGTTCGATCAAACGCATGTCCTTCCGCACACTGCCCAACGTACGATGCTCCATCCGAGCAGGTGATGAACTGGTTGCAGTTTTGCGGGTGTGGCAGTATCTGTATACCCGTCCTCTCCAGACAGACGTGGCACATCACCTTGTCCTGATAGTCACACAGCTGCTCCAGCTCGTTGTAGTAGAAATCGCCGGGACACTTGTTGAGCGTTGCAGTGCCGTTGAAACAGTAGTGGTAGGCCTTGCAGTCGTTCACGTCGCGCACAAAGTAACCATCCTGCACCCCAACACACGGGTTAGACACTCCAATCGGGTCACCGAAAACTCCCAGCCCTGCCGTGGCTACGATCGAGATAAGCAACAGTGTTCTAAGACTCATTTCGTGAGTTGGATGATTTTCTGTTATGCCAGCACTAAATTGGTTGCAAGTATACCCCAATACTGAATGAAGTGTGCAAAAGTGAGCTCCAACATATGTATATATACGAGTGGTCGACTGTTCCCAATCCCAACGTTTATCACACACCTCATTCATTGGACCAAAACTGCACCGTAATGTAATCCGCGCTTTCCCACTAATCTTATCGCCTTGTATTTTAAACATTATTCTATCAATTACCAGGGATTGCTGTGGCCCGATAAACAAAACAGTATTCGCCTACCGTCCGACGATTACGTGGCACAGCGTTGTTTCGAGAATGAAAAGCAAATCATTCCCAATTGAACTTTCATACGGACAACTTTACACCAGCAACATCTGCTAAGCGCGTGCATTATCCTTACCGTTTTCGTAATGGACCAAAGAACTCGTACCGGCTTGCAGGCGGGTCCATTCACAGTAGAGTGAATTAAACATTCAAACTTTAAGTTCGTGTACGTACGTACGTGTCCGGCCCGGTCCCGGATCCAATGGTAGGGCATCCTGACATGTCGCCCTTGCCGGTAGTGGAGCTATTTCAAGATTAAGAAGAAAAAAAACTTTCACCGTTCGCCGGTCGGAAAACCCAATTGTTCTTGTAACCGACAAATCGGAGCACGTGGAAAATGTCTGTCCGTAGGTCACATGCAAACTTAACGACGTAATGCGGCTCTACACCGGGAGCTGGGCGATGGGGAATGTAATTTTAATAATTGAATAATCCTACCTAAACTTTCTTCGGGCTGAGTGAGCGTGCCAGTGTCATCGTCAGTGGAAGCTTGAGCTTGCACTTGCTCGAAAGTACGAACGAGCCAACCAGCCAGGAAACGTTAATTGTTCTTGTACAGTGTACGACAATAGCCAAGACCCGGCATGCTGGCACGTTGAATCTGGGTGCACAGGTTGAGCAACAATGTGCTGCTGCTGTGGCCAGACGCCGGGAGACCGAGAGGATTATTGGCAATAATGGTTTGAGTTAATGCATATGCTAATGCACGGAGACTACTTAAACTATGTCGTAGTGCAGTTTTACACACACTTCTTGATTTTATTGTGTGGGAAAATGTGATTTTAACACGTACCATACGGTGAATACCACCAAATTCAATTTGTATCCGTCCGGATACGTTTCACTCTGTAGTCGAAGCATATTTCTTTACTTCGAAATATTTCCTATTGTGCACTTTATGCGCGAACTATTGCTTGAATCTATTTTGAAAAGATAGTTACTTTCCATTCCCCTAGCTGGGTGATATTCTTCGTACCGTTGAAAGGCACCTTATCCCTAGTGGACTCGGCCGAAGTATTTCCAAGTAAAATAAATAGTTCGAAATTTATGATAAATCATTAAAATTGTTATAATTTTCCGATCAATCCCAAGAATCCACAAGATTAAAACTAAACCGCATAATAAACAATCTCACAGGGTGATTTATCGTCCTAATCTCTATACACAGGAAGTCGTTAAAAATCAAGCCTTGTGAAATCAGTAAAATCGTTGACTCACGTTTATGGCAGTTGTTTTTCATTCGCAACCCTCAATATCAGTATAGTCAGACATGGTATCATGCACACTATAAATAGACTCTGCATAACCGCAGTAGGTTTCGCCACTCTTGATAATCGGTCCTGTATCGGACCGGTTCAAGTGGATTGGTAATTCAATAATCTCATAGTACTATATTTCCGATTGCAATAAAACAATAGCAATCAGGTGCGGTGGAAGCACAGTGTCGTGAGTTGTTGATATAGACATTGACACGGGTTAAATATTGGCGCCACAAACATTTGAGGGATTGTGATGGGAAAGTATGGCTTCATCCTCTAAAACTTCAGTATTTTTGAGTCATCAAAATGTATCAGTAAACAAATCGTACGCGTATTCTCCCTACTCAGAATTAGTAATGATATCTTCGAACGATCTCAGCCTAAACTATTTCCCTCCGTCTCCTTCCTGTCCCCTTTGGATCTCAAAAATAGTGATACAGAAACATTGTTCCAGATTTTGCCATCGGCAAAATCGATTCATTTATCTAATAGTAGCAGCACCGTAGTAGGAATCTCTGGTTGGGGGCCTGATATAATTGGCCTCAGATAAGGAGCATCGTATAAGCGGCGTAATTTTAACCTTAAGTAGCACACCCCTTAGCAGCGCAAGCTCAGCTTTCACCACGATGCATCGCTGATTCTCTCGGAAGATCTCGAACAACGGGCTGTAACCCATTTGAAAACTTCAAGGTGCTTCATTCGCCACTGTGTAAGAAAACCGGATTGTTGCTCATTAAAGTCTTTACAAATGTATGGTCAGTTTATCAATTGCACCTGAATAAAAGATATGAATTGTAAATAATGGTCTAACACGTGAGCTTCTTTAACCTTTTATTCCGTCCGTTTGGCGCGGTTACATTCAGAAATGAATCAAATGCATTAGCGCCACCTAGCGTCAATTCTTCCAACCGTAGCAGCCAGGAAAACGGCAGGCGGCTGATTATTTTCAAAATGCCAGCTACCATAGCGTTTTTGCTTTGATTTTCTTCTCGGCCCAGCTGTTATAGAAGTGAAAGCTTTATTTAAATATATCTTATTCAGCAAAATTATTTTAACACAGAAGAGGTGAACGATTTTACCTTAAGTCTTTACGTATTTCCTGTTAAAAAAAATATGGCCATCATAATATAACTGTTCGATCTTACACTATGGGCATATAATCCTGGCCATAATATGCATGACAATGTGACACTTGTCAAAGTGACATCGGATAAGTCAAATCACACACACATACACATTTTCACTCACCTTCCGAAAATCCGTCGCTGCTTTCACGATACGCTTTGCGTAAATACTAAAAGTTACATAACTTCAAGTACGTTGTTATAATACTTTTCCAAACACTCTGCGGTCAGTTCAGTGCCCATAACCGTGCTCGTATAATTGTTCCATTTTCAGCATGGCTGGTGGTGGTGATGAAAGCAAACTTACCGGACTGTCGCGTTACTTCAATGGCGAAACGATGCGGGGCCGTGCCAATGTAAATATCGTTCATGCGCCGACCAAAATTGTTCCTGCTCACCTAAAAGCCACATGACTAACGCTCTCTGCTTTTCCCTCGATTTTGAAACAGGTTGCGAAGGCCACCTACGCGTCGATTGGGCTGCTGATTCTGTACTTCTCACTGAAGCCAAGCAAGAAGTGAGGAGCCCGCACCGTACCTGTCTACGCGTCGGTCATAGGATTACTTCGTGAAGTGTGCCAGTGGTGAAATACATTATGCAACAGTCGAGTAAAACCTAGAACCTCGTTTTCCAGTGCTTATTAGGCAGTTCCGGTGGCCGAGGCGATAATGGCGCCGGTCTTCACATGGCAGGATTGGTGCTCAAATCCAATCCAGATCGCCGCGTGAAACGGCGGGTCCAAACTTTCGGATATGAACAGGACCAGGACTTGAGAAATGAAGGCGAATCATTAGCTCTGCTCGGCATCCTCCAATAACCCCTCCGTTGTTGGTCCTTAAAGAGTAAGGTTTTGTAAATCTAGCTTACGAATAATGTCTTTCGCTTTGTTCAACGTATGGCCCTGTGTGCTCGAGTCCGCCATTTGATGCAAATTCTCCAAATACTGATCGATGTTGTCCACCGTCGCTCCAGCACAATCGCTAGACAGGGGCAATCCCTGCAGCGCATTAGCTAGCGTGGTGCGCAGCTTCAGCAGATAGCTCTCCAGCACCGCATTCCGCGATTCCAGACTGCTCGTTTCGCTATCCAGCTTTTGGATACCGTTCTCCATGTTTTCAACGTGCTTTTCGAGCACCGAATTCTGCTGCTCGTAGTCGATGTTTGACTTGCGCAACGTACGCAGCTCCGAATCCACGACCTTGTTGTGGTCAAGGAAATCTTCCGTAAAAATGGGTATGTCATAGTCGCCCTGGCGCAACACTTTCGGCTCCACCTTTCCGTTCACGTATGGAATGGACGATACGGCCACCTTTGGCTCAGACAATTCTTTCTTCTGTGCCATCTGGGCTTCGTTTTGTAGTGCTGCTTTCGCTTTCGCCTCATTGTTTAGTTTGTATTCCGATATCTCCTTGTTGTACCGTTCCTTGTCCACCTCCGCCGCTTCTAGGTACGGTTTCTTTCGATCTTCCGGCAGCTTGGACCACTCTTCGGCCATTATTTTCGTAATCTCTATTGGCGTTAGATTGGGATGGCTGGCCCGCACTCGCTCTCGGTTCTCATTCATGTATCGAACATAGCCTGAAACAATCGCCATAGAAACAATTAATTATCTGGGTGTGTGTGTGTGTGTGTGTGTGTGTCGGGACCAATTTGCCACTGCTTAGCACCAGCATGCTCACCAGTAAGCGGATGTTTCGGTGCATTTGCATCCTTCGGTGGTTTTGGCTTCTTTTTCTTAGCGGCCTTCGGTGCCGCCGTCTGTTTACTCTTTGTTCCGCTGCCAGAAGGAGCCGGGACGGTCGGATCAGGTGTTTTTTCGTCATTTTTCGCTGCTGCCGGTGATGGTTGTTCCTGTGCCGATTCAGTGGCACCGCAAGGTGTAGGTTTGCTATCCGATTCTTCCGTTTTTTCCTTTTCCATCGTTGATTGAGTATCGAATTGAAATACTGGTTGTGTGGTCGCTTTATTTTGTTTTGGGAAACAGTGCCCCCACCAACACAAGCATACGTTTGACGTTTCATTGCATTCAGACCGGCTTTGTTTATACGACCCGGTCCTATACTTTCTTGTAACGTAAATACAAGCACTTAAATACACACAAGATCTGCCATTCACAAATCATTTAAACATTTTACACAGGATCGCAATACCAATTTTGCAAAGTGCTCGACAAAGGGGTGTTTTGAATTTCACCAACAAAACCTGCATAACGCTGGGTACCTAGTGAGGCATACGTCGCAGCTGTTTGGCAGCCATATGTTTTGTATCTGTCAAAGTCGTTGCATCATTGAACACAAAAAAAACCTAAGGAAAGTTTTTGAACACCAATTCGGTACAATACTAAACAAGTATTGCTGTTTTAATTCCCTCCACAAGCTTTACCTTCTCTCTAAAGCTTAGTAACTCTATCGTGTGGCCGTGTGTTGTTGCGGCCGGTTTAGTAAACAACATACCCATTCAAGAGTACACATACACACGTGCGGCGGTATTTCTGCACGGTCAATTAAGCCAAATCGCCATCAATTCGATCCGCTACGAAATCATGAGCCGTGTTTTTGTTATCGGTATTAGTTAGAGGACCATTAACGCGTTAAGTGCTAAAGTGTGCTCCGGTCCGGTTTCGCGTGTTTTCGGGTTAATTCCGCTGCCACCACTCGAGTCTGCTGCTGCTGCGATGGCGCTAAAGCTGCTCCCCAACAGTGCGCTAGCTTTGCGAAAGTTTAACAAGTACCTGCGTAAAAATGTGAAAGATCAATCGGCCAGCATATTGCGCCTGTGGACAACGCAGTGCGAGTTCGTCTTTGCTCAACAGCTGCGAAGAAGCCAACAAATATTTGCTCACTATGCCAAGATCTGGGAGGAACGCGCCCTGCGCGAATTGCTGCGACGGTTCCGGGGACAGGTAAGGCACCGGCGCCCACCTTCTCATTCAGTTGGGGGGGGGGAAACGGGGCAAGGCAAGGCAAACGAATTGGTTTATGTAACAGGACAGCAACGAGCACACACCCAGGACCCCCAAAAGGGAATCAACAAGATAACATAATATCAGTGCCCAATGCCTGCTGTTGTTTTTTGGTGTGTGCGCCGTTTGGATCAGGCGGAATGCGATAGGGTTTATTTTTAGCGAAACCCCAAGTCACCAAGCACCCTCCTAATCATGGGTTCAGATGCACACGAAAAACAACAACAACCGTGCGGCGGATGGTCCCCAAACGCTCGAAATGCATCGCTTATTCATCTCCGACACACTGACGTACATCTCCTCTCTGTGACGCGGTTTTGCGCTCTTTTATATCGTTGCAGGTGCAACGACATGCCAAAGGGTTCATGCTGTCGTCCGCCGCGCTGCTCACGTTTGATTGGGAGCGTGAAAGAATCGAGCTTGAGTCGGTGCAGGAACACATGGATGACTTCCAATTTCTGGAGCGCCTGCAGCTGGAAACGATCTACTGCAAGCGGTGCGAGAAGCGAAAGTTGATCGATGGCCGCGTGGAGGGCATCACCTATTGCTGCTGTCCGAAGAATGTGACAGAAATGCTGTCCGCCGAGCCAAATGTGTACACCGCCTGGGAACCGTACATTGAGCAGAAGCGCATGATAACGTGGCGGCAGGAAATTAAGCCGGGACTGTTTGCCTACAAAGGTACGACCAAAAGACGACAGTTGGCGGCCACGAAATTCTTTGCCTCATCCTTTCCGATTGTTGTTTCCGACAGTTTACGTAGAATATCCCGACGTGACGGCGGAGGACTTCCTCCACGTGCAGATCGATGTGGAGTATCGCAAAAAGTGGGACAATACGGCCGTCAATTTGGAGGTTATAGACGAAGATTCGGCCAAAGGATCCAACAGTCACATCATCTACTGGGAAGCTTTATGGCCAGTGAGTACAGCGAGACGATTTTGCGCACAAAAAAAAAACATTTTTCCTAATGATTTCCGTTTCCGTCCCTCCGAACAGAAACTGTTCGCCAATCGGGATTACGTCTACAATCGGCGGTTCTTTGTCGATCGTAGCCGGCGCGTGATAATGATCGTGAACAAAAGTGTGGAACACCCCAAGTGTCCGGCCAAGCCGCACACGCAGCGGGTGCACGAGTACTGGAGCTATATGGTAATCAAGCCGACGACCGCCTTCAACAAGCCGGGCGTTTCGTTCGTGCTAACCTACTTCGATAATCCGGGACTGTCGATACCAAAGTACATTACCACCTGGGTGGCCAAAAAGCAGATGCCCGACTTCCTGCGGCAGCTGCACCAGGCGACGGTGAACTATGCGAAAGCGAAACGGCAAAACGAGACACGCATCATCGAGTTTTGGGATAAGCACAAGGATCCCGGGTTCGAGTACCCGCCCGATACGCTGCTCGGGTACAGCACGGAAGATTTCAACGAGGCACAAAAGCAGGAGGAAGAATCTAGTCTACAGCAAGGTACGTATAGCACCGTGGACATTGGGCACGGATTTCATCACCCTTCAAACCGGGCAGCACCCGTCAAAGCAGAATTGGATTGTGCTTATCGCTAGTAGATTCGTTCTAACGGAACTGACCAGATTCCTCCAAATGTATGTTCGTGTTTCTCTCTTTCTCTTCCATCCGTTTGCCATTCGGCTGGCGTCCATGCGTTATGTTTACATTCGGGGTGCATTGGTGCTGGCCTGTGGACACAACACGGCATGTGGTAATGTGCTGTACGTATGTTCCATTATAACTCATTCGCTTACCTATCCATCCCGCATCATGGAAAAGTGGTAGAAAAAAAGCTGAAATTTTGGCGCTACATATTGTTTAAAATTAAATAGAATGCTCCAACGATAAGCACTAACGTTAGGACTCTAAAGTATAGGCGCGAATAGTCAACGAGCGAGTAAGGTAACTGCTTCTGTTCGTGTTCCATTGCGTTGTGCATTTGTACATATGGCGTTTGAGAACTCAAAGCTAACAAATAATCGTTTCGGACGAGTTCACGCGATGCAAACATAGCTTAGCTTTCTCCCCGAGCCACTCCAAACACTTACAAACGTTCGTTCCTTTTTTCCCAACAGTAACACGCAATTATGCCGAGACAAATCCAACATCTCGCACGTTGCCACCTTCAGCAACCGCAAAGTCGAATGTTGAGTTGGTGCTGCAGAACGACAAAAACAGTATCGCAAGCGGCGGTACTACGGTGGAAACGTGCGAAAGCCCACCGGAAGACAGCACCGCTCCGGTCAAACACTCATCCTGGTGGAGCTACTTGTACTCTTACATCTATTTCGTCTGAACTTAGCTCCCCACAACCATGCGAAGGGGGAGGACAACTCTTTGACGCTTGCACGGTAGTTAAACTTTCGGTAGAACGCACGATAGGAAACGCAAGTGCAGGTTTGTTCAGCTCTTATCGTTCGCGTGACGAGACTAGTAGTATACGCGCGCGTAAAATACCTCAACAAGTTTTGCCAGTTAATGCATCGTTTGCGACCGTTTATAAGTGTAAGTGTAGGAAAACGCAACGGAAGGCAAGCTATTGCTTTAGTACAGTGACGGATATTGTTTATTAACCCGCGACACGTTGCGTTGTGCAAACTGGTGTGATTCATTTTTTAATTGTGTCGAAAGCTTTGCGTTTGTTTGTTTGTTTGTTTGTTTGTTTGTTTGTGGTCTGTTTGTTGTAGTCCAGCCAGGACAGAACGGTGATGTGCAATTGCTTTATTTTATTTAGGTTTTGAAACGATTCGTGCTTGTAAATACCAAAAGAGTTAATACGCGTAAATTAACGTTATAATACCACCCCGTCATACCATACCGTACACACAATCGTTAAGCAATAGTGTAGGGAATTGGATTCGAGTACCTTCGCGTGGAATAATGTTCTTATTTGTTAAATCCTATATAAAGTAGCATCAACCAATTGAAATGAACCATGGATGTTTTGCGTATTTATCGATCTTCTACTTCCGAAATTGCTTCGCAGATCCATATTTGCTGCTTGTTTGATTTGAAGGTTTTTACACTTTTAATGGAATAGTTGTGACCAGAATGTTTTAAACTGAAAACGCAGCATATGTTGAGCTCAACGATGAGCATGCAGTGCTGTATTTTATTTTTTTAATTAGCAGTACGGCCGTCCAAACTAATTTTTTTAGCTGGTAAAGTAGTCAATTAACTTAGGCTTACTTATCTTGCGCGAATCATTTAGAATTAGAAGAGATTGCTTACTGCAAAAAAGCTTTCTTATTAGTTTTAGTTTCCATACAGTACATACATACTCTTTTCCAGTTTCTCTAGAGCCACCTGTCTCGAACATATACTCGTTTATCTATATAACTTGGATCGTGGTATATACCCGTTTATGGTTTCAATCTATCAAATGAAACATGTGCATCATTCAGGGCGAATGTCGGAAATAATAGTAGAATATTGCGCAGGCGTTGGGGAACTTTTTCAGTCATACGGTGGAGTATTACAATCAGTTAGGACCAATTTTTACTAAGATGCAATTAGTGACTACAATAGCAATCAAGACGGATACACGGTAAGACTTAAGCGCGCTAAACCCAGCATGAGTATTCCCGTCTGTTATTTCCACCATATCAGCTAGGATATCCGTTCAGCGATGAGAGAGAGATACCTTTTAAATCCGAGGGATTACGCAGCTGCAGCGATTTGACTCGTGAAGCTGGTCTCCATTTGCATGATCGCCTCTAATTTGCTGTTGTAGGTGATGAAAGTCCGCCGGCGTTCAAAGATGATCTACGAAACGGTTTTCGCAGTTCATTTAGGATCACGCGCTTAGGTTCGTTATCCTTCGTTGTTAGAAGCGAGCAAGGATGAATCGTCACTTCACAGTCCTAACTATGTCCCTGAGATTCGTTCTTCTGCGTGACTCAACTTAATCGGCCGACCTTAAATCGGTCTTCAGTGAACAGACGCATTTATGTTTCACAAAGGCAATGCACGATCGTGTATCTATGTAGTTTTAAAAACATATTTGTTGTAATACCAGGCCAACCATTGTGCAATCTGCTATTCCAAACATATTTGAAAATATGTGAAAACAGATTTGTTACGCCATTTAGTAGAAATTAGCTATAGAAGCTGGACACGGTGTAGAACACAGGATGCGTCTTATGTTTGCGTACGAGTGTGAAGAAACTTCCAGTATCATAATCCTGCCTGGGGAATAGAATGTTTGTGAAGAACAAACGTGTTTACCGCGACGATTACCTACCGCCAGGCCGGGGTGCGAACAGATAATCTATGCGTCATCTACGACAAACAGTGGCCCGTTATCAGACAACTGACTGTCGCTAAGCAACAACACAGCAACCGATTTCGGCTGCCTAAATCGTCATACCCCCGGGGATCGTTGTCATGGTGCGTGTGAACAGGTGACAAATAGCATGGAAGCAATGAGTGAGTGAGTGGCAGCAACGGCTTAGTGACGAAGGCAGCGTCGTGATGGAGACTGGCAAAAGGTACATCCTATGCCACCGTCTGGACAGACGGTGCAGTCTTAAACCGATTCCTTCAAAACCAGGTAATCAGTCATCTGGGCGCGATAAGTTTGGCTACATTTGGCCTTTCTGTTTTCTATACCCCCTTTTTTGCGACGCCCGATCATCGCCCTATTGCCGGGAACTGATAGCGAGCTGTAAATTCGGAGGCCCGCCCTGGGTACATATGCTAGACGCCGCATCTGCGTACAGCGATCAGTACGATTCGAGAAGTGAAACCGTGCGAGTGCTTTGATCGTAGACTGCTGCCTGCTGTTGCTCTTGTGCTTCCTTAGTGTGCGTAACCAAGCTACGTCCAAGACCGGTCCAAGTGTGCGCTCTGGTAAAAGGTGTATTAGACAGTTCGTCCGTCGGTGTTGTGACGCGTTAGAATAATGCTACGCCAAGTGAGCAAATCGGATCTGCTGGCCAAGCAGTTTGACAAACTGCTACTGGTTCCGCTTTTCTCAACGCAAGCCCCAACCGTAGCGCAGCAGGGCTTTCCAGGACTGCGTCATAGTTCATCTTCTGCGCGGTCAGCTTCATTGCTCGCTGGCAGCAAAAAGCATGGATTTGGTAAGTCTTGATGCGTTCGGGAATAGTGATATGTGTATGAATCTAAACCGGTTTTGCGCTCGTTCATTGTCCAATCTCTTTCATCGCTTTTGAGAAGCTAAACTTGTACTTCGATGTGATCACAACATACGCTTGTTGTTAATCGTACTACAAAGACAACGAGGAACAAAACAAAGTGATAGAGCATTCAGCTATGTGCAATACACTTGTGTGCAGATCAATCTACTGACAAGCATCATCCTTCACCCGTTGCCGAAGGCGGTAGTCGCAATCTGGAATCGGCGAATCGGGGCACCACTTTTTTGTTAAAGCGCTTCCATGCATCAATATCAGCACAGTTGCCCCTTTCGTAAACATCCTTCACTAATCTGGCAAGGCTGGGACCCATTATCGGCGCTCGTATTTATAGCGAAGAAGGACCCCCGCGAATTGATTTTTGCAAACAGTGCTTATCAACAGTTTTGCAGTGCTCTGCGCTGCTGTTGTTTTATTGTTGATAAAAAAAACCGGACCGCGAACTTACACCCCCAATCGTTCACCCCGGTGACACGTCCCTGGAGGTCTGCAGTCTGACCGGCGATTGTCTACCCTTTTGGCACACCGACCAACAACATACTGTGCTGCATGTTGAATTGATTTCGGAACAAACCATATCAACCACAGCACCATCCACGTGCCCGCTCGCTTATGGCACGTCGTAACAGTTGGGCCGGAAATAGCAGCTCTTTTGATACCTTTGCGATAACGTCATTAAATTGGAAGGAATGTTTTTATATAAAGGCAAAAACGCTGCCTTGCTGACCAGCGGGTACGGGAGACCTTTCCGGAGTTCATCTCACAACGTGCTGACGTACTGCCGGAATCAGTGCTGTGCCGTGCTGACGTCTGTAACGCAAAAGTTCGCTCGCACTTGGGAGGCAAATTTAATGGCGAGACTCGCACAAGGGAGTGACCCCTATTTCAGATTTGATAGTGTAGTACTAGCTACGGGGACGGCGAGCCACTTTTTATCACTGGTTTCTTATCACCTTTGATGTGTCTATACAACTAGTTGGTTGCATTTTTTTTACTTATTGAACTGATAGTTACAGTCTGAAGTAGGTTGAACGGTGATTGTTTTACACTGTACAATGGGACTAACTGCTGCATACTGCTGCTCTTAAAGATTTGCAATTTTATTATTTAAAAAAAATCAAGTTTGGCTTTAATTTTGTTGCTCAGAAAGAACGGCCTGTCCGCATTTCTGCTTACGTTTGCTTATTGTGCAGCAAATTAATACTACATGCCTTTGCGAGGGAAGGTTATGTGTATGAGGACATTTGTGGCTCTTTTTCCCAACAGAACAGAATACCAAACTTCAGCAATCTAATCCGAAAACCACCCGTCGGCCAATCGAATATCCTCGCCTTTCCGGTGGACGCATCAACTCTAGCACTCCTTCGCAATTTAGCCTACCACGTTCCTCTCGTCCATCTGGACAGCGTAAAAGACCTTAAGGAATGGGTTAGCATCAGCACACCGCCAGGCTTGTCAAGTCTATTTTCTGCGCAGTGATGAATTTGTTGCAAACAGCTCATATGTTTGCCAAATCCTTCTGAGTATGAAAAAATTTTGTAAACTGTGAAAAATCAAACTCAGCTAGCATACGTTATCAGTAATGTTACTCTGCAATTAGCTTATTTACCTTCCCACAAACCAATATTTTTTTAGTAGCTCATGTGGGTGAACATGGAAGTCGGATGATTAGCAATTTTCATAATAGAAAGTAAAATATACTTTCCTGACTTTTATTCGTTCTTTGAACGATTCGATATCGAAGAGTGTTTTTTTTTTATTAGAAAAAGGGCTATCCTCATCAGTCGTTATTGAAATGGTAATAATACATTAGTTTCAATATTTTTAAAAATATCAAAATGTTGGCTATTGGTAATATCGGCTATTTGCACTAAGTCTCGTGCAGATTGTCCCCCTGTAGGGGCCGGGCGTTACCAGTTAGGAAAAAATTAAATACAATAAATATCGAAGCTACAGATAACGCACCGTGTGCTGGAGGTTTAATGCAAGGAATGGTATCAACGCCGAGAGGTCTTTCCCAGCCATAACCGACTACAGCAAATCCCCGTAGTACGCTAATGTTTGGGACCGAGCTCTCGCGCGTATCTCGAATTTTCGCGTATATCGAATTTCCTTTGACATTTTGTTCATACATCAAATTAAGGAGTTGAAAAATAATTATAAATAAAGAATTAAAATTAAAACCTGTTAAAAAATAATCCCATAAGACGTTCATTTCAGTTTACTTAAGAATTATATTAAAACTTATATAAAATGAGTAAACTAATAACTCTAAACAAATCTAGTTCATAATTTTATTTCAAGTATGTTCAATGAGCATATCTCGTACTCATCGTCCACCGGTTTAACGTTGTGAATTGAAAACTCTTTTGAGGAAAATTGTCCAACTAGAATTCAAACAGCTACGGTAAACGCAAAGAAATGTCATTTTCTCAAAAAGCGCGTAATGCGAAATCGCGTATATCGAGTATGGCGTACTGCGGGGATTTGCTGTATTTAGTTTCCCCCCTGTGAAAGGCTTGCCGACCCCTGAAAGCAACAGATAGCCGCTGGCGTTCCTGTGCAATAACAAAATGTTCAACGCGACAAGCCAACATGAACGAATGAAACATACCGATCGACTATTGTCGCTGATCAATATCCATATAACAAATATTTTAATCACTCTACTGCTCTACCATTTCGGCAATTGTTTCAAAAAAGGGATGAGATTGTACAGCACTTGGGCAACAAAGTTTTAGTACCTTCCATCCTGACGCGTTATTGAATTGGCACCACATATATTTACGCCGTTTTGTTGTGTTTATCTATTTTTTTTGCGGACATTTCGTCCGCTGCTATACCTTGGCTTTCCTGTTCCCAGTCTATTTATAGGAAGGTTTCCTTTCTTTTTAAATCCGAGCATTGCGCGAGACGCTTCATATCGGAGAACGCATGTGCAAAAAGGTGCTTAGTTCCCTTGCTCTGCGTGTGTTATCGATGCTCATACGAGATCAGCTCACCCAGCGGCAATGATAGTCTTATCAACTTTGCGCGCACTAATTGATTCGCCCTTGGTTTCGATAGTGCATAACTAAAGTCTCGTGTTGCTGTCGCGTTTACTCCAGCCGCAAACCGAATAGTCGGTAGGAGCCCTCTCATCTACTAGCTTCTGTCCGCTCCCGTGTTGGGCTGGATTGCAGTTGCAGTAATCGATTGTGCCTTCCACTTTCCAGACACACTTGTTGTTTAAGGAGCAACAGTCAGCTACAGAATATCGGCTAAGCTACAGGATTAGCTCAGCAAGTCTTTTACTGTCGGTGGTGCACTTTAACGTTTCGTGTGGAGTTTAATGTGTTTTTTTTTTGTTGCGGGCATTGCAGCAAAAATCAACGAAATGGCACAGAACGGATTCGGCCACGCAGCCACACAGCTCAAGGTGCAGCCCAAATCGCAGGCGGTGTTCGATCGTGAGGACAAGTTTGGAGCGCACAACTACCATCCGCTGCCGGTAGCGTTGGCCCGCGGCGAAGGAGTGTACGTGTGGGACGTGGAAGGCAAGCGGTACTACGACTTCCTGAGCGCATATTCCGCCGTTAACCAGGGTCACTGTCATCCGAAGATCGTGAAGGCACTGACGGAACAGGCCCAAGTGCTGACCCTCACGTCCAGGTAAGGGGCTCGTCTGCGGTGCGCCAGCCCATTGCGACACTCAATGTTAACACTGCCTGTTTTGCCCCCCCCCCCATTTCCAGAGCTTTCTACTCGAATGTGCTCGGCGAGTACGAGGAGTTCGTGACGAACCTGTTCGGGTACGACAAAGTGCTGCCGATGAATACGGGCGTCGAGGGCGGTGAAACGGCCTGCAAGCTGGCACGCAAGTGGGGCTACAAGGTGAAGCAGATTCCCGAGAACAAGGCCAAAATCGTATTCGCCGAGGGAAACTTCTGGGGCCGTACGTTGGCCGCCGTATCCTCGTCGAACGATCCGAGCAGCTACGCCGGATTCGGACCGTTCATGCCGGGCTTTGAGCTGGTGCCGTACAACGACACCGTCGCGCTAGAGAAAGCCCTCCAGGATCCGAACGTGTGTGCATTTATGGTGGAACCGATACAGGGTGAGGCCGGTGTGGTCGTGCCGGACGAAGGGTACCTGCGTAAGGTGCGCGAACTGTGCACCAAATACAACGTGCTGTTTATCGCGGACGAAGTGCAAACGGGTTTGGCGCGCACCGGCCGCATGCTGGCGGTCGATCACGAAGACGTAAAGCCGGACCTGCTCATACTCGGCAAGGCTCTCTCGGGCGGCGTGTACCCTGTGTCGGCCGTGCTGGCAAACAATTCGGTGATGCTCTGCATACAACCCGGCGAGCACGGTTCCACGTACGGTGGCAATCCGCTCGGTTGCAAGGTCGCCATCGCAGCGCTGCAGGTGCTGGTGGAGGAAAAACTGTCCGAAAATGCCGAGCGGATGGGGCAGCTGTTGCGCAGCTCGTTGCGCGAACTGCCCACCGACGTTGTGTCGATCGTGCGCGGAAAAGGGTTGCTGAATGCGATCGTCATCAATCCGAACTTTGACGCGTGGGAAGTGTGTTTGCGATTGAAGGAGAATGGGCTCATCGCGAAGCCGACGCACGGCGACATTATACGCTTCGCGCCGCCCCTCACCATCAACGAGCAGCAGCTGGAGGAATGTTTGCACATCATCAAATCGACCGTCATGTCGTTCGTGAGCAAGTAGGCAGCAGCGCCATTGTGCGGCAGGCAAGTGGGGCCGTGCCAAATTGATAACGTATGATATTGTATAGTTCGTAAGTCCCTATCATAATGCAGCTATAAGTGTAATAAAGTTTGAGCAAAGTTGGAACACCACACCGGATGCGCTTTAAAGGTATGCCAGTGCTCGAACTCACGGGGGCTACTTGAAATTAGTTACCGGGCCTCTTGGTATCCAACGAGCGAACTAGGCTTTTGTAACGCACACGGCGCTGTCTTTGCAGTGTGTGTAGAAACTAGGGAATAATAAATAATATTTATGCTTCCGGCCGATAAGAACCGGCTTCTGGCAGCCCATCGTCAATACCAATCATTTCACAATACCAGGAATGCTATGTTGTATAAAACCGCTCCTGCTACCAACCTACCCGACCCGCGCATGGTGATGGTGCCGACAGAGACTCTAATTGCTAGTCTCCGAGAAATTGCAGCGAGATGCAGCAGCGTTCTAATTCCATTTTCCTTTCCTTTCGTTTGGGATGCTCGCAGGGACGTTTGTGATCGCACATTGGGTTTGTCTCTAGAAGTACGCTTCAGCGAAAATTGCTCGCCCTTTTGGACTTTATTCTTCTCACCTAAAAACTCTCAATAATACTCTCTATCCAACGTACAATACAGTGTTCTCGTGGTTACTTGACTCACTCACACATTTTTGACTTTTTCCCGAGGTTTTTAATGGTTTCCCAGATATTTTAATTTTTCCCCCGCTGATTTTTTTTACAGTTTAAGACTTCTTTTTAAAATGCAAAATAAATTTTGTTCAGGTGTTTTGAGAAATATTAAGCAGTATTAAAGGAAAAGGATGGCCTCTGTTCGTTGCGTTTGTATTGGAGGTGGCTTGCAAGGCCTCTCCCCCAACCCCTCCTTGCCGCTTCGGAGGAGGACCTGCGCTGGTTTGCTGTTTAAAGGACCCGTAGGAAGCCGAAACAGAAAGGACTGCCACCCGCCCCTAACATGGTGAGCAGACGCTAGTTATCGCCCTCCACTCAGCCTAACCATATTACCCATCTTCCCAAGGGGTAATCCAGCTTGCAGAACCTGTAAGCCATAGTAGGGGAACAGTGCCGACTACGCGTTCCACAAGACTCCTGAGATTCAAACGGCTCCTACCACGTACGAAATGCGCTATATATTGCGCACTGATACGGCCGGTAGTCCCCTGTACGGGTACGAGTCCTGGACTATGGCTGGCGGTGAACACCAATGCAATCGCCATCTTCGTTGCTGAGCTGTTTGGCGATGCTCCTGACGGTTGCCAAAGCCGGAAGTGTTAGTTCGATAACGAACCGTTGTTGGACCGACCACGCGAAGGAGTGATCGATTCGGAGATCTCCGCGCAGATTCCTGGCCTTGTCAGAGTTGCTTGAATCAGGCGGCTAACCTTTTTTCCTGGAAAACCAGGAGAAGTTTTTAGCGGCGGACTCGCACTTCACTAACTCAGCGTGGACAACGGGAATGCCGGAGCTCGATCAGACGATTAACCTTTTTTCCTGGATAACCAGGAGAAGTATCTAACCGTGGTTCTTGCTTGGCTTGATTTCACCTAATTCTTCCGACGGAGTGGGGAGACACCAAAGTGCGTAACCAATTTCCGGAGGGAAGGCAAAGATGAAATTTTCCCGCTTCTGTAAGGAGACCCAAACAATGAAACACAAGTTTCTTCGTTGAGGTCTGGATTACAAGTCGATTTTATTCTTAAAAAATCCTGTCTTATATACTAAAATTCTGTGGGAAAAAGAACATGAAATAGCATTACATCGATCTCCTTTATCCTAACTCGGTATGCCGATGCGTTTGATCCCTGCCTGACGTCGGCTAGTGTAGGAGGTCTGTAACGTTACAATGTCTGGCGATTGTTACCCTATCGTTTTATGACCATGGGTAATGCATCGCGCATCTGTGGTTCAAGTGCGTATGTTTATTTTCCTATTGCCTTTTGCCTGCGCGTCGTTTACTCTATTCGTCAAGTTGGTCTTTCCTTCACTGCCCTACGACCGTGCCTTGATCTTCGCGCAGGTCCTTTTTTCGTGAAACTAATCGCGCAACGATAACGTATGCGTTGGGTTCTAGCGTTAACCCTTTTCGGCCTGTGTTCTTCACTTTCGTATTTTATTACATGGCCTGAGTTTACGATTACCATATGTCGAGATTTGTCCCTTTTTCGAGATATTTCCGATAACGCATCATAATCTTGTCGCTCTGTTAGTTTAGGGTTTTTTCCTAAAATAATATTTGCCGGTGATAATTTATCCTAAACAAAGATATTTAGTTATTTAAAGTTTTTCATCTAACTCTTGCATGCCTGTCAGTTTAGCTCAATTTTATTTTGTCGCGTTCGCAACAGGAAGGATATGCCGGTTAGGGCACGTGATAAGGATGCCGGACTCGTGACCTACCAGGAAGGTGCTCGGCATCTGTTCGGCACGAAGCGTAGAGGAGCCGAACACATCGTGCTCGTTGGCTGCTGGATCAAGGGAGATCTGAGAGGCACTAGCGCATTTGAATTACAATCCAGATTTGTAAGGTAAATTACATCCCGCAAAACAACATCTTGCGTCGGTGATCTGATAAAACCGGTGGATCTTCAAAAAAAAAAAATGTCAAAAAAACCGGTTCAATGGGAAAGGTGCCAATTAGGGGTAGGACAACGATCCGTTTCGCCAGTGAAAGCTGTCGATCGGAGCTGTTGGCCTAAAATTTTATTTATTGCAAATGTCGTTCATCTAAAGCTCGCGAAGTCACCACCCTAAGACGGCAAGTAAGCCAATTCGAAAGCGAGGATAACCGATCTGTTAGCCCTGTAGCACGAAAAGGGGTTCTAAAGCGAGCACCTTATTATACCAGCTTCAAGCCTTCAACTTTTCGTACATGGTTTATGGCACAATCAAGAAACGCTGTAGTTGCGCTCGTGGATGCAGAACATGAACTTTCACATCTCAACAAACAAGATCTCCAAGAAGCACCGGAAAATTCCATTAACGGTTGGTTGGAATTTCCGATCAAATAAAATCGATCCGAAGATCATGTCAGGAAAGGCCCAAACGTACAGGCGAGCACACTGCGAAGCACTGGTACTGGACGTACAAACACACTCTCACACGCGTGCCAAGAATTACACCACACGAATGTAACAATCTATCAAAGAACATAAACACGTCGAAAGGATGATAACAGTACAACAATCGCGTCAACGAGCGTCGGAGCCTGGGAGCGAATGCGTGAAAGAAGATCTTGTAAGATCGGCGCCGAACAAGACAAGACAAGACAAGACGAGGAAAATCCGACATTCTCTGGCTTGATAAGTTGCTTGAGCAGATGAGCAGCAATAGCAGAGAGAGAGAGAGAGAGTGTTAGCAAAGTGACCACCGAGGCCACAGCGCAACCAGAGAACAGCTCGACCAGACCTCCGAGCTTCGAGTCACGTTGAATCTGATCGGTCACGTTAGTTGTCGCGCGGAGAGTGATGCGTACAGGTGTGCATCTTCGGGCTCATCATCTTAAATAGCTGCTCTCACTTACAATTAAAAACGATCTCGCGTGCAATGGAGCTCGGCCCGGTGTTGCTGCTGTTGGCCACCGCCTGTACGGGGCTGCTGAGCGGTGGGTAACCGGTCTTTGTGACTCAGGCGTCAGCCGGCACACACTCAACTAAACGATTCAATTCCACCCGGCAGGGTCCACCGTCCAGGGTGAGCGTGACGGTGCGGAAGCAAATGATCTCGATCTGGATGACATGGAATACGATCGCGACAACGGAGGTGATTCGCTGATTCCCGAGCCGATGGTGGTGCGGTCGTCGCTCGGTGAGCCCCTGCCCACGGTACAGATACCGAACAAGGAGGGCGAGTTCGTGACGATGACTCGCATGGACGTGGCGGAGTGCAAGAGCAATGCGACCTATTACGAGGCCACCAAGTACGTGCAGTGCTATCTGTACCGGGCGAACGCGTCCGAGGATCGCTACGAGTTCCACTTCAACGGGCTAAGCTCGATCGTGCAGGCTGGCTTTAGGCGCGATCTGCCCACCGCCATCCTGGTGCACGGTTGGCTCGGCAGCTCCGAGTCGGTGGTGATCGATCCGCTCGCCAAGGCACTGCTCGCCCAGGAAGACAAGAACGTTATCGCGGTCGATTGGGAGCAGGGTGCGAGCACTTTGCTCTATCCGGTCGCCCGCTACCGTGTGCCGAAGGTTGCCGCACTGGTAGCGGCGCTGATAGACAATCTGGTGACCGGGCTCGGTCAGGACATCAATCAGGTGGGCATTATCGGGCACAGTCTCGGCGCACACATTGCCGGCATCGCCGGCAAGAAGGTTCGGGCGGGCAGGATCGGATACATCGTGGGGCTCGATCCGGCTTCGCCCCTGTTTCGCCTGAAAAAGCCGAACGATCGGCTCACGGCGGACGACGCCCAGTACGTCGAGATCATTCACACCAACGGAAAGGCGCTCGGCTTTTTCAGCAACATTGGCCAGGCGGACTACTACCCGAACGGGGGCGTACGGCAGCCGGGCTGCGGGCTCAGCCTGACCTGCAGCCATCAGCGAGCGGTGGACTTTTTCAAGGAATCGCTCAACATACGCAACTATTACGCGCAACGATGCGACGGGCTGACGAACCTGGGCCCATCCTGCTCCACCGACCGAACGGTGCTGGGCGGATTGGTCTGGCGGAAGTCGAAACCGGCCGGCGTGTACTACATCGCAACCGCCTCCAACGAACCATTCCTTCGTAGCAGTGGTTCGTCAGCCCAGCTGAGATCGATATCCTGGATCATCGCGGTGGCGTCGGTGCTGTCGGCAGCAGTACGGTGGGCCTGAACAAGCTCAACCACGCGCCCGTTTCATGACGGCAACAAGCACGCCAACACGCGTGCAATCGGTTGGTAGATTGTATACATGCCCTCTGCATGGTAAGCTGATTAACGCAGGCAGTGTTACGCTGCTCGAACGCATTCGTAGGATCGCACGTAGAGCAGCAAGGCGTGACTAGCGATCGTCCAAGTTTAGCTAATTACCAATCACTTAATCGACACAGCGGACAACAAGTACTTCGCTGCGTGGCTGCGCGTAGATGATGATCTCTGGATGTGATTGTGCCGAAACGTAGGGAAGGGTTATTCGACGCACAAAGACAACATTACAACAGCACGTCCAATCAAACCATAAGCCGAATTTGAGTCCGAGTTCATGCGTCTGGGAATACAATTTTTGAGAAAACACACACAAACAATTTGTCACGTAATCGTGTCACACCCACCAATGCTCCACACAGCGGGAAATTGTTATTTTTAGGACACCACCAACGCCACTTGGTCTCCCCTTCGTGGTCCTTCACCGTCCGGTTTTTGCATCCGTCCGGGACATCCGTCTTAACCTGTGATCGCAGCGTCGTCGTGAAATGAACCGCTTTGCACCTTTTGTTTGCAAGTGTTGGAAGGAGTTATTAGAGACTGTCCATTTTAAAATAGTACACGAAATATAGCAATACGTGTGTATCTACCTGGCACCAGTGTATGTCCATATCGGTGGACACAACACTTTTAATACCTTACTTACTTACTTACTTATCAGGCGCTACAACCGCTTTGCGGTCTTGGCCTGCACCACGCCTCCTCTGTCCTTGTGGACGGCCTAAAAGGACTTTACGGGCTGGGTCGTCCGGTGTCATTCTCATGACGTGACCAGCCCACCGGAGCCTGGCGAGTCTAATTCGCTACACGATGGTGAGATCATCGTACAGCTCGTAGAGCTCGTCATTGTAGCGGCCCCTCCATTGTCCTTCCACACATACGGGGCCAAAAATCCTTCTGAGCATCTTCCTCTCGAACGCGGCTAAGAGGGCTTCGTCAGTTTTGGACAGCGTCCGTGTCTCAGAGGCGTATGTGAGTACTGGGACTATAAAAGTTCTGTACAGTCCCAGCTTCGTCCGTCGCGACAGGTATTAAGAGTGGAGAAGTTTCCTCAGGCTGTAGTATGACCGGTGGGCAGCTCGGTGCTGACTTTTAACCCCAAAATGAAGTTTCCACCATCATTTTGGTTTTCACCTCGTTGTTAATCTCCAACCCGAGGTTCTGTGCCGCACGCTCGATCCTTTCATAAGCTTCTGCTACATAGGAGAGCCTCAAACCAATGATGTCTATGTCATCAGCGTATGCCAGGATCTGGATAGACTTATAGAAGATGGTCCCCGAAGTTTCCACCTCCGAGTCGCGGATGGCTTTCTCTAGCGCCAGGTTGAAAAGGAGACAGGCAAGCCCATCTCCCTGGCGCAGGTGCCCTTGGTGGTAGCAAAGGGCCCTGAGAGTTTTCCATCCATCTTCACCTGGCATGTGATGTTGGCCATTGTCATTCGTACAAGCCTGGTAAGCTTGGTCGGGATTCCAAAAGAGCTAATTGCGTCGTACAGTTTTACCCTGGCTATGCTGTCATAGGCGGCTTTAAAATCAATGAAGAGATGGTAGTGGAGTGGAGCTGCTGCTCCGCCATCTTCCCCAAGATTTGCCGCATCGTGAAGATCTGGTCAGTGGTTGATTTTCCGTTTCGGAATCCTCTCTGATAGTTCCCGACTATCTCTTCGACGAATGGGACAAGTCTATCTTGTAAGATTAGGGAGAAAATCTTGTGGGCGGTATTCAACACCGTAATACCGCTGTAATTGCTGCACTCTAGCCTATCTCCCTTCTTGTATATGGGATAGATGATGCCAAGATTCCAATCACAAGGCGTCCATTCGCTATCCCGTACCTCAGTAGTAATTTGATGAATTTTCTGTTCCAGTGCTGCACCACCGTTTTTGATCAGTTCGGCTACTATTCCGTCGGTGCCTGGTGCCTTGTTGTTCTTGAGCCGACGGATGGCCTAGGTGGCAGTAGCATGATATCATCTACTAGTGGAGCCTCTTGCTGTTCGTTGAACTGATCATTTAGCAATTCATCAAAGTACTGAGCCCATCGCGAGAGGACCTCTGGCTGGTAACTGACCAGATCCCCATCCTTATTCCGACAGCAGGTCACCTTTGGTCTAAAGTTATTTCGACGACCTGCTATCTCCTGGTAAAACTTTCTTCCTGGTCCATAACGCACTCGGATTTCTTGAAGTTCCCGCACCCGCTACTCTTCCCAAAGTGGGTTTTTGGTGCGTTGAACTCGTTTCTCTTCTCTCCTGAGCCGTGAGTATTCCTCTGCGCATGCCCGCGTTCTATGCCGCTGCTGCATTACTCATTATGCGCAGTTATTACGTTCGGTCACTTGTCTCCGTTCTTCGTAGAACCAGCCAGATCTGGTGTTGCCCCGACGTGGTGGGCGTGTGGAATTGGCACAGCTTATTATTTTTGTTTTTAGAGCGTTCCACCGTTCGCTCGTAGTTTCATATTCGTTTTCTGGTAGTAGAACCTCTCCTAAAGCGGATTTGAATGCCTGTTGGACGTGACTGTCCTTTAGGGAGTCCGTGTTGAGCCGAGCCTGCGTGTTAGCTTCGCCCCCATTGACGCGGGGACGGGCGATTCTGCAACGAATCACTAAGCCAACCAAATAGTGATCGGAATCGATGTTGGCCCCTCGATACGTTCTGACGTTCAACAAGCTCGACTGTCTTCGACGGCTAATCAACACGTGGTCTATCTGATTGACAGTGGCTCCATCCGGAGACACCCACGTAGCTTTGTGAATGTCTTGGTACTTGGTACTTCCCACAACCAGATTGTTTGCAGCTGCAAACTGGACCAATCTACTACCATTGTCGTTACTGTGCTCATGTAGACTGTGACTTCCAATGTATTGGCGGTACATTGGCTCCCTACCGACTTTTGCATTGAAGTCCCCCCGGATGATTTTAACATCGTGCCTGGGACACTGGTCAATGTTTTTTGTGAGGCGGCCATAGAACAGGTCCTTCTCCTCTTCATCCTTGTCTTCGGTAGGGGCGTGAACGTTGATGAGGCTGATGTTGAAGAATCTGCCTCGCATGCGCAGGGTGCATAGCCTATCATTGATAGCCTTGAACCCGATGATTTCGGATTTCAGCCGCGGACCGACGGCGAAACCCGTTCCGAGCATATGGTGGCGGTCGTGGCAGCTGAAGTATATATCGTAGCGGCTACTGCCACGCCTGTTATGCACACCATTCCCTAACCAACGGATCTCTTGTAGGGCTACGAGGTCCATGTTCAGTATGGCTAGAGCGTCATCAAGTTGCTTCAAGGCTCCGGCTCTGTAGAGAGTGCGTACGTTCCATCAGCCCATAAGAATATTATTTTTTGGACGGTGCGGGGGTCTGTTATCGTGGAATCCGGGTATCGCATAATTATTTAAGCTTTCCGTAGTCGCAATGTTACTTGAGGCAGGGTGACTGGCCCTGCGCTCAAAAAAAAAAAAAAAACCTTAAAAAGCCTAATTAAAGATTAAATGGCCCTTGCTGGCTTTTTTTTTATATTGGAACTTACCAGGGCACGACGAGGTCGCTTCACCAACGTATCCATAATAATGAAATCGATCTTGATTCGTCCTCGGAAACTTTGTGGCTTGCTAGTTATGCCTAACAAGGCGATCTAATGCTAAGCGGCAAAAAATCGATCGATGAAATTCTGGTAAGATGCCTCAGGTAAGAGACCAATATATTGCGCAAAAAGTAACACATTCGATTACGATTACGATGATCTTTGTTAAGCCAATTCCTATTCCGACACCTCGCAAACCATTCATCAGGAGATTAGATCCTGGTTAGTTGGTTGTAGTGATGTGCAACTAACCAAGTCAGATGATTGAATGAGTTTCAACTAATTCGTGAATTAAACTCTCCATGCCGACCACTAACCACTCACAAACTGCCGTTTCATTCACTTCATGAGTTAAATAGCTCCTTGGTAATTTAACTCTCTTTAACCTAGTTAAATCGCCAATGAATTATCTTACTGATGCGTAAGTTAAAACGCAGTGAGTGAGTGGTTAGTCAGTGCGCAGAGTTAAACCATTCCTCGAGATTTAACTCTTAAAGGGTGAGTATAACATTTAACTCACTATTCTAACTCATTCACTCTGATTTAATTCACGTTGCTGAGTGGTTGTCCACCAGCACTAGTTGGTTAGTCCGTTTTTTACACTTTGTGTCACTAGTTGCCTAGTAGATTGCCGGTTCTGTATCGCTCCGGGCCATGGTAGCGCTATAGAGGTCCTTTCTCAGTCTGTTTTCTCATAGGAGCTATCAAAGCCACAGAAAACAATCAATTAACTTCAATAATAGCTTCAATAATCATTTAACTTTCTGTCGAGTGAAATTATCTCCTTCGAACGAGTAAAGACAGTCTGCGTCAAACGGTCCCTCCTTTCTTTAAAGTGTCCGTTGGATCGGTCTTGTATAAGTCCTCTGGTAACTTTCCCATAACCTCACCGGTGTGTTCTTTCTAGCATAAGAGTTCTTTATATTTAGATTTAGATTTAAACTGCCGGGTGTAAGAATATCGCCGAGCCCATCACTATACAGCGATTATTCAGTTCTTTTCGATCGATCGATCACGCTAGATAGGAACTAGATACAAATCTAGCCAAGGAACTGTGTATGTGATGTCATCATGTTCCACATCACGGACGAACTTTGAAGGAGGAACCTCGCCGATTAAGTTTGCTTCAATCATCTTTTTTTTATGTATTTTTTGAATGCTGCTTGATATATAACAATTTTTTTCACATATTTTCAATTTTTACATAATATATGCATGTATATGTATATATATATAATAATATTCATATAATATCAATTACACCAAAAATATGCACAATTCTGTTGTTGTTTTTTGTTTTTTTTTGTGTGTGTCTGTGTGTTTTTGCTTCAGTTTTGCTGGTTTGCTGCATCTTACCACTAAAAACTAGAGTAGTTGTTGAAGTAATAGTAATAATAGTAGTAGTTGTAGTTGCTGTTTTGCTGTTTTTTGCTGCTGTAGTGTAGTAGTAATAGGTAGTAGCATTATTAGGAGTAGTAGTTGTAGTAGTAGTAGTAATAATAGCATCAATCGTTCGATCATCGTTTCCAGACTTGTTTTTTAACGCTTAGCGTTGCTGTATTCGTGCCACTAATCCGTGTTTTCCTTCTTATCGTCATTTCACCAAGGCTTGGCACCCACCGCCCAAACGAGTATTGCCAAGATGCCAATTTGTGTTTTCGTCTTATGATGCGTTGTTTCTAAGCGATCCATCCATTTACACAACTGCATTGTGTCGTTCGCAGTTGTCTTTTTTTTTTTCTTTTGTTGACCTTTTACTTGCCACTTTATACAGCTTTGTGTTTGCATCTTACTTTGTAATTGTTCACTTTCCTTCTCTTTATTTACTTGTTGCTTGTTTTTCATAAACTTTTTGCAACTTTATGTGCATCTGTATATGTATGTATGTGGTTGTTTTTGTTTTCTTTCATTGGTGGAGGACGTATGGTCATTTTCTACTTCCCACTATGCTCATCTTTCTTTGTCTTTTGTTTTCCTCTATCGTGACTCATATATTTTGATTGTTTTCTACGTACTCCTCATTGAAATGCATGTATTGTTCGCGTGTTCATTAGCACTGTGGGTTGACTTGTTCCCTGTTCGATCAGTGTTCCTAACCTGCTGCTGCATCACTCGCACCCAAACATTAAGTGTGTCTGTGTGTGTGTGTGTGTGTGCGTGTCCTTTCTGTCTTTGGCTGAGGGCAAGGAGGTCACACTATTGAGCCATCCTTTTGGAAGTCATCGGTACGGTGACGGTGGCGCAGCGAAAGATACTGCACCGATTTTATTAAAACAGGCAATCGATCTCATTGCACACGGAATGCAGATTATTGAAACACGGGCCATAAAAGCGTACACGACAGGAGGCATCGCACTTACCTAAGGACACTACCATCACCCCACCCCCCAACAACGATCGTATTTTGGTCCATCGAAACGATCGAACACACGAGACCTTTGGCATTCTTATGCCTTGCATCCGTAGCAGAAAAAGTGTCATTATGTACATGTCTGACTGTGTGTTACACACCGTCAGGCACATTTCGCCAACGATGTTCCAAATCTTCCTCTTCCGGTCCGTCGCGTTCACAATCGCATAACATCACATCCGCTACTTTCTGCTTCCTATTTCCTAGAGCTCAGTCGTAAGGGTATCCTCCCGCGAAAAGGCCTGCTGTTTTTGCTGTACGTTTGCTATTTTAAGTGGTGCATTTATATCATACGTGTTTCACTCATGTTCTGTTAACTTTGCTCCGGTTTCTGATTTTACTGCCGGCCATTATCTATGTTGATGGTGCTCTATCGCTCGGTCTCTCTCTCTCTCTCTCGCCCTCTCGCTGGTTTGCATTTTTTGTTCATCATTGCGTTGGAATCGTTCGGCATAAATGGAGGCTGATCAAACGAACGATTCAGCAACGTACAAAATGCTAAAACTTTAAAAATCGCACACACACACTCCAACCCTTTAGAAATTGTCCAAATGGTATGGGAGTTCAAGTGAGAGTAGCGTTGAGTATATTAAAGTTCAAAACTCGATGATAGCAAGGAAACACAACCATACATTCCGATTGTTTAAAATCGTATCTGTCGTAATCGTATCGTACAGGTGCCCTTAACGCATTGAGGCAACTCTGCTGTCGCCGCCAGTGGCTTGGCGTGGCATGGCGTGGCGTGGCGTGGACAGCACAGAACAGAACAGAACCTAGCTGAATGATACGAAAATCAGAGCGATGTTAGAAATAAGTCAGTCTTTCAATTGTTTGTTTCCTTCTCACGTGCTCTCCCGTCAACGTTGTCGTTGAAATCAAGTGAGATTTTGCATGCATCACACTGATACACCGCAGTACATGTTGCTAGTGGTGGTGCTACTAACAAATAAACCCTAGGTCCAGGTGCACCAGCCAGGAGAGCGCCGATAAAATGATTAATGCTTTGGAAAACTAAAAACCATCTTACATAAAGATAGACAGATAGGAAAAGTGCGCCCCTGCTGTGATAATGCCTCGATCGAAAGCGGCGCCACATGTTTGTGTATTGTTTCTGTCTTTGCTATATAGCATTGCTTTGTTCAATAAGTACACTTTTTGTCACAAGTATAAGGGAGAGCATTTTTACATCGTGGTCGTGGTCGTCGTCGTCGTCGTCGTCGTCGTGAAACACTAAACGGTCTTAATGGGATAAAACTAAACGTTAAACGTTTTTCGCTTCGCTGAGCCACACACACACACATTCGACGGAAGATAAATATCTAATAGACGTAAAGAACTTATGCACAATGAATGGGCTTGATGATTTCTTCCGTCGCCACCGTTGTGCCCGAGAGCAATATCCTTGCACGCCTCCCTCCTTCAACTTACTTCGGATGCGCATTGGA
This sequence comes from Anopheles stephensi, assembly GCF_013141755.1. Lineage (NCBI taxonomy): Eukaryota > Metazoa > Arthropoda > Insecta > Diptera > Culicidae > Anopheles > Anopheles stephensi. The sequence goes on along the minus strand of NC_050203.1, from coordinate 42,008,162 downwards.
GTTTCGCGTGGAACTGGCGTGGAAATGCACCACACCGCACGTGACATGGCTTTGGGGCTCGAGATGTGTGTGTTTTTGCCGGGAGGGAGTGAGTTTTGCTGCGTTGTTCCAACTCTGACCACACTGTGATTTCGAGATGTGTATGAGATGATGTGTGTATTATTGGTTGCTTTAAAACTTTCGTATCTGGTTCATTTTTGTGCCGGGTGTGTGTATGCCATTTGTTTTGAGGACTCTTGTGATTTTTGCAGACTCGATATAGTACAATGTTGCGTGTTGAAAATCGATATACTGCATGCTACTGTTTCATTCATTGTATGCTAAAAATAATGATTTCTGGTTTGATTTTGGTTCCTAACGTGTCCGTACTACTCACATATGTGTAATTCAGTTTTTGCGTAAATACTGCCTCCTCCTCGTTATTATTTTCTTACTTAAGTTCAGCCAGTTATTCGCCACTCGCATGTTGGTTTTGATATTTTTTGCGTAACTTTGCTCCTGCTTTGCTTTTCTGTTTTCGAATAGCAATGCACTAACACACTTTCACACTTGTGTTTTACTCAGTTTTAATCTCCTCTTTTTCAAAATATATTTTGTGCTGAACAAACGGAATCATCCCGCCCCGAAGGTCAATCAATCTAGGTCGCTCTACTGCTAAACTAATTTCAGTTACAATAGAGAAACAATGCTACAGAGACGACGAGCGGGCTGTTGTGTTGAACCGGCACACAATTCTTTCCTCTCTGGCAGTTAAGAGGAAAGGACGTTTAATTGCTTTTCGAATCTTTAACGTATCGCACTTTATCAATGTGCTTTCAATTTATGTGTGTGTGTGTGTGTGTTTTTTTTTTACTTTAGCTTTGAGTAAAACACGTGCGTATGGTAATTTGATTTTCGTTTACTGTTTCATTCGGTTTTGTTTAAATATTTTCAATAAAAGATTGCTCTAGTCAATTGCTCCCTTCTTAGCTCTCTCGTGACCCCTATGTGTACTTCATGTTGAGCTGATGCAATGCAGTACACGCACTACAAGTTCTCCACTTCCGATTTTGTAGAGTAAAAGATAGAACGCAGAAGAGAGCAGAAAAAAAATACACGCTAACAACAAACAAACCACATCTACATTAAACACTGACCCCTTTGATCCAGCAGCAAGGAGCGAAAATCATCATTAGAGAACCAGCTCAAATGAAATCTCAAACCACGCGTGCCCGGCTCCTTAATGCCTTCTCCTTAATTCGTTCATCTTAATTTGGTAACTGTAGCCAATTTTTGGTCCCCGTACTAGCAGCAGCAGCAGCAGCAGCAAATCAATATTGCAGCGTGTATCGTTGATGCAATTGCTGTGTTGAAGCAATAGAAATTGGATGTGGCACCAGAAACGCACGGCGCAATTTAAGGATGACTTGGTATATATATATTACGCAAATATTTACAAAGACTTGGCAAAACGAGTCCACACAACGCTTCGGTCCAAATGTGGCCGCGTTCAGGGCTCCGACATATTGCTCCGGTGGATGTACAGTGGAGGTGTGTGGATGAAGACTCAATGTTTTTCTTGTTTTTTGTTTTGTTTTGTTTGAAGGCATGCAAGTACACACATCAAGAAGCAGTTGCGTTTAAATATAATCCATCTTGCTGCTGTCTCTTGCAGTGTTTCACTAGTGGTCATAGCTAAGAGTTGTCTAATGAACTACGATTGCTTTCTATTGCTCATGCTTCGTATTGTTGTTACCAGAATGGCGTGTACCAGGTAATATGGTCTGCAACAGTCAGAAGCTATGTAATACGCACTTATTGAAATATACAAGCTACTTGTTTCGGTACGTACTTAAGGGTAGCACTGGGAGGGTTGGAGCGTGTTGTTCGCAAGATGTGGCCAACTTGTTAGGTAAGGGAATGATGGGGAAGCACTAGAGTCGTACATTAGAAGACAATTCGACAGGATCAGATCAGGTTTGTAGCAATATTTGTGCCATTAGTAATTTTTATCTTATTGTCCTACAACTTAAAAACGGGCGCAAATGATCTCAGAAACGTTAAAAGTGAATTATGCCCAAAGGTTGCATCACAAAACAAAAGAGTCGCTCGTTGACTGTTGCTTTTGATTAATCTGCGCACATTAAACAGTAACAGTTTTGAAATATTTGTAGCTGTTTAAACTGTTTGCCGGCCTATTCTCAAATTATGTACGCTCAAATGGTTTGCTTTTGCTTTTGCTCCTGTGTGCTCTCTACTTTGTACAACAGATGACCAAATTTGCGTTGCATACAGCAAAACAGGTGGGCTTTCATAACTTGTTTCACCTTGTTTCACTTGTAAAATGTATATATTTACACAGCTGATTGGAAATTTGATTTTGGAAAGGAAGTGATTGGTAATTTCATTTCAGGCGTTGTACAGGGTTTCGCATTGATCTCAACAACACCGCAACCCAATCGCACCACCACCAAAAGAGGGGAGAAGATTAGATACATTTGTTTAAAAAGTTCTTCCCTACCCGGCATTCGGCACAATCTGGACCAATCCGTTTGCTTCGTCAGTCTGGTGGCGCTACATGATTCGTGGTAAGTTGTCGTACATGCGATCATGCTGTGGACGAGCGCTACATTGCCTATTTGCTTCATTGTCTTTTACGGTATAAAATTTGTGATTCGGGCGGATAACTAGGAAGGACTAAATGCGTTTGAAAAAATATTATTCGGTGTCAGAGCGTGAGGAAAAAAACATAAAATCCCTTTTTGTAACAACCATTGTTACCACTGTTAGGTTCCCTTGGTCGGTGCTCTGACGACGGGAGAGAATTATTAAAACCCTTTGATGTTTTCCCCTTGTGTAAATCGTATCACTTGCCGTATGCAAGTCACTTGTCAGACGGAGGAAGTTTTTAATTGTGATTGTAGCTAAAAAATACTGTCATCCTTACAGTAAACACACACTCTTACAGCCACGGACGATGATAGGAAGGATGCGACGAACACTGCAGTAGTGGACGCTCAGCGTGATGTGGCTTCTAGCTCTTATTGCGTGTGCTGCTTATCTTTCACAGTGCGCGCCTAGTGTCGTTCTCAGGATTCGTATATCGTTGCAAAGTATGTTCTACCGCGACAATTTTGTTTCCCCTACTTTACGGCCTTTACAGCTGACGGAGCGAATAGAAAGGAGGGAATGTCTTGCTACAAGAATCAAGCATTCTTGGCACTTTGTGTCTTGTAATGTAATGCTTTTCTGTTCCTCTTGCACGTGTACGCTGACCACGTTCTTCCATTTTGCTCTTCCCAAACCAAAAAAAACCGCATAAATAAATAAAACAGTGCATTATATCACGCTATTTGTTTAAGATTACCTTCGGTCAACACAACGCTGCCAACAATGCAACAGTAAAATTTGAAATTGCCGATTTCCGTAATTGCAAGATACGCCTCTCAACGCTACAATATGTGTGTGTGTACATGCCAGCACGGCTGACTACATTTGATTGAAATGGTTGCATTGTTTGATTGCACTTTTCGTACCTTTCGCCTTCACTTATGAGCTAGTCATTGTTTACGTCTTTCAGTCGTTGCTGGCGCTTCGCTGCGTTACTATAAAAATGTGTAGTGATGTGTAGTTTCTTGTTCCATTCCTTTTTTTTGTAGAGGACAACGTCTAGCTTCTAGTCTAAAATTCGCTGACCGAACGTGGCACGCAAACATGGTGGTGTACACCCACCGATTGGATGGATCAAAAATGCATTCCGAAATCAAAACCAAACTTTCAACAATCATTTTTTTTGTGCAGGATATCAATGGCAGAAAGAATCAGGAGCCCGAAACAAAACGCCCCATAACAACATTCAATCTCTTGCCTGCCTGTTGCCTTTCGCTAGCTTCAAACAATAAATTATTAAACAATTAGCTAGCTTCAATAACTTTGCCATCAAAAGAAAACCCTACAGAACAGAACATACCAAACCAAGCAGGAGAAGGGAGAAGCAAAGGTGAGATTACCAAAACAGGTTTGCAAACTAAACGGCAGGGAGGATAAATAAAATCATACCACCGATGACATACGCTTTTTACGATTACTTTAACATTGCACAATTGAGTCATTAGGCAAGTGGCCAGCTAGACGGAAATACACTCTGTTTTTGTTTTTAAAAAAATATTTCAACTGTCTACTCCCCTAACAAGACACGCTTCTTCTGCGTCGTCTTGAGCGCGATTTAAATGGTTGAATTCGCCACACATTTTGTTCTTTCATAGTACGCAGCCATTTTCCCGATGTCGATCATGTCCATCTTGGTGTAAAACCGAAAGCTTTTTTTCAAAACTGTATCGGATTTTCAACCGAACCGAAGGGGACTTGCAATTTTTGTAAACGAACAGACATATTCTACTGTTGGCCATGCATCAAGAGTTACATTGCAGCACTATATGTTAACACCATAAAATGCTAATACGACATCGATATATGCAATTTAACCTCCTTTCACGGCCTAACGACCTCTTCTTAAGTCATGCCAGTCCTCACTATGAGGAGGCCGCTCCGGATGAGATTTGAACCCCGGTCTATATAAGTTGCGATTTTACGGAGCTGAGAAAGTTTGTGTTTCCTTGTTGAGAAGGGTCAACGATGCCGAATTAGCGTGTTAGCGCTGTTGACATGTAGTGTTACAATGTTGAACTGGCCAGAAAAACCGTTTCTTTAAAAAAAATCCCAAAATTATCTCACGTTACTGAAACCAGAGTGTACTACCCCCGGTTAAGCTTACTTACTTGGGCCAACCAACCAACTAACTGGACGTAGGCCATCAAGCATCATAATCGAGAAACAAAAAACAACAAACGAATTTTAAACGGAAAATCAATATCAAATATAATTAAATTCAAAGTGTGGTAACAAAGTGTTGACAGATAATCTCATTATCTGCACGTGTATTGGTCGGAGTGTTAGTTGGAGGTGTTTTTTATATATTGGGTGACTTTGAGTGAAATTTTTGGATGTAGTGCTTTCTTCCCTCGTTTGAATTACGCGATCATTTTACGTCTATGTGTGTGTGTGTGTGTGTGTTCTCTTCATAATCATGGCACATTTTGCCAATCTGGAATTTTGCATCACACACCGAGGCTTGCTGTACGCAACTACACGCAGTGTTCTAGTCTAGTCCAGAAGATGTAAATAATGTTATTCCTGGAGCAATTGCAAAACCCGCGCTACTAAATCGAAATGCCACACGCTCCCACTGCTCCGTGTGCGTGTATGTATGTGTGTGTGTGTGTGTGTGTGTGTGTGTTTTGTATCAAACGATCTGTTGCGTCAATTTAATTAGAACGTAATGCGTATTATTTTTTCCTCATTTACAGAGTGTGGCACTAATATCTCTTTTGCTTTCAGTTTTGGAAATTCCACCGCACTGCTGCTCGTTACCAATCTCTAGGCAGATTTATTTACAACAAGATAAACAAAAAAAAAAAACAAAACTACAATTAAATTGAACGAATGGCGTGCGCACTTGGGGCTTTTTTCGCAGACAACTCAGTAACTTCCGGTTGCTGACACACCATTGCTAATGTGAGGTGTGTTGCACCTCGTACTACTTATTGTTATCACCACTACAAGCATTACACTGATGCACACAACATATGTCGCCACTCGCATCGTTTCTCGATTGCATCTTTGCACCGAACGAAACACACCTCCGCTCTCTGCTCTCGGCACTGCTAAATTAATATTTGCTAGCTTTAACTGTGCTTGTGCATATCGGAGAGGGCGCGCTGACGAGAGGGTCGCTTTATCTGACTATTTGTCATAACACGTCCACACTACCATTCTGCTATCCCCTACACGGTAAACAATCAATAACCAATTATCTAACGGAACAAACACAAAAGGAACACTAGTTAACTAAATAACCTTTTTCGTTTTAAATTCCCAAGCCATTGAAGAGCAGATGTAAGATATTTTGCTACTTGTGTTTGTCTCTGTGAGCTCTTTTTAGAGCGTACGTGAGCTTGCTTAACTGTAAATTACGTTACTTTTAACATTTGCTGCAGTACGACCGACCGCGGCGTATAACTGCACCAGGATCAACCTCAATCGAGCATAATAACTGCTATAGCTTCATACGTCTTTCTGCTGCATCAATCCCAATTTGGATGTATGGAGTAGGAGTTGTTGTTGGGGTTCCCCGCGTAACAGCCTCCTCGAATTGCCGTACTACACGAGCTGGACGATTCGCGTACTGCAGGTCTGGGGCTTCTGAGCATCCAACTCCGCTCGAGTTTCTTACGAACAACTGTTTGTGTTTTTTTTCGTTTCGTTTGTTTTTGCAAAGCGAATCATGGAACCTGCTACACACACACACACAGGCAGCTGTGTGTTCTACGCAAATATGCATCAATTTCATGACATGGATGTTTCCGAGATTTGGCAAAGGTTTTACGTGGTTTATATATGCGTGGTGATTTTTTTCTTTAAATTCAGTTCAAGTGTCCAGTATCGATCGTCCAATCACCGCAGCATCCATGCAAAACTGGCAAGGACTGACTACCGAGAATGGCAATTAAGGATCTAGACAATCATTACGCCAACCGAAAAACGACAACAACCCAGTAAGTAACAAAGAAAAACAAAACATAACTATGAAGATAATAAAATGAGAATTTGGGCAACCATCAATCCTGAGCCAGTGAGAACAGTGAGTGGAAATAAAAACAACCTTACAAATTGCAATTGTCTAGCGATTCGAAGCACTGTGGGTATCAGTCAACAAATCGACCAATTATAAACCAAGGAGTAAAGTATTACTACGGTAAGCATGTAATTGATTGACCAATGCTAACACACACTCAATTACCTTGTTTTGCAGACCGGTCCATTCCTTGCCATGCAAACTTCCTACTATCCGGGCATTTTGTTTATCGTCGTGCTGCTTGAGTTGAAATTCGAAATTTTGAAACAAATCTGATCGCTTGTTTCGTTGCCAATGCGAACAAACAAGATGTGGGTGATTGGGGTTCCCTTCCGGAAGATTCACGAATTGGCGTGGTTGGGAGCGTACAGGGTGAAGAAGATTGACTAATTTATCCCATCCCGTCGAAATAAATATTGTCTTTTTCAACATATAAAATACGAACGCTTCATGTGTTTCAACAATCGTCAGTAATTCTCCTGTGGCCTGCACGAGCCGTTGGTTATCGACGTGTCGTAATCACGAACAAGGAGCTTGATGTGAGACAGCTTCTTGTGAAGATAGTTAAACCTGCAATGGTTGGTACATAAAACGTTTTGCATTAGTAACAATCTAAAAACAGAGAGAGAGAGAGAGCAGCACATACGCACACACCACACCACAACCCTCGATTGCACTTACCGCTCTTTGTCCTGCTGAAATTTAACGTTTTTAATACTTTTCTCGTATTCCTTCAGAATTTTCATTTGAATTTCCTGTAAAATACAGCAAAACGCTCAATAGTTAGTATAGCCCTGTGCGCTGGCCGTTGTTTCGCCGGTTTCGAACCTTGTATCGTTGCGTATCCTTCGGTTCGTGTAGCAGATCATCTTCGTACTGAGCAAATTTCCGCGAAGCATTCTCTAACACTTCATGCAGTCGCCGGTATTCCTTGTATTCGTTGTCAAATTCAGTCTTGTATCTACGCCGTTGCTCAACCGTCGTTATCCTTGTAAATTGATTGCTACAACAGAAAGGAAAAAACACAGCTGGTAACAAATGCAAACATCAACAGTCCCCTTGCAAACAGAATTCGACCCAACAGCAAGAAAGCTCCAATGCCGTGCGAAGTCAGTAAGCTTTAAACTACCGGTTAGTACGATCGACCAAACACTATCGCAATTATGCTTGCATTAAAGTTAGTTAGTTAGTTTGTTAAAAAATAAAAGCAATTCTCACACCTTATGAAGCAAATTTTAGCACATGAAAATAATAGGTAAAGGCGTCGAAAGGTTGATAGGGGAAAAAGAAACATGAAAACAACAAATAACAGCTAAGGAGGACAAAGATGTAAAGTGTATAGGGAAGGCACAGAACGTAAGAGATACATATTTGTTGCTAGCAGAAGTGAGCAGGGCTTTTGATACTGCCATTGTTGAAATGGGATAGTTTAATTGATTGATAGGGCGCAAAGGATGCAAGCCTTACACAAAATCATCTTCTCCCCCGCCGTTCATCTGCTGCGCACCGTCCAGATAGCCGGTATCGAATGGTTCCCGTTCAGCTTCCGTTTCGCACACTGACGATTCTATCCGTTTGGCAACATCGTTCGATACCAGTGAGTAACTCAAACTAACACCATCTTCTGTTTCCTGGGCGTTTGGCGTTAGATTAGGTCTAGGAGACAAACCGGACGTTTTCAGAAGAGAAATAGAAAAAAAAAGAAAACAAAAGCATATACATATCAATCTAAACGCCAACATTGCGCCAAAACCACTGTCGAGGATGATAATAACTGGACTGTAATGTGATGTGGATGTAATTACAAGTTTTTAAACATCTTTTGTTCCGTATTAATCCGTGAAATCGTACATCCATACGAACCAACATTACGCGTAACAGAAAAAGCATTATATTCTGATAGAGCAAGAGGATACAATCTGTTCTTTTTTTCCTTTTTTTTGCTGACTTATGTTACTCTTTACCCAAGTGACGAGTTTTTAATAAATAGTCTGAAAAGATCAGTTTTCAGCAGAGTAATTAGTTGGAACATTTAGCGAACATTGCTTTACATATATCTCGTTTAAGTATTCCGTGCCCAAAAAGCTTAGAGAAGGTTAGCCTTAATATTCTTTGATTGTTAACTTTACAAGAGCTGGTTCTCATTAAATACTCGATTGAACACGATCCCACCTCCAATGAAATTCCCAAAGAGTCGCGCACAGTAAAGTAAATCCCTTCGACCTTCATATTTTTAACGGACCCCATCCCATCATAGCAGTAAAATGTTGGATAACCGCAAAGGAAAAGCATAATTAAACAAGCATCATTTGTGTGAGTAGAAATGCTCCAACAGAACATACTTAACGAGACCACCAAAACCAAATAAAGAAGGTGGGTGGCTTTGTAATGGCCACCAAAGTAGCGGGCGGAGAAGGAAGGACATGGTGTAATCCATTTCCCGCTGTACAGCCAATAATTACCCGTAATAGTGCGACGAACGTATGGAATGATGATGATGTTGGTGGTGGTTGTGGTTGTGGTGGTGGTGGTGGTGGTGGTGATTGTTGTGATCATCTTGTTCCCTCGATCGTGGATTCATATTACTACTGTCTCTGGAATCTGTAATGCCGCGCCTACTACATATCGGTACCGATTCCGATTCATCGACCGGTCGGATGATATGATCGATACAGGGTTCAAGATCACCGTGCAAGAGAGAGAGAGACAGGAAGGAGGAAGTTAGTTGACAGTAGTTGAAAGACGAGCCGATTATGTAGAAACGTGACCACATAATTATACACAATACATTTGTAACAAAAGGGAAGCGGAAGAAAACACGGGGAACTAATCTCGTTCGTATGATTACTTGAAACGAAAAAGTGCAAATTATCATCTTTTCCAAACATCATTTGTGCAAAGAGGAAAGAAAAAGCCAAAAACAAAAAGAAGAAAAAAAGACCCGGACACCCGAACTTTGTCAACAGTACAAAAGCTCAACAAAAACAGTCACATGATAACCACATAATCGTAGAAATAAAACTAGTGAATAGGTATCACAGGTATGCTTTTCGACCTTTGCCGTAATAACCATAGTTCGCTCGCGCATGACACACGAGACGAGCGCTTACCTCGTATGGTCCGCACTAGTATCTTTCTTGTAATGACTGATGCGTTGCTTTTTGGCGGTGGGTGTTGAGCCGATTTCTTCACTGCCGGCAAGAACGGTTCGCTTGGTACCCGATTGAGGACTGTTCCCATTGTGTGCACTAGACGGACTCTGCCCGGAAGTCGATGAGCCACCGTCCGAGCTGAGCGGAGGTGTCAAGTTTTGAGGCCTTCTCCTGTGTACCATTAAACGACAAACGCATACAGTTAGTGCCATCATTCTTCACAGTCGGAGGATAGACATACCGTTTCACCGCTTGTCGATCCTGTTCCGAGTAGAAAGGCCAATCGTCCTGCACCTCGTTCCAAATGTTCCGGTGCAGTATGAGCACCCCGTCCCGAGTGCTGGATATGGTTTTCAGTATTTGCTGAGTACATTTCATCTCCTCCTTGCGCACTCCATCTAGCGGGGAAATAAATCCGTTCATCAACAAAAGTGCTAGGGGCTCTACTACTCACGCACTTCACGACAAGCCTGCGTGACATACCTTGCTGCAGCTTCACAACTAACTCTGGCCGCTTGTATGGCTTCAACGCTAGCATGTGGATAAGACGCTCCCTGTGTGAAATGTAAGCATGCGTTAGGAACAGTGCTCTCCGGTCGGCGGCTATCATTCAATCGGCATCGATCACTTACTTTATGTTACACTTCATGTAATCGGCATTCGCCGACTTTCGCCCATTTGCTACCCTGTTCTGGACATTGCCATTTTCCGACAGCTTCGGTTGGGGGGGTTGCTGCTGTGAGTGAGGTGGATCGTGCACGGTGTGCTGGTAGCCGGGCTTTTGCTGCACCGGAAGCAACTGAGTTGGTTGTTGCGATTGATTATTTTGCTGCAGTAGTGGTTGCTGCTGCTGCTGCTGCGGCGGTTGTTGTTGCTGCGGTTGCTGTTGTTGAGGCTGCGGTTGTTGCTGTGGCTGATGGGACGACTGATGCAGACCGTTGGCTTTAACTAGTTTTGGTGATGTTGCTAAATTGTTATAATTATTAACACTATTATTAGACGATAGCTGGCTTGCTGCTACGGAGGATGACTTATTCACAGAATTGTTGCTATAGATAGAATCACGTTTGTTTACAACTGCTGCATTACTACTAGGAATGTTGCGGATGGCTGGGTTTTTTAACTTCACTTTACGCCCAATATCTGTTTGATTAGGTTTGATTTCCCTAGTGCTGGGACGGAAAAAAGAAACAACAATAAAAATATATGAGACAGTTTGTTGAGGTATAAATAAAATGCATAAATTAATATCAATATGTACACAAATATCCACCCGAGCATGCCCGGGATAAGGCAAACACCAGAGAGGAAATGCCCTGTGTTGATTGTACGTCAGCAGCATAAGAGATGCTGATTACACTTAAAAATAAATAAATAAAAAAATGTAAACATGCATCAAATAAATGGCCGGGAATTAGCTTCTATAAACAATTCTGCTTCACACTGTAGAAAGCAGCCATTAATCAATAGCATGCAAATCTGAACAAAATTATGTGATTGAGTTTGGTGGTGGTTGCTTTTTTTTTGAAGTAAAGCTTGCAAATACGCTACAAACCCGGTGTGCAAGCAATTTCATTCGACTAAAACTGTTCCATTTTAGCATTGACCCACTTCGCAGAGATACTTCGGTGAGTTTTGCCGTTTTTGCTACTTTCCCACCGCCAAAACTTGTGTGCGTTCATCGCACCTGAAGGACGACCGCATTATGCTTAGTTTCATGTCATACTGCTGTATGTTTCGCTCAAGCTGGAGCAACAACCAATAGCAAAACAAGCCCCACGTATCCTTCACAGTGGCCTCGCTTCAGAACGGCGATTAAGCAAATATTGTAAAAGCTAAAAGGTTGTTTCTAATATTTTTTACCTTTTATTTCAGCAGGGTCAGACATTGACGTGATCGTTGCAATGCAATTCTATTTGATTTTATTTATCGTCCATGACATGACATGAAGGTTAAGCACGGAACTATAGAATGACGTTTAGGTGTTTTACCTAACGATTCTTTAACTCATTAATAGAGAAACTAAGCAAAAATATAGAGCAGCATCATAAATCAACTTTGTGTCATTTTACATTGAATGACACGTATAAATAGCACAATTCAATAAAAGATACAGTGTTAAAACAATTCTGCGTCACTACTGATTGCCCACTCGAGCCAGTTTTACCGCTTGCCATCCTCCTCCTCCTCCTCCCAGCCCCACCCTTTCCATCAGCAACCAACAAGTGCAAGATGAACCCAATTTCAATGCTTAAAGGGTCCACCGAAACATTTTCGGTTCGAAAGCACATAGGCAAAGTAGCAGGCACAGCTTGCTGAACACTGATCATTCGCCGTCTACCGCACACCAAACACACATATAAGCTCGTGGCGCACACATTTACGTAAAAAAATAAACGTATGTTTCTCTATTTCTTTCGATCGAGCTTTCGAAATACTTGCTGACTGCTGTTTGATGTTGAGTGTCGAACTCTATGAAGAGACCCCACCACGCACAAAACGTGATGCAGATAGCTCGTCGAAACCGCTTAACCACCAATATAACATGGTGAAAGGTACTTCAATTCATTTTTTTCCTCCTTTGCAATATTTCCCGCGTGCTTTCACAGTGCTGCACACTTTGAAAAACTACTCGACATTGCACATTATATTTCAGTCAGTGCAGGTCAGCTTATTTCACGACGAAATCAAAATTGAAGGAAGCAACAGGAGGTTGAAAAATGCCTCCCTTGGGGATGCTATACGAACGCGATCCAAATAGCGAAAGTTATTTTACCTTTAGCGACATTTACGTAATGCATTGCATAATAACAACAGGGTGTGGGAGAGCCATTCTGCACATGTTGTGTGGGACACCCGGGATCGAACGTAATTCATGCCTCGTTCTAACCATTCGGCAATAGGTTCATGGAAAATTGGTTGGGACCTTACCACAATTCATTGCAATCAGATACAGTTAGCCCCAGAAAGCGTCATGAATACGACTGAGCTGAGCTAAAGTGTGATCTCCGAACTGACCCAAATGGGCAATTTAAGAAAGAAAAACTACTTCATGAACTTTAAGAAATTATTTAAACTTCAAACGTCCTAGAACTGGTTCCATGGACATGATTTGATACCGGTGTGAAGAAACGGTTTACCTATCTGTACCTGTATGAAAGCTTCACAATGATTCACAAGAAGTTTAAATCCAATAAAACCACAATATTTGTGCACTTTTGTACACTGTCGAATACAAGTTAAAGGTTGTAAAGGAAACGACGGATCGGAGCAATTTATATTGATTCCCCATAAAACGCCTTAAAAGTTGACCGGATGATGCTATTCCTAAGATTAGTTGAACGTTTCATCTACAGTTACGAATTTGTGACAATCGCAGAGCCTCGGATAATGCTGCACTTATGGAAAATCAGCAAAGCACTCAGCAACGTCAAGTCAACCAATATTTGAATAGATTTAAAATATAGAAAAGTACTCAGAGAATGTTTTTCACACAGGAAACAAGTAGCAAACACCAAACACATTCAAACAAGTGTATATAGAATGTTGAATGAAAAGAAACACTCCACACAGTAAAGCAAACAGAAGCATTATTTTCGATTTCGATTTCGAATCAGAAAACTAAATTTAAGCGTAAAATATTTTATCCTACATTGTAGAAAAGAGATTTCATTTATCGATCGTTTACCAGTATCAATGTGCTTGCGAAGCGTACATACCATTTGTTCTTTTGATTTTCTTCTGCAGCCGCCAGTCTATGCCTCGTCGTTTCATACACATCGTCGTTCGCGTGTATCCGCATTTTGTGTGGAATATGGCCCATATTTTGTAGCTGACCCGAGGCCTGCTGAATGCACTCGATCGACCCAGTGTCGATGTCGGTAATGGAGAAGTTAAACTTCTGCACGTTGTTGCCTCCGGATGGAAACGATAGAAAGCCTTGCCCATTCTGAAGAAACTGAATCGACGGATTGTGGGAAGTACCTAATTTTGCCTGCAATAAAAAAAACGAAACAAATAAAACATTTAGTGAACATGTAAACTGACACATTTTTTAATATAAATGCAGAACAGTATAAAACAATGAGATAGTACGCCAACAGGAAGGTCCGGTCGGGTAATCGACCATATTACTGGATTCTAGATATCCGAAACGTATACTAAAGGTTCGAATCGTTTAACAACTCCTTTCTAGTCTAACGGTGAATATTTTCTGGTATATAACTATAAATTTTCGAACACAAATTTCTAGTCGAAAGCAGCAACATTACAACCAAATCACTGCTTTGCAATACTAAACTGTATTGATGCGTTGGTTGGATCAATTTGTTCACACAGGACGACGCAGTTGTGTAAACCTGTGTATACAGATGTTTTAAACAGTTACAGGTTACTGTGCTCGAATCAAATTCCCTTTTTTTTCAACAACCCCAAAATAAACCCTCTACAAACCCCTTCGAACATCATCTTCTCACTTCTCAGCTGTTGTGATGCGAAGCTTGGAAAAGTTCACATTTTTATCTTAAGCTAACCGGCAGCATCGCGGTAGCATATACCACTCGGCTGATAAGACCGACCCACCGCCCGTTCCGTTATCGTTATCAGTCGGAGTTGGTTATTGTTAAATACACTAAACACTTCCCACTTATCGATATACTTCGCTCTTTCCAAGAAAAAGCCTCACACACGCACACACAGCGTTTAAAGCACAACAGCGGTACAGACATGTCCGATAAGCATATGCAACAAGTCCAGTACAACCATCGATATACCCCCTCTTCATTGGGTAAAATCTGATCAGTGCAAACTAAGCAACGCCGTACAACCACCAATCTGGCGGGTTCGTTCGTTCGGGTTTGCCCTATTTCCGGCCTCAGCACACAGCAACAAACCCGAATACAGTTGTAATATCGGCCATTCATTTGATGTTTATTTGTTCCAAGTTGCGAATCATTGCGTTACGCTTGACTTACTTCACGTAAACAGTTGGCCGTTCTCGTACCACTTTCATGCTCCTATAAGCTGCTATCGAATTTTATTCCCTTTTTTCTCTCGCTTTTCACACTCCATATGCTTTTGTTAATCGGAACAGCGGACAGGATTTCATGAAATTTGTAAAAAATACTTAATGCAATCGGTAACAAACGAGAAAAAAGATGGTCCAGATACCCTTTGGGGCTCCAGATACCCCTGCCACCCTTCAACGCGCCATGGACGGACATATCGACTTACGGCGAAAATCATCGTTACCTAATGATCTGGTCTACCACGGCAACACTTTCCATTCACAAACACGCCCAAACATTTGGTGCCAAATGAAATCGAAAGCACCGTGTTAATTGGTAGAAGATTTCTTTTCCTTCAAAAGATGTCGCGCGGTACCATGATGTCGTGATGGGCAATTTTACACTACACTGTCGCTGCTACTGCTTATCGAGGTTAAAATGTCCCAAATATAGGTTTTCCGGTTCCGTTAATGCAACGTAAATGTGATGCGCCAACTTGTGACTGATACACAATTGTCCTATGTATTAGGACGAATGTTCATGCATTAATTGGTTGCAATTGGTTGTTCTCTCATTCTGACTACGATCTTCTACCAGGTGTTATGCCGCACGTTTCCTGCTCATTTGGCTCATTTTTAATGTACAGACACCGGCCGGCTAAGATGAGAGTTACATCCCACAACCTTCGGTGTTTTGGGGCACGGTATTCTACGAAACTGCATACATTGCAATCATAGGGAGATTGGGCCTAATTTTTAAGGTATATGTAAGATAGAGGCCAATTTTCCATCAAATGACATCTCTTCTTTTCAGTCTTCAGAGAGGTCACGGCTTATTATTTCTGGCTTTCTGTGACTTGATTTTACCCGTAGCTGGATAAAGTCAATCCGCACCTTCATTATGTACTGAGAAAAAGGCACATTATCTTCCCATCCAAATAAATATCTGTCTTCCTTGTACAGGGTTCTTGGTGAGTCTAATGTTTAACGGATGACGGATAAAATTTCCCTTTTTCCAATATTTGTGACATATAAACTTTTTACGGTTTCGAAACAAAAACTGCACCTACTACCATTAAAAAAGTTGCCATTTGGAATCGTATGGAATAATATAAATATACTCTCCGCTGCGGGAAGCTGACGCTAATTCCTAACAAATACCCTTTAATCGCAATTATTTCGTTTTATTCATTCGCAATCGGTATGTAAATCCGTTACACACAAAACCCCGACGTAACAAACAAAGAAAAAAATGTAAAAAAAAATTATTTATCTGTTAAAAACTTTCCCATGGTCATATGTGAGTTACAGTGGATCTTAAAACTTCCCTCTTGAATCCAATTTTAAGTTTTACTATTTCAGGACAAAAACGGATATTTAACGATAGCAATTACGATCTACTAAAATTTTAAATTTAAATAAAGAAAAATTGTATACTAATTTTAACCCGTCAAAACGTGTACCACATTGCCCGCCATTCGTTTTTACTGAGCACTCACAAATGCATGAGCATTTTGCCGTTGCCGATATCCGCGTATTCCTATCACACTCCTTACTGAGCTATCGATTCCAATAGGTACAGTTGCGTCATGAATGAAATTCGCTATTAACGACTCATTCGAAAGTCTGGTTGACGGAGCTATGAGTAAAGCACTGTCGCTCTCTCTCTCTCTCTCTAATACCGGAGAAAGTACACACGCTTTCGATGTCTCTACTAACTGACATTACCCACTGACTTTATAATTGTGTCGGTTTTAATAACATATGGAACATAATAACATACGGAAGCTCGACTATTAAAATTACACACAAACCGACCGTGCAACAGTCACACTCTGGCAAAGGAAAATCCTAAACGGTATTGCGATGCATTTTTTATTAACAATAATTATTTTTATTAACAATCGGAAATCGTAATCAATCTAAGATTAGCAATAACTAAAAATGTTTGTTATCATAAATTTTCCACTTCTATAAACAAATATCCCTCTCGCTCTTGCTTGCTTTCATGATCGCCCCGTCTATTTTCAAACATTCCTGGCCTCTCTGTACCTGCTCCTTTTGCCATCATTTTCCCTCTCTTTTGCGCCATCACTTGCGCATACATATGCTCAACAACGCAATGCCGAGCAGTAGCCCACCTCCCAGCATGGTGCGCTATGGTGTGTGGGATGGTTCGTAATAAAACTTCCCTCCAACGGCACCACCAGGCACATGGTACATGGCGAAAAACGTCATCGTTTACCGGTGCGTCCACGTCCACGTTCCTCGTCGGGGTCATAGCCTGTCCTCGTGACGCACGAGGAGAATCCCTCCAGAAGCCAACTTGTTGCTGCGTGTTTGCACTTGAGGAATCTTTCTTTGATTGCCGATAATTGAAAGAATATGTTGGCAAAAATAAATCTTCCCCATTTGCGGTGCTATTACCACTGCGACGTAAAAATAAAACATCGCACCACATGTATTCCAGCCAAGCTTCCAGTCAGGAATCGGTTCGTGAGGATCGTGGAGCTTTCTTGGGAAACAGTAGCGGCACTATATTAAGAACGTTAATGCTTACTGCCACGTATTGTGCATCATCAGGCGACTATACCAACTTAGAAGAAATTGTTGTTCATTTCTCACTACTTTCTTCAAACAAAGTATTTCTTTTGCGAATCCGCAGATATAAGATGACGCTTTTAACATGGTTTCTATACAATTTTGTTTTTGTTTTAGTTTAGCACAGTCAGCAAAATCGGCGTCTTACGTCACGAGAGAGACGCCGTAGCAAATGAAGCATAACGTAAGCGCCACCGCCGCATCAAATGCACCAACTCCTCCTGCAGCAACATAACCTATTGTGTGTGCTACGGCTCTGGCGCCCTCGCCACATTTGCCGCCCATTTCTTGCTACAACACATCGGCAGCATTGCAGCATTGTAACAGTGCGCCTTTGCACGGCGAGATGTTCCCATCTTCATCGTCGCGTCCCTGTCTCTCCTCTTCGCGCAGCGTCGAACTTGTTCCTTTCTGTCGTTATTCAAAAAACCCGTTCGATCGAAACGGATAGCAACGAAGAGATAAACTTCAAGCTTTCGTTACTCCAAACTGGCTGGCTTATGCTTTATGCTGCTCCGTGGATGAACGTGTTACGCAAACGGTGTTGAGCGTGCGCCTCTATTGTTGCGATACAGGAATCGCCGCGAGTATCGCCTCGTTGTCGATTGAGCCGAATCTGACCAAATACTGCTGTTACATTACTAATACCCAACCCTGGGACATGTTTAACTTGATCAAACAGAATATATAAAATGGCTCATTTCATAGCATCACAACTTTTTTGTAGAACAGAAGTTCCAGTTTTATACAGTTTTTTTTTTCGCAAAAACTCTAAACAAATAGTTTAATAATGATTTTCTCATTAATCTCATAACATATCACACCAAGATGCATCATATCCCCGATGCAGCAGGTTCGCTATCGCTCCGCAAATACTTTTATCAATTTGGAAAGTGCAGAACACGTCCTCAGCACGTTGTGACATGTTTACCAAGCGACATATTTCCGGCAAACGCGAATGCGCACCTCGCCACAACGTGACACACAAATTGAAAGTAAATAAAAACGCGTACAAACAATCTATGCATAATGATGACGAGGGTTTGTCATCTACCACACGATACAAACTAGTCAAACTGGATGAACGCCGAGTGTCACACACTGCCAAGCCAGGCCAACAGCAGTTGGTGTTTCGTGGGTTGCTTTCGAGTACGTAAACAGCTCTATACACAGCTGATAACTCACACAGGCAAGGCAGCACGCGGTGGCGTTACAATTACATTCAGTATGCAAACGTGTGCAAGCCCCGTGCGATTCGACTCCCTCGGACCGTATATGTGCTGCTGCTGCTGCTGCTACGGCCACGCTAGTGCTGATGTCCCTCGGCCAATATTGCTGCGTCCTTCACATACACACAAATTCCAACTGAGATACAACAGAGCGCTTGCCTCGGTAGCGTTACGACGAGGCACTACGCGCCCGCAACGATTGCCAACTCAACGACCCAGCTTCTGTGAGCAGAGTTTTCATTAAATATGATAGAGAAAAACGAACTTGGTTCATGCCCCATCAAACTGCCGAACGACCTCGATTGGCAAAAAGAAAAACACAGTAGAGCTCCAGAGAAAAAACCTGTTTGGAAGAGAACTTTCATTTTGCCTGGCGTGCAGCAGCAAGCAGAGTAAAGCATTCAAAAATGATGATTTTTTATACTGTGCTGTTGTCGTGCCGCTTGTTAAGGTCATGTAATCTTTCCCAAACCCCATTAATTGATGGTATTGATATTATTGAACTAAAAAAGGACACCATTTCGGGTACCACTGGCTAGTATATGGATATTCAAAGAGTGAATTGCCTTTCACAATATTCTCGCTTGCAGCAAGGTAATGTAGCTAGTCTTCAAATAGTCGAAAGGAGATCAGGAAATGGATTGGAGAATAAGACACTTAAATTTTTGGTATGAGATGTATAGGTAGGTTGGTTCTTCAGATACCTTTTTATGTTTGTAGACATAAACAAAAGTTTTTTTTTGTTTTCAGACTTTAGGTTAAACGTAGCCTCCAAAGGCAGACAATATGTCATTTGATTTATGTGTATAACACTAAATTTTGGATATAGATTTGCTCCAAACGTTCATCTTTTTTTAGTGTAACTCGGCAATAATAATTTGATCTATTTTCTTCGACACCCTTCAACCATATTTATTTAATTACTTGGAAAAAAAAAACTAAAAATATCTAAGTGAAAATTCGAGTTTCTCTGAATATATGAAAATTATACGCTCGTTTTCCAACATCTGCACTTAAACTTATTTAATGAAAATAACAGTGCAGTGCTTTTTCTTCATCTAGGTTTAACGATCTGCTAGGTCATGACGGCCATTTTAAGGCTTTATAGACTTATTGATACCACGTAGTTAAACAGCCAGACAGCGAATTTTTTTTAAATTACATTAATTTTTGTTTACACTCCTGGGATGGCCATGTACTAGAGGCGATCAAATCTCATCGTCCTTCCGTAGTGAGAACGGATTATCCAACTACGTGGTACTAATAGTTTAGTGCGACAGAAATAAAAGACATGACCTAAAAGGTCGTTTAGTCAAGAAGACGAAGAGTTCGCCTAAATTGCATTAAATTATTATTAAACATTTATTAATTATTTAATATTTTCACATCAAACCCTTCTCAAGCCGGTTAAACTCCGAGCTAACTGACTAAACGGTAGTTGATCGTATCAGTTGTAAGAACAGAATGTATTCCTTTCTTATTCAATATGGACAGCCAATATAGGACATATACAGCTAGACAGACGTAATGCATTCATTCCCTTCTAGATACCATCAAAGTGTAAATGTGAAAATATTCTTCAAATTTATGTATCTGGAATCTGGAGAAATAATCCGTTTGTTTTACCGGATCTAGCAGTTAATTTGCAAATTAGCTTTGACCGTACCAAATTTACACTAAAACGGTATTGTAGCTTTTAGATGCAACCAAAATTCATGAAACTTGTAGGAAATGTATGTGAAGATAAAAGAAAAAAAAGTAACGAGCAAACGTATTCTGTGTGCGGTTATAGCTAGTGTTTTTAGTGTATGCCGATTCATACAGCAAGAAAGAATGTAAAAATCATCTGTTGAATCTTTCCTATGATATGATATAGCGCTTCAGGTGGATGTGGTTTTAGACATCATTTAGCACGTGGTTTTCGTATACATAATTCATCGCCCTATCAACAGTATGCATCTCTTTAAGTTGTTATTTGATTACGAACAGGAATCATTTGTCTGTACTCTCTTGTCTAGCTATATTACAGATTGAGATTCATGAGCCTGATGTGTTAATTTACTCTACCCATTATTTATCACAAATAGACAGTGTGTAGATAAAAGTATCTTATCAGAATAGCTTTTAATTAAACCGATCACGATGGATTTATCCACCGAAACCCGATCACCCCACTTAACCACAAGAAGCACCAACACACAGACAGCAAGCATGATTGGGAAACAAACAATAACAATAATCCGTCCCAGGATAGATCCGCGTGGGAGCAAGCAAGAATACTTTCGGGTCAGCAATGGTCTTCGTCTATTTGCTATCGTGCCATTAAAAGTCTTTCGCCTGTAATGAATGATGAAGGCGATCATTACGATGATGAAGATAATGATGAAGTGGTCCTTGCTGCTGAGGTGAGATTGTGCCGTGTTTGTTGGCGTGCACAGCCGACACCTCCACGACACCACCACCACCACCATCACCTGTAGCATTAAGGCAGCGTATCGCGCCGTGACGCCCAATGCCAGAGAGTAGAGCAGTACGATACATTTACCCGCTACAACACGTCAGTATGTATGAGCTACAATGGACTCGTTTTGTGTGCGTCTGGGCTGGCCATTCGAAAGAAGCGAAGCAGCGCAACTGTCTAACGGTGTCAAATATTTAGGCCACCACCATCGACCTAGCAGCACCAGCAGAAGGAGCAAAACCTCAATCACATCATCTTCCAAACATGCTTGGACACAACACAGGGTGGTGTAAAACTTTCGTTTCGATGTGCTTCAAACATCCACGCATCCCAGCCCCCGAGGAACGGTAACGCATACGCATATAATGGCACACGTAATGAAATTAAGATCCAGCTTACAGTCAAAACCTCAAAAACTGTACAAGAACTATAAGCATAACTGCATGAATTAAAAACACACAGTACACATATTTCAGCCTAAATAGCTTTTTTTCTTCTACAAATGGCTTGCTTTTGATTGTTCCAAATCGTCGCACCTCGTTCAAAGATTAAGCAAAACATGATTTACCTTCTGCTTTTGCTGATCGATCTGCTTCTTTACATATGCGATTATAACCCAACACCAACCATGAACTTACTTAGGTCACAGGGAGTGTGTGTATTGTGTGCAGCTTAGTTACGCAACCGCCTGTGAAGCCGTCTCAAAATGCATACTATCACCCCAAGGGCACTTACACGGCACTGCCGCCACCGTGTGTACCCGATGGACAGAGAGGAAAAAAAAAGCAACGGCAACCCGGAACCTGTCAGCGGCGCAAACCCATGTATTTCAATCGAACCAACCAACCACCTCGAATGGGTTTCAGCGCACAATATTGCCTTGGCTCGTATACTTTCATTTTCCTCACGATCTGTCAGATTCCGATGGTTCGGTCGCTCGGTGGTCAGCGGTGAATGTCAAAACTACATTCAAGCGCCATCAGATTCAACCCTTCATGTGCCGTCGGGCTGATCTTTGTACGTGCGGCAGAAACGTAGAATTTCGTAAATTTGTATCGAGTATTATTGTACTCTTATGTTTTGAAAGTTTAGTAATAATTTCCCCAGTTAGATAATAATCAAAAATATAATATAATATAATCAATGCTAAATGAATTTTAAAAATAGTTTGTGATTCACTTAAATTCAAACTAAAAAGTTTTTTATCATTCAGATCATTAGACGAATAGCACATAAATCAGTACAACAACAGCTGCCATCATTATACCAAGGGTTGTACTATTCTAACGCTGTCAATTTACGTTAGATTTATGTGGAGATTGGAGATTGCCCCAAAGTTCATTGAAGTTTTAATGTAAGCATTAAACGATAAAATGCTAGTTTTAGTTGAATTTTTAACAGATTAAATTCAAATTCAATTGCTAATTTCTGGGACGCATAGCATACTGAAAGCGTTTCCAGTTGAATGCTCCAAAGTACTGCTATTTTGTAAGATAAATAGTAAAAAAATTTAACACATGTCGCAAAGATTGACACAACGAAGAGGTTTAAGAAAAAAATAGCTTTAACCTTTGTACATGTAAAAAGAAAAAACAAAAATATAGGTAAATTGTGGTTTGTTTGTTTGGATTATGAAGACTTTAACTTCATTCGTCTCTAGTGTAACTTATGAGACAAACCGGTGATTATGCATTCTGTTTCAACAATTTCGTCCCAAATGTTGTTTTCGTAAGGACGGCGAGGAGGATCAAACTCGTCCATAGGTAATAGACCTAACCTTATAGATTAAAATGTGTATCAATTGGATCTATGTTCAAAAATAGATCGATATACAGCGTTATAAGTGCATACACAGCACATAGCATATAATCTAAGCAATTGCCCACCAGCTCATTGCTTTAAACATGGAGCCACTTGTTGTATGACCCGAGACACACTGCAAAACTCACACTAAAGATGCTCATAAATCAAAATAAATTAAATTACAGTCTGGTGAGAACGTTCTGTTGATCACCTGTCGGAACCGGCGGTCTGGCGGCTAATGCACATTAAACATAAAGGTCTCAAGGCATGTGAAAAATATACAGTAGAATATATCTTTTCAATTCACAACCAACCATTCAAGGGTTCACTCAGTCACCGGGTTGAACAACTACCAACTCATACCAATGCTTCACACGAAGGTTTTTGAGTGTGTTACTTTGATGATTTGAATCGCGTAAACAACTCTTGTTCTAAAGCAGTCATCTAGTCCATGGACCTGAGAGACTTAGGCTAACGATGAAACTGGCTTTAAAATGTCAAAATACCAAAACCTGATCGACGACTATCGCACGAATCGGTGGCGATGATCGTTCTTCTGTTCGCATCTTTCCACACAAACCACAGACCTGATCTCAACACGTTGAGGGCAAGGCCGATGAAAAGAACGTTTACAGGATCGTATTTCTTATCCCATTTAGGTTGTGTGCTCAAACAACCCACAACCCAATTCATCATTCTTTTACATGTTGGCTCTAAATCATACAACGCAAAAACTCGCACAGACCTGCGCAGCTAATCGGCGCTAATGACAAAAGATCTGAGATTATCTAGCACCACGTGCGACCTCCTGCTGATTCATGGGGATTTTGCACACAGTAGTAGCAGCAGCATCCGCACACTATTTGGTGCGGTGCAACAGATGGATGTCCTTTGACACTGCATGGTTATGTAAAGGGGATAAGCCGGCATTTCGTGGCGTTACTCACCTGCGTGCGTTTAAATTCATCGATGGCTCGCAATGCCGAGTCGGTCAGTTTGACGAAAATCAACTCCTTGTTCTCATCGTTTAGGCTGCCTTGCTGTGACAATCCGTAGCTCCCAGCACACAGAGCAGCCATCTTGGCAACTGGGGGTGCTGCGCTCTACCCAACTGATAACCAGATGGATCCAATGGTGTTGGTGGTAATGGCACAGGGCACAGGTGTGCGTTGAAGATTAGGGATGTGCGACCTAGGGTTCGCTCGTGCCAGCGGGAACCTTCCTTCTGCGTCTTGCAGTCCAATGCTGCAGCCAGCCAACAATGATTGCACTACCGCTTGACAACCTTGCAGCAGCAGCAGCAGTAACAGCACCAGACAGGCAGACAGGAGGCCGTGAAAGAGAACGGCAAACGCGTATGTGTTTGTGGTGGTTTCGTGTGTGTATGTGTGTGTGTGTGTATATATATAGAGTGAGCAATGCAAGGTAGCAGCAATCACTGTTGTGTTGCTGTTGTTGTTGCAAAACAACCACCGTTTATTTCGATCGGCCAAACCTTCAGTCTCTTCCACTTTCGACGGTTGGAGCCACGACCACCACCAACAACAACAATGGTAGTAGCTTCTCACAACTACACACTGAACACTACACGGCACAGCACTGCAGTCACGCTGTGTGTTATTACTTCGCAGCGGAATCTGCTGCTGGTAGTGGAACCGTCGCGAAGGCAACACCAAAGGCTACGTGACAGCACACCAGTACACGGATTCTGGGACTGTTGATCTTTCGTTGTGTGTTGATCACTGGACACTTCTTTTCACTTTCTTCTGCTTCTTTGACACACGCTCGATGTTGCTTTGCCAACAATCACTTGCACATTGGGGCCGTTTTGATACAGCCCGTGGCATTCGCAATATTGCGCCTCCGTTTCGTCGTTATTTAGATCAATTTTACTGGGCCACCTTCAGCTGGTACGTAAGCAGCAACAGCAGGAGCAGTGGTGCCGTACTTCGGTGGCTCTGTATTTCTTTCGCTGCGTACACACTTGCCGATCACCCAGCAGTACACACGAACACACACGCAAACAGCACTCTTGCCGTTGGAGCTTCCACCGATTTTGCCACGTTAAATTTTCAATGAAATATTTCTTCTTTTTATCTTTCCTTCTCCGTTTGACTCACTGTATCTCGCTCTCACTCACACACCAGCGCACGCATACACACTGGCTGACAGCCGCTTGACAGTGCAACAGCTCAGCTGCTCTCATTCACTCACTCGCGGGGTCGACCGGAGAGCACGCAAAAAGCACACCGCTGCCGCCGCTCTCGTCTGTGCACGCACGCTCCCGGACCGTACGCACACAATCCCACACAGGCAGCACG
Source organism: Anopheles stephensi (assembly GCF_013141755.1). NCBI lineage: Eukaryota > Metazoa > Arthropoda > Insecta > Diptera > Culicidae > Anopheles > Anopheles stephensi. Next base: position 41,982,917 of record NC_050203.1, on the reverse strand, counting down.
CGCAGCGCGCACACATACGCACACACTTGTAGCGAAGCGCGTGCGCGCACCTACTCCTTCTTGTTCGCACACACACGCTACCTTTTCCACTCACTCCCGTTCTCTCTCGTTCTCTCGTGGCAAATACGAAAGCTGCACGGCGAAGGAGGCAAAAACAAGTTGATCTGAGGAGATCAACTAACGGACACACGAACGGAAAACTTCTTTTTCGACGGATGTACCGATTACCGATACCGACGACTAAATATATAATTCACGGTGCCAAAAAATATGCACACTTTTTATCTCTCTGTTCTAATATCTTCTTCAGAACCGCGCCGCACAACTTTACACCAGCGAACGGACGACGCACATTCAAACACTGGCACTAACTGGCAACAACCACCACCAACTCCGACGACGACGACGATTGCGGGCTCGGGCAGGCAATCCACACACTGAATGCACTACGAATCCGGTTTTCCTCCTTCCTACGAACAGAAAAAAAACAGACAACACACACCATTGCCTCCTGTGATCAATCCCGTTAAGGTAAAGTGGAAGGGGGTGGATAAGAGGGGGAATTAGGGGGGGGGGTGGAATTCTTACTGTACTGTCCCTCTTCCCCCACCCCCGGCTATATTGTGTTCCACCATAAATGTTTCGCAATACCGATCCAGCAGCTAATGGATCCACGAGATTGAGGTTGAATTCTTATGTGCACAGCTATTTTCTCTTAAACCATTTGACCACTTTCTCTCCTTGGTTTTCGTTTCGCGATTCAACTGTCTCGAGCCGTGTGTCGGTTCAATATGTTGCAATTGCAACACCGTGTGCTAAGTGTGTATGTGCGTGCAAAAGTTTTTGCTTCGATGGGACACTATGCACATGGGTGCACGGCCTCTGTTCGAGATACACATATGTTGCTATGGCAAAATGGAAAGGGCTTCTTCTTCGAGGCTGTGCCTGTCGAGATGGTGACCAGTTCGAAAGAAACACGTTTTAGTTCACACGTGCAAGCAATTATTTTGGGTAATAATTTTCTTATCTCTTCGTTTTTCTTTTTTCTTGTCACTTTGACAGAACATTGTTGCTTCAACACCTTTCTAGAAGATTTTCATCTACGGAAAATCGCACTTTTCACTCCATCAGATCTGCTAACGTTTAAAGTACTATCTTAAATGATTCAATGCCATTATTCCTTCCATATTGTCAGTCCCCACGCCATGCAGAGACCGAGTGCACGAGTTTAAATTTAAAACTTTTGTTTAAGACATCGCAGGAAACTATTTTATTTTAATTTTAATTCTGCACGCAAAACAAAGAAAAAAACCACACACACACACACACACACACATCTCACCTTGACCTACTCCGTTTTCGAACGTTGTAGAATAATATACCGGCGTACGTTTTCTCGTGCCAGTGTTTCTTGAAAGGGGCGTTTAGATTACCCATATGATCTTGAGTTATTTACCGTCTACATTATTGCACTAAACGCCCTGATCCACAAACCAATACACTGCAAAGAAAGAACAGCCAGTTCCGACATGATCAATCCAAAACGGCTGACTGGGAAATGCATTTTCCGTTCCGAAGTTCAAGTCAATATTTTCCTTCTTTGTTGATCGAAGCAACCCGCTCAGCAGTCCTGGCGTGCAGCGGTATGTGGAAACGGTTACGTCGCAACAAACACAACGTCCGACTGCTTCTCTCACACATGGCTGCGACCGTTTTGCATTTTGCCACACACAAATGCACATCATACACACGGGGAAAAAAGGGGAGAGACTTTTAAACACTTCTTTTGCTTCTTCAGCTAACTAGCTTTGATAAGTACGGTGGATAGTCAAGTCTTTCTTTCCCTTCGTACAGCCTTGAGCCCAAAAAAGCATTGCGATGCCATCATGTGTATGTATGATTAGGGGTCAGCCTTAATGTTCACGCACACATCCTTGGGCACATGTTGTCAGAGCGCGTGTAAGTGAACCTCTTCTACCCATATGGGTGAAATAGATTTACCTTTTCTTTTATATCTTTCCTTCAATCTTTGTGTCCGCCGGGGCCAAGTAAGAATAGAATCGGGTTCCGATGGTACCGACCGAAAGACAGAATACGGCAAATACAAAAAAAAAAATGTAACCTGCAGGTCACACTGATTGGATGGTGCCTGTACACACACGCACACCGTGCCGCTCTGCACAACTACAGACGCGTGTTCCTGCACACATGTTGAGCTCGCATATTTGCGCATTCGTCCAAATGCAAGAAGGGAAAAATACGCCGATCCATACGAACTAAACACACCAACGGACCGAAACGACGACGACGACCACCAAAGACTACTACGACGGCGGCGACGACGACGCAACGATAGCACAGCGCTACTTGGTTGGACACGCACGCACACGACATTATGTAGGGAGAGAGACAAAAAAAAAAAGCGAATCGAAAAAAACTCTCGCCTGTTGTCCGACCAGTTGGAGACAAGGAAACACTAGACGAATTGGGACGACTCATGCACATTTCGATACCTGCCGGATTTCCTCGCTTCTCCATGCCATACACCCGTAATGTGTGTGTGTGTGTGATCCCTGTCTGCCACGAAAACCCTTCACTGTCTAGCCTTACCACCCATCCTCCCCCCACCTCTCTTCCACCATCAGCACCAGCACAGATCGTGATCGCTCTGTGGCCATCTCTCCCTCTCTTTGTCACTCTTACATCACAATGGCCTCACGGCGGTCCTGTCCCCTACTCGTCCAACTGCCAAAATCTGCTGCAATCGAAGGGCCAATGGCAGCGGAACGTGAACCGAAGTCGCGTACGCTGCACTACTTCGCTGTGTTTGCTGCAGCGGACACCCTTTGTCCATCGGGCCATAACTGTCGCCGCAGCCAACAGCAGCCTGTTGAAGGATGTGTAAATCTTTTATCCGTCAGCCCTCACGCACCGAAATGGGGGAGGAGGACGTTGCCAGCTTGAAGTTGGCACACGACAAACTCACGGTGAAGGTGGGGAAGATGGATGGCAGCAGGAACAATAATGCACTAGCCCTTCTTCCTGATAAGGTTTTGTGTAATGGATTTTCACGCTCTGGTCTGGTTCACTGCTTTCGCTCACTCGAATCCCACTCGTCTCACACAATGAGGCCACACACACTTTCTCGTTTGCTGGTGGTGACGACGACGACGACGACCACGAAAAAGGTGAGAGCGATCTTGCCACTGCCGTGTCCAAAATCTAGTCTACCTACTATTGCAACCTTTCTGGCACGATTTTTGCTTACCAAAGCGAAGCTGCCTGTTGCGGAAATATGTTCCGCTTCCGCTGCCCAGGCGGGGACCACAAGTCAGCCAAGAAAGCGATACGTTTTACGGCTCCGCAGATGACTAAAGATGGAAGAAATGTACTTGTGAACTATCTAAAACTTCCTGCCAAATGCTTTTGAAATCAACCTTTTCTGACACCTTGTCACAATCGCGATTACAGTGCCGAACACAAAACGCGCACACGTGCAGCTGTCACGCTGTGTCATGTACGGGTGCAGGGAGAGACGATAAATGCTCTCAAAACGCCCGATTTTTACCGTTTAACCAGCTTGAAATGTTAAATACAGGTAATCTTAGTTTTAGATTATGAATGTACGCGAAAGTATGATGAGAAATAGTGCTTTGAGGCACAAATTCAAGGGCTACATCGAGCAAGCGCTACATACTTGTTGTATTTTGTCCCCACCTGTATTAATACAGCCGCCACAACAAACGCGCCAATGTGTGCGTGTAGCGAAATGTCACATTTGACATGTTCGCTCACGTCGGTTCAAACAGATAATGCATCGTTATTTCGCCTGGCGCCTGGTACCAATTAACGATCGAGAAGTAGCTTTTTGTGATTTTATTTGATCGTTTCAGCTGTTCACTGTTTGGAAGCATTTCTCCCGGTTGCTGTTGGTTTATGAGCCACAATACAACGCGTCAAACATTTGCTGGAATGCACTTGTCGATGATTAGTTTAATGGTGCTGTGGGCATTAATTGTTTGTCATCGTGAGTTCTACTTATAATATTGAATCGTTCATTCTGCATTGCCAGCCCAATCCGCTGGTCGTAGTGAAATTGTACGATTTTGGTAAATTAATTTATTTTGCTTCATATGCGTCGACAGGTCGTTGCTAGAACGTATTGAACCTGTTCCTGTACCATGCACGCGATAAATCCTTCAGCAATATTGATTTGCCTCTGCTGGTTTAGTTTAGTTCTGTGGGTTGTCTTAGGGAGTTCTACTCAATTAATAGCTACTAGAAGATAGTCTGCTCCACCAAAATATTCAATAAAATTGAAGAAAATATGTTTGTTGCCCTTCTCCTATCTGCCAGCCCTTTTTATTACCTGATTTCAAATGCAAACCGTAAATTATGAGCAACACGTGTGGAATAAATGACTCCCATATGATTTGTATGAAGGAAAATGGAAAATGAAAGGGCAATATGCTAACTGCTCTCGATATCCATCAAACAACAGGAGGTTGATAGTCTTAGGCTCCTTTTCGTACTAACCGTCCCAGCAGATGTTGTTAACGAAAAAAAGGTCACTTAGGTTTTCGCCTTTTTCAAGCGCTGTCTCGCTTGTGCCTTCGTGTAACGATTCCGTTCGTGACGTTGCTCTCCCGACGGTGGTGATGCATCCTCAGCTTCTTTAGGCTTTTGAAAATCTAAAATCGAAAGAAAAAAAAACACGGTGGCAGTTAATGGTGTAATGGTTCCCAACAGAGCAAATACCTTCTAACAAATCGATGGGCGGGTCAAGCAATCCTTTCCTTTGCAGCTTTTTGTAGTACCACAGTAATTTTGCTATTCCGAATCCCACGCTAGTGATCACCATTATGATGAATACCATCAACGAAGTGTACTGGAAAAGTAACCGAAAAGTGGATTCATACTTGTTTGCTGCTGAAAATCACCTTACATACCTTGATGGTTGGTTTTTCCGTCAGTAACATATCGGCCAACACGATACACAAACCAACGGCACAGCCAATAGCGCTACCAATGAAGGGAGACCGCTTCTCCTTTTCACGCTCAGCATTGCTAACCGTGGCGGCTTTCCGGGCAGCCTGAATGATACCCATATCCTGGGGCTGAAGCTGCAGCGCTTTGCCGTACGAAAGCAGAGCCATGTCGTACTGACCCACGCCCATGCTTACTTCCGCCTTCCGGAAGTAGCCTTTCGCCCAGGTCGGGTTCAACGCGATCGCCCTGTCGGCGTCTTCATTTGCGTAGTAGTATTGCTGCATCTTGCAGAACGCTAACGACCGATTGCTGTACAGAATTGGATCGGCCGGGCTAAGCTTGATGGCATGGGTGTAGTGCAGGACCGCCTCGGTAAAGTTGCCGGCTTTCACACATCGATTGCCCTCCGCTTTCAGTTCGTCCGCCGTTAGATTGAGGTTGCTTTTGCCTGTCTCTTTTTCCGATGGCACCGATTTTTCGTTGGTCATTTTGGGCTGCGCCTAGCGAGAACAAAACATTCATGCAACAGCCAACAACTCCAAAGCCATCCCAGTCCGTGTCGGAGTCAAACTTACCATCGTGCTTCATGAATTAAAGAGACCACTGGTAAGGAAATGCTGCACACCCTTTTGCCGATTGCTATTTAATGGACGCGCCAGACTAATTTTTTAAACTATCTAAGCAGTAAAACTAGCAATTTGCATGCGACCAGCAAGTCATTCTAGTAGAACCCTTTACCGTTCTTAGCGAAAATCGACAGCAATGTTTTTGTTGATCAGTTTCCGTGTGTGCGTGTGTCAAAACGTCAGCCTGGCAGACTGATCGGCGCGGATGATTTTGACAAGTGTTTCGTTCAATGTGGGTTTTTGCCCTGCCAACAGATAGTACAGAGAGCGCTCAATGTACGTAGTTGTGGAGGATGTGTCGTCCCTGGTAACAAAATTGTAATGCTTTCTCGCTCTATCTAAGTAACAGGTAAACCCAGCAAAGCGAGAAAGGATGGTGATTTTATCACCGGGGATGGCACTGTTGGATGAGTCTCTTTTCTCCTTTTATCATCTACGGCAGGTGATATTCTCATTGAACATCAGCTGTTGCTACGAGTACCTCATGGAAAAACAATATACGTGGAAACTGAAGCCTAAACATGTTTTTTTTTTCTGCGCCCAAGGATATCCATCCATTCTCCTGCTTTCTTCCCACAGTGCCAAATACTTTATTTTTGCCATCACTTTACATCTAGTTAGCCATTATCATTCACCGCTTACTCACGATGCGTCCTCCTTCAGAAAAGGGGTCTAGAAAAGTTGTGGTCAAAAATGCTTTATGATGCGATTTGGGTCCCGGCAGATACCTCCCCTATACATTCGTCATCGTCCGTATCGCTGGAAGAGCTTAGGTCATCCGGACTCAGCCACAACGAATTTGCTGCACTCTTCTTCTTCTGTACCGCACTACTCTTCGCATCGGGTTGTTTCCGCTTCCGGGAGGTTGCGGGCTGTGCGCTTGTTGAATTTTTACTGTCTGTAGCTTCCACCGTCGTGGAAAGGATCGGTTCCGGTTCAGTGCCATGTCCCATCTCGAGCGCCATCGCTTTGCTCATACCCTCCTGGATCGCTTCATCGGCCGCCACAATCAGTTCGCTGCGTGCCTGCTCGTACTCGCTGTCGGAAAACTCGTGCTTCGGCTTGGACAGCAGCTTCGATATCTTGCGCTCCGCCTTAATCCGGTCTTTCCCATCGTCCGCTTCCTGCTGCTTTTCCAGATACGCTTTCAGGCGTTTCTCCTCGTTGATGTCGCGCAGCCGACGGCCGCTCAGGTCTCGGCACGCTTCCCGGTTGGTAGTCTTCTCAATCTGTGCACCGATGGCTCGCAGCATCGATCCGAATCCACCCTTACCGCCCACCAACCGGTCCTGGATGCGAACGGGCACATCCGGACGGACAGCGTCACAGTCGAGCGGCACGATGCGTCGTCCATTCTGTGTGCAATAATATTCGGACGGCTGGAGACCCGTCCAGCGCTCGATTGCGAGAGGAATGTTGGCCGAGATTTCACTACCAGCCGCCATTTCCAACACCTCACCACCATATACAATGGAAATCATGCTGATTTTTTGTTAAATTACAGAGTTAAAAGCAATTTGCGTCGAATATTTTCCACTGCTGCGTAGTGCTTTGTTGTTGTTTACACTTTTACGATGACATATGTCAATGATGATGATGGAACGGTGTCTACAACAACGAAGGGAGCGTCCATAAAATACGTAGCGCTAGAATGACATTTTTAGAATATCGTCCAACAGCTAGCGAGTCGTACAACATCGACCCCACTTTGCGTACTATATGGCACGCAGATTTGTGATTAATTATTTTTGGATTCCAACCTACGGGCTTTCCTTTTTCTTTCCTCAAGGGTAGAATGGAATCCTCAACGTTTATCTAATGTAAAATGCAATAGTGTACTGAGCTCTATGTAGGTCCGCTAGACTTAAAACTAAGCTGCGTCGGTGGTTGTGAGAAACATTCGTTGTGTGATAACTTGCTTGCCATACAATTTAAATAAACTAAAAATTTTGCCGATTCTTTAAAATCTTGTTCTGACAAAGCATTGAGCCTACAGCGTTACAGGCCAAACGTTCAGGCCAGGTCACATTTGTATGCTTCATCCTTTGCACCACAGCTAAAATTTCTTTCGCGTGAATAAGGTTAATAAAAAAACGTGTTTTATAATGTTTTCTTACAGCTAAGTGTTATTATATCGATATAGTGAGGGTGGTAAAGAAACGTTGCTGCGGTTGGTAGTTGGTGTGTTTCTCTACGACATAAATTCCCTCCAGAAAGGTTATAACATTTTCACTTCACTTCCTACAGCGTTAACAATACAAATTAGCTGGACCAATCCTTTCATGATGTACATGGAGATTAAAAACAGAAGCACAAAAGACAAGCAAAACCGACGTGGACACCATTATGTGACGTGGACAGCAATATGATTGCAACAGCTTGTGTGGCAATGCCCCAGTTCCAAACGTTTCAATACTCATTTCATCACCAAGTAAGCCAACCAATCCTTTAGCCGGGTCGAAATCATATTATTGCAACAGGGACTGGTCAAAAATATTCACGAATACTTACTAAGAAAAAATATCGTTACAGCTAAATGATACTTCTTGTGGTCTCTTTGCATCTAGCAATTACCCCTAAAGACATGTGTGTGTGTGTGTGTGTGGGAATGGTTTTGTGTGATAACTATATGCCCAAATAATTATTTGTTGTTTTATTTGAATGCTTGTTTGCTTTGCATCGAGATACCGATCGATTCAACTCAACATAACCGTACCGATGCTGCTTTATGCGGAATATATTATCGTTGCACCACAACGGAGGAGGATAACACGGTGGAAGAATAGTAGTAGTGCTGGTGTGCTGGTATGCTGGCCTGGCGCTCTCTTTCTCTCTTTCACTGAAACAATGCATTCTACACACGCATCATATATATGTATGGAGTCGTGAAGTAAGGGGGAAAAAAACAATACTTTTGCTAAACATCCCGTCTCAGCAGTGTGACAGCCCCGCTTTACCAGTGGCTATTGTGATTGGCGGTGGCCGTGTCCCCATGTCGTACGCTCAATCATCGCTCAACTCCACATCGTCTATATTTACATCCTGAATGTACGAAACAAATAGGTTTTACACGCTGTTTTTCCGTTTTATCGTCCTTCCTCCTTTTATCATTACTTACCGAAGTGTCAATATTATCATCCATCAGCGCTTCTATCTCGGACTCGAAGTCTTCGAGAGAGCTTTTCCGTTTTACCTGCGCGGCAGCTGCTACATTGCCAACCGCAGCCGCACCGGCATTTATCGTCGGTGGCACGCTGACGGGCGGTAGCTGCGTAGTGCTGCTGTCAGCAGAGTGGCTGCTGCTTACGACCGTTGGTGGCTCGGGATGTTTTGAAACCGATGGAGCAACCTGAACCGACATGGAGAAAGAGCACGTAGAGATGAGCTGGTAAGCTACACGTAAGTGGGACAGAGGCTGTAACCGCTACTTACACTATCGCCAACGTTTCCATTCGGTAATGATACAACGGCTTCGCTGTTTGCACTTGGATTATAATCAAACTTTCCTTCGTTTTCCGCCAATTTCATCTCTTCAATGGGCGTGCGGTCAATGTTGAGCGGTACCTGAAATGTTTGCCCATCAGAAGGAAAAACGTATTGATAAACACGTGCAACCCACAAACATTGGCGAAACTGGTACGATAATTACTTTGGTAGCGACATTGGCGGGTAGAAGTGTGCTTCGTTCCGGGAGCAGAAATTGTTGTGTTTTGACCGAATCGTAAAATCCCGGGAACAGATTTTCGTACTGCTCCGGATCGGCTAAGCTTTGGCCGGCCTTTTCATTGATTTTGGCCAGCTCCGTACGCCAGATGTCGAGCACGTGTGAAATTTTGCTTGGTAAGTACGTCCTGCAAGGCGAAAAAAGAGAAGGCGAAGGGTTAGTGCGGGAACTGCACGGAACTAATGCCGGTTGCTCCGCTCCGCTTTTACTCACCGAGCAAAGAATGCCGCTTCGGGTATCCGATTGGTTTGAATCAAGATCTCTAGACATTTCTCCAAATCACCGAGCAGAAACATGGACAGGAAGGAGATGTTGAACTTGCCCTGCGTCACACCGTTCTCGCCCAGATTCCGCAGCATGTCCGAGTCGCCTGTAGGCGGAGAATGCGAAAGGAAGGAATGATGAGTGTTAAATGTTGGCAACCGAAACAATCGATACGGGACTCATTGATTCCAACTTGATTACATTTTATGTGCTGTATACTATTAACACCATCGCTTTGTGGGCAGCAAAGCATGCAATATGGTGCTGCGGTGGCAATCTTTTATCACTTATATCTGTCACTAGCATTTTGTGCCGACAATTTATAGCAAACCGATTCCACGACCAATGGAATACAATTACTTTGAAAGCCACCAACCAAGCCCATTGTTTGGGGCACAATTTGATTTGCAATGAAAATTACTGATGCTCCTCTACACATGTGCTTACCCGTGCTGGTTGCCAGCAGCAGGAGTCCACCGTAATCGTTTGCGTTCGTCAGACACTCCTTCACGAGCTCGAACTTGTTCTTGCTGGTGGCGATGCTCGCGAGCTGGCTCCACTTCTGCGGGCTGTCGGACTCGCGGGCCAGCAGCAGCGCCGTATCCAGATCGCCTATCTTCAGTGCCAGCTCGAAACGGTGCTCCGGATCGATCGAAACCTGCAGTGCCTGTTGACGGAAGCCTTGCATCTCCAGGAAGTGGGCCACCCGGGTGCGGTGCTCCTTCGGGATGGTTGGCAGTACACGATCGGCCGTTTCAAAGTCGCGCCGCATGACGGCTGTCTGGTATTCGAGCACGGACAGCAACAGTGCGAAGCTGGTCACGTTCAGCTCTTTGTCGCCCAGATATAGCCTACGGGAAGGAGGGATTCGTAAATGCAACGTTAATGTTGGTGTTTATCAAATCGCCAAGCAATTTGTTCCGCGTGTATCAGTTACCTGTTGTCTTTCGGCACGTAGCCAAGCAGATACATGGTTCGATCGAGATGGGAAACGGTAACGATCTCACCGCCAACATAATAGTTGATACGGTTGACCGAGTTGGTGTAGATGAAACAATCGCCAACCCACAGACCGGTGCGCACCAGTTCGTTCACCTCACCCAAAACCTGGCCAAAAAGAAGAGAGCAATTTGGTTGCTATTATCCATTCCTTTAGCTTCTCCGCTCGGTACGTACATCGAACGCTTCTTCGATACCATCCTCGCTCAGCTGTTGCTTCGTAGCCAGTGCATTTTGAATCATTCCGATGTCCACCTTCAGTATGAAGTACGAATCTTCGGTGGCCAGACACACCAAAGTGCCCGCCTCGTTCCAGAACACATGTCTGTGGTAGGTAATTAAATGGACGTTAAACGTTTTGCATAGTTCGCTTGCAAACAGGGAACCTTACCTCGGCTGCACTTCAATTCGTCTGATCAGCTCCAAATTTTCCCAATCGTAGAACGTTAAGCCGGACGAAGTTTTCACACCCAGTAGCTGTCCTCCAAAGATACCTGCACGAAGGAAGCATAAGAATATGTATATTCACAGCACTGCGAGCACACACTGACGCACAGATGCCTTTACACAACACAAAAACCATGCAAAATAACAGCAAAGAAATGGTCGTGTTTGTAATAAAAGTGGTAAATAGATGAATGTACCTTCTGTGGAACAGAGTTAAATACGGGTTTGTACGGTAGCATTTACAGAGACAGACAGACAAGAGCATTCGCGCAGCGATAAAAGGAAAAAGGGGGAAGAATAGAAGAACACAGCCACTTTAGCACCAGACAAGCGAAGAATCGTAACATTTGCTCTTTACTCTCTTTAAGTTAATCTATTAGGTTTTTTCGACCATCTTTCTCCGGCAACCTACCTTCTGCACCGTAGTCCGGGGTGAAGCTTTTGCGTTCCTTGAAGTTACGGAACAGCTTCACCGTGCCGCTCGATTCACGCACCGCATACTCGCTGTTCTCCGATGCCCACACAAACTCTTGCGCGGAACCGAACGCTTTATTGCGGAGGGCCATCGATGTGTAGATGATGTACTCGCCGTCGCCGCACACCACCACGAACCTGTTGTGTTTCGGGGGACAGAAGCAGTTTGGTGAAAGGTTAAATGTAAAAAGTACTTTTGTTTGCTATTCAGAAGAGTGGACAGAGACAAAGAAACAAAAAATACATTACCTTCCGTTCGGGTTGTGGGCAATTGTTTGGGGATAGATTTCGCATGCACCCATATCCTTCACCGCGACCGGCAGGCGTTCCCCGTCTTTGATTTCCGTTCCTGTGGTGGCGAAGAAGATACAAACGGCGAGCAGAACAAATGGGGTGAGTAAATGGATAATAAATTCAGCGTAATCGATTAAACATCATTCTAGGTGTTGTTAACCGTAAGCTAAGATTTTGGCTTTTGAATTATTCATTCTCTTCATTGGCTTCGAACTGTCCCGGCGCATCGAGGCTGGATAGCACACGATTATGTACGATGCGCTTGTTCTCTGCGGTCCCTTTCAAATATTTTTTTTAAGAGTCAGAGCAACAAGTCTCTATTAGTGTTATTAGCAATAGCAGATCTTGAGTTTGTAGTTACGATAGAAATAGAGCAATTTAATCTTTAAGTAAAAAAACCAAACACCAACACAAAAAAAGGATAGTCAGAAATTAAACCCTCATTGGTGCCGAAAAGAATGAATAGATAATTCGATAATAGAGACTCGTCGGCAATATAGCAACATTTACTTCACGTTAAAACATATTATTGCATGAAGAAAAAACAACCCGAAACCCCGTCTTGATATGCACATTAATCATACTAATGAGATGTGAGTGAGACGTTCATAAAATTGACTTCTTAAATGCACTTGCACTTCCGCTTGGACACAATGGGAATGCTGCCTATTCCAGCATGTTGTGTGGAATGTTTCGAAAAAGGGAAAGCGCAATGTACAGCCAAAACACGGAAAAAGGCATGTTGTTGTGCTGACCTCTCGCGTTCACAGTTCAACCGCCAGTGCTTCGGCGTAAGCCGGTACGAGGGAGTGTAGCAAGGGGAAAGGGTGAAGGTGCATTTAATCATTCTAATGGAAATAAGTTCTTTTTGGGGTGAGAAGAGACATTGCTATAGACGACATATTTCCAGGCGCAATGCCTGATTGTTACTTCCGGTCCCTGTGTACTGGTACGGAGCAGATGTACTGTTTTTTTTTGTTCTCTTCTGTTTACTCCACATCCACATAAACACAAAAGTGCATTATGCAGGTCGCAGTCTTTTATCGTTGCGCCTTTAGCCTCGGAAACTTCGTACGGAAACAATCACATTGCGAAACGTGAAGAAATATATGAGCATTTGCGCACTTACCTTCGGGGAGCGCTTTCAGATTCACTTGCTGCATTTCGGAATGTCTGGCCCACACGATTTTTCCTCCATTCACATCCATCGACATGGCTGGTTCCTCGCGGCCGACCTTTATGATGATGGAACCTTCGTCGTAGCTGTAGGATGAAGCGGGATAGACATTTAGGTGCACATTAGCAAATGCAACGATTTTGATAAGGATTCTATGTGTATGTATGATAATAATTTTAAATCCCATATGTGAAAAAAATCAACAACATACCCCAACGCCACGTTGTTTGTTCCACGCATGCAGGCAATTGTCCACACCCGCTCGAATCCATAATTTAACGATGTCTCCAGCCGGTAGGTGCCCGAATGCCAAATTCGGATCGTTCCATCCTCGGACCCGGTCAGCAGAATCGGCAGCTCCGGATGGAAGTAAACGGCGGAAACGTTCTGCGCGTGGCCCTCCAGCGTTTGGACGCACGTTTTGTTCTGATAGTCCCAAATTTTGACCAGCCGATCGTCGGCCCCGGAAATGAGGTACGGTTTATCGCCGCCATGATAGTAGTCCACACAGTTCACACCCTTTTCGTGGCCCTCGAGCGTGAAATTTGGCACGTTCGATCCGAGCTGCCACACTTTCACCGTACGGTCGAGCGATGCACTGGCGAATGTGTTGTTGTCCTTCGGATTAAACACGACCTGCATCACGTAGTGTGTGTGTCCCTCGAAGACGCGCTGTACTGCCCACATCTTCTCCCAGTTCCACAGCTTCACCAGCATGTCATCTGTAACGGGGGAAACCGAGCAGCCAATGCATTACCAGTTCGCGATAAATTTGCAGCATATGGCACAGGCCCTCACTTACCACTGCACGTGAGAATAAGCGGTTGCGTTGGGTGTACGGCGATGCAGCGGACGTAATCGGTGTGCGCTTCGAAGGAATGCACCTTTTCGAGGGTGTTGTAGTTGAACACGCGTACCTGCATGTCGTCCGAGCCTGTGAGGATCCAGTTCTTGCGTGCCACAAATCGGGCGCAGCGTACCGGTAGATCGCACACCTCGAAATCTTTGACCAGCTGTTGGTTTTCGTAGTTCATCACGTGTACGTGGCCATTGTACAGCGCGCACAGCATCCATGGTTCCGTCGGGTGCAGATCAACCGATTTTACTCGGTCCGACCGCGACGTAAGCCTTCTTTTGATGTCCAACCTTAGCGGCTGTGCGTTGGGAGAAAATGCAAGTGGAATACATTGTTTAGCCGAATGCTTACTTGTTAACAATTAAGTTTATGGAGTTTAAAGCTTGTTAATATAAAACACTAAAAAACAATTTTCTTGTTTTGCTTCAGTGTTTTTTTTATCATTTGTTTATCTGTTTTGAGTTCATTATCATTTCTCCAGTAGGCATGGGCATGTTAAATAGAAAAAACGACAAAATAACCTTTTCCTCATCAACAAAATAATTTAAAAGTATGCGTTCCATGTTAGTACGGGAATTGCCACATATTCAGCCAGCGATGGCTAATAAAAAGTGCCGACGGTGCTTTTATGTATCACCACATCACGTCACTCTACCGTCGCTGCTCTATACTTATGCTGTTTTAAGCCCTTAAGACAACATAGCGAGCAACATAAAGAGTTTGACTCTATAATGACCACGTAATTAAGATTTTACACTGTCACTGCATATTTGTTCGCTTTTCTTCCGCCCAACTACAACTGCAAGTAAGCCAACAGTCCAAACATACACAGAAATATATTTATACTATTATAGAAACAATAGAAAAGAGCACCGAAAAAGAGCACCCTCGAATGACTGTCGGAGGCCAACACATTTCCACATCACTTATCACAATCGACAACAACACATTTCCAGGCCGCCGTTCCGGCAAAAAGTGATGACGAAGTGTACAGCTTTGGGGTCATTTTTTCACTCCAGCTAATTGTATACGGTGAGTGGAATATACAGGCAAAATTTTAGGCTTGTCGGCTTGGATCGACTGCAGCAAGCAGTAGGAAATATTCACATTAATCACACGTAGCAGCATAAATCGCCACTGCAATCTTCTTCACTTTTTGGAACCATCCATTGCAACCTTTCATTGTGTAAGTCACCGGGTTTGGTCGAATGATATTGGAAGATACACGTACTATGGCCACAAACATTGTTAGCGACTAGCAAACTACATTCATCGGCTCCACAGAAGCTTACTAACCATTTTGCAACGATTGTACTAAGTTCACGAACAGTTTAACACAATATTTTCAACAAAATTCAGCACCAACATGAAAACACAGTTTCGACGTGGCTAGGTATGATGACATCTGGGAATGACATTACAACGAATGACGATTTGACATATGTCAGGGAGGAGATTTGCCAGTCTTTTGACCAAATTGCAGTCCCACAGTGCGAAATGGTCAGAATGTGTGGTTTATTTGTCCATAGTTGTTCATTTTCCTTGCGTTTGGCTCCGCCCACTTTTTGTTCGAACACTGGCTCGAAGTTCGAAATTAGTTTGAATTTGAATGCCTAACGGAAGAAAAGCTCGTTGAATGGAGCACTAAATGTAGTATAATTTGTTAATTGGTGATGGGCTGAGCGTGTACGTGACTTTGAAGGTGTAGAATTGCAAATTAATTGTTAAATAAATTTGATTTTAAAATTTGCGAGAACTTTTTTGCTGTCTATAGGTCTAATTTTCTCAATTACATGGCATGATGGTTACTATTCAACCTACCAAACTGATCCTTGAGAATGTAAGGTATATTGTAATCCATCATCATACAACCTAAAAAAATTGAATAAAACTATGATTAAAAGGGAAGTATAGTTTTGGGCGTCTCGACACCATTAGGAGTTTATAGCCGGCCCTTTCTAGCTTTCTTGGCGGGCGAGACTCGGCATTCAGCCTTATCGTGTAAAAACTGGCACCGCAATCCATTCGAATACCGGACTGTCCCAACACTTAGAGTAGTATACCGTTGAGTGAAAAATGATTTATAGTCACGATGGGTTGCTAATTATTTAATACGCTTTTCAGATAAAAATTTATTATATCTACTGCAATTGGGACAACGCGTCTGAACGGCATACCTGTAATAATGTTACACTGTGGGATGGCTTAGAAGCTGTCCGAATACGTATCGATTGTCACGATGGGTGGTACTGACATTGGCAATACCCGTAACTGACGTGAAATTCGCTTTCGTTAGAAGACTTCAGGCAAATAACAAGACATTACGGAGAGCGGTTATTTGATATCCTGCACGCTGCTTTTTCTTTTGCAAACCACTCAACCCGTGGCTGTCAGCTAAGATTCGTGGAGACATGGGACCGGTTAGTGAGGTGGGTCGAGGCAGCATGGGAATCGAAATGTTCTCGTGTGTCCTCATTTCATAAACCGAACGGTGGACCTCGACCCCGAGGTGTCTCCTGTTCGAGACTCTGTCACTGTCAGCCCGCTCCAGTTAGCCGCCGTTGACAACCGACAGCTAGCACTGGAGTTAAATCTTATGTGCATTCTAATACTTCTTGCTTTATCTCGTTTGAGCAAAGTATCTTATGCGTCCTATGCCATTTTCAAATAATTAGCTACACTCATATCTGTTCTACAGTACTTATTGCACTTCATCGTAGAGCAAGTGAGGAAGCAAAAAACGCATAATTTATTAAATCACAATTCGGACAGTAAATGAACGGATGAAAAGACGCGTTAAATATATGTTCCTATGCACCTACTGCTGAGCACCGTATGCTCCCAAAACGGAGGTACAGGCTGGCTGTATCGCTTGTGGCATCAATATCATATTTGTTCCCTCTTTTTTGCTGTTGCTTTGCTGTTCCCGGTGCAAAAATGAAACGTTGACAGGCGACGTGGCTTGAAAAGATTCTACACAGCATTTGAGAGATTTTTGCTTAATTGTATCTTTTACTGTTCATTCTGTGCGTCCTCTTTGTGTATTGCATGCGTGGCAGCAGCATACGGGCGACGATAAGCGCCCCATTCAAGGAGACCTCAGACGATCAAAACCTTGGCCATATGATGACCCAGCGGGAGCAACGTCCAGCGTATGGTGGATGCAATGCAACACTGCAGGTGGCTGCCTATATGGTGGCTGCCACCTTCCGTCGTGGTTGATCTATACGAGTGACATGGTGATCCGTTTGGGTCCCGAACGCTTTGCTGCCATCGATCAACCAATGAAAAGCTTTTAATATCTTGAAATTAATAATTAGTATAAGTTAAGTTCATTATCTGTCCTTTCGTCAGGCTTTCACTCGGTGAAACTTATTCATTCGCATTTTTTTATAATTTAAAAACGTTTATTTTTCCGCTTTATTCCTGAACTTCATAACCAAAAAAAAACGCAAAAAGCAACGCGAACGAGAAACGCTCAGTTTCTTAATTCAAACAGCGCGAAGCACTCGACATTTTCCGGCCACCGTCCGTAATTTAGTGTCACTTTAATGAAATTTATCGCCATTTTACCGTTAAAGTATCGACCATTGCCGTTGTTTCTTGCGCCAAACAGCATGCTTCTGAATGCATCGTTGCCATAGGCGCTAGAAGAAAAAAAAAACGTAACAAGAACGAAGAAAGATGGGACACTTAACGTCTTTCCTTCCGCTGAAAGACGCTCAAACTGTACTACGCGCCCTCTATATCCCCGCACGGCGGAAGGCGGCTCAGTTTTGTAAGGTGGCGGAGAACGGCGAGTGAAAAATATAGACTCACGCCCGATTTTGTTGGAACTTTTCCAATTAACCAGCTTGTTAAAAGCCGCCACAGAGCAACTTCCGGCTAAGGGCACGCCGGAAGGTCCTACAAGACTGAACGTAAAAAAACAAAAATCCCGAAAAGAACGAAGGTGTCTTCGAACTTCGAAATGACTGCAAGAGGCACAGGGCCGCTTTTCACGAGCTGTGAGCAAGCAGCATGCTAGCAGCGTGTCTGTTTCGGTTGTTTGATGGTGCTTTCGTGCTTTGCCTTTCACGAAACTACAGCTCAAGTGTTGACACTTGAAGATCCTTGTCGCGATTCTTCGCGGGCGCTTTCGGCCCCAGCAGGCAAAGCATGGTGACGGGTGCGATTGGTAACAACGACAACCAACAAAAAGGAGTTACCAACTCCCAAACAAGCATAATAGGGACGGCCAGGCAGGGATCGTGCCAGACGCCGGAGGACGAACAACAAAGGCATTGTTAAATTTGCAAACTTGCTTGCCTGAGTGAACGTTTCGCAGGCGAACGTAAACCTCGGTACACAATGTTGCTGCAGCATAATAGATTTTACATTGTTCGTCCGGAGCATAATGGGGGGGGCGCCGGATAACAACAACCCTTCCCTTGTCCGGGTGCTCTAGAGCACCGGTGTAACCCATTGCAAATGCAGCAATCCGTAGCTCTGCAGCAGAAGCAGCTTCTTTGCTGCGACAATAGCGCACTCTGTGTCCCCGTAGTGTCCAGTGCCTGAGGGCAGCGAGTGGTAAGTTGCCACATTGTTGGCAGGTGCAGTGCGAAACTCTTGTGCAAGGTGTGTTTCAGAGCCGGGACGGCGGGGGATAAGATTGTTTAATAATGTAATTTTGGCAAGAACAGCGCGCTGTCTCGGCACTATCCATGGAGAGGTTGGTGTGTTTAATGCATTAAAGCTGGATGTACGCGTTGAACAATTGATAGTGGTGAGCACTGAGTTTAAAGCTACACCGTGCAATGAACTCAATTGAAGTCATGTCCATTAGTCCGCTCACTGATACTTTCGTCTGTATTAGTCGATTAGGCCTTTGTTAACATTAAGTTGAACTGAATGCGTATTACTACTAAGAAATGGTGTAGAACGGTCACCATCCAAAATATTGCTACAATGATTGTGATATATGCAATGTTCCAAGCTCTTTGAATGGAATTGAATTCGACGCCTACAATGGTGTCCTCAACTTCACATTCGATCGGCAAGAGGGACAGCCCAGTGGTAGAGGCAACAACGGCGCCGGTCATCGTACGGCAGAACCGGGGTTCCGCAACCAGGAAGTCCCATCCGGACCGTTCCCCTTTAGTGAGGGCCGACTTTCCAACTACGCGGTATAATCAACTCTAGCAAGCCGGCAATGACAGGACCTAAGAGATCGTTAGGCCAAAGAAGAAGAACTTCACAATATGCAAGTGGAATGCAAAGGCTGAGATTGAGAACTAAACTAAATCCACATATGCTGGATAAAGCATACACAAAATTGTTCTTTCTTTTAAAATTCGCATAAGTGTATGTTAACGGTTGCGTGATTTGGGGCGATGAGCGAGGCGTACCTCGAACAGAATCGCGAGGCTAATAGCGTTCGATAGAAGATCAATACGACGAACACAAAGTACCTGTCGATCAAAGTTGATGACGATCACGAGGTGGTAGAGGAGATCTGCTTTCTTCGACTCCTCGATATCGACTTAAGCAGCGAAATCTGGAGGCACCTTGTTCAAGGAAATCGTGCCTG
Organism: Anopheles stephensi; assembly: GCF_013141755.1. Taxonomy (NCBI): domain Eukaryota; kingdom Metazoa; phylum Arthropoda; class Insecta; order Diptera; family Culicidae; genus Anopheles; species Anopheles stephensi. Next base: position 41,963,498 of record NC_050203.1, on the reverse strand, counting down.
CTACGGGCATCACAATCGTCTGTGCTCTAGAAGACTCCAGCAACAAACGAAATGCACGATGTATCGAATACTGGCAATTGATAAAGAACATCAATCGCCTCGTTTTTTTATTCATAAAGAACCGCCTGGCCGTATTGCTCGCCTCGTAATGGCTAAGGATTATCTTAGCACGATGAAAAGGGTCCGAAGAAGATTTTATCAGCCAAAGATATAGCAACCCCTTAGTAAAAAAATATAGTAAAAGCCCCAACACAATAAAGCTTCTGTCACATTTTACAATTTTCATTACTTTGCATTAACAAACAGATGTAGTAAAGCTCGAAGCAATCGCAAACGACGATTAGAAAGTGCCTGATTTCCGTTATTTTTACTCAGAGATACAGATTGTCAGACTTAAAAAACATCATACAATCGACAATGGTTGTTTGGGATTTCTAGACCACACGACATTTGAATGGAAATCTTTTAAAATTTTAATGCATACGTTACATTCTAACTCATATGCATTGGCGAGCAAAAGCATCAAAGTCTGAGTCTCAAAGAGCGTATCCGTTTTGTTCAACCTAATATTCAAACTAACCCGGAGAAGTTTTAAACTTTGCACTACATCTTAATCATTTTCAACTACATGAGAAATTGTGTGTGTGGTACCAGCCATCGGAGACTCTTTCGGCCAACAATAGCAATAAACGTGATCCAAAATTATGTATTACATCGCGGCTCATCTAAACATCAAGGGTCAAGTCATATCGATTGACCCGTGACGAGTGAAGCCATAAAAAGAGTCCAGCTGCATGGCACTTCACAAGGCAGCATTTAAATGGTAGATGCATTATGCGCTGCCAATGCCGATTAGCAGAGCTGAGGTGCGACTAAAACTTTCTGCCTGAATAAAGCTGAAATATTCGCATTAGTGTGGAATTCAATACCTTCCTAGCTTAGTTGGGGAACCGCAAACGCACCTGCTGCTGCTCCATATCCACACAGCGAATGACCATCAATATTGACACTGGTCGTGATGAGCCCGGCTACGATCGGAGCGAACGGACTTTGGAGAATCTAAGGAATGCGTCCATTAGCCATTTTCAGCCCTAATGGAACGTTACTCACACTCGCTCAGCAGCCGTTTGTATGAACAAACACGTAAAAGATTTTGCCTTTTTCACTTTTGATTGCATCTTTTGAAGAATCCGGGAGTATGTAGTGCTTGTGTACTACACAATAGAAGGATATTGACTATCACCAGTCTATGACCATTGAGCAACCCGGTAGGCGAGGATACAGCGGCGCCGGTCTTCACACGTCAGGATCCACCGGGGTTCAAATCCCATCCGGACTGAAAACCAGAAATGGCAGGCCGAGACCTTTCGAGGTTTTAGTAAGTTAGATAGATATTGTGCGCTAGCAAAGGTGAGAATACATTACAAAATAAGATTTTTCTCTCTCTCTCTCTCTCTCTCTCTCTGCATTTATCCAATTAGTATCACAAAACATTAAAAAATTGGCCGCACCGACAGTGGGATGTGGAATGATCTACCCAATTGTATTACAAAGGTTGATCACATGTTTCACCGTGCGAAGAGTGTTGTAGTACGAGCGCACGAAAGAATCGACAACAGCAATACCGGACAGTTCGTCGATGAAACTAATTAAATAAAGTCGAAAACATTACATCCCCAAACCAACCTCCTGGAACGACGGCACGTTGAGCTCTTTTGTGTGAGACTTCGAAGTGCTGAATCAGCACAGGACGTGGTGTGTTGTTGGGAAAGGAGGACGAACAGGCAAAAAAAGGGAACTGCGGTTTGAATGAATGATATCCAGAAGACTAGCCGGCCGATACTGGTCCATGTGGCGTGCGCTTGTCAGTGGCAGCGTGCGTCGGATTTCTGATTCCTGGTGAAGGTGTTGATCGTCGGCACGTGACCCCTTTGGGGTGCCACGTGGTTTTATACGATAACCTCAAACTTGGTCCTTTGGCTGCTTTTGCGTATGTGTGAGTGTGTGTGTGAGTGGTTTTACAAAAGAAACTTGTGTAACAATTCTGGATTATCTGTCAGGAACACGCTCGTGGGAGGTTAGCAGAAAGGATGGCTGTTTAACCTGCGGTACTTGTTTGCTTTGTTCGTAGACACACGATCCTGGCCACTGTCATGGTTGATTCGGTCGGAGCTTGGAACACGTTTGAAGTTTAATGCTTTGGGCTTGTTAACCCGTGACTTTTGTAATTTCAACATGAGGAGGAATAATTATATTTATGGTTAAGTTTTGGTCGTATCAAATCATACTCACAATCACAATTGACTTAACTATGTATCCGGTAGCTTTAGAGCCTATAATAAAACAAATGTTTCTTTCTCGCAAACACCAAAACCGTGCTCTTATCTATCCTATTGTAACCGGTTGTTTCTGCCGGAACCCATTTGCTTATCGGCCCTACCAGATCGTCCACATTGTTCCGCGTCTGGTAACGGTTTTCAGCACACTATCAAAAAAGGCCATCGCCTGCGGTCGTTTTACCGTGGGCAGTCCCCACTACCCACACCCTGTCGCAGTTCTGTTCGCCTGATAAATCGCATTAACGCAAATTGATACCAGCCCTAGGCCGCATCCCTCGTAAGAGTGCGGAACTCTCTTCGCTCATTTGCCGCCCTTCCTGTCAATTGGCGGCGCACAATCAAGATTAGATCAATGCACACATTTATTAGATTCCGCTTGTACTGCTCTGGCCGATGTCCCCTGTTTGAGCGTGGAAAAAGAAATTCTGTCTGTGTGACACCATGGTGACAGAGGTTTTTTTCTTCATCCTACTACTTCTCCATATAACACTGTCCGAGTCCTTGGTTCACGACGGTAGCAACGAAGAGTCAGCGGGAGACATCCGTAGCCTTTGTGCCGTGCCATAGACAAGGGCATGGCGATAATTTTACCGCAGCTCAACTCGCCGACTTTAGTGAAAAGAAATCATTTTCCTGCCCGTGTAATAAACAAATCCATCGCCAGCTCACCGCGCAGTAATCGAATTCAAATGGAATCCATTACCACCACGTCGATTGTGGCAAGCACGGATAGCATTACACACCAAGCGCCATTTGAGTGTCATTTGAGAACTTTGCGCCATTCCAGCAAATGTCTTAACAAATTGCTTGTACCTAAACTGGCTCACACCGTCAGCGGGAGGCACCGGGTTAACCCACCCTCGCGATCTACGACTCCGAGAACCACAACCTATCCCACATCCGGCACGGAGCGGAACGGAACGCAAACCAAATGAGACCGTGTACAGAAATCACCTGTGGAAACCTGCTATTTTCAATTTCAACGGGGACGGAAAAACAAAAGAAACCCCCAACGTGCTAGACTAGAGGAAGGGATACCACCACAAAACCACCCTTGCGAGCGTGCAGGATCGGATAAATGAAGGTTCTGATCCCTTCGAGACAAACACAAAAACACAATCCGCTGAAATCCTACGAATCGCCCTCGCTTCAGGTGCAAGATTCTTCTCGGGTTGCAGCACTTGACTCGAGGTGTAGGAATGAACGCCTTTCCTACGCGTATCGCGCAACCTGTGCCCTTTTTCCGGAAGTTTTCCGGCCCGATGGTGCGTCCGGGATAAGCAGAATGAGCATTAAACGAGGGTAATGGAAGGCATATGCGATGCCCGTTTGGCAACAGAGACGACCAGGTCCTAATGGGCTCCGACGTGTTGTTCCAAGCGAACTTCGGCCGCTCCGGTGTGTAATGTGATAAGTTAGCACAATAAAAACAAATGATTTAATTTGCCTTCGGATTGCCGTTGAACACGCTCAGCCCTGGACAGGGTGGACAGGCGGGATGTAAGGTGAGTGACAAGCGTGGTAGACAGTGTAATGAACGTAAGATAGGAACTGTGTCGAAATGTCTTGTGCAATTGAATAGGAACGATCATAGTCCCACGATCTTTAAGATGATAGCGATGAGACGATAATTGATACCACCTTTACAGCTCAAGGCACGCATGTTACTCACTCAAACGCGGATGTCTTGCGAATGGTAATACATCTCCACCATGCATTTGGTTTCTGTCTCGCAAGGAGCACTGTACCCACCCAAACTCCAGGCTTAAAAGGATCGTAAATCTTTTCACACATTTTTCACCACCTGTTTGTTCAGCTCGGCTGCTAGAAACATGTCAAGCAGCAAAAAAGGTGTTTAGAATAACAAACAATCGCGAACATCGTGCACGAGTGTGTCGCAAAAGTGCGTGGTGACGATTGGAGTCTGTCTCTATGTTTCCACTACTAGACAGTTTCAGTGCGCGAAAGAAAATAGGGGAGCCATTTTGCCAACAGAAAATAAGCAGAAGCCTGGCACAAAGCTACAACTCCTCACTAGACACGTGGCGTATCCCTGTTGGGCGAAAGATGAAACGATTCTTATGTGCTGTTTGGTGTAAAATGAAGAGCCAGAGGGTTGTGCCATGGATGCCAAAGTGCTGATTGTGTGAATGATCCTATCCTCAGTAAAAGCTATATAATTACTGAACACTTAATTCAAACTGAATTTGTTCATTGAAGTGAAGATAATCATTATCAGCTTTTTGGTTAAGATAAAACACTTTCCAAAATGTATGCATCACATTTATAGGTGAGCATGTACAAGAAACAAGAGACACATACGAATTCACCGGGCCGCCCAGAAAAGCTACAGCTACTCTCATTCAAAATGAGACACAGCGAATTTTAGAAAGTGCGTGCGAGAAAGTAGCTCGCTCGTTTTTGCCAATTTTGCAGTTACAATTTAATTCAGACACTTTATTTTTACTTCTTTACTTGTCAGGTGAAAAAAATAACATTAATAGTACTTCGAGGAACTCCTGCTCAGTTTTTGATAATTTTTGGTTTTGTTTTTTGGCTCAGTTTCTATTGGAGCTGTAGTTGTACACAAAAGATAGTGAAAATAAACCCACGGCTTAACTAATTTAAGCATATTAATTTTTAAGGAAAGGTAATGGTCTAAAGAGACCATTTTGATCGGGTATCCTTTCCAACTACATGCCAAAATAAGTGATACGCGATGGCAATAGCCACAAGACAAGTTCAAAAAATATATATCACCCCTTGAAATAACTGTTTTTTTAGGATGGATACTACCTTGACGGTTTAGATAATTGGCAAACAATTTTGATTAAAACTGCCTGACGAACCCCGTTCCAGGAACCACGGCATGAAATGGAACAGTGATGCTGAAATACTGATAATTTTTGTCCCGTCTTCACACGGCAGGACCGGGGTTCAAATCCCACCCAGACCGCCTCCCCGTACGCAGAGCTGACTATTTTGCCACGGGTAGAATCAAGTCACTGAGAGCCAGAAATGGCAGGCCGAGAGACCTCTCGAGGTTGTAGTGCCAAGAAAGAAGAAGAAGAAGTATTGATAAGAAGAAATAAATTGATTATGGATTTTTATTTATAAATCCACAACACTTGCAAAATACATTTAACATACTTTTGTACAACCATAGCTACTTCTGGACGAACAGTTGAGCGCCAATATTGTTCTGCTAAGCCAAAAGTTAAGAATCTTACGTGACTTTTGAATACAATACTCTTTCGGCAACGATACATTCTTCGTGTTTTACAGAATTAAAATAAAACCTTGTTATGCACGACAAAAGAGTAATGAAAGCATTGCGCCATAACCAATCGGATGTATACTAGAACTAAAGACTTTGCAGAGTCCCTTAATGTTGGATGTGTTCCATTTGCGTTGAGAGCCACTGTGCAAGAGATTTAATGTTTACAATGAATTGAACTCATCACTGTTCAAAAACAATGTGGTTTTTAGGTGCAACAAAGAAAATTGATAAACTCTCTCAGCGAAAAAACGGTTAAGCCAGACTTGTGTGCGTTGAACAGCATTAATTTGAAAGGAAATAAAAGGGCTGTAAAGAAAAGACAAAGTAAATACGACATACCATGTTTTCCAGATCCATCTCCTCCAATCGTCGCAATCGTTCCTCTCGTTGCAAGGCTGCCTCCTTTGCCTGGTGGCGGCGTTGTTTATTTCTCAAATGACCCATGATGTTTAGTTTACTGTGTGTTTCGGCAGGTGAGATAGTTTGCAAAACAACTTCTTCGTTCTTAAACTTCAAGTGAATTTTATCTGAAAATGTGAAAAAGAGTTTAATTTATAATTTAATCATTAAATATATTTAAATTCCTTAAACAAAACTAAAAAGTTGTAGTTGTCCAAACCACCAGAAAAAATGTTTGCAAGTGAAAGTTGGTTAAAATATTGCCTTCATTTAGGCGACAGCGCTTTCCGGGGGTCGCGCACATCCTCACCGCTTTAGGGAAATCGATAAATCCTGTGCAACGAGTTGATGCGGATTTTAGCGCTGAAGGGGAATTGGGGCTTTAAGGAAAACGGAAAATCTTCTTAAGCAAAAGAGATAGCATAGCATCTTGAACTGATTCCAAAGTACGTAACCCCCGGAAAAGAAAAACGACTACAAATTGAAGAAAACATGTAAATTTACGGTGCTTCCATTTTATCGACCACCAAACAGGGTTGGAAGGCAATAATTCACCGAAATGTCATAATAGTTTTACATTCTGCATTACCCGCCGTAAGCGGCAGAGTAGAGCAGCGGAGTTAAAAATTGCGAACACAAAACACCACACACAAACATGTCGCTCCCAACACGACCGTTCGAGAATGTGTGGAATTTGTGTGGGGGTAAGCGCGCGTTTGTGGCGGTCGTATGATTTGCGGAAACGAATTTCGCAGCCACAGTTCTGGCGGCAGATTTCGGATGCCAGAGTTGGTGCGAACTTTAAGCAGCAGTAGCAGTGGCAGCAGCCGGCCGGTTCGCCTGGTTTTCGCCAGGCACCCTAGCCGAACAGTGACAACCGAGCCGAGCCAGTGTTGCTGATGGACCGACGGCGCAGGACCAACAACCGTTACGCATCATGTCCACCGAAATCGATATCAAACCGGCTCGGTCGAGAGCTGGCATGAGCGTGCTGTGTGCGTACAGCTTGAGCGATGCCTAAACCCTGGAAAACCTTCGGTACCCTTTAAAGGAAGGAAGATGCCAGGCACGACGCGAGAGCATTCGCCCTCAACCCGGCAAAGGGACACATCGTACACAGATCAGGTGTGGATGTGGACGGACTGGGCAGGGAAAGCAGTGCTTGTCGAAGTGGCTGCAGAACCGTATGCAAATTCAATTAGTAACGCTTTCGGACGCAAGACACACTGGCGGGGCACGTAGTCGAGAGGAAGCGCACTGTGGCATTCGTCGAGACTTGTTTTTCGGGTGTGAGTTGTTTTTGCCAAATAAACAGCGGGATGATATTATTCATTTTTAATTTACTCTCCTGCGCTGCCCTCTTTCTATTTCTCAAGTGGTTAATATACTTGAACCCGATTTGAAGTTATCTTTGTGAAGCTGGTTGAGAGAGAGAGAGAGAGAGAGATCGTGTGTCCATCACTGAGCAATTGTAATGCAGCAGGAAAATCATGTTGGACCTGATTGGTGCAATGAGTTGTTTGTGCATTACCTCACAAACAAGCCTGATTATTTTATTTTCCTAAACAAAACTAATTCTTTTATTTAGTGATTTGTACTGTCATTAAATCTATCCCTAAAATACATGAAATGTCAACAGTCAACTCAACATTACACTGAAACTTGACACGATAATAAATAATTTCTTTAACCACAACCCTTAACACTACTCATCTGGCCACAAACGGGTGGAAGCATTATCAATTTTTAATTTATGGTAATTAAACACGGCCTTACAAGAATATTTTCCCAGCAGTCCATCAGACTTGAGAGCTTGACAGTGGTGTGCTGTACGTCAGCCAGACGGACACAAACAAATGTCTTTATTAATACTCGTTCGCCACCGTTCGTGATCAACTCGAGAAAATGTGTTTATTATTACATGTACCAAAACACGCACCCCGGTCTTTTCCCCGAGCCAAGTGGTTGGTTACCCGTGTGGCTCGGGGTTAGGGTTATCGGCTGTTTTTCTTCCAACGTTTGGGCGACGAAAACAGCACACCGAATGGGGGAAAACGATGACGGGCAATGGAATACATCTTGTTGACTTTATCCCCTTCAACTGTTTAGTTACGATGTAGTTACTGCTTTTGTAGCAAAATTTTGTTTGTGTGCCTGCAAATAATACTTGTAATTCGGTGCTGAGTACATTTAAGGATGCTTCAGCGTGGAGTGGAAGATAGGGCATTATGCGTTTGATTTACATAAATATTTTCTTCCTCACTTTGCTGCTGTGCTTGGGGTTCAAGTGATTGAAATGCAATCAAAACATGTAACCTTATCTTATCAGGTGATATTGTTATGAATATTCGTCAATGGCATTAGGACGGTCTTAGGATCCATTAACTGATTTCAATGAACTTAGCGTACTCCGTTTTTATCCGGTGCTGATGCTGATTGAATTCAGCGCTATCGACGTATAGCGTAAGTACAGTAAAAAAGTAAACAAAGCAAAGAAACAACCAGCAACGTGTGCATAAATTGTCAATACAATCCGTTCACAAGTAATGTACCGCACAGGTTCACAATTCATTACCTAATAGCTGACATTCTCTGGCTCTGGCCCTAAAAGTGGCTGAGGAAAAAGTGCGAAAGGTAATGCAATAAAAATGATCCGTTTCATCGGCGGTGCTACCTTTCCTACTGAGACACGATGTACGGTGACAAAAATAACAATGCCACCTCCCCATCAAACCCAATACGCTGGCCAGCTAGAACAGAACGAAAAGTTCAGTCCTTGTGGTTGGATTGACATTTTGCACGCGCCAATTTTGCGCCGATTGACAACGAAATTGAATGGAAAGTTTTACAATGCACTTTTCCCCGGTGCGGTGCAATGGCGCTGCTTTTGATTGCATTGTCGTTATTGTTTTACTGCACAATGAACACAGAACGGATAGGGGGTTTGATGAGGAAGGCATTTTCTATCTGCTTGTGCGATTTGGAATGGGACGAGTGGTACAATGGCAAAGAAATCATTGTGGTTTAGGTAACGGCTTCGATTATGCAAAATGTCAGAACGGTGAAACCATACTCGGATGCAGATTGAAAAGGATAATCATATAATTTAGATCGAAAGCTGCCAAACGAACAATTGTTAAAAGGTTCCTGGTTTTACCTTAGCTCCTGCTTATCTTGTTACATTATTTGAGCAAACCACATACGAACAAATCAACGATGGTAGATTCTATTTCTTGCATTGTATTAATGGTGAGATTTATGAGATCAAGAGTGAGATTTGTTTACTTGTGGCAGCCCAAAGTTATAATTGACGTGGTGCCGACTGCTAACACCAAAGAATCGGCATCAACGCCATCACTCCATCTCAGTTTGGGCCTTCCCTCGCCTCCTCTGTCCTCTGTGTGGACGGTCTAAAAGGACTTTACGGGATGAGCCGTCCGATGTCATTCTCATGACATCATCAGCATGATCAGCCCACCTGAGCCTGGCGAGTCTAATTCGCTGCACGATGGTGAGATCATCGTACAGCTCGTCATTGTAGCGGCTCCTCCATTGTCCTTCCAAGCATACGGGGCCAAAAATCCTGCTGAATTTTTTTCTCTCGAACGCAGCCAAGAGGGTTTCGTCAGTTTTGGGCAGAATCCGTGTCTGTGAATACTAGATGTTCTGTACAGTTCAAGCTTCGTCCGTCGCGACAGGTATTAAGAGTGGGGAAGTTTCCTTAGGCTGTAGTATGACCGGTGGGCAGCTCGGCGCTGACTTGCTGAGCTCGGTGGTGCTACCATCCGTTTGGATTTCGCCTCGTTAATCTCCAACCCAGCTTTAGTAGATGTTACAACGTGCTATACTGCCATATTAGAAGGTTCTGAATTGATAGAGTTTGTGGAAGCGATTGCCGGTCTTTACACAACATAACCGATGATCAAATCCCATCCAGAGCACCTACCCGTTGGTACAATTAACTAAATAGCTCTTCTTCTTGGTTCTAACGACCTGGCAAACATCATAGTTTAAGTCACACCACACATTAAATCGATCTACTAAATTTTTTGTTACTAAAATTCTGCATGATCTCTTTCAAAGCATTATTTTTCTTCTCCTCCTCTGCACGACACCCTCAAGAGGTCTTGACCTGCAGTTTCTGGCTTTTAGTGACTTAATTTTACCCGTAGTAAAGTAATCAGCCTTACGTACGGGGAGGCGGTCCGGATGGGATTTGAGCCCCGGTCGTGCCGTGTGAAGACCGTTGCCGTTATCGTATCGGCCACCAGAACGTCCCGATTATTTTTACTAAGGCATAAAACAATTCATATTAAAATCTATTACATCGAACTTACAAAAACTGAACATCACGACAGCATTTCACCCAACCCTTGGAAGTGTTATTCTATGTATCTCTGTGAAGTATTTAAATATTAAGCTGCCGCATATTGCATCTACAATCAGAAACAGGTCATCAAAAGTCATGTTAACAATATCACAAATTCTTCTTCAATAGTCGGATTAACCGCGAGCGATTACTCGGGGCCTCGCTGTCACAGAGACATCGGTTATCAAAAGACTTTGTCTTCCTCATCTCTTCAGTGGATAGGTATTCTATTGATCTCTGGTCAGATCGCTGTTGAAATAATGCTATTGATAGTACATTGTAGTGTTGTGCTGTTGGAATATTGATGATGGTCACTCTTGGCCAGAATCCACAATGCCCGCATCGAAAGAGTTTGGTTCTTGCTCATGATTAAGCGACCACAAGATCCTTAGAGCTTAGCGTAACGTCATAGGTAACGCTTCCAAAAGTCATTACCAGTCACTAACGAGTTCACTTCAATGTGCTCTCTCTCTACACCGTTGCACAATGTGAGATATGTCGTGAGCGATACCTGCTATCTTGGAACGAGCCCCGGTTCTTGTCGTGTACAATAACCTGTAAACTGACAAGCTTGCCACGATCAAAATTATTTGTGGAGCTTTTTATCGCCCTCAGTTTAAAAGTGATTTTTGTCCTGACTAGTCAGAAGCTGTATTTGATCGACGGCGAAACCCAAAAATTGTCTTCCATTGATGGAAGAGTATTTGATATAGGAATATACTCGCACCGGTAATGTCAAGTGGAAGATCTAAACATCTTCCGATCATCTTCTCTGACTATCCAGCTACGATTATAGATAAGTCAAGGAAACCGGTAACTGCGGTCCAACACCTCTCAACATTGTGGAGCCGAAGAGGAAGAAGAAGAAACTAAACTTCTTAACTAATGGTGGTAACATGATTTCTATCCATGAACCTACTCCTACAAAGTCCTACTCAATGTCAGCAATTATTTCATAATTTCGTGATACTTGTGGTGAGTTCTACTTATATTGCATGCTTTACGAAACATGTAAATTTAATAACATTTCTATGCAAAATATTTTAGTATAGACTTACGCAGACAAAATATCTAAAATTTTATATGCATCGTCAGTAGCGGTTTTATGCTTATGCCCTTCAGAGCTCTACAACATAGTGCGTAACCTTTGCCAACGAGCCGCCATTAGTAGAGTTCTTCTTTTTTGTTTGCGCTGTTGTTGTTGTTGCTGTTTTCCTTTCATTCAGTGCATACCGTTCGCCAATGCAGGAACGGTACACGTCCACAGCGGCATCTAATCGGAATCGTACAAACAAACACATCAACTATAGTCGGCCGGCAAGCTCGGCATCGTTGAGCTGCTTGCTAGTTGACTGCGAACGAGCATAAAAGAACTTGGGGATGTTGCAAAGAACTGCACTGCTTGAAAAGGATGCAAACTGTGGGGAATTACAGTGGCACGGGCATAAAGAAGAGAAAATGAGTGCGGACAGAGCTGCGACAAAAAAAGCAGGAAAGCTGGAATAGAAAACAGTATTCGTGGCTGGAAGGAACCGGGAGCTGGGTCGCGATGGGAAGGACAGGGTTCGGCTAGTACAGCACCGGGACGGCATCCACTTTTTTATTACCTCGACCATGCAATAAAGTTTGCAATGCTACAAGCCGCACATAAAAGGCAGTCTGTTCAGTTTGCTCGTTATGGAAAAATATTAAAAAATGGTGGTAGCGAATATAAATAAACGAGCACACCGTACGGACCACCGTACACGTGCCACCGGGTACAGGCACGAAGAATGGCCGGGTGCAGTGGAGATGCGCACCATGAAAGATGACCCAATGTGAAGCGTTGGGCACCTATCCCAGCGCAACCCAAACCCAACGCTTGACGTTGAAGGCCGATGTTGTTGGATGGTTGGCATGCTGGCTCTCGGCGTTTGCAACGGCCGAGACCGGTACCGCGCAAGGATATGAAAGGATATGTGTTTAGTTTTTAGCTCGCTCCGGGCCACTAGTGCCACGCTTGGGTGCCGGTAGATAAAGGTACACCGATGATAAACTCGCCCCGTTCGGTCGTCCATTTGTAAAACCATGCTGGATCGCTTGGATGTTGTCGAGCAGGAGGTCCTCGGTACCGGTTCGGGGATAAAAGGATGCACAGATGGTCTCGTTTGTTCGGGTCGATAGCGAGCACGGTGTGGGCTACAGAAAATGGAACCAGCGCAAGACGCGCGTAAGGGTGCGAACGGCCAAAGGTATGGGGCACCTATTGGCTACAGAAACTACTCCGGAAATAGTAGTTTTTGATAAAAGCTGTTTCGTTGCGGTGGGTTTGTAACGTGCTCACATTTGCACTCAGGAGCTCCTTTACAACGTGAAACTACTTTCAACAACGACCTTCTGGTGAGTCTTGTAATGAGCTGTTTTAATTAAAAGCTACACAGAGTACAAATTGTCAAAATGTTCGCTTCCAAATTTCTCAAAGTGCTTCACTGGCAGTTTTTGAGATGCAACTGCTTGAGATACACGAGAAAGCTGGTGCAAATTGTTTTACTCTGAGTTGTGCCTTTTTATTCACGGAGTCACACGCCACAAAAAAAATTGCCAATCAGTTTGTGGTTCCTATGGAAAAAATGGACAGCATAAAGATCAATCGAAGAACAAAATAACGGATGAGTTTTATTGCATGTGAATTGAATCGAGCACATTATAATTGGATTGCCGGCAGATTATTTCGCTGCCAGGAAATGGGATGCGGGAAAAAAACCTTCTATAAACAAATTAATTATTTCTATTGGATGCTACAATTAAACAAAACACACACACACACAAATTGCAATTATTGGAAACTGCAAGACCAAATATTCTATTCATCACATTGAGCATTTCTCAATCATCGTGCGTCGGATCAGGTTTGGGACGATTGAATGAGAAATTACTTCTATCATAATGACTCTTTTATGAATTAATTATACTGTAACGTTCTCGAGCCTACAAAATGAACAACTCGCATCGATAAACCACAATGGGTGCACACATCGGCCCCACATCGGGTTGTGGAGTACATTTACATCCTTGATGGAGGAAAATTATGATCGGGACACAGTAATCAACTTGCCGGTGTGCGGGTGATACAGCAAAAACAATGGTGCTGCTGCCTCTCTCCTCAGCTGGTCCGACACCAGTGGGTCTACAGGACCACTGCCACAATGGTTGCTCTGACGGCTGATGGCAGCATTTAACGATCGTAGAATCGGGCTGCCCACACGACTGCTTTCATCATCACCGGAGTGCACTGCTGTGGAGATGCGTAAAATCCGAGTACCGATATTAAATCGTAATAGCTGTCAGATATGTTTATGTCGTTTTAAAATTTTAATGTCAACATTATTATGTTGAAGCAGTCATAATTTGTGCGATGCTCCACAGCAGCACCCGAGCCTGGCCATTTAATGATATTGGTTTGCTCTCCGAAAACCAATCTCCATCTCCAATTGCACTCTTCTCACCGCACTTGACATGGGGGAATGCTGGAAATAACAATATGTACAGCCCAGCGCCGGTTCCAGCCTGCAAATGTGCTTGGCCGGTGCCGGCAGGTATCATCCTATCATCGGCCAGGATGCATCGAAATGGTACGATAAATATTTTCTCACAGCACGTACCCACCACATACACCAGCCTCGTGGCCAACGCAGCATGGTGCACCGGTGCGGGTGCAAATTTGAATAATATATTTAAATGGCATAAATATTTTCGTTATTTGTTTACAGCTCGATTTATTAATATAATACCATGTAATTCATTTCACTTCTGATCGCAATCAGCAGAAATGTGCGTATGCGCGCGATACGGTGCATCGTTGCAGGGAATTTTGCCGGTTTTGCAATTGATGTTGCATTCTGCGGGGCTAGCCGAGTCGAGAATCGAGGGCGGAGAAATGGAGGGAATTTCAATTTAATCCGATCCGATTGCTACCGTTTGCCCGTAGCCGTCCCGGTGGCTCTTTCCACCCGTTACATGGCTGGGGATGGAGATGAAATTAAAGCAGCACAGTTGAACCGTCATTAAGGTGACAGTTTTCGTGCTTGTTTTGTTGAAGAAATTTAGAAAATAAAAAAAATGTCCACTTTTAATTAATGTAATTATTGATTTAGTTTAAACAGAATCACCACTTGTCAAATGATTAGTTCTTCAAAATATATGGAAATTTTGATGTTTAAACACGAGCTATTTGATGTTATCGTGCCGCGGGGTCATGGAAAACTCCAACATTCATGCTCCAACATTCCTTTCGTGATACACAGTGACGGACAATTGAATAAGACCACAATAGGCTTATTTATCGTATATTATGTTTTGGTCATACTTTCATGAGAGTAACAAAAAGATGCTTAAAATCGATTTCTTGTTTGCCAACATCTGAAACTAAATTTTACAAATAAAAAAACTAAGTCGATCCGTTAAAAATTGTCACAATAGCCTCAGTTTTACGATTTTAAAACATCAAGTGGTCTTGGTGGTTGTGTTGTCTTTATAGTGCCTCGGATGATTTTGACAATACGGCGTTTAGTCGTCACGCTACTAAATATTTGAACAAATAAATAAATAATTCATCTTTCATCTAGTTACTCCGGTAACAAGTATTTTGCTATACGTTGACGAATACTACTTCTCTTGGCACTAGAACCTCTAAAGTTGCTCGATAGGTCCTGCCATTTCTGGCTTCTTTGACTACATCTGTGGCTAAAAAGGTGAAATAAGGTTTTAAGTATTACAAAAAAGGTATTTTATGGTATAACACGACGAGTATATCTTTGCATGTAAATTGATCGAGGTTTCCGTGTAAAGCTAACTTCTCACATCGCAAGATCGGGCAACCGTGGGACTAGTTATCCGACCGACGAATCGCCCTGGCCTGCGCAAGACGGCGTCTGTCATCGTGTAGACAACAGCGACAACATCAATCATAAAATTTAATGGGATAACATAAACAGGAAACGGGCAACACAAAGGACAAACGAGCTCACTCGCACACTTCTGTAAAGCTCCAGGACACGCAGCGCTTTGGGCAACCATCGCACTCGTCAGTTCCTTTCAACGACACTGGCAGGACCAAGATGAGGAGATAGTAGGGCAGGGAGGAAGGCACGTTGGCCTGGCTGGCAGGTTCCAAAAGCTTTCTTCACCAGTTCGATGGATCACATAGATCGGTGTGAAGTAGTGGCTTAGCATGAGCGAAGGACGCCTCCCCTAGAGGCAAAGGATCATTCCTCACCATCAGCAACAACAACACCATCTCACCATCAGCATCATCGTCCCGTAGCAAGCGGCATCGTAGCCAACGCCGCGTTCGTATGGAAAACTTTGAACATCCATAACGAGATTGTACGCATTTAACGATCCTCCACGGTGTATGAATCATCAGTCCCGAGCCTCACAATAAGTACCCACCGGGGGGTAGGGGATGGCGGTGGTACGGCAACGGCTCGTTTCAAAAGAGCTCTTGTAGATAGAGGCGAGTCCTAAAAAGGGGAACAGTGGAACAGGTTGCCGACGTCGCCATTGCCAGCGTGTACGGTCCTTAAGGAGCAATTTGAGCGAGCAGTATAAAACGAAATGCCTTTGATTTTCCGGTTCGCCTTTGATCTCTTTGGTAATATTTCCACCGGCGCACAGCCATGACCTCCCGCCCGGCCAAAAGGCACTGACGGCGAGATTTCAAAAACGGACTCAGATGCAAAGCAGCGCCGGCACAGAGCAAAAATTTACGCATGAAGTGCAAACGAAATGTTTTAAAACAAATTAAAAATATCAATAAACTTACAGCACCACTAGGCTAAGTCGTGGTGCGGCGGAAATGATTACCGGTGGGCTGGACGGCAAGCTTCGTTCCTTCGTTTGTTCGTAACGATTTTAACTTTTCAAACAAACGATCGTTAAATCTGGGAGGCTCAATCTTGAAGGAGGGCAAGGGCTGCACAGCTAGGGAATTGTTGTAACTACATTGTTACATTTCTCTTTGTTACATTATTATCATATTGATAAATCATAAATATAAAAAAAAACAATTTCTCTTTAATAAATATAAAACAAACAAACCATTAAAAAAAATTCTCTCAAGCTGCCAGTGTCATCAAATCGCGATTATTGAAACAATATCTGTTCACAGATGGAGAGTTCGAAAAGGCTTCCCATAATCGTGTCATTTTTTCGTCAAAATACGGCAAGAGAAGAAAAAATCTCTAAATAATCAGTAAGCTGGAATGATGCGCGATGAAACACTACATGCAGGAAATGGTGCAAAATTTCCATACACAGCATAAGCTGCACAACAACAGCGCAAAAAAGCACAAACACACGGGATGGAAATCCTTCCAGATAATCCCTTATGTCGGTTCGTTCGGTATGCGATATTGATTCTGGGAGGCTTTAGCTCCCGCTGCATCCCTCCACACACACACACCCATGCTTTCGCTGCCAATGTTTTGCCAAACTGTGCTAGACCTAGCACAACCATACGGCACACTTCATCGTACAATCCAGCCAGCGGAAATCCTGCGGCACACAAAGGCATCACAAAAGCGTCGTTCGAACAATAAAGAAATCGATCGCATCGGCATGTGTATCATTATCCCAACTTTATACATCCCTCGCATGTTTGGTCCATCCGTTGTGCAAGATGGAAAACAATTCCGCGAGAACAATTGCTGACGAAAAATGGTGCACCGTGCGTTTCTGGCTGCGTTGCGAATGCTTGCTTATGCGTTTATTGCATCCAGCGACCATCCACCAGTCAGCCAACCAGCCAGCCAGACGCTCACAATGGCCGGGAAACAACCATGCAAATGCCACATAAGTTTCTGTTTAAAAGTGAAAAACGAAAACACTGGACACTCGGTGCAGACCCTACTACCAGGGCTTAGCAAGCGAGCACGAAACGAACACAATGGACAGTATATGGAGAATGAATATTTTTAATACAACAAAATCGTTCGCACACAGCAGCAGGCAGAGTTCTGGGGCAGAATAAACTATTGCAGGCTCCGAAAGGCGCTCAAACTCCCCGGCAGTGGGTGGTGCATGGAGCGTTAAACAAGTCACACATTCGTGACTAGTATAAGCGGATTTGAAAAGTTATTTCATACTCTGTGCTCTTTTATTTGGACCATCCTTTTTTTTTTGCTGTACCAGAAAAAGTTGTGTTTGATGTGCTGTTTTGTGACGTGATGGTGGAAGCCAGCGACTTTTTTGGCCAAACCAGGGGCTGAATAACCTTTAAAATTTGTTGCAAGAACGAGCAGAAGCCGCCAAGTCGTGTGCTTGATGTCTTGCTGAAAGTGTTAAACACGGTATCTGCTTACTTGCTTAGTAAGATTGATTACCAATGCCCTGTTAGTAACACATCTGCCGGAGTCCAAATATGAGACATCATGAAGCTTATACTTCAATCTGTCCATTGCGGTCTCATTGTGTGAGATAGGCTTCTACTGTCAGTATAAATCAGGATAAATTCAGTATAAATCAGTAGTCTCAGTATAAATTGGATTAAACGAATCACGTATTGACCACTAACACAACCTGTTCATTTCTCGAGCAGTACAAAAAGAGTCTATTGGACGAAGGATCCAAAGGCCATCGAGCAGTGATGTGCGATCTTTAAAATGCTGCAGAAATTTACGAGAATACCTGGTGTCTGGTGACTCCAGGGGTCGAAACTATCCTTCCAAAGGGCGAAGAAAATTCTAAGCAATCATGGACACTCCCCAGAGCTCAGCAGCGATTATTACAATTTCTGGAGAAAACATTGCTCGGAAGACCTAAATCTATTAGTGTAACGATTATTGTTACGACAACCACGACTAAGGTTCCAGCTAACTGCTAGAAGTTTGTTGGTAGAATGTTTCTTGGCTTTTATCAAAAGAATTGTTAAATATCTGTGTTAAGTATTTAAGGCTTCCAAAGTAACTCAATTTTTTAATGTGAAACTTGTCACGGTTTGATTCCTGACATTATACGAGGAACGAATAATAGTTAAGATTCGTGGTCCTTAGCTCACCTAGTACATATCTACTGTGATTTGAGCACTGATCAGTTGTGGCTTCAAATTTACACTCTAACCTTGAAGGTGGTGTGCCAATCATTTGCATCTCATTGCGTATGGGGAAAAGATAGATAATCAATACACAGGCGTTTCTCGATCGTGTTACGTACAGCGTCAAGGTACGTGCCGTTCGTGGCACACTTTCTTGTTCACTCCCGTCTGGCGCAGGCAACCAATGTCTACAGTAACTGCAAAAATAAACATGCAAACAGGAAGCGGCATAAAACAACGAGCCTTGCTGCGTGAAGCGGATGCCTAACGGTGAACTCCACCAGGAGGATGTCATCATTGTGGCTGGTGCGTTTAGTGCTACGGAAAGACCATGGCAACCATCATCTGCAACAACGTTTGGAGAGATGAAGAGGGTTCGGGAAACCACTTTGTATTGCACCGTCCTTCCTTGACAAGAAGGCTGCTGTAAGAGGACCCATGTTTTGGTCGGGTATGTTTGTTTGCGTAGCGTTTGTATACTACCCTTGCTGCTCCTGTCTCTAGGTGGATGTGCGAACTTTGAACAGGGAAGGCATTCCAACGGTGTACAAACCTTGTAACATATGTACTATAGATGAACGTAGGATTATTTATCGATGGTATTTCATACATATTAGACGCGTTCTTTTAACATTACGGGAGGTTAAACAATTGGAGAGATGTTCAAATTGTTGATTGAGTTGTTAAATTGATTAACTTAACATCAAATATCAAAAATAGGTAGTAGCACTTGTGAAGGCTTTGCATCCTTGAGTAGATACTTAGCAAAGAAATCAGTTCTATAGATGTCAGCCCTGCAGGATGCAGGACCTTGCCTATGTGCTGTAGCAAAGAGGGTCGGATTGCGCCACAGGTTACAATACAACCAACGCGGGCGAAAAATATGGACGGAAAGTTAGAAGCATCAGTACCGAAGCGTGGGCCTTAACGACGAGAGCAAGATTTAGGAACGAGAGCTTCGCCAAACCTTGAGTTTTCCGTTGACCATCCAGTGCACCACTAAAATAGAGCACGATCCTAGCAAGAGAGCATAAAATGTGGAACTTCTGTTTTGGGGTATTGTTGGTGATGTTGTTCACCGTTTGTTAGCTGTGTATGTAAATGGGTTTGGTTTCGCTTGTTTGACCACGCCTTCGGCCGGGCTTTGGAGTAACTGTGTGCACTGGGAGTTTGGTTGACAGGTGGATGAGTTTGGAGCCAGCGAGACGGACCGATGGTACCGGCAGTACGCAGACCTTTGCGACCCTGGTGCCGAGGAAGCTGTACGTAACGGTTTTCCTACGCAGTGTCCTTTTCTCGTGTAACAATTCGGGTGGTAGATGCAGCTGGTGACGTACTAAAACAGAACAAACGAATGGACTGCGATGGAGTGACATAAGGCGGCACAACACACGGCATTGAGGAGGAATGTTGCTTGTGCCGTTCGGGCCCATGATGGATTAACACGGCACCAAAAAAGGATGGATTTTTTTTTTAAATTCTAACATCAGAACAAATATTGCTATGATAATTCTGTTCTTTACTTCCGTAGTAAAACTGCTTCTTCTTTTGACACACCGGCCAATTCTGACTTCCCTTGGCTTTATTTGCTCGAAGTTGCATTTCGGTGAAATGGTAGGCCGAGATCTCTCGAGGTTGTAGTGCCAAGGAAGAAGAAGTGTTCAGAAGAAAATGCCGGATGGGATTTAATACATGCTTTGTTGTGTGAGAGACTTGTCGAAGGCGCAACCTTCAAGTACAAATAAGATAACAGAAACCGTGCACACCAGAACACGTTGATAATCGTGGCAGACATGACTACAGTGACTCCAATATGTAGTAGATGTCACCATTCCTGACATTTCTCTACCGTCTACCTCTTGCTCAGACTGTCTGCTCCTGAACCACTTCATGAATAATTCGAAGCTTCTTATGTTGTACCATAATCGTCTCGTAGCTGCTGTGTGTTTGGATGCTTGTAAACAAAACTCCCCCAAAATAAAAACCAACGCGTCATTCACCACACAGCAATGGCCGGTGACAAATCAGATTCTGTTGCTGCTCCTGGTAAGCAGCTTGGTAATGCAGTTTAGAGGGGATAAACGCACTCGGCATTCGTATGCAGGAGAAAATTCTTATCTTTCATCGCGCTGCCAGACGGATTGATTGACTGACGAGTAAAGCAACAAATCATCTCACGACTCCACAAATCTCTAAACCCTCACCGGAATTGTTCGGGGCAAAGTTCACAGTGAGAAGAGGGTGTTTGGAGCGGATAATGAGACTAAACAAAATGTGTCTTATAGTTTGTTTTTTATCTCAAAGCTTCTACTGTAGCTTAGACAATCGTTATTAAGCAATAAAAGTTTACTGGCAGATGCAAATGTAAGATGTAAGACCTAACGAGAGAATGCCATGCCAAACCCATGAGCATATTATGAGACAGGAACTGCGGCCAAATATGATAATCGTGTAGCGCTATTGAAATGCGTTAAAACTTATCGATGTGTTTGAACTATGTGCAAAAAAAATCTAGCAAAAGCAAACTTATAACAGATCGATCCTGGTGACGATTGAGAGCTGTCTTGTTTGTGGTGAGTAACCTCCATCAAGAATGTTCCATCTAGTGTATCGTTCACCGTTCAACACGATGCCGTACAACACCGGACATGCAACCTGAATTATGTCGAATTCCCCGGAGCATGCTTGAAGGTCGACCATCGAGCATGATCGAAAATGACATTTTTCCCCTTAATTACCTTCCGTGGGGCTGAATGTTAATCCGACAGAAAGACACAGTTGCGAGAAAAGTACGGCAGAAATAGAACAAACATGTGAATGATTTCGCTAGCTGTCAGCTTTTGTGAAGGATGTGGGAGACAGGTGTTGATAGGGCCAGTTTGATACTGTTTTTTTTGCGTTGGGAGGGAGCGTAGTTACGTTGATGTGGTTTACTTTAGCTTTCGCTGGAGTAGGATGATTGGGGAATGTGTTTAAGGAATTATGCGAGAAATAACTAATGCCATTTGATTGACATAAAAGAAGTATGTAATATGTTTCGCTTAGCTTTTAAACTACTCTTAGTTACAAACCGCCGTCTTCGTCGTCTGATATCGTTGTAATGACAGAATCATGAGCTTGCAGATTTATAGTCGCAATACTCACATACGCCACAGAGACATGGAATTTTCCAAAACTGAGGAATTGTAAAAATGATGCTCAGAAACATTTATGGCACATACGGGTGTAGAAGGCCAATTGAGAAACGAGTTCTACGAGCTGCATGGTGTTGGCACCATTGTGAAGCGAACTAAACTCGCCACACTCCGATGGACTGATCATGTCATAAGAATAACACCGGACGATCTAGTCTCTACAGTCCTCTAAGGCCGTCGACATGGACAGAGGAGGAGTGGAATAACTAAATTGAGACAGAGTGATTGCGTTGATGCGTCTGTCAGAAAAAGAATGTGCTGAGATTTAATTTAAGGACATGCACAACATAAAAAAATACTAAAATTATGAAAATTATTCCACCCACTTCCTAGACATCATGGAAAAGAAGATACATGTATGTGTTGGTGGAATGAAAGTCGCTTTTGTCTGTGAGGATCACATTCCGTAACTAGGTAAATTGTCGTTGTCGTGTACAGTTTCCTAGAAGCGGAAAACTTTGCGCTCAAACCGGCTTCCCTCAGTACCGACATTTTGAGCGAATTTGATCATCTTTATGATCAAACTTTTCTCAAAGAACTCCATTTCTAGGGAAGTGAAGGGAATGCTATGCTTGCGGTGGTAGCATTGATAGCTTTATGGTTGTAGCAAATCATTAAAATGACTTTACGTTTCATTAATGAAATCCAAAGTTGTTAAGCTCATTTAAGTTTTAAAGAATATTTGTCTTACCTCCCTAATCATTATTGCCTAAATATGTTGTATTACTACTACTTAATTCATATTAATATTGAAAGATGTGGAATATATTCTTCCTGGAATAAACACGCTGCAGACGATATATACATGCACACGCCCGATGCACGCCAAGCCTGCTAGCATCCGATGAGTGTTGACTCTGTAATTGATGATCAGAATCTGCATGTTTGTCAGTTATGCAAATTTATGCATCTGCAACGTAACGACTTTATCGGACGGTGCTTGTCATCAAACGTTAGCCCGCTTGCATAGACAATTGCGGGTGGACGTATCAACCACCGACGAGTGAAGGATTAATGCATATTAATCTTGTTGTTTCTGACAGGTTTATGCATGTCCGATAGATTTGCGTGGTCAATCGGAATCCTCATGTAATGTTGGGTGGAGTGAATACCTCGTAGCTATTAGTGGTGGAAATTAGCTAAATTAACATGTACTAGAGTAAAATGTTAAAAGTGATTATAGTTTACGAAGCAACGAAAACTAGTAGTAAAGTACCCTAAACGAGTAAGTTAAAAATCGAACACCGGTTCAGATGCGCTGTAATTGATGTTAGGAAACCGGGCCAGACAATAGATTTTCCCACAGTCACAAGAGCTTGTTCGAATAAAGATTGCAACGCACTTTACTTTCATACTTATTACTCATTGTCTTTACCGGATGCGTTTGTGTGTGTGTGTGTGTGTGTGTGTGCAGATTTTTTTTCTTCTTAACAATAGTCACAAAATCCCGACAATCCCGGATACGAAAGCATCTCATCGCCTCGGTGGTGGATGACGCGGTGGTCATGAGAGCATATTGAAGAGGGACCAGCAACCAGTCGATGCTGATACGATGCTAAATCTCTGTTGGAAGGGTGACCGGAAAGACGACCATTCGAGAAATGGCAGCAAGTACGCATTTCCGTCAAGCGCGGTGCGATGTGTGTGTAGCATAAAAAAATGCGGTCACGTGTCGAGACAATCGTTATTGAATTTACAAATTTTCCCCACAGCGTGTAGTGAGAGCGGAAATTTTTGCGATCTTCCCACTTGTTTCCACTGCGCGGTTTCTTCGGCTGTGCTGTTGTCCCTGTCAAGTTGGATGGTTTATAAACTCTTTCCCTATTTGTCCCATTCATTCAGTGTTGTTGGCCGATTTTTCGAAGGGCTACAGGGCTACTGTAAGAGACCGGGGAGTCGCGTGATTTGCAGGAAAGCGGAGGGTGAATAAAAGTGATGAAAACGAAAACGGATAAATCTGACGACGACGACGATGATGATGATGATGATGATGATGCTGATAATATCTTAATGTATAATAAATGAATCATTATTGCTTTCGTTGAACGATTGATCACACGTGCTTGCAGTGCGTGGATAGGGTGCCAGGGTCGTGAAAGGAATGTGCAGAAATGTTCGCAAGAATTTGGTTCAAAGCATATATAAATTGTAAATCTTGAATTTTTTTCCCCCATTATAACCTCTCTCTCTCAGACTAGTTTTAGACAGTTCGGAAACTAGTTTAAAAATTGTATTCTTTATCAACAGAAAAGTGCGATTGAAAAAAATGAGTTCAAACCTTTACAGGGATAGTCTCTAAGCATCGTTAAACTGCATCCCTACGGCAATGCAGACAATGTACCTGCATCCACAACACTCGCCAGCTACGAGAGTAGGCAGCAAGAAACAGCAGCCATTCGCCATTTTAGTTTCCAACTTTGAACGGGAGTCGATTGCAAGTGTACCTCGTACACGTTCCCACCTTTGTCTTCGCTATGCTGTTCGGTGTGCGCGTGTTTGTCTAATATTTCCAACCAACCGTAACCGTCCTTATCATTTTCGGATACACGCTACATGCGCGAGCCGACACTTCCACCCTCGTCCACAAGGCCGACATGACGGGACTGACCAAAAATCTGGGAAAACCGTACTATCCGTGCTCAGGACAGTCGACCAATGGGTACATCGGAGGCAGCCGCTTGTGGATGAGGTTTTCCTCCTGTCATGGCGCTATCTATGTTTGCCAGTTCTTTTCTTCTCCGTTTGGCGGTGTTTCTCGACGATTTTTCCCCACTACTGCTACTACCACTACTCCCTGGTACCATGTGTGATCCCCACCGGTCCGTCCTAGTTGTGCCCGCTCCGGTGTGCCGCGCACAGTGCGGCCTTACAAATGGCTTTGTCAGAACAAAACGGCCGTACTGCCGCTGTGTCAAGAAGCTGCAGGGTGAGCAAATGCGTCGCCGCCGCGATTTGACTGCGGATTCAGTCATGCGTATAAATGTCAGTTGGAAAAACGGCACTCTTCACTGGTTACGCTTCATTTCCCCTTCGGATTTTCTATCAGCGGTACCGCAGCCGGCAGCTAGCGGCAGCCGCTGAAAGCAGCCCACCGGCAAACGACAGGTTTCACGCAGACGAATAATGGAAACACTCCCACATGCCGTACCACAAATGGCGCCCACACGTACGATACCATCTCTTTTGCCCCGAATCGCATCCTGGCGACGCGGGCAAAAACAATTCTCGACGGTGTATGGTCTTAAAACACACACACACACACACACACATAAAAATCGAGCCAGAACCTCGTGCCATGACTTGAAAGTATGCGAAAGAAAGTGCGGAAAAATCACACCATACTAGAGTAAACAATAGGCAAACACGATTGTAAAAGAACATTTTCGCGAAATAATGGGCCTTTGTGGCGCGGGCTGAACAACCTAGATGAACAAAACATTGCTGAACGAGGTCACATGTGTACGTGCAGGTTATGAGGTAAGCTGGCAAAGTGTTGAAATTTCATATTGTTTGGTAAAGATAATGCGTTTGACTTACAATACTTCGAGGATTTGTTTTAAATCCATTTTAGACCTATTATTTCTAACGGAGTATTAATCCCATCCGGACCGTTCTCCCTTAATGAGGATTGACTACCCTACTACGTGGGTCACTATCACTAAGTCTAGTAAGCCATCCCCGCTTGTCAAAGGTCGTAAGGTGTAAGAAGAGAAAAAATCCAAACGACGGCTGGTTCAAGTAAAACAAGTTCTACAGCTACAAATTTTAAAAATATTATAGGCCTTACAAAAATTGGATGTAAACACTTAGCTACTTAGCTACTACAACTGCTTCGCGGTATTGGGCTGTTGCAGAAGTCGAAACCAGAAACACACACTGTTTAGCATTCCGATTCTCCTGTCCCGTCAGCCAACCGAATATCTCGGTTTTGTTCTGGTGGTAACATTCACGGCATCAGCCCATTTCAAATTGAGCTTACGACGCTTCCTCTGTCCATGTGGGCGGCCTAAAACGACTTTACGGGCTAGGACGCCCGGTGCCAATTTCATGACATGACCAGCGCTCAAAGGTGACATCATTATAAGGCTCGTAGAGCTCGTCATTGTAGCGCTTCCTTCATAGTCCTTCCACAGTATATGGGACTAAAACACTTCTGAGCATCTTTCTCCGTAACGCAGCTAAGAGGGTTTCGTAAGTTTTAGACAGAGTTCATATCTCAGAGTGAGTGCTAAGACTGTAAGTATTCAATACAGGTCGCGAAAGGTGTTTGGAGCTAATGGCGGATTAATCCCCTTGCAGACTATAAGTGGAATTAACTCAGGGTCCTCCACGGCCACTCAGTCCGCGTACCATTAAACCAGCCACTTTCCAGCCTTTAAACCAGCCTGTTTCGAATGGAGTAGTATGAACAGTTGGCATCCATCTCCTCTGCTTCCACGTTCTCAGATACATTTAATTTTGGACGATTCCAATGTTGCGATCACTTGTCCGTATATCTCCGCTGCGTAAGTCAGTACTTGTTTACTTAAAACTGTGATAAGTTAGTATGTCAAAGAGAGATCTTAGTTTTGTTGCAATTTTTTTAGCATTATCTGTTATTGTAAATGTATACAATCATCATTCGTTGCTATCACATATTCATAGTAATCTCCACAGAATGCTTCGATGTTGTAAAGTACATTGAATACTGAATACCTAATTCGCCCTCTGATATTTAAACTGTAGTCTGCTAAATTCTTCATCCAAAGCGTCTGTTTAAAACAGTAAAAACATCGAAAAATTTAAATTTTTGCGATTCGACAAATGGATTTTAAGATACTTACTGACTCCATGCTTCTTAACCAAAGATCCACTCATTTCATTGGTTCCAAAAACATGTAACATTACGATAAACGTGCCGAAAAATCGAAACTCCGTCGGGGAGTTTGGGTGTATAAAGTTTCGCTGTATGTGCAAGAGATGATTCGAATCTTTGCCTAAGATTGGTGCAAACGGCTCTACACATCCCTTTGCCATCCTTTTGCATTTCTCTATCAGTGCAGCGTAGCAACAACGCCTTCCTTGCCTGCCAATATCAACCCGCCGGTAAGAGAAAGACAAACAAACACAAATACTTTCGGGACCGTAAAACGCACACCTTCTTGCAGAAGGGTCCCAACATTCCGAGTGAAAGTACACCGCTACGAGCGGGACGGTGCTATCTGACGGCACACAGGAGCCCATGTAGCTGTGTATGTGATTTAAAATTATTTTCCGGATGGGCGGTTCCAGTTCAAAACAGCACACATCAGCGAGCACATAACGAAGTGGCCGGATCATGGTATTGGTTCGCCCAGGAATCGTTGTCCTTTCTCTCGCTGTCAGTCCCCTGCTATGGGCGCCCCCATCCGAGCGATCGTTGGCTTTTGCCGATGCGAACAGGACACTCTCAGCTTCTGGCAGTCCAAACCAACACAAGCACAAAGGCGCCTTTTTCCCCCAAATGATGTCGATGGGAGCGATAAAATTGAATGAATGGCTTATGGTTTTTTTTGTATTGCTCGTTCGATTCTGGCTACTGCTGCTCCACGAACCACGCACACATGCAAAGCTGAGTCAGCAGG
The DNA here is from genome assembly GCF_013141755.1 of Anopheles stephensi. Taxonomy (NCBI): domain Eukaryota; kingdom Metazoa; phylum Arthropoda; class Insecta; order Diptera; family Culicidae; genus Anopheles; species Anopheles stephensi. Next base: position 41,936,243 of record NC_050203.1, on the reverse strand, counting down.
ACGGGGATTCCTGACCTGCCTATCTGCCCGTCTGCATGGTGTGGAATGTACGGCGCTGTGTGCGTCCGAACCCGACCCGGAGTGCCATTGCGCAGAAACCGCAGTGTGCGTCCACGAAGGCAAAAAGCAGTGGGAGTGTGTATAAATGAACAATCTCCAGCCCCGAGAGCTCGGAGCGGAGAAGTGTACAGTTGCATGCACAGCATGCCAGTATGCCAGGGGAAAGATGGGGGGTGCAGGTTGGCGGTTGGTGCGGCGGGCAGAGTTTGGCGAGTTTGCGGACATGATGAGTTTCCGCTTCGTGCTCGCCAAAGTGAAAGCGCAACAATTTCTTTTTGTATGAGTAACTCCGGGCTTACTCACATAGAAAATCTGGAGATATATGTTGCATGCTCAGGCGCGATGCTTGTTTATGTATGGATGGCTGGTTCCATGTGATGTGCCGAGCAGGATCCGAACGACGAAACCCGAACGACCGACCGAACCGAACCGCGAAAGCTTCCCATGGCAAAGAACGGCGCTGGTTCCCCATTTGGCCCTTGTGCGGACGTATTCCCCAGGTGGTTGAGTGTGTTTTTCCTTCTCTCTCCCATACATACGCACCCAAACTCACTCATACACGCATACACTGGCAAGCAGCATCTCCCCCATTGACTTCTGCGAACGGGAAAACCCCACGTTGCGCTGAGCTCATATTCAACTACACTGGCTGCTCGTGTCGTTCGAATGCTGTCAGGGTATGTTTATGTAATGTCGGTCCCCCCACGGTCGGATGTTCCGGACGCACTCGAACTGAAAATCCGACACAGTTGCGCGACAGAGTGAAAAGCGACCGATCCCCAACAACGTGACCCAGCTCCTGGGCACTCCTGACGTGCCTCAGCCCGGTGACACAACTCCACGGTCACGGTGTCTCGCTCTCACCGCGAACGATTTCGTTTGCGCACGGATGGGCGTGCTGGAAAATATTTTCCACGCCACTTTTCCGCAACTTCCGTCCAAAGATCTTGACTATGGCCGATGGGTGGCGGTGGAGTAGCGCCGATGGAGCTTAAAACCGCAGCCACAGCAACGGTGGCGGCGTATGCCGACGGTGTTCGTTCGTGTTTGAATCGTTTCGAAAGTGAAGACGACGACTGTTCCGCCCTCCGAACATTTGTGGGACAGAAAGGACGGCCGCTTGCTTAACCACCGGAGCCACAAACACAAACAATCATTTTCCATCGTTTGTGTATGCTCGGGAGGACTTTTTTTCCTTCCTTTACTCATCTCATCCGAGCTCAGCGAGACATTGGATCCTTCTTTCCTTGTATGAAGTAAAGAAACTTTTCCGACAACAGAAAGCAAAAACGTGTCGAGAATTTGTAGGCATGTCTGATCCTTTGTCTCTAAACTGCCTGCAAGCATTTTGATTGACATTGATGCTTTTATTGGGCCGATAAAAAAAGCATCCCATAAATCAATGCAACCGAAGTTGGAACTTTGCGCTTGATTCATATGCAAAGAATGAACAGCCTACGATTATCCATTAACGTCTTTCGACTTCCAGGACAGGTGCTGTAATGTTTGTGATTCATTGTTTATGGCCATAGTAAAGTGTCCGTAGATCATTATTGACGTGTATTCCCTTTGAATTTGAAACCGTGTTGATTCATTCGTCCAACAGTGAAAGTAGTTCTACAGTCGAGCCTTTCAAACGTGAATGGATTTGCTAAACGGAAATACCGGCCAATCGTTCTAAACGCTCTTCTGACCCTGACCTAAAATTGAACGAATAATTATTTCAAATTATTTCCAACACATTACAAATGCTTCCCGTCTCGCAATTCCCGTCCCTACCCTGGGAGAGTTTGGGAGTAGTGCGCCCTTGCGTATGATAATCAATTTATCCGAAAATCAAACCAGTTAGCCACATCAACGTTCTCGCTCTGCCGTCAGTTAGTCAGCTTTAAGCATAAAAAATCTCTATATTCTCCACTGCCAAAGGAAAGGGTTTACTCGAGCAACAACTTTTTCATCTCTGGCATCGCCTGCAACCGGCTGGCGCACACACAAAAAAAAAATGCATACCCACTACACGTGAACCCATCCAACCGACGAGGCTCGTCTGTCACTCGACCGGATTGCAAATATCGCACACTCCCGGGAGTGGCATGTTTTATCGCGCAGTTTGTCCGGAACTCCCTCGTTGGCACTTTTCCAAAAACGTGCGTGCATAGCGATTCGCCGGGACTGACCGGGACTGGGTATGTGAGCAATTCCGGGCCGGAAGGGCAGCTCACGTAGCCTATCATCGCGGGCTCCTCGGCACAGCTCGCACACGCTGGCAAAACTTTCAACTCCAGTAGATTCACATGGTTTCTTCAACCGTGCAATAATAGGACGGTTTTTGTCGAAAAAAAAATGCGTCCTTCGCACACCGTGCGCATGGCCCGACCCGAGTCGAGGGTCCACCGCCCGGAGAAAGGATTCCCGGACCCTGGATTGCTGAAGAAACATAATCCCTTCCACAGCGAGAGTCCATCCACTACCTCAACTGGCCTACGCTATTGCTCTCTCGCTCTCTTTCTCTCTCTCTCTCTCCCTCACTCGCACACTCTTTCTCGATCACGTCTGACACGCTCGCGCACAGCACTGCATCGCTGTGTTAGTATACCGTCTGGGGACGACAATTTTCTTCCGGTTCGTTGAGGCGTAACCCGATGCGCGTCAGTCGGAAAAATGGGAGTCAGACTGGAAAATTTGACTGCGCGCGCACCAAGGCACTCGTCATCATTGCCGTGATGATTGTTCTAAGCTAGAATGAAATCATACAAAATGACCATCAGCCTCACGATAGGGCTTTCTCACTTCTGTGGCAACCACAAAGAAATGAAAAGCTCCCCCAAAAAAAAAATCTACCCTCACACACACACACACACACGTCCCCCGTAGAACCTTTGAAGCTGGCCCAGAAACGAGAAGCTACCTTACCATCCGCCAGTCCGGCTGCCAGCCAAACAGCAGTCAGGGCGAGGAAATGAGACAGGCAAACAGCCTTCCGGTAGTGTAACCCGGGTCGCTGATTAGTAGACTGTACCAAATCTATTCCCTTTACGGTCTAGATGGCATCGGGTATCGAGCGACCGGGCCCGTTCGAATTCGGTTCGTTTCGGGGTAGAGCCGCCAGCGTGCTCGCGTACGTAAGACCTGTGCAAGGGCAAGGACATCCAGGGCGGTGCCTGCCGGGAGGATACGCTGCGTTCGTGAATGATCGTGTCGAACGGATCAGCGCCTCCACGTGAGTCCAATCTTCCGCACCAGAGAGATTTAGACATAAATTTTCATACCCCAGCAGTTACAGATGATTTCGTTCCAGATTCATCTGGCCCAACCGGCATCAGACGGCAATTTATGGCTTTTGCAATTTCTTTTGTTCCATTTTTTTTTTGTTCTACGGGGGAGTTTTGTTTTAAAGCTCTGTGCCGGGTTTTGCGAATGAATGCAGCGTCGGTAATGTGCTGCTCGGGAACAATGCATTTTTATGAGAAGTGTTACGCAAACTGTACCATGTCACGACTTCATTACGGGTAGCTCGTAAGGGCATGCACCGCAGTGCGAATTCGGTAGCGAGTCTTGCAAAACTTAAGTAGACAAATGTCTGGGTACAGCGAACCCGAATCCCGTCGGCATTCTGTGGCGTATTCATGAAGTTCAAGTACAGTGGAGACACGCCTACTGTACTAAGCCAGTTACTAGGGAACGAGATTTCTGTGTGCAAGTTTCGTTTCCACCGACGGTAAATTAATTATTCCTTCCTTGATATGAAATATCGATGGAAAGTAAGTGTAAAACAATGTTCATGAAAAATGGTGAAGATAGCGAAGTTTCGCTGAAATATTCAATCATTTTGGGATCAATCTGGCCAATTTCGATTACTTAAAAATGACTTAATGAAAATGTGTGCCTTTTCTGTAACAGATATGTATTTTTAATACAATCTGTAATGTACAATATGTGCATTGAGCGTGGTGCGTTATCGAGAGAATAAGTTGCAATTGCAAAACTGATACACCGAAACGCTGTTTGTTGGCCTTATAGCAGTTTCGGTAGCGGCACCGGTCCTCACACGGCAGGATCGGATATCGAACCCCATACTGATCGTCTCCTCGTACGCAGGACTGATATCAAGGAGGCCAATTAAGGAAGGCCCACATCTGTACGGGTTATAGAGCAAAGCTAAAGTAGAAAAAACCTGGGAGCTCTCCTACTGGGATAGTTACTCAATTTATTTATTTTTTGAAGTATATCTGCTGCAGAGAAAGTCATCAAAAAGCTGTTGAAAATGCTACAAATAAAAAATTAACTCTCTCCTCTATTTTGTTTTAATGTCATGGAGTACCGAACAAAGCAATCATCAGTCCTTCTTCTAGAACTTATTCGGAACACTTTTATGAAAAAAAAAAACAGCTGTATGGAGAGTTTTATTTTATGCCAACCCAATTATGTCGGTTTACAGAAATAGCTGCTAATAATTCAAATAAAAAAATATAACTGAAGCCCTCAACCACAACAATAATTCCAAATACTTGACAATTGAAACACTTTTGACTGAGAAATTGAGCACAATTTCTATTGTAGGAATTGGCTGCCACTCTTCACGCTGTTCACCCTCGATTGTGATTCCTCGATTAAACTCGAAAGTCGCTATTTTGTGCCAGTATTTTCTTGTGTTAGTATAAAAGCAAATAAGAACATCCTACTGCACTGAGAACTGAATTATTAGCAACAACCAGGTTTTATTTACTGAGAGGTACAATTGACGAATTTGAAGAATTATTCTCTGGTGCAAATATAGCCTAAACTCTCGTGATTCTTCAGTGTCCTTTCACGGTTCGAAGGCGGAGATGTCTCCCAACTAATGTGAAAGGTGAACTGTTTCGGTCTTAAGCTATGCGGTCACGTTTTGATTTGAATAAAAAAGAGTATAAGAACTTTAAATTTAGATAAATGAATTTAGCTGATCATGGCACAGAAAGCCAGAAACGGCCAGAAACCTATCAAGGCTTAGGGGCCAAAGAAGAAGAACGCAAAGATCTGACACGCAAAGATCCAGTTAAAAACCTACATATTCTATTTATTATTTTTACTGCATCTTATTAGGCTACAAGTTTTTGCTAGTGCGCTACCCCTTACTAAGAGATTACACATCCTTATTAACAACTACTGGCTTCGGAATTGAACAGCAACCACAAAAAGTACTCGTTTGGAGTAATAACTCGATAATCTCTTACAGGGAAAACTTTACCCTTCAATTAAAGTTACCAGGCTCGACAGAGGGCTACCAATTTCAATGTAAATAAAGAAAAATAGTTTAATTAATCTCCACAGAAAAGAGTTTTAGAACACAAAAAAAAACATATATGAAAAAAATAATTAAAAACCCATGGGTTTCACCGTTTATTTAATGTAAGCAGGACAAAACTGATGTTACATCCTTTTGTAGCATTTGATATAAGATTCCTATTATCCTTATAAAAAAAAAGAATGTTTTCAATATTGTCCAAAGACCTACTTCTTTTAAATTCTAATACTTGCAGAGGTTTACCAACTTTAAGTATGATTATAATTATGTTCAATTGGTAACTCTCCTTTCCACAGTTTCTGTAGCTCACTTGCGATCAGCGTCTGCAAAACTGGACTGATATCATTCACCGAGCTGTGTAAAAATATCAGCATCTTTCCCATGGCCATGGAAACAAGCAAATGCCGGTGACTATCTACCCAACCGACGGAACCGACCCGATCCAATCTCGCCAACCTTCGCCATCAATGGTGGAGGTCCAGTGCCGTCCATTTCGATTTCGTCCATCGTAGACGCAAAGCCGCACGTAACGTCCGTTGCTAGAACGGGTCTTATCATCTCCCAAACCTCCGGCAGCTTTCGTGTCCGGCGGTGAACAAAATCCACGGACATGTATATACGTACATATTATATCTGTATCAGAAAAGAAAACCAACAAAGCCAAGCAGCAAAACAAAACAAAACGAACGAACAGCAAAGCAACAAAAAAATACACATAAAACCTACACAATTGTTCAAGCGAAGAGGACGACCTGGACAAGCGGCTGATATGCGCCATAGAATTTTGTGTTGATATTTTATCCGCATGAATAATTTTAATCAAAAAATATCCCATTTTGTCCGTTGGCTGGAAAATTTTAACAAATAACAAAGAAACACCGGTAGAACAGTGGGAGAAGACAAGTTATGATAAAAAAAACCCGAAGCTGCCATTGTGATAAAGCCTCCTGGAGCCGCCGGCAATATTGGAGGATTGGCTGAGGCACGATTTGCCAGCATTGTTTCCAAAAGCGCTTGGACCTGGTTATGGTCGAGGGTAGGATAGTGTGCTGCGTGCCGGATCTGCCACCGTGTGCACAGATTGAAGTGAAGGTGAAGGTGAAGTGAAGTCTTCAAAACTGTGGCATTAATAAGGACTTTATCTCGGATGGTATTATGATCAGTTCTGCGTAAAGGTAGTATGTTCAAACTCAAAGTACATCATGGTCACTACGAAATCCTCAAGGCAATATTTGGACTACACCAAGAGAGCAAAAATAAATGTGAAAGCCTACCGGCTTGGACAGTTTTGGATTAATTTAAATGGCACACATCGACAAATTCTCAGGAGTGTAATTTTCACACAATTTATATTTCACTTCAATCCTTTTTTAATTGAAACCAATACTGCTGCTAACGTTTGCGACCGTAAAGATCTATTACCTGGCCAAGCGCATCGTATTTCTGGACATGCTGACCCTGGATGCGTATGTTACCGTAATTGATTGTAATCGCTGTCGATTAATCCATTTCGGCGGAGTTCCCTGTTGATTTGTAACGGGCATAGGCGTAGTAACTCTGAACAGCGGTAAATTACCGGACAGAACACATAAATTATATCGATCTTAATGTTACACGTTCAATGAGAACTCGAATGTACAGGATATTTCTATCTCTCTCTCTCTCTCTCTCTCGTTCTCACCCATACACACACACTGCATATGTGGTACAGTGTTAGAAAGATGTAAATAATAGCAAACAATTAAAATACTGACTTTCCTGGCTTTTTGTTGATTCCCTCTAGGATGGGTGCCGAAACCAACTCTCCCATCTTGCCCAAAGTACTGACTGTTTCGCACGAACCGGAACGGGGAAAAGGCGTTTTGAATGTGGTTTTTTCGCATAGCATACCTTCCGTCTGTTACAGCCAAAGACTCTGCTGGGGGAGTCCGGAATCAAATCTGGCTCAACGCGAAATTCCAAGTATTTATTTTTTCACAAACCTTAAAATGTAAGCATCCTGCCTCTTTCCATCTGCGTCTACACACACATCTAACAAGAAATTTGGTGTTGTTTGCTGTTGAATATTCATCATACTAAGTGAAAGCTTTCACATTTTTGGGTGGAAAATGGAAAAATATTAGACCGTTTGTAATTTTCCTTTTTTTTTGTATTCCAGCGGTTTGGGACGAAACATCACTTCGTAACGGCACACAAGTCTCTCGCTCTCTCTTGCCATTAAGGTAATGAGTATTATGATGCCGGTAAAAGCGTCCATTTTTGGGCGCAGACATGTGTGGTGGGAGATGCTTCGGTATACTGAGTCAGAAGGAAGTAAAAAAAACATTCCTCGTTATATGTGATGCTCTGTACATTACACTATATAGAGACATGCAAAAAAAAACGTTGTTAATACATTGCAACTTTGTATGCGGAAGTATATCTTTGCCTGTAAATGCGAAATTCTGCGTCCTATTTTATGTTTTATCCCTTTGTGCATGTACCACCTGAAAAGAAAGAATTCTTTTTGTTGCAATATATAAAAGTTTTGTTTTTGTTCGCAATGATCATTATATCATTATCGAAGACAGTGCATAATTCTTTCACTTGACGAATTTCGACCGCCGTTGCCATGAAAATACGCTTATTGTATGAGAAAGACCTGCAATTAGACAAGTTGGTCGTAAGTGCGAATTTCCAGCATAGACATTGCATTGGAAGGACACGTCGCCATTGAGCGCACCTCTTACAAAAGAGCACACACTTGTGCATACTTCGTTCCGTAGTCTAATGCAAGGCCTCTTTTTAAAAGGGAGCATGCCTTCATGCTTTATACTGTCCCAGATGCAATTGCGTTCGCAGCAATAACCAGTCGTCGAAAGAGCAACAGACAACGGCGAGTGTCGTCTAATGTTTTAATTAGCCACTTGCTATCATATTCATACGGTGGCGTGTCAACGGGTGCATGCTGTTTTCGCTGCATTCCACGAAGGCTCACATTTTAATGAAACAAGTGTTTCGGTGGTAGCAAGGTCTTTTTTACAGAACAAAAGTATGATAAAAGGGCGTTCGTAGGTTTCAGTATTCAATTTTTAATTGCTATGAGAATGTGTCGAGCATACTAGAAAACAAAAGGGTTGTCCTAAAGTGGCGTTAAATTGAACAATTGGCACACTGGGTTCCGAAGTGGATCCAGGAGAATTATGATCATCTCGGCAATATCTTACCGCTAAAGTAGAACTACATACAAGTGCATCAAACGATTTAAATCACACCAACATTAAATTTAATTTTCTATTCCATAATTCACGTTTTAATACCTTCGAAAAAGATTAACTTCTGAATATTATTTTGAACTCTGTAGATATAATCCGAGCAAAAACATTCCAAGAAAACTGAAAGTAACTTTCTATCTTCAGTCCACGTAAAATTAAATATGGTGAAATCGTCTTATCATCCGTGTAGATATTGATAACGCGTAAGCGATTCGTTCGTAAGGATCCGTTGCATCAGTGGGATGTCTTGGCAACATAACTAAGACAACTGCTGGTACCAAACAAAAGGGTGGCTGCAGCTGAAGCGTGTAGAAAGGATGCCACTACTAGGATCCTGCATCTGCTAGCATCGCCAGTTAGTAACGCCATCAAGCTAACGAGTCTTGACCGTTCGATGGCCCTGTTCCGAAATAATGGTTTCAAAAATCCTTTAATTATGTTTGAGTCGGTGTTGTTTTAGTGACAGCAACAACTAAACGATGTAACTTATGTTTCATACAATCTCATGAGAGAGCTCAAAGTTTGTGGTATTTTACAAATATAACTATTCATATATTTGCAGGCGAATCCGAGCTTCATCAAGCTATGGAATCTCAAAATGCGACAGGAAAAAAATCAGGGTGTAATCCCATCATGGCTCCTTACCGAAAGGGTCGACAGGACAGGGAAAACCTAGAATTGTCCACTCCGCTCTGGGCATAGCGAAGTGAACAGTGCGACAGTACGCCGCAGTTACAAATCTTCGGCCACTGCCCCGGAAACAGCAGTGGATCCAACAACTTATCTACACAATGGGTTTTATGTTTCTCGATTTCCTTTCCGGTTTCCTGTCTACGGAGCGTTGGGTGTTGCCGACCACAGCCGGCACCACGGATCGATGGACCGGAGAGACTCTCTCGTACCCGGGCATGGCAACCGAAGCTAGTAATGTTGGTCAAACCAGTGTTGGAAAATAACTGTGAGGCAAAAAGATTTATAGACGGAAGAATAATTCAACCAACTAAATTCTCCCTGCCGGTCTCCAATATCGAAGAGTGGTTGCAGTGCCTTACATATACCGTCACATTCAGCGTGTGTTAGTTTGCAGTGGTTATGTTTATGTTTAGCACATGTGCATCCTGTATAAGGCGTTTGGGTGCATAAAAACATACAAGTGGTAGGCATTGCAGCAACAGAAAAACTTCTTCTACCTGGTTTGTCCTAGGTTATCTTGGCGACACACTCTAAAAAATACAGATCTATACGTGATGCAATTTCCAATATCTCATATCTGCCAATATTTCCATTATGTTATAAGTTCTTCTTCTTCTTGCTTGGCACTACAACCTTCGAAGGTCTCGACCTGCCATGTTTGGCTTTCTGTGACTTGATTTTACCTGTAGCAAAGTAGTTGGCCCTGCTTACGGGCATGCGGTCTGGATGGGATTTGAACCCCGGTCCTATCGTGGGAAGACCGGCGCCGTTATCGTCTCGGCCAGCGGACCGCCCAATATTATAAGTTGAATCGTATCATAGTTATTGCTGAAATATCCAGATGCTTCGGCAAGTCCAATACTTCACATGGGCTACATCTTAAAGCCACACAGGAACGTAATTTCCTTCGTCCACACTGGCCACCGTTGCGCTACTAAGTCCCTCACAATCTTTAATATGAATCATTCTCAGCCAACCGATTCGAAATAAAATAGGCATTTGCCGGCAGGAAACAATCTTTCCCACTGCCAGGATCGGATCCTACGTTCCGTTGGGCCGTCTGTCCATCGTACGAGCGATCCAGCCCTTGACTCTATCGCGCATGCCTTTTCGTTCCGCCTCACGGCAAATGTGTTTTCTAGCGTTACGGAGGGTGTCCCCGGATGGGATGAAGCATCTAACGCATATCAAGCCGGGTTCCAGGGAAGGCGCTATGTTTGTCGCAGGTTGAAACAGGCCTCGGCACATTTTGGCGGCGTTCTAATTCCTGCCGCCTTGCAAACTCGTATGTTGATTACAAGGGAGTTTCGGCGGATGGTACGCAATCGATAGACAGTGTGGGGGACATGGGTGCTGCCCTGCTTCAGGATAGTGATGCGTTGTCGACTAACGGTGGTGGATAAAACCGTAAACGTGTTTCAATTTAAGGCAATTCGTTGAGCGGATTTAAAGCATCGAATTGAAAAACAAATTCCAGACATTATTTGCCAGCAGGGCAAGTAGGAGTGTTTGTGGGAAGGTGCTGTACCACTCTCACCGAATACGCCGCAAGAAATCGTTTCAGCTGAAAGTTGCTAAAGTATAATAAAAAAAATACGAGTTTGAAGTGCTGGACAGAATTCTGAAGGGGGAAATAAAATCAAATATTTTTATCACACAGGGAGCTCGTTGATGAGCAAGGGTGAAGTGATACACTCAAACGCTCCACATTCCTTTGCTAATTAACTCCTCCATAAAAACGACTACGCTGGAGAACGTTTTGTTGAGCTAAAGGATGGAGTGGAACTCGGCTAGAAATGTTATCGAAATGCTTTAAGCTTTAGCGAAACCAACTCTCTACGTAACATTGTCACCAGTCCTATTGAAACATTGATTTGGCACAAAAAGCAATCGAAGCGAATCGGAACCAGATGCGTGAACCGGAACTTCATACCGGCGACGGCCGATGTCTTTAAGATGCTCCCTCTTCCCTATATTCGCTCCCAACAATCGTTCAGAAGCATGACAGTCAACAGTTTGGTACAAGCCCCGGTGGGAGTATCCGGCAGTTAGCTTCCCAATCGTAGCCATCTACCAAAACCGCTCTGCAAAAGCGGAAAAAGATGTGGCCAAGCGAACCGAGCAATGAAGGCCAAATCCCGGAGTCTGGCAACGTCAAGCATGTTCCTACGTCAGCTACACTTACTCGGTGCCTGGTTCCTGTTCCTCCCATTGTTCACTCACTCACTTCTGTTTGGTTGTGGTTGTACATTGCGAGCTGTCAAGAACAGCTGACAATTGTTCTGTAGGTTCCGTCAGATATCCGCATAGAATTAAAATGCTGTTGTGTCCTTTAGGTATCGTACCATCCGTGAATGTGCTTCCAACGCTTCCAAAGTGTTAGTTGGTGTGCTTGCGCGCGCATTGTTACCGGCGTTAGGATGACCGGATTGTCTAGCCATCTTCCACTTGAGTTCCTGCTCAGCTGTCAGCGTCGATGCAGACTCGACATTCCAGTGCCAACCGAATCGCACCAGACATTACAGCCACTAGACGTTGCTGCTTCTCCTGTTTGAACCCGAAACGATCATCACTTGCTTTCGATTTGACCATTCCTTCTCGAGCTCTCGTGCAACGTCTTCCCGCTTTAGCAACGACTGCACTGAGAGCTGCAACCTCGGCGGCGGAGTTCTATACTAGCCACACGTTTCGGGAGACTTTTTTTTTCGGGAGCATCATTCTTCCTAACACTCCCGGTTGTGTTTTGCCGGTTTGCGCAGGTCCGTTCCGCATCAGTTGACTTAATGAATAATGCAATCAGTTCCCTCTCGAACCGTGGCAAGGACCTCGTCCTCGCCAGCGATGGATTGCGTCGTCACTCGAAATGACAACACTACAACAACCACCACCCCCATTCCCTTGCCACCCTTTCCGATGCAGGCTCAACCCGTGGGCGCCCGGCATCGGCACGTTCCGGTTCCGCTTTGCAATCCCACCATCTCCTCACCGGGCCCTGATCAGTGCGGGCCGGTTCGGTGCGACGCACCGGTTTTTCCACACGGTTTCCCAATGAGCCAGCGAAGGGCGAAGGACGATTTTGATGCGAGTGACTGACTCCGGAGGGTAGGGCTGATGGATTCCTGCGGCGGTGCACCCGGCGGGTACCGATTTTCCAAAACGGGGTTGTAGGCTGACGTCGGAGTCATATGGTTTTTCGGCGAAGTTTTTGGAGCGGAAAGAAGAGAGGAAAATCGATATCTCTCGAATGTCGTCTTGCCGTGGACACCCAGCCCCGATTATCACCAAAGCCACCAGAGGACACAGACTCAGGGCGTTGACACTGTTTTTTTTTTGCTGCACATAAGACGGTGTAAAACATATTGTATGTTGTGTTTTGTATAATTAGTGGTCATTAAATTGAATCAATTTGTTTCAAGAATAGTTACGTGAGACCAGCGACGGGTAAATAGTAAGTCCTAAATATTTTCGGTGAAGTTCAATGAAAAGGTAACAAAATGTATCATTAATGAGGCAGATATGATTTTGATTGTAAGGAATGCTGAGAATGATAGCATGCAAGGACAATTATAATTATCGAGTGTCCATACAATGTTCGGGCTAATTTTAGACAAGTCCTTTAAATATCTTGAAATAAATTTCAAACCTCCGAGGAATTATTGTTGAAACTCTGATATTTTTACACGGTTTTGATCTGAGCCGGAACTTTCTGTTACCATGTAAGGCTCCTGTCAAACAGAAGCCAAACGCCAAAAAGGTTACTAAGAGTAACGCTTCGTAACGCTTTCTTGATGACATGCTTGTTTCGGTCAACCTCGCGAGTGGGAAAATTATGGCGAAAGAAATGGAATTATAATAAAATAAACATTTGTAATGTAAGCAAGATATAAAAATAATATGCAAAGAACCAACAACCCGATAAAGCCGTTACTTCCAGCTTTCATTGACTGCATGGCGTCCAAGTGGCCGGGTCCTTACAATTCACCCGGTTTCACTTTCTCTTTTATGTTCACAATTCACACTAACCCAACGGTGAATAGAAGCGTTTTGTTCAAACATTGTGCAACAATACTAAAAGGGTTTATTATTGCCTGTTTACCACACTTGTGTGTGGACAAATAGTTTGGTGAGTAATCAACTCTACGCGTAAGCATTACCAACATCAGACCAACATTTGACAAACGAAACCCGTTGCCAAATTTAACAACAGCAACAGTTTGGGGGTAGCGCGCCGCAATGCATTAATCATCTCACATTAACCCATTAAACGATTGTCCGAGCGCGTTCGAATGCAAATAGAACGTTTGTCACCCGACCGTTAAAAGTGAGCCTTCTGTACAGGAAAAAACAAGGTGCGTGGCAAAAGTTTGCGATAAACCATTGCTGCTGCCATCGATCATGTATGAATCGGAAACTGGCCAAAAACAAAAAGACCATTCAAAGGAAAGCCACTGAAAAAGGATGTCAATGCTTCGCAAATAAATACAATTTTGCAGAAGCAACGGGCGGCAGCAAACTTCACGTGCTTCCTTGACCGGGAGGTGTATGTCGGGTGCACAATATGTGGAATTTTATCATCACGCAAAATATATTTGAATAGCAAACAGAGAACAACACGCACGCTTATCGCCCATTTCCGCACCGAAAGTGACGGAGAGCACATTCCCAAAAAACCGTGGAAATCAATAGCAAAAGGTGCACGGGAAATTAATAACGGGGGGAACGGTCGAGAGAAACAAAAAACCTTTACCAAAAATTAACACGCCTTCGCAGCACCCATCCGTACGGCGTCGTAGGACGAATTTGTTGGAGTGAGGGAAAAAAACGGGGAAATTAAAATATTCATTTTTGGCAAACCACACGATAGTGTGTGAAGGCGCACTGTAGATTTTTATTTAAATGTTTGATGAGGGCTTCGATTTTCACACTAAACAGGAATAATTACCGATCCCATCACATTGTGTGTGACACGTGAGAGTTGGACGTAATAGGCAGCGATTTTTGAAGAATTCTAGACAGAGCACAATAGAATTGCTGGCCAACGATTGGGATATCTTATTCATTTTGGGTTCTCATAAACTCGCACTGAAATGATACTGTTTCAGGACTTGAATGAATTCGCTCGAAATGATCATTCGTTCTCATTTGGTTGTTTTGCAGGATGGCCAACGTGCAAAGCTCTTCCGACGTGGCTCTTTTGCCACGGAGTGTCGCTTTTGATATTCCCCATTTCCGGCGAATGAATCAAACAGCTCACACACAAAAAAGTGGAACAAAAATCAAGCGCTTCCAGCATTAAGCATAAGATACACAATGCTATTTTCGGGGTTGGGGTGTGAGTTGACATGGATGATAAAAAGTACGGTCTCACATTCACATCCGAGCCGAAAATGCCACCTTCGGCCAATGGCAAAAGCAACGTAAAAGCGGACGGATGTGTCAGACGCGCACAGGATATGTGGCTCGACGCGGCCGTTTGTTGAAAACAATGGCCGAGTATCTCTAGGAAGGCTTTTCTTTCTGATGTTTGTGTGGACCCCCAGCCGCTGGAGGTCATCCAAGGATTATCGGATACTCTCGAACGAACGACGGTACAGTGCGGCATAAATGTTTCTAATATGAGTTTTAAATTTTAATTCAGTTAATTTGCTATTCTAAAGGTGAGAATTATTTTAATGGCAAACAAATTGTCACTTAAAATCTTCCTCAACCTCTGTCTCAGAAATTAGAGAATACAAACATTTAAAAATATTTAACGTGTGTTTTGAAATTGAAAAAATGATCGTAGAATTACAATAATAGTTAGATATTAGTACTTAAATGAATAAAATACTACTGCTCATAAAAAAATGGCTTTGTTTACCAGCATTCACTATACCTTTCATTGTATCAGCTTTTTTGAGCAAAAATATAATATATTATGTAAGTTTGAATTAAAAAAAAAATCGATTGACAAATATCATTTTTTAGTTTACATTTATAGTTATTCTTCATTAAAAATCTGTAATAATGAATCATTTTCCCTGAACATTTAATTTAAACGTTTCGTTTAAGGCCGATCACCACTGTCTGTATTGCTCCCCAAAACCCCTACCCCAGAATGGTTCCAAACGGTTTTGGCCGCAACCACTAACAATAGACACCGAGGGCGAACCATTCGCAAACATCGCGATCATATCGCAATTTCCTCCCCATCCAATCCCAGGCCACCCAGCTCATCCCGAACGAAATGAAGTAAAAGGACTCCCACAGAAAACGGATTTGCCACCACGACACCGGAAGTTGCTGTGTGGAAAGTGGCTTTTCATGCAGCATTCACGAGACAATGGAATAGATAAAATTATTATATTCTCCTCCTCCTCCTTTGCTAGCGTGTCTCTCTCCACCCTTAAGCAACGGACCCACCTCCGGATTCCGAACTAACAGTTTGACTTATGGAGCTAGCAGTGTGTGGGGTGGTCTTTGCAGGCCTGAACTGTGTTTTTTTCGGTTTGCCAATCTGACTTGGCGCACAGTTTAAGGGATATCCGCGAAAGATTCACACAACACAACCAAAAAACATTGGGCATGTAAAAAATATGGCCACAAACACACACACACACACACACACACACACACACACACAAACACCCCTATCGCAAAGCAGAAATACTTCAGGGCAACGATTTATGGAGCTCCCGGTCCTGGTAAGGCGTGCACACCCAATGCATGCAGATTTGGTGTCTTTCGGGTGGAGGAATCGGTGGATACCACAGAGAGAACATCCGTATCACGTCGTAAATTCACACAGCCAAGTACTAAGATGGCGCGCCCGGCCGGAGGAGGACACCGGAAAACGGTTGTCCCATCGTGGCTTGGCGCGATAATAGCGGGAGCGTCGTGAAATATTATATATGAAGCCGCTGTCAACCTTTATCATTAAATTATATGCTTTATTCGCTTCGCAAGCGTTTGGTCAGCGAATGCTGAGGGTGCAAGGTACGAAGCCCCACTTTCGTACGTTCTCCGTTGAGGCATATTAACGATCTGTAACACCATTTTACGCTATCGTTTAAGACACTAAATTGGTGCATTGGTTAGCTTTAGTGATAGTGCACGTGTTAATTACAAATATTAACTTTAATATCTATAGCTATAAAGTAAAAATTGAAAATTAAGGTGAATTGGTTCCATTTTTCTGGATGACCGGCTAGGCGTCTCCATCGAGCAAGGGGGGCGGACAAATAAAATTGGGATTTCTGTCCAGATTTACGGGCCATACAGTAAGTGTTTTCATGTTTAAACAACAAACAAATTTAACATAACACTAATTTCTCTAATGAAGCATCAGTTTTGATCATTAGAATAAATGTATGAAATCAGCTATCCACTATCGGAGCAAAAGTTACGTTAAATGTAAAGCTTAGGAGCGTCCTACATGTCCTAGAAACAATCTAGTTCGACGATGGTATCCGTCAAACCACTTTCACTCACATTACACCATTATACAACATTATGCAGTTGGAATGGTACACCTATTAACCATTGTTTGCGTAATTGCTCGTGCACGCGGGCGTACTACCTGGCGCAGGTCCATGCATCATTCTACAAATGTTTAACGAACAAAAACCCACAAAAGCAGCTACGAGTTGCGAGTGGCGAGATGTACTGCGAACCGTGTGCGAACCGAAAGTGCGTGCGATTCACTGTACAATTTTACAGACTGCACACCTTTGCCTATCTGCCGTGCACCAGTAGTAGCTCGGCATGTGTGAAGAAGTGAAGTAGTTGGCTGGATTGGCGTTTTCACATTTGGTCGCCTACCAGTTGGCACTTTCGTGGCAAGCGCGGTAAACGGGTGTTGATCGAGCATTGGAAATAATAATTTCGAAACCGCAACAATACCAACGACACTGGACACCGCAGGATGTCACGGTGCGTGGTTTTTGCACCGATGTTCCTGGTGCGTGTTACAAGGACCTACACGATCAGCCGTGGGGAATGTCTCGACCGATCCGCTGTTCGCGGCAGGAAAATGTGGTTCGTGACACCATGAAATGCTTTTGTTGAAATTTTATTCAAAAAAAAAAAGCTTTGAATAACAGGTTTATCAAATTTGACAATTCAAACGAAATACTATAAGCTGTTGCTACTTACCAGAAATCAATCTCTTGTTGTTAGTTTTTCAATATTATCGCAAAAGCCACGTTCAAAGTTCCACCCAACAAACTTTTGTGTAACACTTGTAAAAGATCGCCAGCGATCGCGTAGCACAGAGTTTTATAAAATAAGTTTGTTATCGTTCTGCTCACTTAAGATTGCATTTTTTTCGGTTGTACAAATAAAATTATCTAGTCAATTTCAATTCTTAAGGAAAGTTTTTTTTCGAAACTATTCTCACTGCGCACTGGATAGTTGAAACATTTGCTTGTTTCATCCGACTTTCGCTTTGTGTTTCATATGATTTCACACAATTTAACAAACTGCCCGCTACAACCGGTTGCTCTCGTCGCCTGTTGAAAGCGGTGAACAGCGAGCCAGACAGCAGAAAACTACACCCGCGTAACGGTAACGGTTCGGTTGAATCAGGTGATCAGGGAGCAACTATGCCGAAAGTCACAGAGCACTCGACCATTCGCATCCTCCATTCACAATGTTCACAATTATTTACGTTCACGATGAGGTCAGCAGCATATTGGTGGCGCATGCATGTCACAAACAGGGTCACATTCTCGATGAAACTCGATATCACATCATTAGCACTGTGTTGTTTGGAGATTTAAAGACGCGGATTAAGCTTTCACTGATTTCTGTTTCGTCACATTACACCGACACCCAAATCGGTAGCTTGAGTTTGTTTTGATCGGCAAATTTACAACACACAAACACACACACACACAACACAAGCGTTACGATGCGTTACTACCACATTACTTTGGCCTTTTTGTTCTGGTTGGATGAATTCGGCAAAGTTTTTCATCAATTCACCAGTTGTTCCGAAAGCCAAGCGTTGTCCTTGCCACTCTAAAACGCCGCTTCAGGGGTTAAACGATTTAATCACTCTCGTGTTCCATTTGCTGTGATCTTGTGATCCTCCTTCTCCTGCTTCACATTCCTTCTCGCTATTTCTTCGTTTCCCAGTGCCACGGTGCACACTGCAGACTCACCACTGTGACCGGCCAGGGGGATGCCAAATGCTAATTTTTACCAACCGAAAATTCTAATGCTCTCTTCCGTTTTTCGCCTTGGGAGTGATTGGCCTGTTTTTCCACCGGTTCCGTGGTGTTTACTTTCTCGATCGGTGCTCCTTCGATCAGGGCTCTGACGTTTGACGTACGGCTCGGTGTGGAGATTCACACTCCGTTTAGCAGCGACCGCGCTCGACGGGCATCGACGACGATGGATGACGATGAAGTACGGCAAAACACATGTACCGATGTGCATTCATCCGCAGTCGAAAAGGGAACTATTCATCTGTGCTTTTTGTTTTGATTTGACTTGATTCGTTTGGCTACCTCTGCTCGGCGTCGGCATGGGACGAACGCGGTCGGCCATGGCATGTGCTGCTTCTCTCGTGCGCACGTGTTTGTGTAGCAGGACGGAAAATCGTGTACACGGTGCGTGGTGTGCGCAAATGATCGAAAAATATGGTATATGCATGCGAGCCTGTGCAGGACGAGGGACGGACGGTTGCGGGTCGGGGGTGTACGGGGCATGATAAGCAAACGTGGAGGACCTGATGGAGGAATTATGGGTGGTGGCCACATAAAAACCAGAAAGATGATGGGAAGATCCTATGTAAACGAAGTACAAACACCAGAGAACTGGCGGCTTTACACGTTCGCTTTTACACGCTCACCATCATCGGAATCATCGTTCACAGTAACGCGTCATCATCGTCCCTTTGGAGGCGCTCGCTACAGTCCGTGCGTCCGCCGGCCAACCCCACCATGGTCATAGGCGGACAGGCGATGATGATAACTCTACAACAGTACGTCTCTCTGTGTTGGTGACGAACCTGGGGAAGCTTCCGATGGAATTCTCTATTTACCATTTCACCTGCCCCGGCTCCGAGACTCAGCCTCCTCTGCAGCAGCCGTCCAAGAAGCGGCAGCAGCAGCCACTTTATCTTTCCTGGGAGTCCCGATGAACCAACCAGAGCGTGCAATTTATGCCGAGTGAAACGGCACTAGCGAAACAACCAGCTTTACCGACGACGACGACGACGCACACATACACTGACAACGGCCGCCAGAACCCGCGCGAGGAATGTTCGCCCCAAACAGGCGTAAGTTGAGGGTAAGTCCTGTTAGGGGATGTTCAGGTCCTCGGTTTTCTCTCGCGTAAAAGACATCTACAGGCTTCATGGAGAGGGTAACCAGCCGGATTTGGTTCGTTGCTGGACGTCTCAGGAGTTGGTAGGGCTCTCGGTCGGTTCACCCACAGCAGTCACTAAATGTATGTCCTGCTGAAAGGTGGTCTGGAACTGGTTTAGGGTTCTAAGGCACTCGTCTGGAATGCTGTACGTGTTTTTTCGGATTCGCGTCGCACCGGCGGTCGTTGAGCAGCAGTCAGGGTAGAAGAATTTCATCAGTTCGTTCGAGAATATCAAAACCCCGAATTTTGTAAACTACAATTGTGCAATTTGGGGGATCTGCGAGAAACGATTAGTGAAAAAATGGATGTGTAATTTGGGCGATAATGAACTGTGGAAAATGAGCGAAAGTTGCTATTGTTCAAAGTAATCGTAAATTACTACATTATTTCAAAGTGTAATAAACATTATTACGAGGTGTGAAAACTTTTTCGATAACACGGTGGTTTAATTTGGATAAAGTCCTTTGGTTGTTGCACTGTAATTCATTGAGCATAGGCTTGAGAAAAAGGCTTGAGATCCACAAAGTTTCAACACAGCCAGAAGAAATCATTCAATTGTTATTTTACTAGACTGATTATTTAGGTTATTAATGGTCTTTGAAATGTGATAATATAAATATATATACAAATCCAACAATCAAAATATAGTGAAAATGTATGTGTCGAATTGATTTTAATTCCTTTAATGTTTAAAAAATGTTACAATTACCGAAATAAATTTTGACTATACGGTGTCTAGCCATCATGCTTTAAATAAATAAATAAATAAATACCGCAATAAGCTATTGAATGCTGCCTTTTGCTTTCTCTGTATGGTTATTCAAGCATTTTCTTACAACGAATTTAAGTGTAGGAATTTTGTTGTCAGGCCAATGTTTGTCTTAAGAATATGCCACATGGTTCTTATGCTAATACCATACTTGATATTGTATATTCGAATCAGTCTTTTGTATCTTGTATCTTAGCTCAACAACCAGATAAGTCATTCTAACCAAATAATGAATACCAGATATACATGTTATTGGATATGTTTTTGTATTGAATAGAATGAAATATGATACCATTTCCGCCGTGTTAAAGACTGGGGCCGCTATCACAGTTGGGCCGCAACAGTTTATGAGAAAATTTAAATTTTTGTATCGGTTTTATGGTTATGTGCGAGTTCAGAAAGAATGATTTCCACGCATTACATGTTTTTCGCCAATAAACGTATTTCTTCAATTACGCAAGATCACTCAAGATCACAAGATGTATGTTTGAAACGTATACAGTGACGAACAATAGAATAAGACCAATTAATTTCCAAACGCGAATAATTAAACTAAGACGGCAATTATGACGAATTTGCTTCGTTTTGTTTTAGTGAAACTTAATTGAAAGTTTTAGTAAAGCGATCATGTAATTTCAATGTAATCAATACAAAAAGAAAGATTTTGTACCTCTCTTTTGTTATTCTCTCGTAGTTATGACCAACCCCTATGACATAGTATAGGACAAAACTATAATAAATATGACAAAACTACAGGACAACTCATAAAATTAAATATTTTAAAAATATATAATTACAGTGACGGACAATAGCATAAGACCACTTGATGCTTTAAGATCGCAAAAACTGAGGTTATGGTGACAATTTTAACGGACCTACTTAGTTTTTTTATTTGTAAAATTTAGTTTCAGATGTTGGCAAAACTTTTCTATCATTGGATCAAACGAAATATCGGTTTTAAGTATCTTTTTGTTACTCTCATGAAAGTATGACCAAAATATATTATACAGTAAATAAGCCTGTTCATCAAACTTAATAATCGAAAAAATTTTTTAATAGTTTTGGACACCCGCTCTTTCTATTTTTTATCCTTCATATTGTCTAGCTTTGTAATCAAAAAAGTTAGATTTGTTTAGGTCACAATTTTTTTTTCCTTTGTTTAAGTTTTTTCTCAATGATTTGTGAATTTTTGTAGAAAAAAAAAACTAAAATGGCAAGAAAATCTTAAGCTGTTGAGGATGCTTTTGCTAAAGTTTTATTTGATCATACACTGTAGAAATATTGAAAGCAGTCGTTTAAAAATCGTGTATAGAAGTGGTCTTGTTCTATTGTCAGTCACTGTATATACTTTGAGACATTCCCTTTTTTGTATGTATCTTAACACGGGTCTAGCAATACGGCCAGGCCGTTCTTTATGAATAAAAAAAAAAAAAAAACACGGGTCTACTCTGATGTTAAGAAAGTTTTTTATATCGAAAAAATTTAGACTTTACGCAATGATTTGGTCATTTCTGAACGAAAACAAAATTCCTGTAGCAAGTAAAGAGGTTAAAGTTGCCTGTACCATATTTTATTATGATCAAACTTTGCGGTGGCCTGATGGTAGATTAGATTAATACAGCAAGGCCGAAGAGCGTATCCCATGTGGATCGTCTGCCTATACGCAGAACCAACTATCCAGCTTCGGCTAAAGTTAATCTAGGAATGATCACACATGGCAGGCAAAGACCTCTCGAAGAGCCAATGAGGAAAAAGAAGATACTTTGTAAGAGTACCGAAATTTGGAAAATCAAATGTAAAGATGGTCTGGTCTTACCACGTACATTTTTAAAACATAAACATCATAAACCACATCTAACATCTTGTCAAAATTTGAGTTAAGGAAATGAAATATGATGGAATTAAATAAATATCTAATATTTCAACTCAACCGATGACCAAAACTATGTGGCAATATGTGTATACAAGGGAATAACTGGGCATCCAATCCTGTCCAGACTGTCTGCCCGATTGTCAGGACTGACAATCTGACCATATGAGTAAAATAAATTAAAAGAAGGCAGAAATGGCAGGCTTAGACCTCTCGAGGTTGCAGTCTCTAAAAACAACCAGATAACTGTTCTAAACCATTCTTTACACTCTTTCTCTCTCCCTCTCTCGCTTCTTGGCCTAACGACCTCGTAGGTCATGCCTGCCATTTCTGGTTTACTTAGCTTAATGATACCACGTAGTTCGATAGTCATTCCTCACTACGGGGGAACGGTCCGAATGAGATTTGAACCCCGATCCTGTTGTATGAAGACCGGCGCCGTTGTCGCCTCAACCACCCAGTTCTTTACTCTATCGTATTTGATAATTCTTATTATTTACAGAACGGTGCATAAGATCGATCTTTTTCAATCATGATCCCATCTATCAAATTGAAAATAACTTTCATCACATGTGTAAACCTTTGCATGTATACTTACTTACATTTATATGATATGCACATTGTCCACTAATAACAAAAAATCCACGTAGAAAATTAACTCCTCTCGGATATCTCTTTTTTACACAAATCTTTAAATATTCTTCATCTTTAAACAAATTATTTAACCTTAGCGATGAAATTAAGCAAAACTCAACACCGCATTTTAAACGCTCGACTACAAAACCGGAAATGTCTGTAATTTACCCATCCCCAAAGCACGTGTGAAAAATGCAAATAGAGTGCGCGAACAGCTTAGTGCATCAACTAATGTTCAAGATAAGGGATGGAAAATTGCACGGCGCAAAAACGCAGCTACTAATTCAGTTCCCACAAGCATTCACAGCGAGCTAATTTGTAATGATGCTGTGTGCGGTGGAAATGATATCGTGCAATTAAAATTTCCAGTTTCTAGTCACAATGGCACGTTGAAGGTGTCGGAGTTCTGGTCGAGTCGGTGTCATTGTGGCTTGAGATGCCAATCTTATTTTATGGCCCAGTGATTTGTTCTATTTCACGTTTACATTAATGATTAGCAAAACGATGAGGTAGAAAACATACGATCTAGAGCGATTTAATTAATTGCAGTGCAATTGATTACAGGAAACTGTACAATGTTAACGACTGTGATTAAATTTGTTGATAATTTAAAAAAATTGTAAAAATCTGTATGTTTGATTTATGTAGAAATTGAGCTGAAGGAAATGCAATTTTTCTTTAAAATATCCATGTGAGAAATAGAACAGAAGCATGATTGAAATAGATAGTAAAAAGCAAAGTTTTTCAATACAACGCTCGACACACAAGTGGTACGCGATGAAGGCATGCGAATAACCCATCTGGCGATGGGTGTCATGGCTTTCGAGCACAGAATCCTTCCTTTACAAAATAAAATGCTTCCATCCTTCTATTATTCTAAGTTTCTCCGCCCCGGGTTCTGGAGCAATTGGAGCAGCCCGGGTACGGTTTGTTACCAAGTAGCACTATCCCAACGCTAACGAGGAAACTATCCTATTGCTGGGAACAACAACGACGCTGGCTGGCTGGCTGCTAATTAGAACACATCGATAACGACTCTTGATAAGCAACTCCAAACCGTTGAAACGTGCTAGTCGTGCATTAGTTTTCCCACACTTTTCCTGCTTCGCCGTAGCAAAACCAACGCTGTAACAATGGCGTTCGCTAGAATATTCATCAGGGCAAACTGTTGAACAAATTCACTTCTCATCGAACCATTGCCGGGATCGCTGCTTGCACTTGCAAGTTTCATGTGCATCATTCAGAGCGATATTTCCAATTAGTCCATAGCGATTGTCAGTGAAATTGTGGAGGAAGAATTCACGTCTGGAGCATCGTCGATGATCGATAGTTCTTTCGGAAAATATTACAGACTTTACAGCACACTATTCGAAACGCAGGCAAAATAGAGTAGCAAAACAAAAAAAGCAACTTTTATTGTTGGACCAATCTGTTCGGCTGGCGTCCATGCTTTAACACAAAACTAATCCAAATCACTGCGCAGTAAAGGGATTGCCCGCATTGGTCAGCTGATCCAGTATCGCCTTGTGCAAGTCCTCTATCTGCTCGTACAGATAGGAGTGAATGTCACCGGAGCCCGAGTGATTGTACGTGTTGCCGCGATTGTCGAAGGATGCAATGTTGCCATTCTTATCGATTTCGGCGTAGCTTTCGAACTGCTGACCCGGGAAGCTGGACGTCTCGGTGGTGACATTCTTGGCCGTCGCCTTGCCCGCCGGATCAAGGCACTCGCGTGTCACTTGAATCTTGTTCACATCGTCCTTGGTGGAGTTTTTGACGATCACACACTTGAACGATTCCGGTGGGCACTTGAGCGTGTCACACAGGATGGTACCTTTCCAGGCAAAAGAAACCAGAACACGGAGCGTATGCTGTTAGAGCTTCATAATCTCTGTACAAGCGCAAATGCGACGCCACAACACTATCTGCCGCACTTACCATTTTCTATTCTAGCATTTGATTCGCCACTAAGTGTGAGTAAACTGCTCAGCTGACGAGGTGTCCGGTTCAGTGCGGCACCCTCCACCGAAACGGTGCCGAAAACTGCAACGGCAAACACTACCAGTAACAGCGTTTGGCCTTTGGACAACATGCTGTATTTGTAACACTTTTTCCAATGCTCACTAATAAAATGTTGAGCACGATCGCTGTGTGCCGCTTTCAACACCTGCTACTGACTGAGCCGGTGGATGATCGTAGTCGAATGTTTTAAATAGACTGTGCTCACGTGGGAACGTGCAAACAAGTGCTGCAATTGTTTCGACTGCTGATGTGATGCTGTGGCTGATATTTGGACGAACAACTATAGAACACGGTTCGGAATACACCTGTGACGCTACTTAATGCATATCGCTGTATAACTTAACACAATTACTGTTCGCTATTAATCATCACGGAACTTCGGACGCCCTGAACAACCTGACCGTACACTGAACGCCTAATTGAGATCGTTTAACACTGCTTCCGAATAACGCACTTTTGAATGTGAGGCACCGTTGGCACCTTCTGCCTAGCACAGTTCACGTAGTACCCACCAACGATATTCGCCGACACCGTTGGCTTACTGGCATCACGCGATACCCAACTATGGCTACAGTGCAGATCAATCATCGATTGCAGTCAGGTCCAGAACAGGGGACAGGAACCGTGATGCTATGCTAGAACGCGACCGCTACACACTGCACGATCGATTGCGGGTTAGTTTCAGTGCGATCGTAGTCGTACTGGTGAATTGTTAAGGCCTCGGCATAATAATGGCTTGGAGGTTCAGATAACGCTTCGCTTGCTTGATAAGCGGAAGTTCATCTGCGCAACAAGTGTGGTGGTTGGAGGAAATTGAAAAAAAACGTGATACCAGCTATACAAAGAGTGTTCTTGTTTGTCAGACGCGCTGTTCCCTGCAGGCAGATCAGTCGGTATAAAAAAGGTATAATGCTCTAAGGTATGGGCTCTCTGTAGGCGTTTTACAAGGTTTTCTACCTTCTTATATGTTAGCCTCTTTTTCTTCTTTTCTTAACAACCTGCTAAAGGTTAAACACCGACCACTAACCCGCCAGGGCTAAATTGTTGTGGTCTATGACAAAAACATCGTTACGCGGGAACGATCAGGATGGGATTTCACCCATGGTCTTGCCATGTGAAAGACTGGTACAATCACTATTAATCCATCGAACTACGCCTGTGCTACCGTTTACGGTCGGTTAGAACACTCGGAAACTTATCAATGACGTAGCAGGGTTGGATTTGATTCCCAACTGACGACGGTCCAAGAAATTAAGGCTTTTTAACCATTTTATAAGATATCATCATGAGATGTTAGCAAATAGTGTAAGGTAGCTCGAACCACGGCTTTAAATATAGTCGATGGATTTGATAGATGTTGATAAAGTTCCACAGGGTCTAAAAGGTTCTTGGAAGCCATGAATGTAGCGATATTACTTCAAAAACAATCGTATCAAAAGTTAGAAGTTTTTTTACCTTAAGGCATAAGGCATACGTTTGAAATCTTATAAAAACATTGAGTTTTCCTTTCGTTCAACTATAGTCAAAATTAGTAAAGATGAGTAAAGATCAGTTTCTTAAGAGGTTAAGAATTTTTCGAAATTCAAGTAAACACTGCGTGGACTTGGTTGAACAACTAACACACAAAATAGGAAAAGAGCCAAGATTAAGTGAAATGTTCAGCTCTCACGTTTCAAGCTCTTCTAGCAACAAGTGAAGGCCAAGAAATGGTTGTCATTCTTAAAACGAAACTATTGTTTATATCATTTGAGTATAAAATATCAACAACAGCTTTTCTTCCTCTTTCTGTCTCGTATTCTAGTTTTGAGAATGCTATCTTCAATAACCAATCCATACCTGCTGCTGATCTGCGAATTAGATCTGATAGTATACTACAATGAGTAATTTATAATTCAAACACATTCGTTAAACAACACAGTTTCTCCATTACCATGAATACGAAACAAAAAGTTGTTTCATTAACGCCGACATGTTTTCCCATGCATCAGTGATGAACAAGTGTCATGCTTGAAGTTGAACCCGGATCATAGTTGCAATCGTACGGAGATCTATTTAAATATTTATATTTAAATGTTGTTTATATTTTAACGTGAATTAAGGTTAATCCAAGAACTGAATACTTCAGTGTTAGGCAGACGATTAATTTCACATAACCATCACATTTGTAAATTTACAAGAAGCTTCAGAACACACAAGAGATTAAACAATTATTACCAATTCTAGTCCCATGTTTTTCATATGCATAATGATGAGAATTGTTATGCTTGTTTTTGTCTCAGGATAGCAATGGTAGAGAAGATTGATTTTCCACGCAACAACGCCGTACGCCTTGCCTGGTTCCACATCCCATCAACTGGAGTGCATAATCCGAACGCTAAGCTCTATCGGTGTATGGTAACCCCGGACTCATGCTGAGCGCACTGTTCGACAGTGAAAAGGTGAACATCCAAGTGACTGTGGCTTAGAAGGCTTCCCTAATCGTTAGCGCGAAGTGCTAAAATCAAAATCTAAATTCCTCTTCGACGCTATTGGGATGATGGTTGAAATTCCGTTTGCAATTCCAACCGCAGGAATGCACTATGCGCCTGAGTGGAAATATGATCCGGGTTTGTAAGCGGGGTTTCCGATGAAGCGGTCGAATACTATAATAGTTGAGGTAATTTGTCTTCCGGTCGGAAACCGAATCCTACTACACATGTTCCCTTCGTGCTTCGTGTTGCTGCCGTTCGCCGACCCACTCCAGAACCAGTGTAGTAATCCCGTTCAGCAATTATCGTAATACGTTCCGGTGTTTGCGTACCCTTCGCTCAATGGCTAAGCTGGTGGTGATGCAAAGCAACGTACGAATCTTTTACCTGTGGTCTTGAATTCTTTCTCCAAGGTCAGAAATGTAGTGATTTGGACCAGGATTTTATGTACATCGTACACCGGTTGTGCATGTTATCAGTAGAACCTCACCAATACTTCAATACCGAAACGAAATGATTCCCTCTGGGACATTACCCATCATTCGACGGAATGTCTGTAGTAAAATAGGTTCTTCACTTCCAGAAAACTTCCGCTATGATTGTTTCACGGTGTTGTTATTACTAGTTATATCTAACTACGCATGTATACACATTTAACTATCCTCATACATTTAATAATATTCTAATATGTTAACCGCCAACAGTATAAACTATTTATAATCACTTATTTATAAAATAAGCATAAGATTTTTAAACTTTCTACAGGTACTGGAGTTCCACAGATATTTTAAACTAACTTTAATCATTATCTTTAAATCTACAACTTCCAAAGGGTGCAACGTAAATTAAAAGTTTAATGAAGCTATTTAGGCACCGAGAATTATAAGAAACTGTGAATTCCAGTGACGCTCTCATGTAAGTAAGATGCAACGGGATTGCTTACCACTATCCCTTCACTGGTTAATACAGCAGCTGTTTAAGAGCATCTTCCAAAGGACTACGATTGCGGAAATGCTTGCTGAACAAATTGTCTGTAACGCCATGACCTCGACCACCGGCGTCTGGAGCGTGCTGTAAGTGAAGTCGAGTCAACCCTGAAGAAACACATCCGCATAGTCGCTCTAGCCAGTGTCCTTCAGCATCCAAAACGAACGAAATACACGCGACAAGTACATTGTAGAAACACATTGCAAACCAAGACAGTGTTTGTTCACTTTTCTGTGGGATAACGGACAGCGAAGTAGAGAACACAGAGCCACATTCTGGTGCGATGCAATGCCCAGTATGGTTTCATCAAGGAACGAACGAAATCGGAAGCAGCGAGCATAAAGCGCGAATTTGTCTACAAGGAGTTTCCCCAGAGAAAGGAGAGTGCAGGGTTTTTTTGGCATTCTAAAAGCAATAAAAAGGATAACCTGTTTCCGGCAAAGGTTCAATTATCCAGTGAGAATAATAAAGGCCCGCGTGGGACGGTAGGTCGCCAGCACCGGTTGGCGTTATGATGCTGGTTGTTGTTGGGGTTTTACTGTTCTTTAAACCACACTTTCTTTTCAAATATTCGATGGGATGGGTGGTATACATTTTCTTTAAGAAAAGTCCTTTTACACGACAAGACACACCGTGTACGCAAGAGGGTCGAAATCTGGATTGGATCTTGTGTAGCCAGCTAGTGAGAGTGAAAATAATGGTCCAGCCAGCTCGCTCGTGGACCAGAAATCAGAAGAAATTAAATTTAAGGATCAAAGAAGCGTGCAAGCTATCGTCGCTGTATCGGTATTGTTTTCCCATCGATTTCAAGGTCTCTCTCCCCCGTGAAGTACCGATTCCAGCACTTGCCGGACAGTGAAACTGGTCCCCGGGGAATGAAGCACTCAATCGCAGAAGCCCTTCCAAACAGTCGAGCCAAAGGGATCGCATCTTCCGGCTGCTTGTCGCACGTTTATTGTGCAATTTTTCCTTTTTCTTCGGCTGCTTACTGTACGATGTCTTTGGGAAAAAAAGTAAAAGCATTACACTTGAAAAAAAAAATTGTCCCCCCTTCTTTTAAAACTGGTGCTCGTTTTGCATTCATGAGAACTACTTTGTGACTCATAAATAAACAAGCGGATGGTATGGACGGTGGTAGTGTAGCCAAGGCCGGTCGAAAAAGCACTGATTTTTATAGCCTAAAGACGTTCGACGAGATTTTCTTAAGACGTACCAGTGGGTACCGCGAACGAGGCGCAAAACGTGCAGCAGGAAACAATGAATGAATAAAATAGGCACACAGACACACAAGAAGAATTTCATTGTTTTGGTTATTTTTTGTCAAAATCGCGTGATTTTTTTTACACAGAATACTCACCAAGATGCCAGTGGAGTGATATGAAAAATAATAGATTTGTACCAAATTAACAAGATACTCTTCAGGAAAGGAAGGGATTTTTGTATAAAGAAAGAATGAGTTTTTGAGGTAGGTCAAGGTCGCATCAGATCTTAATGAGCGTATAGAAATGATGCGTCACTATTTAACATAACAGTTCAAACGTATTAGTTGTTCAAGATCAACCGCTAGGAGTCACAAAATGTTGAAGCTTTCCGAATAACCGACCGATCGTCTTGGGGTCTCGCAACAATAATTTGCTACCATCTGGGCGGATTTTGTGTACCGTTGCAATCTGTCACTTTGTTTGATAAATCCATTGCAAGACACTCGTTAATTAGTTGGTCAATACGATCGCTGCTCGCTTCAATGTTGTTGGTGTGCTTTCGTTCGCTATATAGTGTCCTCCCTATACTCCAGCCTTCATAGCGCGATCCTCAACCATCGGGCGCCCATAAGAGAGAGGGCGAAGGATCACATTTCAGCTTGGTTTGCTGGCGACTGTCGCGAACGTGCTTGGCTCTAGAGGAACGGACGGCGGCACAGTTCCTTTCATCGTTCAATCATCTGTCAGCTGAGCGACAAACGGCGCAACGGGAACGCGGCAAACTGGAATTGGTAAACGGTGCTAGGCCGCGTTCTACGGCGGAACTCCACACACGCAGACCTGCCTCGCTGGATACCTCGCACGTGTTGTACGTAGCGCAAGTAAGCTCCGGTAAGTGGAACGCAATCGATCCTAGCATTGAAGGCGTAAGGAACAAGCTGGACACAGAGTAGTCTCCTATGCTGTCATATTTCTTATGCTGCAATCCACTCGTTCGCTCGTTCGAAAACGTTGGGTCAGCGTTTGTGCCACCAACAGTGGTTATTTGATATCATTTCCACCACATACCGTCATCACTATTAGCAGGACACCTTCGTGCTTGAAGTTGGTGATCTGTCGTGGACACTAAACAATCGATCTGTTTGCCTAGCAAATGAAAGCATATTTTTTGGCGAAATCACTACTCTTTACTTTTATTCATCCGTTATAATACAATTGAGCATTTACAAGCATTTTTTTGTACATTGCTTTTCTAATGTCGCACTGTGTATTGCTTTTTTCTTCGTAATTAATGGTGGCAATGTGATATTTAATGAATGATGAGGTGAGCAAATAAATATAACGTAATCCATAAGTGTATCCTTCCCATCACAGTTGTTTTCACTAGGGTTAACACACAATTTCTTAAAGAATTAGATATCTTCAACACTTGACAATAGGAATTATAGTGACAAGGAACACATTTAACACATCTAAAGTAACAAAAGCTATCGTGAACACATGGAAACTCATAATGAAACAATGGCTAACCCCTCACCAACAAATCACTGTTATCTATACTTCGCTATTGGATGATTGCGCTGTTTGATGATTGGATGGTGTGCTGATCTTTTTCTCTTAGTTTGTGTTTTACGGACTCTATTCTTAGCAATCTAATATTATGTTCTTTTGTAGTTTGTTATTGCTAGTACGATAATCGTTTACGCTACGCAACAATGCTTGTGTTTAAATTGCCATACGTTTTGCACGCTTGGCACTACCATGCTATAACTACTTTAACAGAACTTTCACTCCTGTTGAAAGTTAGAAAAATAGACATCTATATTGCAGAAGCGTAAATCGGCATCATCATTGCACTCTCGTTAGATCTTTAAATCACATGCATATTTGTACGGAATGTAATTTGACGAATTTTGACGAACCGATCTTTACATCTGCATTTTGCTTCGCAGAGCAACTCTTGGTACGTTAACGAAAATGTTGCTCATTATGAAAAAAAAGATAACGAATCAAGGATCAGGAGCAAAATAGATTTTCAGATTTTTATCACACAATACACACCATATTAACAGAAGCGTTGTTTAATTGAATAAAATGCCTTCGGTTTAGATACATTACCGGAAGGATTTAAGTTAATACTTTATAGAATTTGCTCCACACTTAAATAATGAAGATTTTTTCAAAGCATTAGTGATGTGTGGGTTGCAATCATAGGGTAAGTACAGTTTCCTTTTATTAGACTAGACAATTAGACCCGAATTTTATGTTTAGTTCCGCGGAAAGTGTAATATAGTTAAATCATTTCATTTCTTCTTTTATCTACTTCGAAAAGAAGTGTTTTTAAACGAAGGTGGAAGCATAGCAGGAAATATATGTCCGTCCCTCTCTCTCTCTCTCTCTCTCCCCCCCCCCCCCCATGCTCTTATACTCATCTGCTGCCATAACGACCGTTGGTGGCATCGTTTAGCTCGTCCATCAGAGACAGCGGAAACCGTTGATGTTGCTGTTGTGGCTGCTGTTGCGGAGGATGATGGTTAGCGATTTGTAAAACAGAATTGAGATTGCTCATTTCTAGCTTCAACGAAGAAACGCACTCGTGCAGCGGTTGCAGCGAATATCGTTTCTCGGAGCTTTGCTCTACAAGTGCCCGCAGATGATCGATGTCCAGGCTGGTGCAGGACAAGGAAAGGGACTGCATCTCGGGGCTCATTACGGCCGCTGAAAGATGACCGCTTCCTTCGGCAGAAATATCCCGTGGTTGGAAATTCTGTGAAATGTGCATAATTGTTTTAATCGCACACTTGTCCGCTAGCGAATTTAATCAAGTACTGTAAATCAATTTAACAAAAATAGATTGACTGTCCCAGCAAAGTGGTAAAAATAACTTTAGTAAGATATCATATGGCAAAGTTCAATAGCTCTACAAATTAAAAGTTCAAACACGATTTACATAAAACGTAAGATCGGACAAGGTCAAGAATTGTGTCGCAGTTAATTCGGTATGAGCCCATACAATCGAAATGTGTTCAAAAACTCACCTGTAAACTGTTTCCAACCGCGTTCACCATATTCTGCCGTAGTTCGCGCACTTCTTCCTCCAGCTCGTACTTTTCTTGCTTCTCCAGTAGAATTGCATCCTGCAGTGATTGCAGATCGGTAAGGAACGTTTCCTTTGCAGCCAGCATCATTGCTTCCGACTGTTCGTACAGCTTCAACCGTTCGTTTGCCGTTTCAACACGAATCTCTTGGACCTGTAACAATTGCTTCAGTTCGTGCAGCTTGTCGGTGAGATTCTTTTCGTTCAGTTCGGCCATCGCAACGTTCTGCTCCAGCGATGAGTTCTCGTCGGTAATTTTAAGCAGTGCACGTTGTGATTCTTCCAACTGTTTCACTTTCTCGGTCAGCTCGAACCGCACGTCATCCGCTTCGGCCGTCAATGCATCGGCGGCCAACTTCCAGTCAGCAATGGACGTCTCTAGTTGGGCAATTTTGGCTGTATTTCGCTGCAATTCATCGTGCAGACGAACATTCTCCTTTTGTACGCGTCTCAGTTCGTGCAGCTCTTTGAACGCTCGCTTCAGTGATCCCCAGATGTCCCCATCGTTTGTCAGCAGGCAGTTGTTCTCTAGCAGATCGATCAATCGATCTTTCTCCGAACGTAGCGTAGCGCCTTCCTGTTTGTAGCTTTCTAAATCTGCTTCCATCAGCAAACAGCGCTCTCGGGCCGAGGACATCTCACAGCGCAATGTAGCGCATTTTTCATGCTCCTTCAGCAACTCTTCGGCGCGCTGTTCGGCCTGCTTACGTTCTCGAGCGTGTTCCTTCACCTTTTTCAGCAGGGTCCTGTTGTTCAGCTCGTACCGCTTCATGCGACGGCGGTTTTCGCTCTCGATCGCCTTCAGCATGATGCGCAAATTACGGATTTCCGCATCTTCGTCGTCGTGGTTAAGGGTCGACAAGGAGACCGTTTCCCAGCATCGAGAGCCATGCTTTGAACATTTCCGTTCCTTGCCAACCGGTTTCTGCTCTTTCGATGTGGATTGTGGGAATAGTTTCCGCTCCAACTCCTGGACATCTTGCTTCAACGTTCTGATGGTCTCTTCGCTTCTTTTTACCATATCTAACGATGGTATTCCTGTACCACTCCCTTCGATTTCTTTGCCAATGTTAACACACTGACCTAGTTTCAGTTCCAGATCTAAATTTTTGGATTGAATGCTCCGGAAGTTCTCCATCAGCATTTTATCGTGCCGTAGATTTGCTTTTTCCGTACACATTTCCAACTCGCTTTTTAACCGTTGCTGTTCGTTAAGTAACCGATTACACTGGTCCTGAAGATCCTGGTTACGTTGCCGAAGCGATTCACAACATTTATTCACATCGAACCGGTGGCTTTCGCGGGTGGAGAAGTTTATCGACAAAACTTTCAGCTGCGCTTTCAGTTTCTCCACGCTGACATCTATCTGTCGTTTTGTGAAACATTCGCTCGCCAGTTGCGCAGTAAGCGCTTCAATGTTGGTCTGGTCTTGTTCCCGGTGTGCGCGAAGACGGGCAATGTCCTTTAGGGCTTCCTTTTCCCTTTTGGACAGTGCTTCGAGCTGCTGCTGCTGGTTCTGTAGCGAATTTTGAAGTTCACCTAGGACGGCATGGAGGTCGGTATTTTGGTTTTCAAGAAATTCATTCTTTTCCAGCAAAGCTGCGACACGGTCAATGGATTGTTCTCTGTGTTTTCGCTGCACTACTGATTCCTCTGTTGGCTGTTGTGTTCTTATCTCGTCCTTTTCTTTGGCACTAATTATTTCACGGTGTAAGTCATCCACCTCTTGCTGATGACGCAACACTTCTTCTCGTGCCGCCTCAACAAGTGCTCCCTTTTCCATGCGTTCCCTAAGCAGTAACGTCTCTAGTGAAGCATACGAATTCTTTAATTTGGCATTCTCATTTTGGCACCGATGTAACTCATCTCTATACCATCTTTCCGTTGATTTGACGCCATTCATCTCGCTTCGCCCATCGAACAACTGATGCTCCAAGGCGGTAATCTTGAGGGCGAGATTTTCCTTTTCAACGTGTTGATCTACTATTTTTTGCTTCAGACATTCGTTGGCCTGTTCTTTGCACTCCAACTCCAGCTTAACTTCATCCAACTCGGCCCGTATGCGTAACAACTCTCGACCATTCTGATCGGACGGCTGTGCCGCCTTCAGCCGATTTATTTCCTTCCGTACGACTTCCAGTTCCTGCTCGAGCTCACTCTTTTCATCCAGCAGATTGTCAATCTTTTTGCTCAGTCCCAGTTCAATCTCGTTGCGTATTTCGTTCCACTTGTACTTGTACGTGAGCAGTTCGGTTTTGGTCTGATAAAGCTCGGTATTAAGCTGTACGAAACGCTGATGCATATCTCCATGGCCCGTGCTCGCTGTGGCGAAGCTAAGCTTCTCCTTACCACCGGATTCGGATAGTGAAAAGTTGCCGGAATCATAATTGGTGGCACTCTCATCCAGCATCTCACCAAACATTCCTGGGCGCAGCGGTTGTTGCAAGGGAGTGGATGGTTGACTACTGCCAACATCCGTTTGAATTTCGGACACATAGGATAGCTGAGAGGAGGAGGGCGACGGGTACAGCAACATATGGTGCCAGGTTTGGCTGGCCCGTGCTTCGTTTGTCTCGCCCATTTCACAGTCTGCCGCCGTCCGCTTCTTGAGGTGGCTTTCATTGTAAATTGGTTGACTGGTCATTTTAGCCAGCGCTGCTAAAATGAGAGCAGATACTCACAGAAAACAGAACGTTCATTTATGCAAGGTGAAGATTGGTTTGTATACCATTATTACACTATTTTTACACTATGTTGGCAACACGAGAATATTTGCTATTTTGCAAAACTGAAACGAAGAGAAATGACGTTGCAAGCTATGCCCAATGTAAACACTGCGCAGCTGACAATCGAAGGGAAAAGTTGTATGAAGAAACAGTAGTTCCCATGCCAACACTTGAAGCACTCGGTATGCATGCCGTTGGTGTTCTCCTTGGAATAAGGAGAAATATTTTGTGATGATTTCGATTAGATTGTATTCAATAAGATACATGTAACATAGGTAAAGAAGAGAAACAATAAAAGACTTGAAAAAAAAAACATACAAAATTTGAAACAGCCATGTGCTAAAAACTGCACTCCGCATAGTGGTTTGCCCATGCACTACGACATACTATTGATGACTTATTTAACTTGATAGTTGGCTGTTGAATGACGCAAACTAAAAAAAAAAATTATCACTCACTGCAGCAGTGATTGAAAAAGAAACAGCACACCCTTCTGCGAGCTGTTAATTCAATAGACGAGCCCTGGATGCTTGGAAAGGGGTCTTGGTTGAAAGGCAATTTTTAATCCACGATCACTACGATTTAAGCAATCAATTTAATAACCTCAATGCACGGGTAAACATTTGAAAGCGTAAGGAACCATAAGATAATGAATACATACGATTTCGTCTCTTCAATTGTCTTTCAACCGTCTGTTATATTCAAATTCACAAAGAAAACAAATCATGGATTTGCTTCAATTCTTGTATCGCTTGGCCAAACCACCTTACATAGTGCAGTTTTTAGTACAGAATGAACTACTCTCGGTTCGACCGAGCTCACCCGGGATAAGGTGCCCCTTCACGGTTTGGAGAAGGAAATTGTATTAATTTTTGTAATTTAGTTTTGAGCAATAGAGCCAGGCCGTTCTTAATGAACAAAAAAAAACACAAAACTTTCGGTTGTCTTCCTTCAGTGCCTTGATGCCTTTTAGCTTTTTTATTTTCATAATAATTCAAGCTTGTTGCCCCTGAATTATAATTTTTTTTTTGAGATTTTTATTCATTTATTGCATTAGGCAGAAATGTCCACGAGGCGGTCCTACTGTTCGTCGGTTTTGCGCTTCAATTATTGTTTACCAACAGGTCAAACGGAATGGCCGATGGACAACCCACAGTTCAGCAGGCGGTGCATCTTTTTCGGTTTGATATCGTTTTGTCAACCTTCGTTTTGTGTATAAAAATGTTATTAAAAGTTGCTAGTGTAATGTTTCGCATGTTTCCGAATCAATAATCAGCCGAAGAATAAGCCAATCCGCAATATCGTCACAGCCAACGGCGCACATGAGACGGTGAATATAATTGGAGTTTGTTTACAAAACATCGATCCTACGATCAATCGCGGGTAAAAAGGTAAAATAGAGTCCCAAACAAAGATTTGACAGTTCGAAAATGGTCAGGTCTATTGCACACGCGATGCGTGTTTTGTCAATCGGAGGGGAGATGTTTGTTTACATTTTACATTTGGATTGTTATTGTGCAGGGAAGTGATCGTTTATTTTCCTCAACCTTTTTTATGATTTGAGACTAATGAAGCGCTTATATTGGTTGCTGTTTTAAATTGTTTCAGTTATATTCTACGATACGTCAATGATATGTCGCATACATTTGGTGAAAACGAGTTTGGGCTGCGCGTGGACACTTTGCTGCTTTGCTGCGGACCGGTTCAACTGCCGGTCGGATGTTTGTTACCGGAGGATGCAGAGGTGGCTGTTTATAGCAACAGTGGCCGCACCGTAACCTGTGCTAGCATCTATGATGATGCGCCTTAACAGCCAACAATTCTATCAGTATGCGTTTCATACTGGTGTACTTGTGGTACAATGTGCTACTGATTTTTTTCCGCCGCCGGAAGCAGCAGCATCCCGTTGGATGTTTGCTGCCGGATTATGGAGCAGAATATGTTAGCTCCTAGATGTTGCTAACCTTTGGCTAAACCGGAGAAGAGCCCCTGTTCTTTATTAAAAGGAATCGGTGTGCAGCCAGCATGTGCACCTTATGACACCATTGTATGATTATGCACTTGCATGCAGACAAAATATGTATGTATAAAACCCGTGATAAATTATATGTGAGATTAATCAGTAATAAAAGATGTAATCGTAAATAATTTCTGCTTCGTTTTTGTGTAAACCATATTTCGAACCGTTAAGCAGTCGTACGTTAATCAAACGGACCGGCTAGCTTACTGGCTCAACAACTAGCACCTAACAGTGGACCTTGTGCTTGCTGAAAAGGAGCTCATAGTTGAATAAGACGGACAGCCTGTCCTTATACATCAGACTACTTTTAATTTCTTTCCATCCTTTTTTCTACACGTGCTGGCCTTTATTAAATTGCGGAGCAACGTTCAATCATTCAATCTGTTTTTTTGTTTTATCGCTCAAAAAACCTCTCGACCTTACTTTATTACAATGATTGGATGTAATACATATATATGCCAACTGTTGTCCATAGTGTCAAGAATAACACCTTTTATGTAAAATAAATTGTAAGATATTAAAGTAACAAAACATTTTTTAAAATTTATGTAGAACGGCCTGGCCGTATTGCTACAAAACGTTAATCATATCGAGTAAAAATAAAATTAACAATACTTCACTCGCAACACATGGTTTCATAATAAAGCATAGATTAATTGTTTAAGTTTATTTTTCATGTTACATCTACAATTTCTTTAACGCAAATAAATAAGTAAATGAATACAATTTTAATTATTTCGATATTACTGTTACTAGTTTATTACCGATTATTTCACAAAAATGCTCTAAAAAAATGCCGAAATTTGGCGCTCATATGTTTGTCTCCTGGGCCACACCTGTCGATCTTTTTAACAACACCTATGGTACATATGTCCCTCAGTTCTGATTTAGATACCGAGTCACAATAGAGGGCTCATGCTATTCCTAAGTTACATCAACGCTCTCACCATCATCCCATCCCACCAATGGGATGTACAGCCGAAAGTGACGCCAGTTGGGTCCGACCAAAAACCAAGTTATAAATTTTTATTAAAGCATGAAACATCGTCCTGAATAACTAAATCATTTACATTTTATGAAACATTGCGTGTCACAAATGTATAAAGCAAAAGAAAAACTATTCCAAGTAATTTTTGTTCCATTTTTGCGAAACCAAATCAACACATATGTACGCTCCAAAAAGTGGAATGCGAATGGTCTGATGTTTCTAACATATGAAATGTCCTGAAAGATTTTTATCCAAAGCCTTCTCAGTCGTGTTTATTCGTCGCGTATCATTCAGCCACGTGTTTACTGAGAATTTTCTGAAAGTATTTTCTACAAAATGTTAATGGTTAATCCAACCTTTTCTTCTTCCGGCAAAAAGCGCTTCCGGGTAATGTGAAAGATATTCATTAACAAATCCAAGTTTCCCAATCATTTACTCTTAGTTGTGTTATTCTAAATCCGACTCTATGCTTGGCTCCTATAGGTTGGTGGCATTTCGTGATGGGAATCGAGGTTGTTCATTAAAGACTATGTTTTCAGCAAGTATTAAGGAATTCAGTCAGTAATTTAAAATTTATACTGTCGATTAAGTGTCTGATTTAAGTTTCTACTTCAAAATTCCACGATAATAGTTCTACCGATTTTAATTTAATTTTTAGTACACCTATGGTAAGAATGAGAATAATGTTTGCTGTAGTTATTATCCCGCTAAATGTTCCGTATGTTTGCTATGCTTCTCTATGTACCACATTACCAGACGAGATACTGGGGAACTTTTTTTGTATTCTATACATGATTCTCAGGGCAAGAAGGAGTGTCCTGATTACAGCAGAAACATTGATATTCTTCCTGTATATGTATTTGAGACTTTTCTGTATTGTCTCTTATTTTTTAAGAAATGCATTCAACCCTCTCCATAAGCTATTATTTCTTAGCGTATATACAAATGCTAGTTATAATTACTTGGACGCAGAAAGGCAATGGAGTGGTTAATACTACCATGCAAATACCAAAAAAAACCCTCGAGTTCATTATTATTTCGGCATTCGGCCAGGTTGTAGTATCCATCTCTAAATATATAAATATTATTTACATGAACTGGTAAGCGGTTGAATACATGGTTTCAACCTCGAACATATGCCTTGAAAATGCAATATAACGTATATATCGGAACAAAGAAGAATTTTGATGTAAGTTATGCCTCGTTCAAACGTCAACTGATTATTTACTGACTGGTTTTTCACCGAATCATTCACAAAATGTCGTACCATATACGCGAAGCATGTCTTTACGGGTTGTTGTAATTATAAATATTGAATTCTATCCTGATTTAGTTATTCTTAATATAAATTAATTTTTAAATAGAGCTCATGTCTACGATACGTTTCATCTGACTAATCAAACTTAACAAGCATCTGTTTTTGGGAATAAAACAAAAGTTTGATGTGATAGCTAAATGTGATAGTGACGTATCGTGCTTTTTGTGGCATGCTATAATGCTATTGGTGCGGTCCGGGGGTGTGCAAGACTGACTATCATCCAGTTACCGGTAACAAAAATCATAGAAAGCTATAGAAGGCCAAATAGACGAGTAAGGAATTGTGAATTTTGGTTTAAGTTTTTACAATCGACGATTTTGTTTTAATTTTTTTAAATTTTTAATAATACATTCATTTTTATTCAACATTCATTCCAGTTTTTTATAAGGCCTTCCTTATATATTTTCAAAATTGGATTTGGCATGGAAGATGCTCAAAAAGTTGGAAAAATATGGAATAATTTATTAAATTATCTTATCAATATACTTCGGGGGAGAGCCGCGGAGAAATCTAAGAATAATGTCTTGAGAGGTGTTGTAAGAAACGTGTACACTGCTTGATTTTTCTTTTTTGAGGGATCTTTATTCATATTCTAGACCCATAGCATGCATTCCATCAATTCATTCGATCGTGACCGCCTTCGGAAATGGCATGCCAGTTGCCTATAAGGTGCAAACAATCGGTTTACATGAATAGCTCAAATCAAGAATGTAGTGAGAAAATAACACAATACACTTTTATAGAAATACTTAAAAATAATTTACTGATTAAAATAGAGCAAAATACTCAGTCAATCAAAGCGAGCTAGGCACTCCACTCCTTCAATATTTGAGTCTTTTCTAGAAGCAAAACAAAAAAACCCTTAAGTTCGTATGAAGTTAGTTGTGTTTTAAAAGCTGTTAATTTTGATGAATTCCTGAAACTTTATTGCTGTATTATACTTTACTTTCTATAGGTTTAGCTTTCTGAAAATTGTTTTTGCTCTTATATGGGAGGTTTCCGATTCCGAAAGGTACTCGTGGAAATCTATATTTTTAAAATGTCAAATGATCTCTACGCTTATGTATTCATCCAAAAACAAAAATCTTTGGTTTCCATCAATTTTAGTTTTGATACATTTTAATAGTGCAAAAAAGGAATAATTAAACTGTGTGTAGAATTGTGACGTAAGTATAACAGGTGTATGTAAAAATAAAATGTTTTATGATTTTTCACAACTTTTTAATGATTTATTTTAGAACAAACAGGTGTTAGTATAACTCTTATAAGGCAATATCTGAACCACTTATCTGTCCCTTGTAAATAATATTTACATGTTTGGAGATGGATACTACAACCTACAATAATTAACCTAACACATAATTGTGAATTTGCATGGTAATTTAACCACCCCATTGTGTTTCTCATCTCAAGCGTGTATAACTTATATTTGTACACCGACAAATAAATAAAAGCTTTTCATGAATAAAAAAATAAATAATAACTTATGAAGATGGTTTAAAGCGTTTCTCAAAAAAACAAGAGACCAATTAAAAACTGGTGCACATAGATATGCTTGATGAATATCAACTTTTCTGCTGCATTCACGAAATTTTTGACTCCTTGATGTTCTGAAGTACATGATTACCAAATGAAAAAAATGCATTTTAATTTTTCAAAATTGTATCGATTCAACTTAAATTGTTAGTAAAATAAATATTTCAAACAACCTTGCGTGTGTGTTTTATTTATTTATTTTTTTCATTTGTTTGCAATATAGTATTCAATAGCGGAGCATAAGGTAGCACAGTATGATCCGACTTATAAATCACCTATTGGCATAAAAACTACTATAAATCTTATTTTCATGCCTACCATATATGCAGGAAACTTTAAAATCAAATCGGTACAACGGTTTTGGCAAAGTGTAGCAATAAACAATGCGAGAGTATTGATTTTGAATTAAATTTATTGTTTCTTTAAAAAGATTTACATTTTTTAGAGTCTCATTTAAAAGATTCGTCTCATAGCCATAATGAATTGCAACCAAAATATACCCAAGAATTAAGAATAACAGAGCTACAACACACCTAGCAGTAAATGTTTGAAAAACTAGGATTTGTTAATGAATATCTTTCACATTACCCGGAAGCGCTTTTTGCCGGAAGAAGAGAAGGTTGGATTAACCATTAACATTTTGTAGAAAATACTTTCAGAAAATTCTCAGTAAACACGTGGCTGAATGATACGCGACCAATAAACACGACTGAGAAGGCTTTGGATAAAAATCTTTCAGGACATTTCATATGTTAGAAACATCAGACCATTCGCATTCCACTTTTTGGAGCGTACATATGTGTTGATTTGGTTTCGCAAAAATGGAACAAAAATTACTTGGAATAGTTTTTCTTTTGCTTTATACATTTGTGACACGCAATGTTTCATAAAATGTAAATGATTTAGTTATTCAGGACGATGTTTCATGCTTTAATAAAAATTTATAACTTGGTTTTTGGTCGGACCCAACTGGCGTCACTTTCGGCTGTACATCCCATTGGTAGAATGATGGTGAGAGCGTTGATGTAACTTAGGAACAGCATGAGCCCTGTATTGTGATTTGGTATCTAAATCAGGATTAATTAATTAATAAAGAAATTGTGTCTGTAAAATGAAAATTAAACATACATCGGGTTTGACATAATTAACCTCTGCTATATTATGAAACCATGAGTTACCAGTGAAGTATTGCTAATTTTATTTTTACTAGATAAGATTAACGTTTTGTAGCAATACGGCCAGGCCGTTCTACATGAATTAAACAAACAAGTTTTGTTACTTAAATATCTTACAATTTATTTTACATACTGGGTAATATTTTGGACTCTATGAACAACAGTTGGCATTTACATGTAAAACATCAACGAATTGGAATAATGTTAATGTATTGAGCACTCGAGTAGTTTTTTTGCAATAAACCAAAATTATTTAATAGAAGACGAAAAAGAATTTAATAGAAGCCGGCACGTGTAGCAGGATCCTTAAACGAGCAGATTGGGAAAAAATGCTAGTGAGGTTCGAAAAATAAAAGAAACACAGCAGGGATCATTTATGCGCTTCTATTTAATGTTATACGTCTGCATTCAATTAAAGTTCAATTGTTTGTTTCGTTTTTAAACAAGCAACCTTTACATTGAACCGTGGTAAATAGATAGACTTTCAATTTAAATCGAGAACAAGAAAAACCAAAGTTCAATTCAATAGACCAATCCAATGTTTCATTTCAGTTTGCTAACACTTATGTGTTCCAATAAAACCTTATTTTATCATTTCATTTTATTATAGAGTCTCATCAGTTTTCATGACTACACTGCATTGGTGGATATTGAAAAAAATCTGAAAAATGTATGAAGTGGCATCGTTTGTCTTTATTTCAAGAGGTGGTGCCTAGGTATGGAATTTGGTTACACGATCAGGCAGGTGAGCATGAAAAAAATATTTTTCAGAATTCAGAAACGACTTGTATATTCAATTTTTGATAAAAAAAATTCTTCGGATGGATGGAAAGAAAT
This sequence comes from Anopheles stephensi, assembly GCF_013141755.1. Lineage (NCBI taxonomy): Eukaryota > Metazoa > Arthropoda > Insecta > Diptera > Culicidae > Anopheles > Anopheles stephensi. The sequence goes on along the minus strand of NC_050203.1, from coordinate 41,892,948 downwards.
GATTAGGAGTCTTATGGATAAAGACAGGCTGTCCGTCTTATTCAACTATGAGCTACAAGCACAAGTTCAGCAAGCACAAGGTCCACTGTTAGGCGCTAGTTGTTGAGCCAGTAAGCTATCCAGTCCGTTTCATTAACGTACGAACTGCTCAACGGTTCGAAATTCCAGTAGAATCAGAGACGAAGGCGCGAACCTTTTACCTTAACGCAGCCGGTACCTACCGCCATGTGTTAGACTGCGATCCTGTAATGTTAAAATAGAATGACCTGCCCAGCTTGCAAGGAAATCGATCAGCATGGTAGACGGCTTGTAAAGCAGGACAGATATATGAATATCGTACGTAATTTTCTGTATGATAGCCTTCCGCCGATCTTTTCCGGTGATTGCATAACGTTACATCCGTTAAAAAGTTAAAGAATACAACACACCCGGATCCACTAGAGCCTAAGTACCAAAACGGTTTCGGATGTGTCACACTAAAATATGTTTAAAACACGACCGCGTTAGGTGTACGATCACATCTCTTATTACTAATTAATCACATTTATCACGAGATTTATCAACACAAATTTTGTCTGCATGCAAGTGCACAATCATACAATGGTATGATATGGTGCACATGCCGACAGCACAGCGATTCCTTTTAATATAGAACAGGGGCTCTTCTCCGGTTTAGCCAAAGGTAAGAAACATCTAGGAGCTAACATATTCTGCTCCATAATCCGGCAGCAAACATCCAACGGGATGCTGCTGCTTCCGGCGGCGGATAAAAATCAGTTGCACATTGTACCACAGGTACACCAGTATGAAACGCATACTGATAGAATTGCCGGCTGTTAAGGCGCATCTTCATAGATGCTAGCACTGGTTACGGTGCGGCCACTGTTGCTTTAAACAGACACCTCTGCATCCTCCGGTAACAAACATCCGACCGGGAGTTGAACCGGTCCGCAGCAAAGCAGAAAAGTGTCCACGCGCAGCCAAAACACGTTTTCACTAAATGTATGCGACGTATCATTAACGTATCGTAGAATATAACTGAAATAATTCCAAACAGCAACCAATAAAGGCGCATAATTAGTCACAAATCTTAAAAAAGGTCGAGGAAAATAAACGATCACTTCCCTGCACAATAACAATCCAAATGCAAAATGTAGACAAACATCCCCCCTCCGATTGACAAAACACGTATCACGTGTGCAATAGCCCTGACCATTTTCGAACTGTCAAATCTTTGTTTGGGACTCTATTTTACCTTTTTACCCAATCGCGTTCATACATGGGGAAGGAATAGGCTTTACGCTTGGAGGCACAAGAAGGAACATTCTTTCGAGTCGAAGACAAAAGCTAAACGCTGTCTTGAAACACTTGTTACTCGAAGCGGCTGCCCTGAGCTGCGCCTATTGTTTGCTGACATACTAACACCCCTCCCAAGTGCAGCTGATGCAGCGGCGTATGTCTCTCGTCAGCGATCGGTCTCAGCTTTCATTGCGCCATCTACGCCCTCGTTCGTTCATTCCAAGCTCGCATTCCCGTCCGGTGAGTCGAGTGTGTGTGTGTGTGTGCGGCAGTCAGTGTGCATCTCATCGTTCTTATGCTGTTTTTCGCAACGGAAAATGTGTATGAAAGGTGTGCAACGACGGATAGAGAATAATAATCCATTCACCACCAACAAACTGGTATCTATGCCGTTGAAGTTTGTAGGCGCGTGATTTCACGACTCACATTGGCACTGCATTTTTGGCAGCAAAAAGAAAAGCGCAGTGCAGAGAGAGAGAGAAAGAGAAAGAGAGAGTTACGCGAATCTTTTACTTCGATCAAGCAAGGGATCACGCATTCTGTGTTTTGTGCAGTGGCCTGTTTGGTTCATCCGCCAGCTGTCGCCTAGTTCGGTTGGTGTTTCCAGTGGAAGTTTCTAGTAATCGGTGCTCATTACGAAAAGTGTCACAGTGCCAAAAGCAATCGAAACTGGTTCTCGGGTCTCAGTATCAGCTGCTGTGAGCCAAACTGGCCGCAGATCACACGTAGCAGGATAGTGGAAACAGTTGATTCATACCATTCTGCGATACGACGGTCACCGAACCAGTGCGTGTTTCAGTGCAGTTAGAAGAGGAGCATGGCATCGCTATCGTTACCGCGCGTACTGCAGCACCGGAAGTCTCCCGTTGAGATTGAGCGTGAAAATCTCGTTAAAAATTTGGTATGATTTCGTTCTGTGCGAGATGTGTACGTATGTATTGATATTGCGTTATGCGAAAGATGATGGAACAGGATCGCACGACCGTTTACAACCAAGTAAATGTGCTTGAAAAGAAATGTTCGCGCCCTCGTCCTCTTCATTCGCAAAAAACCCTCGCTTACACTTACTACATTACTTTACATGAACTACTACAATAACGAAACATGTGGGCAACACCTGACACGCTATGACTCAATTTCCTCCATTTATCGATTCATGAATGTACAAATGCTTTGTCGCCTCACAGCAACCACACAAACACACTAACAATCATGCACTTTACACAAACTCAGTGTCAGCGGCAGCTGGTTCGGTATTGTTGATATCATTTGAACCAAAACAAAATTACCATGTGCACGACGACGACGGTGGCGCTGTATAACGAGAAGGGCACTTCCGTCCGGGTGAGCACCACATACAACAAACAACCGTTTTAGTCATCATCGCCCGCCAACACCAACATCACACCACCATAGGAGTGGCATCTGGCCATTATGCTGGAAGGCTCGCGTTTCGTGTATAGTTCCGATATGGAAACTTCCGGTTGCTTTCATGATGGGATATGGTATAGAATGGAACCATTAATTGTTGAAGTATAATGTGATTTATTAATTAACGGTCCAGTCGAAATTGAATTGTGGTTTGCCGCACAGACAGGTGTGTGGCTGGTATTGCGGCTGGTACTTTTGAACGAAGGTCAAGCACAGCGTTGCTTGTGTGTTACTAAGTTGATGCATTACACAAGAACCGTACAATCCAGCGATTAGGACATGGACATAGTGTCGGCCGATGCATTATAATCAGAAATTCTTTGAAAGCAGTTTCACATATGCCTCGTACACTTGGATGTAGAAAAAGGAAGTTTCGCGCCTATCTTCAAATAGGGATCTTACTATTTCAGAACATTTTTGCGCAATTTGATTCCTTAATCACAGATTCTCAGATTCGGTATCTCCGGTTACTGGTGTCATGATTGGTTAGCGGATCTTTTCGAACAGATCTCCCTTTTGGATCGATGGATTCAGAATTATCTCGGTCATTTTAGCACTACAACTTCGGAACTTAATTCTAGACCCGGCGGCGATGTTTTCTCGTTTCCCACTTTTATATTCTTTACCATTACTAATGTTTTACTACCAACTTATTGACGGAAACCAGCTATTCCCAACAGTGTAGCTTTTATAGAGGAATATCTCTATGTGCACTACGATTCTGATTCTCACTCGCTACATCGTATGCGTGCTGTCATCAACGAATTGCAAATGACGTTTGCAGGATAAATGCTCGAAACAACAACAAAAATCACATTTTGTACGATACTTGTAGGCTACGCTGGCGAAAAAATGCCAGAATCGAAATCGAATCGATCGTGGAAAAGGTTGTAAATATCACTTTGTTTCGAAACGGTCTGTAGCGCCAAAGGTAGAGTGCCGAAGAAAGTGAATCGGATGGAATATCTCCAGCCACGTTCCGGGTGGTGGCACGGTCCAGTGCGTGCGTGGAAATGTGGAACAAAACTCACTGCACACATTCCACGAAGAATAATACCCACACATATACCCCGGGAAAAGCGGATCCCATTTCCTTCGCTCGGCTGTTGGTTTTTTCTTGTTGCTTAAACAATCGGTTCGGTTGGCGTTGACGAGCGTTTGGCAGAAAAATGCATTCGCCTAGGCGTTAGGTGGCGCACCGGGGCCGGCCCGCACGTGCTTTATAGGGAGAGCAATTGGAAAGTGCATCGCCGTACCCATACACCACACTGTAAAGGGCAGCTTCGTGCTAAAAGAAAATGGTTTTCTGTTTTTTGAAGAAGAAAAGGGAAAAGCCTTTTTACGCTGGCATGCTTATAAATTACCAAAAACGATAACATTTTTATAAAACAAAGCAAAACTTTCTATAATGTTATTTAACAATTTCACTTTTACAGCATGAAAAGGCCAAAACATTACACGACACGAACCAGTGAGAACATGGCTCGCTTCTCTCTTTCACCTTCTTCATCTCAAAAAAGTTTAGCGTGCTACGTTGTTGTTAGTTCGGTAACGAACCGTTGTTGAACCGACCACGCGAAGGAATGGTCGATTCGGAAACCTCCGCGCACATTCCTTTTGCTTTGTTAGAATCGCTAGAGTCGGGCGGTTAACCTTTTACGCAGTGTTGGACTAACGCAGTAGTTGGACAACGGGAAGGACCAGTTTTAGCGGTGAAGCGGGTTAACCTTTTTTCCTGGATGATCAGGAGAAGCATTTAACCGTGGACCGAGGTTGGCTAGTTTCGCCTAATTCTTCCGACGGAGTGGGGAAACACCAAAGAAGTGCAGGACAATCATCCGTAAGGAAGGCAAAGGTGAAACTTTCCCGGATCTGTAAAAGAAACCCTACTAATGAAACGTACAAGCTTCTCCGTTCAGGTCTGAATTACAAGTCGATTTTATTCTCAAAAAATCCTCTCTTATATACTAAAACATTCCCGGAAGTTAGGTTGTTAGAATGAAAGAAAAAGTTCGAAAGAGATCTTTCGGCCTGAAGTAACATAAACCTATAGTGTCGGGCGTATACCGAACATTGAAGCGACCTTCGCTTGGCTGGGAAATTCATCGCGCATCGTCCTATGCATATTTTGATAGGCTAAATCTATAGCGCAAGTGCGTGTGTCTATTTTCCATTTTTTTTGCCTGTGCGTCGTTTACCCTAATCGCGAGCGATCTTTCCGTCACTGCACTACGGATAATACGATCGTACCTTGATCTTCGCGTTGGTCCTTTTTTTGTGAAACTGATTGCGCAGCGATAATAAATGCGTTAACCTTTTCCGGTCCATGTTCTTTACTCTTGTATTTTATCACATGGCCTGAGTTTATTTAGGATTTCCATATGTCTGGATATTTTCGAGCTATTTTATGACATGTCCTGACACACGTTACCATTGTTTACCATAGTTTCATTTTTCCTTTCGATACGAGGCCTCTCTGTGAGTTTAGTTTTTTTTCCTAAAATAATATTTGCCGGTGAGAATTTATCCTAAACGAAAGATGTTTAGTTATTTAAAGTTTTTCATCTAACTCTTGCATGCCTGTCAGTTTAGCTCAATTTTATTTTGTCGCGTTCGCAACAGTTGTGTTAAGGTTCGTGTTGTTCGGATACTTATGATACACCCAACACTACACCAAAGTCACGCTTCTATATTGTGTTTATTTACTTACTGTTCTGCTTGACGACGTCCTGTTGCTAGGACCGGCTGAAGGAGACTGATCGCTTTTCGATCGTCCGTGCTGGATCAGCACGATTGTAGCGCTGTGTCTTGCTCGCTCGCTACGGACTACCTCGAACCATTGATTATGTCGCCATACAGGCTACGTGTGAATGTGTATGTATGTACATTTTGTTTGCCGGGATCTAAATATCGGATGTGCTGATTCTGGGAAATTGTATGTGTGGATATGTTTGTGTGGACTGCGTGGAAATGATACAGCACGCCACAAAAGCTTCTTAAGTTGAACAAATACGACCGTAGTACCATAAATAAACATCAACTCTTTTGAAAGGAAACACCTGCTACTCATTGGCGTATCTTCGGTGCGCCGATGAGTAATAGCTAAAAACAAAAAAAAAACACAGTTCCTGTTTCCGGTGTGCATCGGATACATTCGAATCCATTTTAAGACTCATGCTTAATCGAATAAAGATTCAGGATGACTCAAAGCCAAAATATCCTTCCGCTTCACACCTCTAATAATGCTGGTGCTGCTGTCGGTGGCGGACACTTGTTTGAAAACAGTGTACAATCAGTGCAAATGTGTACGAACTTGGTTTTATCGCTCGTCCACCTCTTCTATCTATCGAAAAATGCTAAACTGATTAGATATGGCCACCCGCTTATCTGTCGCATGGGTTCGAGAACATGGGTACGCTGTCTGACCCGTCCGAAACAGCTTCAGTATTGCTGCTGCAGGTGTACTAGTGAGGATCATCTGGAGGTGGTGGTGGTCGTACCTGTGAAAGCTGGAACAGGAAGGTACGATCGATTAGTCCGATTGCCTTTAAGCTGCCCACACCCGCCATTGGCCAGGTTTGCTACTTACTTCGCGCTATCGATCGAGCAAGTCCCCGGAACACGTCCCCTGGCGGCGGTTGGTCGGTGATTGTAGTGCTTAATTTAATTTGTACAATGTTTTTTGTTGAATGGTGTACGTACGCAATGCAAGACGTGCATTCCATCCGGACCGTGTATGCTGTCCAGTCGTGAATTGGTAATCGTTCGTGTGAACCATTATTGCTCTCACAAGTGGAAACAGTTTCGTCGATACGGTGCCTAAACAGCGTATGTAAGAAATGCTCAAGGTAGAAGAACTCGAAGTGAAGTAATTCCGGCCAAAGTTGAACATCAGTATGATTCATCAAACGTCGCTCGATACTCGACCAAAAAGGGCGTTGTGTAGTGGTAACGAAGTAGCATACCGAGATAAAGACCCTCACTTATCATTTATCGGCCAGCTGTTAGGTTTGGTAGAACCGGAACGAAATGTGTTACGGAATGCTGACAGTGGAGAAATATCAATCAGTAGCATTGCTGGTGGCCGAGGCGACCACGGCGCCGGTCTTCACACGGCAGGGCCGGGGTTCAAATCCCATCCAGACCGCCTCCCCGTAGTAAGGCTGACTACTTTACTACGGGTAAAATTAAGTCATAGAAAGCCAGAAATGGCAGGCCGAGACCTCTCGAGGTTGTAGTGCCAAGGAAGCAGAAGAAGAAGAAGAAGCATTGCTAGTTCGTGTGGCGCCTGTCTTCACACAACTTGACCGGAGTTCGAACCCCATCCAGACCGCTTCCTACTTTGTCACGGGTATACATTCCAACAATATGCTGTTACTCTCGCGAGATCTACAAAGAAGCCGTTTTTCTTTCACTTGATCGTTCGGTGTGTCGTTTACAATAAGCACGTGTGATGAACCGAACCTCCATTTGCACAAAGACGCAAAGGCACCAGCCTTGTTGCCGCCTGATGTTCCCGATCGAGACATTGTGTCCATCCACAGCTCCACCTACATTTACCACAATTTGTTGCTCTTCCTATTTTTGCACACACAGTTTGTACATAATTGATTCCCTCCCCATGTCTATAGTGAACCTTTCTGCACGGACCCATTTGTAAAGCAAAGCATTTTTGACTCTGTAAACATGTCGCTAACGGATAAGGAGTATTATAATCTGGTAAGTGCAGGTGTCCATGAACGTATCTCCCCTGCCGCTCATGCTTACTATTCTTCTCGGTTTTTTTTTTTCTCGGCTTCTGCAGACCATCAGTATTTCCAAGGCGCTAAGCAATGTGGAAATGCCCATCAAGGTGAAGCACGTCCGCGCCGCTATCATCGGAACATTCCACAGCAATGGTGGGCACGCGTTCTGGGCCATCGCCATCCGGCAGCCGATCCAGGACAATCGCATTGTGGCGTGGAAGTTTTGCCATCTGCTGCACAAGATACTGCGCGAGGGACATCCGCTCTGCTGCCAGCACTCCATGCGGCATCGGGCCATGCTGCTGGAGGCGGGCAAGCTGTGGGGCCACCTGAACGATGGCTACGGTATCTGCATTAAGCACTACACCAAGCTGCTGGTGACCAAACTCGAGTTTCACGATCGCAACCCGCGCGTCCCTGGGAGCCTTTCGCTGCGCCCGGGCGATCTGGAGAAGATTGGCGAGGGAGACATTAACATTTAGTAGGTGTAGCGGGTCCGCGGGAGTGCCCGAAGCCGAATTAATACCAACATTGATTTCTTCCTCTCGTCTGCAGCTTCCAGCTTGCTGTAGAGATATTCGATTATCTGGACGATATTGTAGCCTTGCAGGCAACAAGTGAGTTACCACCTTGGCCTTAGCCTAGCGTTTAAAGGTAGCGCCGCTTAGCTCACCCCCTTTTCGTTTACCCGTTCTTTGCAGTATTTAACTCCATCACAACGTTCTGCGTCAGCTCGATGACATCCGCGGGCCAATGCCGACTAGCGCCGCTGATTCCCTGCATCCAGGACTCGAATCCGCTGTACGATATGTTGGTGCGCGTTATGTTTAAACTGCACGCCAACCTACCGTCCGATCTGCTAACCGGCCACCGGCAGCGCTTCAACACACTGTTCCACCAGCTGAAATCGTTCTACGGCCAGTCCCGCAATCTGCAGTATTTCGTGAATCTTATCACCGTGCCGAAGCTACCGGAGGCACCACCCAACTTTGAGGTGCAAAGCGATCTCGGCAACTACCAAACGCCCGTCGTACTGATGCCCGACAGTGATCCCATCGATAACGAGCCGGAACCGCCCGCGATCGACAATCTAATAGATACGGCCGAGGCTACCCCACCGATACCGGAGCTGCCGCATGCAAACAACCATCACCAGCAGTCGTCGACGGCACCGGTGACCGTGCCGCAGGTAATGGAGCTGGAACGGTTGATCCAGGAGCGGGACGATCTCATACGCCACCTGCAGATGGAAACGCAGCGATTGTCCAACCATCTGAAAGCGGTTTCGATCGAGCAGCGGGATGTGCAGTGCCGCATGGAGGATCAGATCGCGGCGCTCAATGCGCAGCTCGCACAAAGCCAGGCCGAGCTGACCAATCTACGGTTTCAGAAGGAAGAGCTAGAGCTGCGTGCCCAAACGGCACCAACGCTGGAACGTAAGTAGCATGGTAGGACGTTGAAAGGGCACAGGGAATAATGGAGCGGACTGTTTTTTTTTTCTGCAGAGCGTGCGCAAGCGGAAGAAGAACGTGCGAAGGCCAGTGAGGAAAAGTTCCAGAAGCTGAAAACGATGTACACGCAGATACGAGACGAACATGTCAACCTTCTACGTCAGGTAAGCCGCCGTCGCACTGGTACCGGAAAGAGCGAACAATCCTGTGTCAGTTGAATTTCAAAATGTATTCCTAATTTTATCACTTTTACGTTGCTTCCGTAATGCATGCCTATTTTGGGGACAATGTTTGTACTATTATTTGCCCAAAAAAGATGAAAATAGATCAATACAAAATTGTGTGCTATAAAAAGGTTAGTGGCTGCTGAGTAGATTCGCGGCGAGGCGATCGTGATGAGATTTGTTTAATGCCATTAGCGTTTCGTAGAATCACACTTTCAGGGCCGTGCTTGGATGTACCTTTTTTAAGACCTTTTCTTTCGCACCCACAGCACGGTGAAATCAGCCGGCAGCTAGCTTCGTCCACGAAAGTCGCTGCGGAAGCAAGCAAAGCAAAGGAAGAGCTGCAATGCCAGCTGCAGGAGCTGGAGCAAAAGCAAGCCCTGGTGGAAAATGCCCTACAGCAAAGCTCGACCGATGCTCGGCAGGAGCAGGAAGCGATCAGCGAGCAGCTGCAGGCAATGACGCGCAAGTGTGAATCGCTGCAAAGCCGTTACGATGAGATGGAAGCAACGCGCCAAGCGGAGATTGCCGAACTTCGCATCAGCCTGGAACGATTGGAGGGCGAGCTGCAAACGTTCCAGCAGGATCGCGACTCGCTCTCGAACGAGCGAGGCACGCTGGAGGAACGGCTGTTGGCAGTGCGGAGCGAAAAGGAGGAGCTCGGTGTGAAGTACCGGGAATGCATGGGCAGGATTGCCGAGCTTGAGCTTAAGACTGATGCGTACGCGAAGGAAGAAATTGCACTGCAGCAAAGCGTGAACGAAAATTCGCTTAAAGCACAGGGTAAGCAAATGCTTTAATTTAAGCAATTAATTATACTTTACTCTGCACGGCCTTTATTCGTTGCTCGGTTTTTCTAACAACTTTTGTGGTTTTATGCACTCGTTTTGAAATGGAATGCAATCCACTCCTCTTTCGTGTGTTCACTGCTTCGTAAGTGTTTTATCTGCCGTCAACTCACGAGTTACTACAAATACGTTTGAATTTGCTCACCAAACACCGGTTAAGTGATTAAGGCGTTACTGATATAAGCGTAATGTACCTTGCCTCCCGTGCAGAACTCTCCGAACAAATCGACCAACTGCGGACGGAAAACGATGCGCTCAAACAAAAATACGCCGAACTGGAAGCAGCCAAGGCGTCCCAGGAGGCAGAGTTTGAGCGGACACACCAGGAGGAATTGCTTCGCTTCGATTCGTTGCAGACGGAAATGGACGGAAAGCTCAGTACGCTGTGTGCGGAAAAGGATTCCATCGCGGGTGAAAAGCAACAAACTTGGGAGCAGCTGCTAACGCTCCAATCGGAGTCCTCCGCAAAGCAGGCAGACTTTGAGTCGCTCGAAAAGGACCTAAAGTCCGTGCTGGAGCAAAAGGACCATGAGCTGGAAGAGCTCAGTGCCAAATATCGAGAGCTGGAGGAGAAATATCAGGTATTAGTGGTGATCAGTTATGTTTAAAAGTAGTTCGCCGATTGCTTGCTGTACACGTTCGATCATCCGTTTACACCTTAATAACCCTTCATTTAGCCTCATATTTGCATCTGCACTCATATCAGCATATCCGTGTATGTGTCTCGATAACCAATCGATCGGCATAACCCTTGTGCGTGGCTTATGTTGTGCTAGCATTATTCCATCAAACTCATACGCGCTGTGTTAACAAAAGTCCGTTCGTGTTGCTTCGTAAGTGAACATGATCACACCCAAAAACAGAATCTTAATCACGATTTTACACCCTTCTGCCCTTACTTCTTATGCGCTGGTGCAACACAAACTCGATCGTGTGTCCCGCCAGAGTCTAGATGCAAATATGGAACGATTGCTTTCCGAGAAGGAATCGGTCGAGTCCGATCTGCAAGATTTACTTCACCAACAGGAGCAAGCCGAACAGAAGCTGCAGGAAGCGCTAAAGCAGGTGGCCACCTTGGAGACGGCACTGATCAATGGCAAAATCAGTGGCGAAACGGCACTCCGCACGCTGCTGGAGGCTTGCATTAAGTCGTCGGAAAAGCTGACCCTGCGTGCGATTGGCGAAAACGAAATGCCGGGGGCTGGTGGGACCCCTACCTATTTCCTGATGATCGCCGAAGAGCTGCAGGAAGTGCTGACCAAGCTGCGGATGGTGCACGAGAACTATCTGAAGGACAACTCAACGAACGTTGAATCGCTGGCCAGAAAGGTTATCATCGGTGCGCATCTGCTAGCCTCCGCTCACGTGCAAGGCATGACCGTGTGCAACCGATCGGCCAACATTGAAAGCGGTGAACGTAAGTATGCTTTTGGCGGGCACGAAGCGTTGGGAAATTTATAATTTGAAATGGCATTGGTTAGGCAGGAAGTTATTGTCGTCGTTTGGTATCGCTCTAAAGAAGTTAAGTTGTTGAAAAATTAATTTCAAATCTTTTTATGAACACCGTACTTTCTTTTACTGCTGCATGCATTTAATCTTACTTCGTACTTATGTTTCGTACCTTATTCGTGAGTATCGTCTTTATCGATCGTCAAGGGCAACTTCAACTATCTCTGTTTGTGGAACGGACAGCGGTTATTAAAGTTGGGGTTTTCTTCATTTCCACAGGCATTGCGGAAGAGTTGAAAAAGCTCGGTCAATCGATCACGACCCTCTTCCAATCGCTGCAGAAAACTAGCGAAGCCGGTACGGTCAGTGAGCGCATCACCGATCTGAAGGTGCAGCTCGAGGAGGTGACTGCCATGATCGTGGACCTGGGCAAGCAAACCGATGGCACGGAAAATTTGGGTGACATGGTTGAGTCGGAGCTGAGCAGCATGGATAAGGCGATCGAGGAAGCAGCGTCACGCATTCAGGTTTGTTGCAATATCAACAGTCGATTAACTGTGCCGTCAACACAGCAAACCCCTTTAATCACTTCGCTTCTGGGGTTTGTATGGTTATACACCAGCAAATCTATCTTTCCCCATCTTCGTTAGTGAAATTTTTGCTCCTCGGCCCTCCTAAAATAAAGCCTTCCTGCTACTTCCCTTGACCTGACGCGTTAGTCCTGCTTCTATCTAGCACCTTTCCCTTCGGCTCAAATTTTAAAAAAAGGATCACGCTCAAAAGTCAGCAATTATCGTGGCATATCGTCGTTATGCGCTAGTGGCAAAGCTATTTGAATCCAGTGATCTTCCCAGCGCTACTCTCTTGGTGCAAATCCTGGATTAACCCTGCTCAACATGGGTTTTGGTCTGGCTGTTCTACGACCACGAACCTACTAACCTTTGTCCGGGCAGGCAGGCTGCTTTCGATTTGATTTTTCGATTGGTGCTACTGATTGGTTGTCGTCTTACCTGTCCAATCGCACTTCAAGAGTTATGATTGGTATCACTAAATCCTACAGTTTCCCTACCCTATGTGGTGCTGCTCTTTAGTCTGTTCCTTCCTTACAATCCTTTATCAACTTTCCTCTTCATGGTGCTCCGCGAACTTTCTTCTCCTCTGGATCCTCCGTGATGTTGGGGTATCTATCACCTCAAAGATGCTCTGCCATGATCATATCCTGAACATGGTTAACTCGGCCCTCTCCGATCGCTGGGTTTGGGCTGAAGGCTCACGTCAGAGTTGTACGAGCTACTGTGCCTGAAAATCCTGTCTTGTTGCCCTAGTGCGCCCAACACTTGAATGTCGCAGTGCGTGCATCTTTTAACACCTTATCAACACGAATTGAGATACACAGTCTTAATGATTCTCTGTCAACCCCGTGTGGCCAACAAGTTCGTGAAATAATGCCAAATTAATCCCGTCCCGCAGGAAATGCTGTCGGTGTCCCGTGCCTCCGATTCCGGCATCAAGCTGGAGGTGAATGAAAAGATTCTGGATGCCTGCACGAGTCTCATGCACGCAATCCGAGTGCTGGTACAGAAGTCACGCCTGCTGCAGTCGGAAATCGTTGCACTGGGCAAGGGAACTGCCTCGGCCAAGGAATTCTACAAACGCAACCACCAATGGACGGAGGGACTGATTTCGGCGGCCAAAAGCGTTGCGCAGGGTGCCAACTTTTTAGTGTAAGTGTTACGCGCGACTATTGTGTTTGAAGTTAGAAACGCTTGCAAACATTCTCCGTTTTTTTTTTGTTTTGGTCTAACAGTACGGCGGCAAACAAAACGGTTGCCGGTGGGGCAAAACATCAGCTGGATTTGGTGGTTGCGGCGCAGGAGATTGCTGCCTGCACGGCACAGCTAGTGGTGGCCAGCCGTGTGAAGGCTCCCCGATCCAGTACCAACCTCACGGCACTGGGTACGGCATCGAAGGGCGTTACCCAAGCCACCGGGATTGTCGTTGCCACGGCGAAGGACTGTAGCCAGCGGCTTGAAGATTCGCAGGATCTCGATCTCGGCACGCTGACGGTACACCAGGCCAAAACGAAGGAGATGGAGATACAGGTGAAGGTGCTGGAGCTGGAACAGGCCCTGCAGGTGGAGCGGATGCGGTTGGCTTCGTTCCGGAAAAAGAATTACCATCAACCAGTGGAAGAGTAGCAGTGGTAGCAGCTCGTTGCAGCATGCACTACTCCGACATCACTCATCATTACGGACGTTCCTCCAATAGATGATATATACATACGCTTTTAACACTAGAACACAACACAACGGGTAAGCATTTCCAGCTGAGATGCTCGTATTCCTTTACGCTGTTAACAATCGTCATCCAAATTGATCCACGTTTGATTCGCTCTCTGATGGATGGGCCGAGATGTTGGGCATTCCTACCGATTGTGTCTTATTTGGCAATCAATTAGATAATTTCTACTGTACTGTGTATTTTCTATGAAGCGAAGCGGGCGGGAAGCGCGTTGTAACACCTATATTAAATTTCATTCAGAGCCCACGCATATCAAACGAAGCAATGCGCAATCAAATATCGGCAACATCGACATAATGTAAGGGAGTAGCCGTAGTATCGTCGCTTCATCAATCGTTATAGACTAAAGTATATTTAATTTGCTTCTGTTTTGTTAAACTCCCAAGCGTATTATTAAATAAGCAAATCCAAATAAATCCCCGTTGCACATTGTACGACGCGAGTTGGTTTTATGCTGCTACCACCACCACAACCACAATAAACGAGCATGAGTAAGCAAAATTAAACCAAGCTGTGCCTCTGCAGCATCTGTGGCTCATCTCACTAAACAAACGTCTGTTAGGCGAATCTCTCTCTATATATATATCACAACAAAACCGGTCCCTAACAAGCCGGTTTTGCACGTAGGTGTGGATGTTTTGGGAACACAACAACGGCAACAACAGGCCGACTGCATTACCGACTATTCGTTTGGAGAACATCCGATGTACAGGAGGCCAAAATACCATCGCCTGATCGGCAACAACACAAAATTGAACAGGAACACCATTCGCCATGTTTGAAGAATGCAACAACATATCAAGCTTTACGATTTGTGGGTCTTTTAGTTGTGGAAATAATTATGCTAAAAATCATGTGATCGCCCCCACGCGTCCTACCGATCAACTCAAACATACGGTGAGATATGGAAACGCGATTAGAAGCGGCTATGCTCAAAATAATACGGGAATTTATCGATTGAAGACCTATTGCCATCTCGTTGTTTGTAATTGTAATGGAATCTTGCATATAGTGAGGGGAGAGTTGCAATGCGACTGTGGAACTTCTCGCAAACAACCGTGGATATGAAACAGCTGCGAGTAAAATTAAGTCACCGGAAGCCAGCAGTGGCAAGCTGAGACCTTTCCACGTTGCAGTCCCACTCAAATGTGTTAAAGGACCCAAAAAAAACTAAGGATCTATTGAGCTGATTGTTGTGCAACTATGAGTCCAGGTAGAGCAATTAGCTAAATGTTAAAATGAGGATCATCCTGGAAAGCATAAAGCGATTGGACATTCTTATACAAAGCTCACCGTCCAGGAGACTCTCAGCTGACCTTAGCAGTGATCATATAAGTTTTTGAGCAAACTTTTATCCTTCCTTTGGACCTTGGGAAAACATTTTGTATCAATGAAGGAGTAGTAACAGATCGCTAAGGCCGGGAAGAATTTGTTCTAGGTGGTTGTTGGAAGCTCTGTTAATGGGGTAGGATCCGAGAACTCCTTTCGGGGTTACACAGGCTCTCCTATCCAACTCCTTTTCCGTCACGTCCTCGTCCAAGCTTGGGTACACGGGCCTGTCCCAACCCCTAGGGCAGATGATGGAGCAAGGCTAAACAGGAGGGGGGTGGGCAGACCTGGCAACTGATCTGCCTGTACTGGGGGGGGGGGGGGGGTTAACCAGACGTTAAACCGAACTGCCACGAGGCCATCCAGAGGTACTTGAGGGCTTGAGCGCAGGGCCAGTCACCCTGCCTCAAGTAACCTATTGACTACGGACAGCAGTTATGCGATACCCGGACTTCACGATAACAGATCCCCGCACCGTCCAAAAAATAATTTTCTGATGGGCTCATGGCACTCTCTACAGAGCCGGAACCTTGAAGCAACTTGATGACGCCCTAACCATACTGAACATGGACCTCGTAGCTCTACAAGAGATCCGTTGGTTACGGAATGGTGTGCATAACAGGCGTTGTAGGACAGACGGACTCCCTAAAGGACAGTCACATCCAACAGGCATTCAAATCCGCTTTAGGAGAGGTTCTACTACCAGAAAACGAATATGAAGCTACGAGCGAACGGTGGAACGCTCTAAAAACAAAAATAATAAGCTGTGCCAATTCCACACTCCCATCACATCGGGGCAACACCAGATCTGGCTGGTTCTACGAAGAACGGAGACAAGTGACCGAACGTAATAACTGCGCATAATGAGTAATGCAGCAGCGGCATAGAACGCGGGCATGCGCAGAGGAATACGGCTCAGGAGAGAGGAGAAAAGAGTTCACCGCACCAAAAAACAACTTTGGGAAAAGCAGCGGGTGCGGGAACTTCAAGAAATCCGAGTGCGTTACGGAGCAGGAAGAAAGTTTTACCAGGAGATAGCTTCTTCTTCTTCTTTGGCACTACAACCTCGAGAGGTCTCGGCTTGCCATTTCTGGCTTTCTGTGACTTACTTTTACCCGTAGAAAAGTAGTCAGCCTTAAGTACGGGCCAGGAGATAGCAGGTCGCCGAAATAACTTTGGACCTAAGGTGACCTGCTGTCGGAATAAGGATGGGGATCTGGTCAGTTACCAGCCAGAGGTCCTCTCGCGATGGGCTCAGTACTTTGATGAATTGCTAAATGATCAGTTCAACGAACAGCTAGAGGCTCCAGTAGCAGATGATATCATGCTACTGCCACCTTGCATAGATGAAACACGAATGGCCATTGGTCGGCTCAAGAATAACAAGGCACCAGGCAACGACGGAATAGTAGCCGAACTGATCAAAAACGGTGGTGCAGTACTCGAACAGGACATTCATCAAATTACTACTGAGGTATGGGATAGCGAATCGATGCCTTGTGATTGGAATCTTGGCATCATCTATCCCATATACAAGAAGGGAGATAGGCTAGAGTGCAGCAATTACAGGGGTATTACGGTGTTGAATACCGTCTACAAGATTTTCTCCCTAATCTTACAAGATAGACTTGTCCCATTCGTTGAAGAGATAGTCGGAAACTATCAGAGAGGATTCCGAAACGGAAAATCAACCACTGACCAGATCTTCACGATGCGACAAATCTTGGAGAAGATGGCGGAGCAGCAGCTCCACTCTTACCATCTCTTCATTGATTTTAAAGCCGCCAATGACAGCATAGCCAGGGTAAAACTGTACGACGCAATGAGCTCTTTTGGAGTCCAGGCCTGTAAGAATGACAATGGCCAACATCACGTGCCAGGTGAAGGTGGATGGAAAACTCTCAGGGCCCTTTGCTACCACCAAGGGCCTGCGCCAGGGAGATGGGCTCGCCTGTCTCCTCTTCAATCTGGCGCTAGAGAGAGCCATCCGTGACTCAGAGGTGGAAACTTCGGGGACCATCTTCTATAAGTTAATCCAGATCCTGGCATACGCTGATGACATAGACATCATTGGTTTGAGGCTCTCCTATGTAGCAGAAGCTTATCAAAAGATCGAGCGTGCGGCACTAAACCTCGGGTTTAGGAGACTAACGAGGCGAAAAACAAAATGATGGTGGAAACTTCATTTTGGGGTTAAAAGTCAGCACCGAGCTGCCCACCGGTCATACTACAGCCTGAGGAAACTTCTCCACTCTAAATAACTGTCACGACGGACGAAGCTGGGACTGTACAGAACATTTATAGTCCCAGTACTCACATACGCATCTGAGACTTGGACTCTGTCCAAAAATAACGAAGCCCTGTTAGCCGCGTTCGAGAGGAAAATGCTCAGAAGGATTCTTGGCCCCGTATGTGTGGAAGGACAATGGAGGAGACGTTACAATGACGAGCTGTACGATGATCTCACCATCGTACAGCGAATTAGACTCGCCGAGTCCGGCTGATGAGTATGACACAAGAAGTCCTTTTAGGCCGTCCACAAGGACAGAGGAGGCGTGGTAGGCCCAAATTGAGATGGAGTGATGACGTTGATGCATCCGCCATGACGGGCGAGATAATAGATTGTCAGACGAAAGCGCAGGGCCGTAAGCGGTATCGATGATTGTTGCAGCAGGCCAAGATCGCAAAGCGGTTGTAGCGCCTGATAAGTAAGTAAGTAAGGTTGTTGGAAGACCGACGGATATCGGTAATATAGCTGTGGTTCAATGTAGGATTCCACCAAGATTTCATTTTCATGGCTATTTATAATAAGGCTACTGTGTTAAGGCAAACAGCGAAAAGGGTGTGATCTTGTAATGCTGAAAAGTATGGAAGCAAAACCTATGGAATGTTTGCGCGTACCTGCGATTCTTTGGCGTAGTAAACAAAAACAACATGCAAAGTAGCGAAGCGAACCGAAGTCCAACGGATAGCCGTTCGCTCGTTGCGACGCCAACATCGTAAGTAACGCCGCGTAGCTGTAAACAACATTCTGGAGGCTCGTCCACAACGCATTACTACAACAACGTCTGCTCAAAGCGCCTGCGATCACCGTGCCGACCTACACCTGTTCTCCGCATGGCGATTCGAATGGCATTTCATTGCCGTCGCATATTTAATATTCAACGCTGAATCATTGCAAGATCGTTTTCATTCCACGCGTCAACAAACAAGTGCAACTTTCGTACGATCGTTGTTTCTAACTCCCGCGTAACCTTAAGTGCATCAGGAATGCGACGATATGTCATCCCGGCATCTGATGGCACCATGGCCGCTGAATGTTCGCAGGGAAAGTACGATGTGGGATGGCAACGAGAAAGTTCTATTGTTGTGCACCAAACGCTCATCCGATGCCGGTGTGATACAGCCTCGCTGGACCGGTTTTGAATATTATCGTCCGGGGACATCATATCGGGGCTATTGGGTGAGCGTTCTTCGTTTTTTTTTTCTAATTTATTTTACCGGGGGGGGTGGGGCCCTATCAACAGCCGATACATTCGGTTAGGACGGTTAGGAACAGCATTCGTTCTTTCGAAAAACAGGATCTTAAAACTTGCCCCGGGACCTGTTTCTGTGTCCCGGCGCGGTGGATGGATCTGGAACTGAAACTATAAAAGATTCCAACAGTGGACGGATTGGGATCAGTATTTCTTTAAAGTGAGCTTACGGCAGACGCTACATCGTGTGAGGAAGGATTATTTGAGTGGTGTGTTAAGCTTTCGTTTCTGTTTTTGCTCCCAGAGTTGATTTATTGGTTCGTTTGATTAGATTTGATCGTACCCCATTTGCATACCATACTATGGTGAGTGGTTTTAGTGCGCAGTGAGCTTCGTGTATGGTACACACAACTATAATAAAATCCATCCCTTATCCCTAATGTGCGGTCCCAACTCCCGTGTACACACACACACGCGCGCCATCCCCGCAGACCACATACACCGATAAAGGACCCAAACCGGACGGTGGAAAGTTTCTCTCGTTTGATCACATCACCTTCTACGTGGGCAACGCGAAACAAGCGGCCAGCTACTATACGACGCGATTCGGCTTCCAGGACTACGCGTACCAGGGCTTGGAAACTGGAAGCCGCCAGCTGGTAAAGCATGCCGTCCGCCAGAACCGGATCGTGTTCGTGTTTGTGTCGGCCTACGAGCCGGGCCATCGTGAGCTCGGAGACCATCTGGTACGACACGGAGACGGAGTTAAGGATGTTGCTTTCGAGGTAGAGGACCTGGACGTGATCGTGCGCCGGGCCAAGGAAAGGGGAGCCAAGGTGGTGCGCGACGTCTGGGAGGAGTCGGACGAGCATGGTACGGTGCGGTTCGCTACGGTGCAAACGTACGGCGATACCGTGCACACGTTCGTGGAGCGCCATCGCTACCGTGGCCTGTTTCTGCCCGGCTTCCGGCCACCACTGCACGAGGACGTGCTGCTGCCCACGCTGCCCACGGTCGGGCTGAACTTTATCGATCACGTGGTGGGCAATCAGCCCGATTTGCAGATGGAGTCGGTGGCCGCCTGGTACGAGAAGATGCTGATGTTCCACCGGTTCTGGTCGGTGGACGATAGCCAGATCCACACGGAATATTCGGCCCTGCGCTCGATCGTCATGACCAACTACGAGGAAACGATCAAGATGCCGATCAACGAACCGGCCAAGGGAAAGAAAAAGTCACAGATCGAAGAGTACGTCGAGTATTACGGTGGCGCCGGCGTGCAGCACATCGCGCTCAACACCAGCGATATCATCGGTGCCATTCGCAACCTTCGCGCACGGGGCCAACAGTTTCTGTCCATCCCGGACACGTACTACGATCAGCTGCGCCAGCGGCTCAAGTCGAGCGGTGTAAAGATCAAGGAGGATATGGCGGTGCTGCAGGAGCTGAAAATTCTGATCGATTACGACGAGAACGGCTATCTGTTGCAGATCTTCTCCAAGAACATGCAGGACCGGCCAACGCTGTTCATCGAGGTGATTCAACGACACAACCACAATGTAAGTAACGCAAGGACGCACGCATAATGGGGGTCTCTAATGCGATCACCTCTATTCTCTACAGGGATTCGGTGCGGGCAACTTTAAGGCACTGTTCGAAGCAATTGAAGCGGAACAAGAAAAACGTGGAAACTTGTAAAAGGACACACGGACAGCAAGCACCCAGCAGTCGACGCGACGCAATGAGATTGATTGATAAGAGCAGATAAGAGCAGTAGTAGCCAACGGAAATCTACCCTATCGTGAAAGCAATAAAACGAATGCATTAATGTTTTGAATTTTAACCTATTCTTGTTTTCTTTGCAAACGCCACGGATATATTTATAAGGAAGATAGTTTACAGTAAGGCGTGGTATGGCAATCCAAATGGCAACTGTTCCAACGCTCAGCAGAGCCATCACAAATCGTCAGATCGGCTACTCTGGCGTAGGAAGGAAATCGGGATCCCAAAACCCGGGAGGCGTGCTGTGAAGTTGAGCCAGCCGGCAGCTACGACAATGGCGTGGTAATTTCGAACGAGCTGCATCGTTCGATACTCCACGTGCCGTATGGAAATTATACAGCTTAATACAATCATTACACAAACCTTCTTTACCCTTGTCGAAGCTACGATTGAACGGGTTGATTGCACCGGATGGTCTGCCGAATTCGAAAGTATTGACGAAAGAAATGGGATAAAATGGAATGATTAAAATAGAACGATTAAGCACGTTTTTGTTTGATTATAATTACCGTTGCAAATTGTTGCTCCAGGCGTGATCTATTCCTAAACTCGCCTCGCCATCATTCATGCGTTTAGCATTTTCCTCTGCCAAACCGGACACAAATTTGTCATGTTCGTGTTGTGATTCGACGACACTTACGATGGATTGCAGAGTAGCGGACGGCACAAATAGTACTTCCGAATCTCTATTATCTATCTGCTTCTGCCCCGGCCTGCTCGTACCACAATCCGATAGTTTGGTCGTCGAACCTGTGAACGGTCGCCGTTTTTCTCGCTGTGAGTTCGGTTCTTGCTTTATCTTTACCGGCACATCCGGTCCGATTCGATTTATCGATTCCACACCAGGACAATACGTTTGGTTGATGTCATCGAAATCTTCATCATCCTGAGGTGCAGCCGGAAGGTTGGCGGATTGTTCTCCAGCAGCTGTAGATGATGCGGTAGCGTCCGGGCGTTCTCTGGCCACCGCTGTATCGCTTGGTCCTTTCGAAACCATTGTAGATTGCTTTTTCATACGTAAGCTTTTCAAAAATTTCGATTTACTAGCGACGGACGGTGGCGTTGGTACAACAAAGTCGCTGAACAGCGTATCATTGCCTCCCTCGTGGTCCGGTTCGTTTGCATGTGAGTGCTTGGGCTGGCGTACGAAATTAAGCTTGGCTTGACGAAAACGAGCGTTACTATCCGCCAGCGAATGGAACCGTTTAAGTCCGGTCGGTGTGACTTCCGCGTTGGGAGAATCCACCTTCACCTTGCTCTTCTTTCCCGTCCATTTGCCATTTGGCGTGACGGTGGTGGTAGTGGCGCTGACGGGCTTCTCCGCCGACACGGTAGAACTTTCCAATGCCTTAAAATCCTTGCCAAATCGACTCTCGCGTATGACATTCTTTGGGGATTCAATTTTCTCGTGAAACAAAAGCTTCGTTGCTGCACGTACAGTTGCCGGTCTGATGGCCGGTTCATTTCTAGGAGAAACTATCTCTCTCAATGGAGCAACGGCAGGTGAGGGAGGGGTTTGAGTAAGCATGAAGAATGGCTCATCCGAATCTATGATATTCTGCTCGAGCCTTGACGACACATCGGAGTCCGATTTGTGTGGAAAAATGTTAGAATCTTCCAGCATCGATACATTCTCCTTGCACGCCGAAAGGGATGAATCCAACGAGTGTACTTTGCGTTTCTTTACCGGCGATCGTAAATCGAGCACATTCGAGGTGGGTAAACGTTTCCGTTGTTGTGCTAACTCTTCCTCCAGGCACGCCAATTCCTTTTTTGCATCGTTTTGTCTTTTATGAATCTCTGAAAAAACCGGGAATGTAATCGGTATGAAGAAGGATCCGTCGTCCGGATCTACACCTTACCAAACGCATTTTCTAATATTCGGTCGACGTACACGAAGATATCGTCCTCTACTTTGCTGAAGCTGTTATATTTCAGGAGTAAGCTACACAAATTAACCATATTTGAGTGATTTTCACCGCTCACAAGCACAATTCAACACATTGCAAGCGCGTTTTATTTATAATGCGCAGCCGGATTATCGTGTTTTTCATTTCATGGCCCAGAATCAGAAGCCCGCACTTTTTGTGATGTTATGGGGGGTAGGGTACTGATGATGAAATGTTTTGAATCTTCCAAGCAACATAAAAGTGAGTTCTTTTTTACATTTTGTATTGGTATGTTGCCATGAATAAGGAAAAATCGAATATAATGCAGTTTGAAAGGACAGCTAATGATTTGTTTCAGTAAATTCAAATATTTTGGAATTAAAAATTGATGCGTAGCACGTTAATGTCACTGGTCTACCCCTTGATTGTCAAATGAAGTGACATTTCCTAAAATAAAATAAAAACAAGCAGCAGTCTGTTGCAGGTAAACAAAAATAACAAGCGGTGCAGATACTGGTAAATTGCCCGACAAAACAAGGATTTCGATTACAAACGGCATTTGGACACAGAAAGCGGTGAAAAATGTCCTCGCCCTCGGATCACAAACCTGCAACAGCAGATAGGTGCTATAATGATAAAAGTCCTCCACTGTATCCAAGCACGCATCGGTTCCAGCCGCTCGGATTTAGCACACCCCAGCAGCGCGGGGACTTTTCGTTTCAGGCAAGAAATTGTTACTCCGCACAGCCGAAACATTTACTACCGCGAGCTAAGGGTAGCGATGGGCGTTATCGGCACAGACCAGACGATACCCCATACCAGGATCGATCAAACCATTTCTCACAGGACCGCACGGGTAACGCTGAGCAGAGAAATGCAAATTTTAATTCCGGAAAACGTCTTGGTTTTGGTCATAGCTGGAGAGGACACAATAACAGAAATCAACGCTTTGGAGGGCACAGACCACAACACAACCATCGGCAACGGCAGGTAAGTGTAGTTCAGCTAAATTAAAACACTGCATGATGCTAAACGATGTACTGATGTATTCGCAGACGAGCAACGAATCATACAACATCGGGGATTATTTCCATCCATCCATGCTGGAGGATCCGTGGGAGTTTTGGCTACGGAAAGACAATCCAGCAATTGATCACTCCCCGAAACAAGAATCTTCGGATAGGGCGGAAGAAGAGGTTGGAGATATCGAAAATAGTGACGAATAGTTGCTCCATGTAGCTAGAAATCACTGCCCGGACGTGCGTTGGAATGTAAATATGTACTTGTGTACAAGAAAAGAATAACTCATTTGTACAAAATTCTACGGAAGCGTAGTTTTAATGCGTAACACTGCAGAAGAGAGAAAACCTTTTTTTTACAAAAATAAAATACAATTATTAATCATATTAAGTTAATCATATCGTGTTTTTTTATCTTTTCGTCTGAAAAAGTGAAACTTCCGTACATGTTTATACTGCGGCTATACACAAATTCTCCTGAGCTTTTAAGGAGCTGTTAAAGAGCGTAGACGTTCTTAGCGTGGAACATCTGCCAACTGATGAAACTACATAAAGTAACATTTGCAGGTAACAAGTAGATCCTTTTTTATCAAACTAGTGTTTTCCATGTTTTTAACACGAACAATTATCATAACAATTTACATGAACACCATTTTCAAATAAACCGACCGAAACTGGTCCTTAAGCGTGAAGAACGACGACGTGTAATCGCTGCTTAAGCTTCGTCGCTAGGGAACACAGTTGCCAGCTTTCAATGTGTGCGTGTCAGTTGCGTTACATCGCCCTTATGTGGTGGTCGCTTCGGCCGAAGGCATCGAGTCCATGATCATTGGCTGACTGCAACACAGACCGCGTACAGTGTGCTGTTAAGATCCCAGCTTGTAAGATCGCGTGGTGTGACGCGCTGTCGCTGTGAGCCTTTTTTTGTTCTATGAGAACTTAAAAATTGTAATCTTGCAAGTAAGTGACGATGGTTACAAACATTTAGCTAGCTGCAGCAAATATTACAGTCTTGGAAAGTGGAAAACGGTGCCATTCGGAAGTGTGGCAGTGCTTTGTTTGAATATTGGGTGATTTATGTATTAAAATGTGGTGTACTGTGTAAGAAGCGTGTACGCAAACGTGTGTTTTGGATGTGAAGTGCCAACATAAAACAGCATCATTCTTCATTGTGCAACTCACAACTTCAATAAAACAACTGCTACGTCAGTGCACATGCATGCGGTCTCCGGAGACCTGAGTCGGTGTTGAAGGGCGAGGTCATCAATTTCTGGAATTCTGGACAAATTCCTGTGCCTTATCGAATGCTTCGATCGGATTCGGAACCGAAGCAACGCTATGCGTACTGTGTGGCCCCACGCTCTAATGCTGATATTGTGTGTTTGCTATGTTTTGCCTATGGGTCTGTCTCGCTGTTTCTTGCTTGTGCAAACCAGATTGAACGACGTTCATGTTCGCTATTTTGTGGCTCTTTTCTCTCTCTCTCTCTCTCTCTCTCTCTCTCTCTCTCTCTCTCGTTGGTTCATTCGTTCGTATGGAGACGTTGCACGCGTACAGACACATAAAAGAAATGATCGTTTGAATCTATGGTCGAGGTCAACCATTGCGTGTCTGCTGTCGCGTAAGATGCGAACCTAAAATTTAGTGAAACAATGTGAACTGTTCCAAAAGAAGATCGAATTTGTAAAAATCGCGTTTCTCTGTGTGCTCGCTACTACATACACGCATGAAAGGGAATTTATTCTGGCGTTTTTGGAGTTCGTGCAACATAACAAAGGAACCGGTGTTTTTCTTTCCCTTCGCTCCTTGGCTAATACAGTTGCCAATGTTGTTTGTGTTGTGTGCATGTGTTGGTGACATCAGCGAAAGGAGAGCTGGATGCATCGTGATGCTATGGTGTGCGTGCACGGGCATCTATGGAAGGAAACGAGACAGCAACGAATGAAAGCGTGTGCAAAGGATATATAAACGCACCATGCCCGCATGCACAGATGGTGCACGTTTGATGGTGGTGAGGACTATTTCTACACACATTTTGTCTCGAACGCAAATGCGCTTGCTGTACGCCGAACTGAACGCTACCAGTGTATGCATGCGTCCGTGTGTTAGGCCGTATTCGTAGCGATGTGAGTGGAATGCAAAAATATGCATTCTGATGCAGATTGCATATTGCCTGTGGTGAATTGGAATGAGGGTAAAGTTGATCGTTCAATCAAGGCAAATCGCAAGCCTTTCGATGTTTAACAAGCGCTTAAAGTAATCGAAATTAGTTCCAATTTGTTTAAATTTTATGTTGCAAGCCTCTTTGCCCACATGCGCCAACATCCATTGCCGGAAAAAAGGGATATAATGCTATTTACCCTTCCTATGCCACACTTAATCCGGTTTTGTTAGTGAGTGTGCACATGCAGCAGGATGCACATACCGTCACACAAGGGGATGCATGAATGAAATCAATTTGTTAAGCGCGGCGATGATTCCGGGCACACTGATGGGCGGCCCCCATGATGCTATCGCATACTTTCGAGACACACACCCGTACGCGTACCCAAATAAGAATTCTCACCCAACGAAGGCAAGGATCCAAAACCGCAGATGAACCTCCCCACGAATGCGAGGCTCAAAGTGGAAGTAAGAAAAAAGCCGGTTTACGCCAGCAGTACCAACCCCAGCCCTTCTTAGTACGTCACATTCCAAGGTTCCACGGGTCGGCGCATTGCGTGCTCCTGCTCAATGCATCGACCCCGTTTCGTTTTCGGGCGTTGGTGAATGTTGGGGACCGTCAGCACAATGGTAACACTTCTAAACACTGTTCTGGAACGTTTGCCACCGAAAATTGATTTATTCTCACCGAAAATCAGTCCAAATACTCTGGAGAGTGTAAGCCAATATCAATCGGTTTGACAAGACTGTTGAAATATCTTTTTACAAAAATGATTTTTTTTTGTCCACAAAAACAAAGTATCCATTAGAGGTGAAAATAGTCCTTTACAGAAATTAAAACTTTTGTTGGTTTGGTGGGGCCGGGGTTATAAAAAAAAATAAAAAAAATTTATTAAAAAAAATAAAAAAACGACACGGCGACACGGCAGGCAGGTTTAAATCCCATCCAGACCGCCTCCCCGTATGTAAGGCTGACTACTTTTCTACGGGTAAAATTAAGTCACAGAAAGCCAGAAATGGCAGGCCGAGACCTCTCGAGGTTGTAGTGCCAAGGAAGAAGACGAAGAATCCACAGCCGAATGCAAAATTCCATAGTTGCGTTGCAAATCTTCCATAACTGTAGGTCGGTCAGATTCCACTATATGATGGCAACGTTTCACAACGGGCTTACAACAGGCCACTATCCATTTAAAACATTCCCCTAAGCGATTCTACAGTTCAATTATACTGGTTAAATTCCTGTACTTTGGGGCATAGCTGTAACCAGATTCTAACACGAGGTGAGACCGTTCGCTGGACTCCCTATTCAGTGACAGGTGAATCAATTAAATAAAGCCAGAAATGACAGGCCAAGAATTCTTGAGAAAGGAACTTTCTTGAGTAATGTCCGTCTCATTGACTCAGAAATCAATTACTGGTAAAATACTCTTTCCGTGATGGTAGATCGAACATTACCAGAATCTCGCAAAGGTCTTTCTTTTTTAGAGTAACTCAACAAACAAGGAAACCGCCTTAAGCTACAAACTTCAATATTCCTAACGGTGCCGGGGACCGAAGTGTTTAACTGCATCTATAAGCTCATTTGTTTATCATCAAAGCGGCTTTTCTAGCGTCTTTTGTGGCTCCCTGCACACTCTCTCTCCTTCTACTGCACGCTGCATCAAATCAAACAGATGCAGTTGTGGATCGAATGGTTGGGCGAAAGGGTTTAAGCCCTCCAGGGGTTTCTATAACCTCGCCGCTGCACGGTACTCACTGCTGCCACTGCCAGTTGACTGCGGTCCCGGTGCCTTATGGGCGGTGCGCGAGATCAGATACGAAACGGGCGATGCAACTGGACGGCAAGCCCGAGATCATTGATGCACAATGGAGATGAAATTATGTGCTTGTGTGGGTGAGGATGGGAATGGCTTTCTCTGGTTTGTGTCTTAGCCCTGGCAGTGTTCTACACATTTGCATCGCGCGTCCTCCCCACAAAAGCGCTCATGCTCTTGTTTGGTTTGATTCTGTACGGCGCTCTACTGGAAGAGCATGTGGTAGAGTGCATCCAAATCAAACCGTGGAAAGGTGAAGGAAGGGGGGGGGGGGGGGGAGGGCAAGGGCGGCGAAGCAAAGTTCAACGATTTGTACATAAAATGCGATGCTTTTGTATGCGTTCGTTTCGTTCTGGGTGATGATGGTGCTCCTGGTGCTGGGTGCTGCCGTTGTTATTGCATCTGCGTTTGCGTCGTTGCCGGGGTCGGGTGTCTGTTTGATGAACTGCTATTTCTGTGCAATGTCCTCCACATCCCTCCTCCAATGGTGGGTATTTGTTTTTGGGGTAGACGTTCTCAACCATATGGTTCGTATTTTAACAGACAAGCTTCATTCGCTTGGTCGCTGTTGTCTATATATCTGCGATGCAATTGCTCTTGTGCTCGATGGTGTGATACTACATCGAAAAAAGTAGAATACTTCTTCTGAAAAAAGGCCAAAAGAAAAAGATCAGTAGATTTAAACGTAAAAATGAACGTTCAACATGAACTCTCTTTCGCTCGGCTACGATCAAGATACTTTTCGATGGCTTGCGTTGGCTCACCCATGTTTCGTAACCTTTTAAAGTCATTGGTTGAATATTTCATCATCCCGCAAAACAGATAATGTTCACACATTTGATGCTCAATTGCGACGTAAAGCAATTGGATGAAAATTGTAAGAGATACCGATTACGGCGGTAGCATAATTTAGCGCTTCCATTTTCCGAAACACTGCTGCTGCTGGTGTTGAAGGCCTGCAAGAAAAAAAAAAGTTGAAATAATGAACCTTGGTTCTCCATTTCATTCCGCCAGGTTTTTTGTTTCGTGAATAACTTATTTTTGTAGTTCAAATGGCTGGCCAACAAATTTCTTCAAATGGCTTCGGATGGATCGAGAGTAACTACCATCAGCCGCCAGTTTTTCTCTAATTGCAACGATTCCGCCGTTTTTGGCCGATCGTGAATTTGGAGTGAGCGTGAGTGAGTGAAAATCGAAAAATAATCACCCCGCCAGGTTATTAAGCGCTGGGTGTGTAGGTAACTTGTTTTTTCCCTCTCTGTGTTGTTTTTTTCCCTCCAAATTCTTCTCGATCAATTGGAGCTTTCCGATCGCGGTGGAAATACGATGAAAGTGGAAACTGTAGCTGTGGGTATTCCCGATTCCGATTCGATAGAAGCATGGGGAAAATGGAATGGTTTCGCAGGAAGGAAGCATGGAGCAGAGATGGAGCCATCCAGCCATTCCGATGCCGGAAAGGTGTGTGTTTCCGCTGTACGGGAATGGGTGGAATGGTGAATGTAAAGGGGGTAGAGTGAACGATCCAATACTGAAAGGGAACGAACATGGCCGTCGAAATGCTGGCCCGAAATATCTTGCTGCCTTTGCTGTATGCGTATGCTAATGCACAGCGGGTATACATATCGATTGCCGGGAGTCGTCGTGGTGCCTGATCATAAACGTTGTTAGACATGAAACTTCAACTCCACACGGTCACGCGAGCATAAGTTTTATGTTTTTCGGGTTGTTGAGGTCGTACAGCGTGTTGCCAAATCTAGTGCGGGCTTCTCTGGTGTATGTTGATACTTTGCTGGCGTTTGTGTGCGGTACGACGCACTGAAAGCTACAGTCTGAAAGCATGGATTATCCCGGGCCCCGATAAATGGTCTCAATCACGCACATTTTGAAGTATCGCTGCTAGGTCCTACAACGCTTTTTGTTGGACTAACTTCAGGAGCCGAAAGATTTACCAGAATGAGCGTACTCTTACCTTTTTTCAGCGGCAAGCAAAGTTTTAATGCTAGAAGAAGCAAAAAAAGTCAGGACGTGTATTGGTAAAATATTTAATGTTGTACGCGATAGGACCATATTGCCAGTTTAATGCATTACCTGATTACGTTGGCAGTTTATAATGCATCGCGATGCATTTCGTTGCGCCTGACTAGTATTTATTGTTCAACCCTCTAAACCGACGTTGGCGTTGTACTCAGCCAAGCATGTCTCGCGCACCGTAAAAAAAGGGTCGTGAATTATTTTATTCCACCGATCGGTTTATAAATACAGTATGTGTGTGTGTGTATCAATCGCGCTTTTGCACTGAAATTGTACGGAAATAATTTTAAATTTTGTCTCATGAAACGATCAACAACCTTTTATCATTACACTAGGCACAGCTGTTTATTAGCGCCCAGTAAATAAACAAATAGGTATGTCTGTGCCAGTTTTTATTCTATTCATTTTTATTATACTTTTTAACTGAACACTTTATTATTGTGCAAAATGAAGTAGAATCCGTGTTCGTTTCCTTAGCTTTGTCGCTGTGAAAACACTGCCCCAGTGACACGTTTCATTGAAGAACGTGTTCTATTTCGACGGGTTTGTTGTTGTGGTGAACCTTTGGCCAGTATGATAAGCTAGATTGATTTATTTGTACACTGTGTTCTAGCAGTACGTGCTTTGTCGTATGTCTTTCGCGTGACAATAGGAAAATATTCTCCTGCGCGGAAGCAGAATAAGGATAAGTTTTGTAGTTGAAAACCGTGGAGAACAATAAAGTACAAGGCTCATATGGACAGTTACAACTTTTAATTAAACGAATCGACACAATGGAACGATCAAATCTACATCTGACAGTGACGGATAATAGAATAAGACCACAGGTAATAGAGTAAGATTTTGAAAATTTAAGAAATAAACTTTTATTTAATTTAGAATTTCGAACAAATTTTGTTTTACAGCTTAAGAATCTCGTTTTTACAATTTTCAACTTCGGATTGGAAAATCGGTTAACCTTACTAATGTTTTTGATTTAAATTAAAAAATTGAAGTAAACTTAATGTTTCTGCGTATCATCGTATCGTATTCCTAGTAATAGTATCGAAAGCAATAGTTTGGAAAGCGTTTATGGTGACTCATTCTATTGTCCGCCACTGTATGTGCCCAAACGAGATATGGTTACGATCATGTGTTAAATGACAGCTGTACGATGGGGCTGGATGTCTGCAACATCAGCAGGCGAAACAACTCCCAATGGTGGCCGGAAAACAGTACATGCGTAAGCAAGAGTTCATTAGCGCGCGCACAACGCTTAGTTGGAAGCGTATTTTTACGCAGAGCAGCTAGTAGACGGACGATCAAAAAAGGTGTAGCTGGCTGTACTCTCTAACCCGAAAAAAAAAAAAAACAATCACAAAGCTGTGTGGTTCGAAGGTGGTTTCGAACGTTTGCCCTTGTCCGGAAGTGGAACTTTCTTCTTTTTGTTATTCCACCTTCATTTCGTCTTCAAATCTTCCTCGTCCCACTCAGACACTGTTCGGCGCTCGTCCGACTTCCTCCAACGCTCGCGATATTATTATTCGGTTCCCCCTGGGCACAAACAAAACTTCCTCCCAGTTTTCCCATTCCGGACTGTAAGCGTACATGGTGGTGATGCGTGCGTATTCATCTCGCATATGGCAACAACTTCCGGTAGGCGTGATTCGCGCAATAATGATCGCGTGGATGATGATGGAGTGTGTGTGTGTGTGTGTGTGTGTGGGGGGGGGGGGGGGGGCTTTAATCGGGCTTTGCTGCTGCTGTTGGGGACGATCGAGTTGTGACGATCGGGAGAGGTGCGTTCGGTTGACATTGGTGTGACGACGATGGATGGTTGTGTCATAAAACTGGCAGCAGCAGTAATAGCAGCAACCGAGTGGCGTGCTCGTAGCCGAATGTGTAAATGCATCACCATTTACTGCACGTGCACTAAAAATCTCCGTTTTATACTTTTAGCCGTTCAGATTTTATGTGCTGTGATGTTTGGCGTGTTATCTGGTGTGGCGCTCGCTCCAACGCAGCTCACAAAACCGAGTTGGTACCGTAAGAAAGAACTCTAAATGTTGTGCATGCGTCGTTAATGTTCGGTGGAATCAACAACAGTGAAGTGCTCTGTGTGTGTACCGTTTGTGTTGAGATGTGATTTAAGGAAGGCAGGAAATGTGCCGTCTCGGTGAAATAAAAAACGGATGTGAAGCGAAATGGCGAGCAAGGGCCACGAAAATGTTTGAAGAATCCGGTGTGTAAGCAAGGCAAATAATAAAATGCACAACATAAAAGCATTATACAGTGTTTGGTGAAGAAAAAATGGCAGAAGTGATTTGAGGCTGTATGTGTTTCAAGTGCTGTGCTCAATACATCTACGCTGCATCGATGGTAAACGGTCGGCAAGTTGGTTCGCAAAAGCGAGCGCCAAATATGTTCCAGTGAGTCTAACAAACGTTTCTGTGAAGCCAAGCATTACACGATAGTGTCATTGCCTTTGCAAGCTGCAAAGTAAAGCGAGTAAAACCACGCGATCCACTTCCACACCTAACCACTTGTGCGCAAGATGGGTCTGGCATCGTCAAAAGCTGTCAGCAGCATTGCGGTTTCGTCGCATGGAGGCGGCTCGGAGAAGAGCAATAATGGTCGGCTTAGCAAGGATAGTGTGATCGTCGAGACCAACTATCCGTCGATGTCGACGGACATTCAGCAGCAACCCGGCTCGATACTTCCGTCTCCGTCCGGTAGCAGCGGTATCGACACCTGGAAAACGTCGAGCTGTCACGTCCGGCAGGCGAGCATACGGTCGCGAAACCTGCAGCCGATGCCGGATGCCGGTGAGCTTGATCGCCGATTTGCAAAAGTGCTGGTAAGTGGTCGGAATACATGATTCGAAGGTTGTATGACGATGTGAATCGCCCCAAGGTTTATGTGAGTACCTCGAGGCTAAGAGGTCCTGTCGCTTCGATTGTACTTGCAAGAACTCTACACAGCGCACATTGGGCATATGGTGGGATGAAACTTAAAATATCGAAATTCAGCTAGGATTAAACCGAATATAGTTTTCGGAACTAGAGATTGAAGCTAAGAAAAATTAAAGTGTCTACAATTTTAATAAGCTTTGTTCGATAGTTCTAATGTACCAAAGTTGAAACAATTCAGTCACTTATTTTTATTTTTCGAACTTGTAAACTAACTTATCAAGGTCCTCACCATATGGTTCGGTAAAAAAAGCCAGCTTAAACAATAACATTTATGGGAATCTCGGTAGTTTGGAATTGAATGATGTAAACCGAATGAATGTGTTTTGTGATACTTGGTAGCAATTGGACATGGTTTTCTTCTTCTTCCTTGACACTACAACTTCAAAATTTCTGGCTTTCAGTGACTTGGAAAGGATTGGAAAGTCAGTCCTGCGTACTGCGAGGCGGTCTGGATGGTATTCGATGCCCGGTCCTGTCCGGTTCCGGTTGTCTTACATATTGAAACATTGTTGGCTATAAATTGATACATAAGTTTCAGCTCTTACATTTGTATTAGAACCACACCTGGGGCGTTCCGGTGGCCGAGGCGATAATGGTGACACGGGGGCTTCAAAGGACTTAACACGACACGACCGAGGTTCAAATCCCATTCAGACCAGACCGCCTCCCCATACGCAGGGCTTACCTTGCTACGGGTAAAATCAAGTGACAGAAAATATGATTAGGTAGGGTAGGGCAAGAGACAACCTTTAGAGGTTGAAATAGTACCAAGGAAGAAGAAGCAAGGCCACACTTGCAGTTATTGATAGTTGGTAGACCCATGGAAATTTATGGGAAAGTTACAGAAGCTTTGACTTCATGGCAAGCAGCACTCAGGGAGAACTGGAAAGAAGTGAACCAGGATATCGTTTTTGGGATCACTGGTAATAAGCAATAGAATCATGCCGAAAATGCATTTTGACCCAGGAAAGTTAGTGGGAGGAAGTTATATCCTTTTCAAACCTTTGTTAGCTACAATCGAATTTGAAATCTGAATCAGCTGAATACAATCTTATCTCTATTAATTTCAACGTGCTCGTGGAGCTATCTTGATGTATATAGATATAATAATAATAATAATAATAATAATAATAATAATAATAATAATAATAATAATTATTATTATTATTATTATTATTATTATTATTATTATTACATTTCAAATTGTTTGCCACAAGGGTTATACAATAATAGTCTTATTCTAATTTTAAAGCTAAAAACCTAAAAACTGTGGTAGACTGTAGGAACTAGAGTACATGGTAAAGAGCCAGGACCAACAGGAAACAGAAACAGGTGAAAGAGACAAAAAAGAAAAGAGCACAGAGTTAAAGGAAAAAGGAAAATAGTTAAGGAGCAATAGAGGAAGATAATCTCGAACGGAACGCAGACAGGGAAATGCCAGAGTCGAAATGGTTAGAGAAAGAGCATTGAAGTGTCGGAAACAAGCCAGTAGCGCGTCGTTAGAGCTACTAAAGTTGTGCGGCGCGCAGGAATCGTATTAGAGACGAAGGGAACGTGTAGGAGACTAAAGGGGAATAACAGATTGGAGGGACGGCGCATTAGAAACTCCGACGAGCAGACCAGCGTTAAACATAGCTTGAGCCTGGGATCGTCTCAATTCCAGAGAGGGAATCTCCAAAATTTGGCTCCTAGTTGAGTAGGATGGTAGTTCAGCATAGTAGCGACCAAGAAGGCGCCTAAACGCCGCAGCACCTTCTCACGCTGCCCTGGGGAACCCCAGAAGACATCTCGGAGTTAACTTTTACACAACACGTGCGTCCAGAAAGATACGAGGTAAAACAAGTGGTGATGTTAGCAGAGAACCCTAGTTTAGCTAGTTGAGCTAAAAGAAGCACGTGACAGACACGGGAAGGGCTGATCCAAGACTTACACTAAAAGAAGATTGCGGAATAGATGGTCGATTCAAAAACCTTAGCGGCGGCACATAGCTGGGTAATTCCGTGATTATTCGAAATTAGTTAACTTCACCCTTTTTTGAATATTGGAACCAGAAAACTTGATTTCCCACGGGATGGGAATGATTGAGCCGCTAAAGATTTATTAAAAATATTCGCCAGAAGTGGTGCCAGGGCAGCACAGCAGTTGATGAAAACTGAGGCGAGAGAATCCCATCAGGTCCTGGAGAATATGACGGTTTTAAGGAGGCCAAAACCGTTGAAACTTTATTTACACTAATTAAAGGAGTAGAGACGGCAAGGACATTCGACGGGGTACACGCAAGATCAAGTACCGAAGGGTCGAGAACCGTAGGGCTAAAAATTGACGAGAAATGATCAGCAAAGAGGTTGGCAATATCCGCGGAGGATGAAGCGCAACGGTTTCCCAACATGAACTGATTAGGTAGGCCTTGAGAGCTTCGACGAGAATTAACGAAGCGCCGAAAGGAATGGGGATTGGAGTGGAAACACAACTGAAGCCGCGTAAGGTAGTTTTGATATCTGGCTCTGTTGTAAATACGGTATGCACTAGCAGCAAGCTTAAAAGCACGGTGATGGTAAGCGGGAGGATGCCTGTGTAAATTGCGTAAAGAGCGAGATTTATCCCGCTTCAAAACTTTCAATGTTCCATCCGACCATAGAGGCTTTAGCGGGGGCTTAAAGCGGGGACTACATACACGAAGGGCGGAAAGGTCCTGGTTAGTAAAGTACTCTATTGCCTCGTCGACTGATGAGCAGCTCGAAAGGAACGACCAAAAAAAGCAAAAGCAAAGGATGCAGTATGTGTGGTAGCTAGAACTAAATCAAGTAAACGATCGGAGTTATTCCGCATTCCGTTCAGCTGATATAAACTATTAAATTCAACTCCATTAATGAAAAGTTCACCGCAGGTTGAGGAGGTAATAGGCATATAAGAAAGATTTGCAGAAGAACCGGGTACTGTTGAGATGAGTGAAAGGGGCCATTCAATGGTATGCTGGTTGAAGTCGCCAAGGATAATAAGCTCGTCTGTCAGCTGGGTGCAAACGCTGCATGATCTCACTAACACTCTCGCGAAATTGATCTATGGTCAGAATATCCGAACTACGCGTTGGAAATTAATCCTTCTCAGGTCTGAAAACAACAAACATTTTTGTATTCTTTGATCTTGATCGATCAAATTTTAACGTGCTTAGAAAACAGCTTAATTCCTGCCTCACTCCTGTAAGGCCCTGAGACCCGCAGTGATCCATGTTCGTTAATCTGCATCGTAAAATGCAAATAAAGTAACATGAAAATATTAGTCAGTGGGCAATTATCAGCCTCATCGTTTTCTCGGTTCTCGTTCTAGCTTCGTTTGCCAGGAGTATTCCACTACCATTCATGGTTGTGTGAGCAAGCTTTAGCAAGCAATTTCACACGCACGTTGCGAATCCAAAAACCGGGCCGTAGTGCTGTGAAGGCAGAGGAAGAAGAAGCCGACCAACCCTGGGAAAAACCCAGGACGTGCTAGAAACGTTTTGAGCAGGAACTCTGGGCTTGCAAATTTCGTACCTGGTCATAAAACTGTACGGAAAGGCGATAAATTAGGATTCTGTCTGACGTTTGCTTGTTTACTGATAGAAACAATTTTTGGCGTTGGCGTTGGTGGTGATGCACATGAAAGGGTTTTTTTCGCATCGTCGATAAGCAAGGCAACGCAATTTTCTAGCAAATTCGGTCCGAATCATGAGTCGTGTGAATCATCGTTCCAATTGGCTGCATGGCTATGATTGGTCTGATTTGGCCATTATCCATGACCTACAATGAACTCATTTTGTCACACCCATTATCTTGATCATAAAGTGCGCCTGCGAGTTCTGAAGGGGAGACAGGGAAACGAAACACTCAAATAGCTTGACTCATAGGATTCTCAGGGTGCGATTGAGAAATGACTTCATCGTCATCGTCAATCGTGTATAGGTTAGAGTGATAAAATGCGTAAATGGCTATACGAAGAGCTTTTTTTTGCTGCCGTCGGTACCGTACGGCGTTCCTGCAAAGCATCAACAACAACACAACGCCCGTCTGTGGAATCACTTGAGCAGTTCCAGACCACCCCCGGTTCCAGACGCGCGCGCTCTCAGATGATGACTGTGTGCATGCTTGTTTTAACGTTGTGCTGTTCCAGCGTGCACAAACACACGCACACACCATCGGGCCATGCGCTGAGGGGCGGATGTGGCGAGAAGCCTGTGAAACCACCGTTCACCACCGTCCACGATGAAGTTCGCCTTGAGCAGGCGGCTAAACGCGCCTTTTGTTGTGCGTTCAAATTTGTATGGAGGATGTCAACGTAGACGTGTAGGGCCATACTGAAGCAAAACGATGTCATCCGTGTCGACGGAGATTACGGTGGGTGCTCGGGGCCGATGGGACGGGTGGGGGCCCTGGCAAGATGAGAAGAACTGCATAAATATTGACTCATCATTACGCGCCCGCTTCGGTGGATCTCAGCTCCTTCTGGTGTGCGCATTTTCTTTCTGTCCCTCCCTGGTTTTGCTCCCGGCTCAATGCTCAGTGGCTTCTGGCAAATGGGACATGGTAAGCACACAGAGGAAGAAACATAATTTCCGGCGAAAGATGCATCTTTAAAGCGCATCGCATTTTTTATTCCATGCTTCCGGAACCAACCCCATATGCACCAATAGGGATGACGTTCCCACAGCTGCCACACGGCGTGGAGGGAATGCAAAGGCACGTTTAGTGGCCGTAACTTGAACAGTGGAGCTATGTTGTTCTAAATCGGATACGGATTCGTATGAAATGATCATATTCCGTGTTGCTCTGTTGTTGATGCTCCAGAAGGATGAAAAGCAGGGAACTTGCTCTGGAATGGTGGAGGTCTTTTGTAATACGATTTTGTGTGTGAATATAGCTATAATAAGCATTCATAGAAGTGAGAAGCATCTATTCTCTCAAAATAAAATATCTTGCTATGTTTAGTACAGTTGTTGTTCAGCGTTGATTGATCGTCGGCGAATATCGGAAATTTCAAAATCGCCTGACGTTTTGACGTAGAATCATCGAACGGCCTGTCAATTTGATTCGCGTGCTTCCCTCATATTGATACGTTTCTGCATCGACTGCACATACTGTGGGTGCTGTTTTGGTTCATTTTTCATTAAAAACTGCTGGCGTCATCGGTGGATCGGTGTGGGTCAAGCGTTTTGCAGGCAACGACATGCACCAGTATGATTCGCGTCATTTGTTCCGCCGATTCAGTCGATGTGTACACATGGCAAGTCTCGGGCCATTATTGGTGTAAGTGTAGCTACTGTTGCCACTCTTTGGAAAACAAGATCGGGCCTGAAGTTTGTCGGTTAGCCCCGCTTGTACTAATACAAGCGCTATGTGTGGCGATCATATGACGCATTGACGAACGCAAGTTGTGTTTTGCTCATAAAACTAGATATTGGTTTCTCGTTCAGAATGGAACGAGTCCAGTTTCTGATTTTCTATTTAATTGCAGTGCTCTTCAACCATTCTCCTTATGCAATTAAGAATAGACAGCTTCAAATGCTAATAGAGCACTGCTTTCTGAAGTTTTTTTTTTATAATCCGCAAAAAATCTACAAGCAATAATCCCTATCTCAAGCAAACCAATCACTGTAGAACGCGCATAAAACTGACCTTCATTTAGTAAGGGCGTCTATAGGGGAGGGATTTCGAACACCGCAAAACGATTCCGTGTTCTGTTTGTAGGTAAATATGAATTTATTACTTCTTTATCAGGTGGTAAGACCTCTTAACGGTGTTAGCCTGCTGCAGAAGTTCAAGATACCGCGGTCTAACGCAGTCGTCTGCGAATTCAAAATGCTGGCTTTTCTGGCGGACGCATCAGCACCATCACTTCAACTCAGTTTGGACCTACCACACTTTCTCTGTTCATGTGGATGGCTTATACAAACCCTGAGGGTTGGGTCGTCCGGTGCCATTTTCATTACATGACCAGCTCTGTAAAGTTCATCACAAGAGGTTCCTGTTTTGTCCTTTCAGATATACGGGAGCAACAATCCTTCTGAATGTCTTAATTTCGAACGCGGCCAAGGAGAGCTTCGTCAGTGTTGGACAGAGTCCATGGCGCAGTCCAAGGTGTATGTGAGCACAGGGAAAATAAATTTATAGTCAAACCTTCATCCATCACTATAGTTTCTGGTTGTTAATGTCTGGTCGATTGGCAGTCAGCACCCTTGCGTGTATCTCAACATCTATATTGCTATCGGTCCTGGCTTTTGACCTCAGATGAGTGAAGTTTTTGATGACTTAAAAATTGCGATCATCTGTGATCTGTGTCCACCTATTCTAACAAAGGTCTTATAGTGCCACATGCATTTCGAATTTTATTTAATTTAGCAAAAGTCGTGCAACAATGGAATGTTGTTGCACATTGTTGGAAAACTTATATGCAATGATAATACTTCGAATGGCTTATTATTGTTCATCTCTTTCATCATGTAAAAATCTCTATTACTGTCCCAAAAAAAAGACCCGAATTCTACAGGTGTTTACGTATTGTTGCCGTGTTAGACGGTATCTAACGTGATTCATATTTTTCGCACCATTCCAAAATATGGCCTATAGCTTACGGTAATGGATGGAGGCCAACGAGATGCAAATAAATGGATCATTCATGCAGCATAGCAATGCATGGCGTTGATTGAAAACGATGGCTATTACCTTCAAATGTCCACTGATGGATGATGTGGAGAGGAAGGCAGGTAACGAGATGGCGACTGTGCTCGGTCTCCCTCGGGCGGGGTGCGGTTTTTGATGTGGTTTAATGAAAATGACCGACACCAAGAGGGCAATCAAATTTACGAGACCCTGAACTGTCGTTGTTGCGTTGTTGGCATGGTTATATGGGTCGAACATGCATGAAAACATTGTGTGGTGGTTTGTAGTTTTTTCTTTGGCTGTGGCTTGTTACTGTTCGAAAATAAACGCTGCAGGAACTATCGCGTGAGTAGCAAAAGCTACACGCCACCGTCACACGTTCCTTGCTGTATGGATGAAACACGGTTGCTGGCAAGGGCATCTGTGTAAGAACGGTCTGTGTAGTGCATCAATGATTTATATAGTAATTTATTTATAACAAATATCGATTGGTTAGCGTAGTTCGCCGACGATTTCATACCAATATTCGTCTACGAGGCGGTAAGTTCACTTTGAAGCCACACATACGATCACACCGTTCGAGGCTTCAATGTTTCCGAACACAAATACCACCGCGTCCCATTTGTGTACGATGGTGATTTAGGCACGAAGAAACCTTTCCTTTCATCTGTTTCGACCCGTACCAAGGGCAGATACGCACCCGCATGACAAGCGAGTCGTGACAGATGAGCGAGTTGTGTTTGAAAGGGCATACAAGTATCGACACTTTTCCTTCATGGATTGGGCATTGGGAGTTTGGGTGCTACAAACCAAGATAAGCAGCGCTTTAATAGCCCAAGCCCGAGCCTGGTTAGTGTTGATCGAACCAGAACAGACTACTACTTCGGCTTGATGCTTATCTCTTCTATGGCCGGAGCCATATTTGCGGTCTATCAAGAAATGGCGGAAGTAAGCGAGAACATCTTCTGCAGTTGAACGTACATATGGTGTGTACCAGCTTTGTCAACAACTCAATGCGCCTTGCGTAAAGTACCGTAATGTCAAAGATTATCAGTGAAATGTTAATGCACAGCTGGCTTTTGCGGTACATGCTATTCATCGTGAACCGGAACGTTTAAGTGGCTCGGCGGGGAGCACTCAACCAGAAGACCTCTCCTCGTAGCTCGTTAAAGGCCGCACGTGGAAAAGGGCACCACAGAGAGATGTCTATCCGCGGCGCGCCTGTTCGTCGAATCCAGCCAAAAAGACGGCATTTGTGATTTTGGTCTAAACCGAAAGAAAGTCTGATATAACCACAGCCGGCAGCGCACCCAATGCGTGCAGCGTACAATTAATCACTCCGTTTGCTTGCCACAAGTGACTGTGGACTGGATTCGGGGGCTGATTGCATCCAGTGGAACCGGTTGAAGGCAGAGGCATCGTTCCAGAAATAAACACAGCACAACATCACCTCCATCCTCGGCAATGGTTCATTCCAAGACCTTTTTTTTTCGCCTCGAAAGGTCCATAAATTGGTGATTCCATTCCAGATAGAGAAATGTTCTTTCCATGGTTTACCGAACACAATGCAGGTTAGA
This sequence comes from Anopheles stephensi, assembly GCF_013141755.1. Taxonomy (NCBI): domain Eukaryota; kingdom Metazoa; phylum Arthropoda; class Insecta; order Diptera; family Culicidae; genus Anopheles; species Anopheles stephensi. The sequence goes on along the minus strand of NC_050203.1, from coordinate 41,852,537 downwards.
TTGACGGCACAAATTGAATTTTCACTGGTATGCCACTGGTGTTGGAAAAGCGGGAAGGCGATGCATTAGATCTCGATGGGTCTTAAATTTATTGGCAATCAAAATTAATGGCAGCCTGGCAGCTATGACAACGCCACAGGAAAGTGATGCTATAAAATGTGTGTCTTTATTAGAATCGGCTTGAATTTTGAAATTATCACAAGCTAAATGATTATGTGCACCAGTTGCTTCGGCATATTTTTTCATATTTCACCCGGATCTTATTGGTTATCAGTACTATAAAATGTACCAAGTGTTACTACTGGGCTGGAATCGTATTATTAGCTCAAAGCGATAACAGAAGGCGGTAAAAATCAGTGCGCCCAGTGAAGATATGCGTTCTCGCAACAACACCACAACTTCTCCTTATGACTTTCAGTTGCTAAGCTAGCTAGAAAAAAAAGGAACAGAACTTTTTACTGTTGTTGACAACAAAAAACGAACGACTGTAGCAAAAAACACAACTGCCTGTTTAAAAAGTTAATTCAATCGAACACTTGATGCTAACGTTTGATTGATCGTGACATACGAAACTGGAACACAGCTTAGCTAGCTAGCTAGTCATGGCTTTGGATCATGATCCGTAGCAGCCTCCTACATACACAGCTGTTGTGCTGTTGCGAAACCAACTTTCTTTACTGCTGCGGTGCCGGCCGAATTGATGAAGCCCACGAACCGAGCTGCGTCTGCGAGTGGGAGTTTTTATGTGTAACTGTAGAATTGAGTTAATTACGAAATAGTTTATTTGAATACCGGTTCCAGGACGGACCAGAAGCGAAAGGCGGCAGTCAAGCGCAAAAGTCGTCGATGCGCTAGCTGACCTGGGCTGGCCTCAGTTCGCCATAATCAAGTCGCTTGCTTCTGTGTGTTGAAAATGTACTAAATTTACGGGTTTGATTACTAAAAGATATAAGATTCTCTGCTTACAACATAAATGGCAATAAATAGCACAGAACAATCGGCGGGATCACGGGATTTTGCGGGATTTTGAAATAGACTTTGAATTGTTGCACATGTTTCCGACGAGTATTTTTTACCGACCGTTCATCTCTTATATGCTATTTATGTTCACATCCTATTCATAAGCAGAAACCTCGACGCTGTGAATGAAGTCCTATATCAAATGCATGGAATGAATGACTGTTGAAAAAGGATTCGGATTGACTGAAGAGGAAAGAATAAGACACACGGCAAACATCGCTCCAGACAAAAGTAAACAACTGAATACCAATAAACCGCAAGTACACACACACAAACACAAGCAAAGGACCCGAGTAATCGATCTGACACAAATTTCCTGTTTCATTCACAAAATGTCGTTAGTACTGATTCCATTCAGAAGAATTAAGGCACTTAAATAATAGGGACTATTCAAAAGCGTGACTTTATTTATTGTTTTACGATATAAAATATTTTGTTTTATAGTATTAGTTGACCAAAACAAATCAAATTTTACAAGAGGTTACGACACGTGTAAGGAAACATGTAACACTTGCTGTTGTTTTACCGCAAAACAACACTTTTTACCTAAACATCCGCGTTCCTACGTAATGCAGAAATGGATTTCGAATAACAGTCCCCAGTTTTTGTTGTTGTCATTTCTACCGTACCATGAATCATGCTAGCCCATGACGCAACCGAGAAGGATCAAACAAAATCATCATCATCCATCCACAAAATGGGGAGACACAAAATTGCGAATACGCTACGCTCACCGGCCCGCAACCTCCATTGTGTCCGAGAGTCCGAGGCGAGTAAGCCTGTAAGGTCCATAGAGTCGCAGACGCGCATGTCTCGCCATTAATCAACGTGCTTCTACGAGCGGCTTTTGCACGAAGCGACGCAACCTACGAACCATTACGGTGTTTCGCTCCTTAGCTATTCCGCTACAGCAGCTGCCTTAGGACTGTCCTTCGTTTTGCCTATTGCCGTTGGGGCAGCCGAAATCGAAACGCCAACTTGAACTAAGTATGGAGTTTTATTGTGCACCTCAGCCTGTGTCTGCCTTTTCCTTGCGAAGCAAAAATAACAAACCTTCGCAGTTTCGCGACCTGATTTTGGTCTGTAGGTCGTTACCGGTATGTGGCGTTATGTTGTTTGAGATTTTTTGTTTCCCCTTTCCTTCTTTACGAAAGTAAAAGCAATTTGTAGATGAATCCATCGGCTTTATGCCCCACTACATACATTTTACGCTCATTAACCTTCATTTATGGACGGTCGGGCTCTGTGCAAGTTCAGACCTCTTAGGGAGTAGTTTGATGTTTAAGAAAGTGCAACAGGAAAGGCACAGCGGACATGAAAATGCATGGTAGATTACATTCATTGACATGTTTTATTATCGTGTTTATTTAAGGCTAAAAATGCATTACGAGATTAAACGTGTGGATTACATTTTGCAAGGCATTTTGTCTTGCTTCAAACTGTCCGTTTAAAGCCGCTCACACATTCTCCTAATCAATGTATTGTTTTCGTTTTTTTTTCTTCTCACAATTACTTCCAGGCATCCATGGACCTTCCGCCGGACAAAGCCAAGCTGCTGAAAAATTATGACAACGAAAAAAAGTGGGACATTATATGCGATCAGGTAAGCTGCGATTAGAACCTTTCGCTTTTGATTAGAAAGGCTGACGAAGAGATGAATGCGATTTGCATAAGTTTGCAGGTACAATAGGTGGGTTCTGGAGCCTTGTTCTATGAGAAAGCATTATAATTGCACCACTGTGGTGCAAGTGCATTACGTATAGTTATGCGCACCGTTCTGGCCACTGTCAGTGTTGTGCAGCGTTGGATGAGTGGTGGCGTGAGCGTCATGTGAAGATTTATGGCTCAATTACATGAACAGCAACAGTTCCATTCAACTGAACAAAAGCTCTCTATGAACGATGGGCCAGTTGAAGGTTTTTATTTGTTCGAAAAAAAAAAGGAATAAGGAGAGGGTTTTGCATTCCCAGCATTGTGTTCCGTCGGTGGAGCGTCGTATGACATCATCGTTGGAATGTGTTCTGGAAGCACTTTTTATTTCTACCACTATCGGATTTATCGTGTGTGATACATTGAAAGGAATTTCCTATCAGATAATCGATTGAACTGTAGGAAATGCGAGAATGATAAGAATGAGGAATCATGACGCAGAGGCAATGTCATTCCGAGTATCGTGATAGAGCGTAGGAATAATAAATATGTAGTCTACAGTGATGAAAGTCTAGGAACCATACGACAACCATCCACAGTAAATCCGGCAGAGGTTTGTATTGTCGACTGTACCATGTCCTTCATAGGGCATAGAGACTCGACTGTTTTAGCATTAGGCTTGTTCAAGGTCGTATGAATTGGAAAATATCGTCTATGTTTGGAAGCTAATGATCATTGCGATCTATTTGTTACAATGCGTCATTTATATTTCGTTAGACGCAGGTAGATTTGGAAGTTGCAAACGTTGCTACAGACGTGTTAAACGATCGCTTTTTAGTATCCGACACGAGTCGGAAACGTGTGGAATGTGGCAAGCTGTCGTTAATATGATAATGATACAGAACTTATCCCCGCTCCTTGGAGATCGACCGAAGGAGATCGTCACTTGACTTGTAGCAGATGTGTACCAGCTGACGGCACGGCATACTCGAGGAACAAATCCTATCCAGAGCTCCTCCCAGTACACACGACTGGCAATCCAAAACCTTTCGAGGCTTTAGTGCCAAAGGGAGAGAAAGACGTAACAACTGATGCGTCCAATCTTTTCCAGATTGCTCAATTCGATCGTCAACATTATCTTTACCGCAGTGTGTCTTTTCTGCAATTAATGTTGCAATACTGCAAGCAAATTCGTTACAGCGTTCCCTTCAATGGACGCTAGCGCACTACACGTTTAACACAGCCCATTCACAATGCATGTTGAAACATTAAATGGATCTTCGGTTGAAGCAAAAGCATGCACCTACACTTGAAGCAATTTTGGAACGGTTTGATAGCACCTCAGATCAGGCAGGTCGTTGCGCATAGCTAGCTAGCATCGTTCCTTTTGGCTGCACAGCGATTTATGGTCAACAAGAAAAACGCCAGTACACTTGCTTAGGGTGGTTGTTTTGCATCGTCTATAATTATTTGGGATTACGGCATACCTTATTTCAAAGTGTCGATGTCTTGAAACGAAACCATCCCAAACCCATTCTGCAGCGGACGGCCCCACACAACGAAAGTACAGGGTGCGAAAGCGTGAACTGAAATCGAATCGAAATTTCCATCACCCCTGGCGATTATCGCGCCTCGAAGTGTTGTTTTAATATAATTATTGTTCATTAAGCTACCACTTTGCGGCACAAATTCGAGCTAAAGCATATTGTCGCTACAACCTTTACCACTACTGGCGATGATGTAACTTTCTACTGTTTGTCTACATCTAAGGGGGAAAACAGCAGGTTCCTTTGTATCAGTGCTGGAGTTTGATCGCAGGTTAGTTAGAAAGGTCATGCGGCTTAAGACATTTTTCAACCGCGAACTTGTTTTCCTGCCCATGCCCTTAACGATGCTCACTCACGGAGGATTATGTCATTAATCTTGTGGGTCTTGGGGCTACTGCAAGCCGGTTTAAGCTGACTGCATACAAACTATATCTTTACTACTCCAAAAACATTAGAATAATTTTCGTTAAACTAGTGCCAGTTAGGTGTAATAAAATAGTTAAAAACGCCCTCATCTACTAAGGAGTAATCACTGCGTGTTGACGTACAGAACAACCCATAGCCAGTTAAACGCATTGTGTAAATATTTATTCTAAGCACTATATGAAACAGGGCAAAAAAAGCTCGCACACAAACAGCAAACATTTTCTGGCCAATGGAACGTTGAACGTTGCCCATTGCCTGTTTATTCAATTTATCCGTCAATAAAGTCGCTAATGGTTCCGCTAACCGTGAACCGCTGCGTCGAGAAAATGGTCCGGAAGTAGTCGTTTGATGTGTTGCATAATTTCACGTGAATTCTTCCGTACGCCAAATAGCAATAGTATGGTGAAAGGTCAGCATTTGTAATTGTAAACATTACTCGTAGAACAGATGCGTTGGTCGATGAAGCGTTCATACCAATAATTTGTTATTTGAATTCTTGGATATTTTTATTTCTATATGTGTACGCTTTCCTAAAGAAACGGCCACACTAGAAATGGTACAGTTTCGCAACCATTTGGTGGCCTCGCTTGATAACAGGCAGCACAGCTGCGGAGCTTTTAATTTCTGCAGCCGAGGCACTGATTCGCCCTGCCTCTAGCGTACTATGATAATGCATTTAAACTAATAATAATGCTTGTGCAACGCTCGATCATTATGCGTCATATTTCATGCACGCTTCACTGTTGGTCGCTTCGCATTTGTTTGCTTGCTGTCATGACCGACTGACCTCTCCAGTAGTTAACTTCATGAGACCCCGAGACTTGAAAGGCCCACATACATGGTGATGCTGATGAAGAAGGGCAGGATGAGATCACTCAAGTGATAAATCACCAAAGGCGTGATGTAAGGCACACGTATTTCACCAACCAATGAATAATACATCGTAGATTGATCAAATTATGGAAATAGTTGAAACGGTTTGAGGGTGATCATGCATGTGGGGGGCGGACTTTTGCTGAACGTCACGCTATCAACGTTACGAAATAGAATGCAAGTTTTTGTTTATCTACCGTTCACGGCTGTTTCTCTGCACGACCGACAGCTCTATAAATAATGTTTATAAATAAAATGTTCCCATTTCCCGAAGTTGATAAGGAGAGTGCGACAGTTGTACTTCGTTACATCTGCAGCCAAGGGCAAGCGGCATGATTCATTTCGGATTCGATTTTCCTATTTCGTTTGCTTTCTATTCCCTCTCCAGGAAATGGTACATGCTAAAGATCCTCCGGCACACTATCTCACCAAGCTTCGCACCTATCTGGATCCCAAAGCGTCCCGCAGCCACAGGGTAAGTAATGGACAATCGGCGGCAACGGCGGAACGCAGAACGCAAAGAACGCCTGAGATAGGATTTCATTATACTGATTTCACATTCTCATCGGTGTTATTGGAGCTGCGCAATTTGCAAAGGCCCTCGGACGTCGGAAGTTCTACATATCGGTTCCCAGTTGTCGGTGGTGCATTTGGTCGTCTGGAAATGGCCCTGGAATCGTTTCCGTCGCTGGCAAATGCGACTATTGACAGCACAGCTAAAGCAGTGCCGGGAGAGTTGATTTACTGCAAGATATCGACTTTCTCGTGGCCTCTCGTAGGTGTTGCGTCTGGGTTGCAGTTCTTCCCTAGCCTTCTGGTGGGGGATCGGCTTACCCGCAAACCTAATGCTATTTTCCGTTTCTCACCCCAAAAGGGAAATCAACCATGCCTAACCGTGTCCATTGGCGATCGCCGTATCGCTGTCACGTTGCGCGATCGACCTCGATCGGCTGGGCAGAACTCTCGCGACTCTCAAGTTCGTGTGTCGAGGCATGCAATATTTTACGGCTTCATGGTACACTAATGACATGCATTATTTTTTATTGCTCGCTGGCTGCGAGTATCATTTGCTGAATGCTGTTTCGAATATTGTCACAGCTTCAACTAATGCACGGCTAGCTGGTGGTGCAACTGATGAGGAACATTTCCGATGTCAAACTTTAATCATTCCTCTATGCTCATAAACTGTTATTATTCACTTAACCAGAAACGCAAGATGGTGGGTGAGTCGACCTCAACGCAGGTGTTGCGCGATCTGGAGATATCGCTGCGAACAAATCATATCGAATGGGTTAAAGAATTTCTGGACGACGAGAACCAGGGCCTGGATGCGTTGATCGACTATCTCAGCTTTCGCTTGGCCATGATGCGCCACGAGCAGCGCATCCTGGAGGCCAAATCGGAATCGGACGAAGGGCTGACCACGAAAGAGACGGCCGCCAACAGCTCGTATGGAAGCAACGAAACGAATCACAAAACCGTACCCAACGGATTCATGCGCCCCGGTTTGGGTGACATGCTGGACAGCCCCAGCATAAAGCGGCGCTCGCGGCACATCGCAAAGCTAAACATGGGACTCACCACGGATGACATTCACGTGTGCATCATGTGCATGCGCGCCATCATGAACAACAAGTACGGCTTCAACATGGTCATCCAGCACCGGGAAGCGATCAACTGCATCTCGCTCAGCCTGATCCACAAATCGCTGCGCACCAAGGCGCTGGTACTGGAGCTGCTGGCTGCCATCTGCCTGGTAAAGGGTGGACATGAAATCATCCTGTTCGCTTTTGACAACTTCAAGATAGTGTGCTCGGAGCAGCGCCGCTTTCAGACGCTGATGGAATACTTTATGAACTACGAGCTGTTTAACATAGACTTTATGGTGGCGTGCATGCAGTTCGTGAACATTGTCGTCCACTCGGTGGAGGACATGAACTACCGGGTGCACCTGCAGTACGAGTTTACAGCGCTCGGTTTGGACGAGTATCTGGAGAAGCTCCGGCTGACGGAATCGGAGGAGCTGCATGTGCAGATTTCCGCCTACCTGGACAATGTATTCGATGTGGCCGCCCTGATGGAGGACAGCGAAACGAAAACGGCGGCATTGGAGCGCGTGAACGAGCTGGAGGATGAGCTGGGCCGGGCACTCGACCAGGCGAGTGAAATCGAGCGGGAGGCCCTGTTTAAGATCGGCGAGCTCGAGGCGGAACTGAGCCGAACGCGTAACGAGCGAGACGACTTGTACAACAAGCAGCTGGTGGTCGAGGATGAAATCGTCAAACTAAAGCGAGCACTGAAACAGCACGAGCAGGAATCCCAAAGCAGACAGTCGATGCTGCTCGAGCTGGAAAACCTAACCAAAACACTTCCCAAAGGTACGTCCATCGCGGACGTATCGAATCTCCTGGCGAAGGGTGGCCTATCCGAGCTAAGTCCGACCGGTGCCAACGGTGGAGCTGGCTCGCAGCAGCAGCAGCAGCAGCAGCAGCAGCAGCAGGCACCACCGATACCACCACCTCCCGCCCCACCAATACCTCCCTCGGCAGCCAATGTTCCCATGCCGCCTCCACCACCCTGCCCACCGGCGCCACCAGGCGGACTGCTAAACGGAAGCAGCGAACCACCGAAAGCACCACCAAAACCGCCCACTTTCATTCCAGTGCCACCGCCGATGGGTGGACCGCACGGTGGTAACTTGCTGCACTGCACGGACGGTGCGATGACCATCAAGCGCAAGGTGCAGCCGAAATACAAACTTCCCACGCTCAATTGGGTTGCGCTGAAACCGAACCAGGTTCGGGGCACGATCTTCAACGAGCTGGACGACGAGAAGTTGCATCGGCAGATCGATTTTGTCGATTTCGAGGAGCGGTTCAAGATCGGTATGGGCGGCCCCGTCACCAACGGCAACTGTGATATGGACGGGCTGACGGCGTTCCCCAGCAAACGGTTTAAGAAGCCCGAGCACATTTCCCTGCTCGAACACACGAGATTGAGAAACATTGGTAAGTACAGGCAAAAACACACGAGATTATAGGACAGCTGTGTCAGTATTTTAACTAATCTTAATCTTGCTCCCTTTTTTGCAGCAATATCTCGAAGAAAGCTAGAAATGCCTGCGGAAACCGTTATCAAAGCGATCAACAATCTCGATCTCAAGCTCCTATCGCTGGAAAATGTGGAGCTGCTGCAGAAGATGACGCCAACCGACCAGGAGCAGAAGCTTTACAAAGAGTATGTGATAGAGAAGAAAGATCTGAACCAGTTGACCGAGGAGGACAAGTTCATGCTGCAATTGACCAAGGTCGAGCGAATCTCGTCGAAACTGTCGATCATGAACTACATCGGCAACTTCTTCGAATGCTGGCATCTCATTAGTCCGGTAAGCTGGGTTTTCGCCGCTCCACAGCGGACCGTTCCGCCGTATACTAACACTGCTGCTTTGGGCTCTCTCTACTTCCAGCAAGTGTACTCCATCATATCCGCATCCTCCTCTATCAAATCCTCAAAAAAGTTCCGCGCTGTGCTGGAGGTAATATTGGCGTTTGGCAACTATCTGAACAGCAGCAAGCGTGGCCCCGCCTACGGCTTTAAGCTACAGTCCCTCGACACCCTGCTCGACACCAAGTCCAACGATAAGCGCATGAGCCTGATGCACTACATAGTGGCCACTATACGCCAGAAGTTCCCCGAGCTGATGAACTTCGATACGGAGCTGTTCTGCATCGATAAGGCGGCCCAGGTATCGCTCGAGATGCTCATCTCCGACGTGAACGAACTGGAGAAGGGCATGGAGACGGTGCGCAAGGAAGCCGATTTGCGTGGCAAAGGAACGCAAAGCCACGTGTTGCGCGATTTTCTCGCCAACTCCGAGGAGAAGCTGAAGAAAATCAAATCCGACTGTAAAACGGCACAGGTATGTGCGAGCCTCACGCCTGATATACACCAACAGTCACGCATAACCGAGCATGATTTCTTCCATTGCAGGAATCATTCAAAGAGTGCATCGAATACTTTGGCGAATCATCACGGAATGCGGATGCAAATGCATTCTTCTCGTTGCTAGTCCGATTCGTGCGAGCATTCAAGGTATTGTAGAGTGTGTGTACACTTTTACACTTCAAATAACCAAATATCTATCACTCTCTCTCTCTCTCTCTCGAACGCGAACGCCAGACCTGTGATCAGGAAAACGAACAACGACGGCGGCTGGAGGCGGCTGCCCTACAGGCGTCTGCCAAAAAGGACGAAGAGGAGCAGGTAGTGCTGCGGAACAACAAAATTAATAATCAAAAGAAGCAACAGGTACGCCCATTGGCCGATGGTAACCCTATCCGATTATCCACTACCTTTCTGCAAAACCTAACCCACATGAACCGGGAACTGCAACACGTCTTGGGCGCGGGGACCTCTTTTGTAAGCTGATCAGCGGAGTCAGTGGGTTCTGTTCTTGCGAAGGACATAGCTTGGTGGGGAGTGTGTGTGTGCGTGTGTGTGTGTGTGTGTGTTTGTGTGTGCACTAATACGTTTTTATTATTTATGTATACTATTTTCCTGGCCTAAAATCTTCCGTTTACTACATAGTATGATAAGAAACGAGCGATCAATTTCCCTACTGTTTCTAGCTCCTAGTTATCTTTTCTCGGTTCTTGGTTATGTATAATCCCGTGTGCCTTTACATAACGATACATGGTGTCATCTTGCTAGCACTTTCTCTATGTACTATATTTTTGATCGTCTTAAAGCCATTAAAACTATTGTTAAATAAAAACGTAAATGAATGCTGTAGAAGGATGCTGATGGCTTGAAGGTCGATTAAAGGATGTACAACATAAAAATGTCAGCTGCGAAGACTGAATCAGCTACACCCATAGTAAGCGCCATGTCCGCCAAAGTGAAGCTAGTTGCATTTGATTGTCCTATAACTGTTTTCATGTGTTAAATATTTAGTAAAAGATAATAAGCATTTTCAATTAATCGTTCCCAATCATTGTACCATACAGTTACTATTTTGATTTCGAATCCCTTTTGGCGTTGGCTTCTAGCGTCATTTGTTATATATAAAGCTAACTTCCGACAGTAAAAGCTGTCACTAATAACTACAAGTCGGTGTGTTATATGTGCGCGTATAACAATCTCATTCATTACGTTTGCGGCTACGTACCTTGTAAAGTTTCCTGCATCCAACGCTGCTAAAAACCGTGCTCCGTCTGATGATGGCAATAAAAAATGTGTTTTTCAAACATTAAGTAGAATCATGCACCGTGGTTTAGTTGTGCTTCCTAAGCTTGGGAATATTTAAAAACAAACGTTTTCAGAATATTATTTCACATTCAGGTGGTTATGGTTGGTAAGCTTTACTCTTTTTATTTATTTAATTTTTGTTATTTTAATTCACGCTTGCGGGAATTGTGTGCACCACCACAATAATCTGCTCGCTTTACGCTCTGTGCACGGTCGGGGGCAGCATATTCGGTGTGGTAGAATGAAATTAGTAAAACACTTCGCACTGGTTTACTCTTTCCCTTTATTATTTCGCTATTAAAAACTATAATTTCTTCGCGTAATATAAGCATGCTATGCGCACTGTGCATGTAGACTGCAGTACACAAGCATTTCCCTGCCCGAAGAAGCAGCACTCGGTTACTTTCACCTAAAACACTTCAACGGCAATCAAGGCACTGATTGTGCCTGTGAGCACTGTGCCTGTGCACTGGCTGGGCGATAATCTTACGCCTCTCCCTAAACTCCTCTGTTACCGTATCGTACCTTACCTTGCAGGAAGCGGTAATCAACGAGCTTAAGCTGAAGGCTCACGCTGTGCGCGAGAAGAAGCTGCTGCAGCAGGACGAGGTGTACAACGGTGCGCTGGAAGACATTCTGCTGGGACTGAAGAACGAACCGTACCGGCGGGCGGATGCAGTGCGCCGGAGTCAACGGCGACGGATCGATAGTAACAGGCTGTCGCGAACGATGGAAGAGGTAGAAGTGTAGATCGGTGCAGTGTAACGAGCTCGAAAGCTGTAACAGATGTAAAATATTGTACCCCCTAAGCTACCCCACCACAACCCGTAAGACAGGTCTCTATCTCGGCGCGATGATTTTGTATATGATTTTAAGGCACTTTAACGGTTGTTCAGAACCTCAATTGTATCATATTCGTTACAGCTGTATATAAATGATTTTAAAGCATTAGTTTAGACAGGTTAGGAAGTGGCAAATACCATCGATGTTGTTTTTTTCTTCCTCTTCTTCTTCTTCTGTGTGGTTTGTTCCTATAATTTTACGTAAGGAATCCATATCATTTGGAGTGCGCAAGAAGTACTGTGGAGGGGTTTTTTTGTTGTAAATGTGCAGATGAGCCTAATAACGAATGACAATATTACTACAAAACACACATTCCATTCACTTAAATCGTTGCATTTAACAGGACGGGGGAAAACGTACACCAATTAAAGGCGGCAAGCTAAACGATGCAAGCACAAGTTTTATACGAAAACATTCTTTAACGTATCTGTAAAGGATTTCAAAGTTCGTGGGGAACGGTTTTTTGCCAGCGCTAGGATTGTTGTAGGGCATGCAGCGTGTAGGTACAGATATTCGAACGAACTTTGTGGTGATATTCATTTGCCAGCCAGGTGTGCAAAAGCCTTCGTAATGCTGCACAACAATAGAATGTAACACGAGCAAGGACTGATCGAAGCGGGGGGACGCTTTTCGAACATTTTTACACCGCAATCGCGCACAATCTTCCGCAAAGGAGAAATATTACCATTTGCGTCCACAGCGCTAGTGGGGCAGGGCAGTAGACAGTCGAGTAGGTCCACAATATCGTTGGTGCTTACTAAATTTTGAACTCTAAAAAGCCGACAGACAGATGAAGCATGTTGATATTGGTAGCGGTTTCGGAGGAATCGGTGGTCCAGACAAGTAACAGACCAACAGGCGAGGTATAATAGCTTTTCTCAAACTATTCTTGTAAACGACGGTTTGTAACACTTTTTCAAGCATTTGCGTCAATATATACACAAACGAAGTTGTATGCTGTTGTGCGTCCTATCTTTTACACGATAACCCGAACTGGATAATTCTTATCACCGGAGCAGACAGCTCAGCTTGTCGGCCTCGAAGACGTAACTGCCACTTATACAACAAGTCTTTATACAACTAGTGACTTTTGTTACTACCCGATTACTGCTCACTTACTGTAGACTAAAACGTTTCCAACACCGAATCGACGCTAGCGCCAGTGCCCAGATGCACAAAGTTAACCATCTCGCACGGCATCCGGTGGCTGAAGGAGCAATACTTATCGTCATTGAATCGTATCGAATAGTGCGTTTCCTTCACCCGAATTTCCAGCGTGAAAGGGTCACCGACACCGATGGGACACCCGCCAGAACGTTCCTCATCCTGCCAGCACTGGTTGACGTACGTGTTTCGTACCACCCTTCGCTCGCCCGGTCGAATGCTTAGGTGCAGCGCCGTATCATCTCGCGGATCAACTTCCGGTCCGTACTGAAGATTGACGTTAAATCTGTTTGGAGTGCAACGCGAGCAGTTGCAGTAGACTCTTTAGTGTTCGCGTACATTTGCATTGGTCCCTCCCAAAACCAACAAACCTGTCGCCCGTCAGTGTGCCTTGTATGATGAGTTTCTTTCCCGGCGGCAAACCACCGAGGATGGCACCGAGGCAAGGAATCTCCTGCAAACGCCGGTGTGAATTGTATGGATTTTAATCACAAACACGTTAGGGTGTGTGGGAAAAGGGGGGGTGTCTACTTACCGGACTGAACAATGGAAGCATCAGTGCCATGACGATTGTTTCCTATTTAACCTCACGCTAGCGAGTAACGACAATTCCGTCCACTGCCGTAGACAGCTGCATCGACACGGTTACTCGCTTGCGAAATTTTATCTAATCGATATGTGTTGCAAGGATTTAACCCTTATCACACGCATTTTGTCTTTTCTTTTATGTGCAAAGCAAGCTGATCCGTTTTCCTGAAGCTAGCACTCTTGCGATCGTGTCAAACAGGGGGTTTTGAATTTGTTATCGAAAGCGACCACTATCTTTGGAGTAATCGGGAATGATTCAGTGTGAGTGGGGGGTTCGGGCCGATAAGGGGTTGGCCCGAAACCGAACCAGTGCTGTGTGCCTTCGCAAATGCACCTAACCGATTCCGCTTTATCAAGCGCTAGGTGAAGGCAGCACTGCGTCGTGCATTCGGAGGGGGTGGCTCTCACACTGTCAAGCACATCGGCAACCATGGCACAGCTACCCGTGTACAATCCGGTAAGTGTTTGCTCTCTTTCTGTTTTAACTTTCCAGCAACTCCACTACTAAATTCCCATGTTCGATTTTTAGCCATCGCCCTTCCTTGGAATGCTTCCGGCCGGATTGGGGCTGTACCGAAAGATCACAATCCGCGGCCGAATGACTCACGACATGTAAGACACCCCCTGGGTTTTGCTGTGTGTCTTTGCTGCCGAGCGCGTGAAATAAGCTACAGAATTTTATTTTCAGGTTCAACATAAACCTGCAGACCGGACCCAACGTAGATCCGAGAGATGATGCGGCGTTACACATCAGCATTCGGCCGCGGGAAGGACTGATCGTGCGCAACACCTATCAATTCCACAGCTGGGGCGTTGAGGAACGGTTCGGCGGATGTCCGGTGCAGAAGCGGTCGTACTTCGACGTCAGCATTACGGTGAAACCGGACAGCTACGGGATTGCGGTGAACGGGTGCCATTTCTGTGACTTTAACCATCGGCTTCCGTACGCCTCGGTACGCTTCATACACACCGGTGTCGGGGCACAGATCGATGCCATCATAACAGAGTGAACACGGAGGGCGGGGAACTGTGTATTTGATTTAAAACCAAAAAGAAAGTATAATAATTTAAATTGTTACCCATTAATGTGAAGAAGGTTCTAAATTCCAATGCACGAAAGAATATCGATTCTTCATCTGAATCGCACTGATAAGTGGCATGGATTTTGGGCTGTATCAAACGGCCAACGGGGGCAGCATTTTGCGAAACAAAATCGCTTATCGTGATACCGTGCAGAAAGTAGGTGTAGCCTTATGATAGGCATCCGGTATCGATAAGACAACCCTCGTACAGGCGGATCAATGTGTCCTTTGCCAGACCCTAGCCCCAGAGATTAGCAGTAGTAGCAGCCGTCGTCGAGTGACATGGTTTATTTAGCAGCACAACCTTAAACGCTATGTTGGTACGGAGCACGCGACCGATGGTGCTCCCTACTCGGACGTGATGGCATCAACGTTTGCGCCTTCGCCAATGTGAATGAAGCGAATCGAAGCGTACGGCAGACGATGGTTAAAGTCACAGTAGTGTGCCCCGTTGACCGCAATGCCAAAGCTGTCCGGTTTCACCGTGATGGTCACGTCGAAGTAGGACCTCTTCTGCACCGGACAGCCGCCGAAGCGTTCCTCGATGCCCCAGCTGCGGAACTGGATGGAATTGCGGATGATAACGCCGTCGCGGGGTCGAATGCTGATGTGCAGCGCCGTGTCGTCGCGGGGGTTCGTGTTGGGTCCGGTCTGCAGGTTGATGTTGAACCTACAATCAAACGGTGGACGATGAGACCATGGCACACGCAAACATTGCCACACACTTACTGGTCATGAGTCATTTTGCCACGAATGGTAATTTTCCTATAGATTCCCAGCCCCGCTGGCATATGGGCCAGGAAGGGAGTTGGCTGCAAATTCGGCGAAAAGAAAATTTGTTTGAGTTGCATCTAAAGCAAATCGTTGCTCCACCACATACCGGATTAAACACGGGAAGTTGAGACATTGTTGCAGCGGACACTTCACTCCAAGGTGTGCACCGTTCGAACCGTGTGTGTGCGTCTGGGCGTTGCTTCGTGGAAACTAACGCCCAATCATTCATCGGCATAGATCGGACTGCATCGATGGCAGATACTCCTGGTGGCCAACGCACTGTTGATAAAGGGACTAAAACACTGACGATAAGATTGTTTTATCGGCCACCTTTGTCGCATGAGTCAGCTTGGACTGCTGCCTTCTCACGCACACACCTTGCGCTGAAGCTTGTGAAACGGTGTGTGGATAAACGTTTGTACGAAATGATGATGATTTTGAATTTAACGTTCGTTTCTCAATTCGAGGCGCTCTTCTTACACTTCCTAGTTTGTTCTTTCTTGGTGCCGGAACCGTTGGTCGGTGATGATTTGTCCCTTCTAAAGGTTAGCTATTTGTAATTTCAGGAAGCAGGTACACTCGTTCAGTCACGTATCCAAATAAGTGTTATATCAGCTATATCATATAAACTAGCTTATATAATCAGGAATTAGGCGCTTCTTTTCATTATCAGCTCCGCCCGAAAGCCCATTTTATCTAATCAATCCTTTTTTTGGCTAATCTGTCGAATCTAAAATTCATCTAGGAACTATACCATCCACCCATGGTCAGATACGAACTAATCCTCACATCCATCCTGTGGAGTTTATGCTTTCTTTGTATTTCGTTTAACACTAGCACGTAACGGCATAACATTTGCAACATAGATGGAGTGTTGTTTAAGCATTTATTCCAACTTTTCTTGCAAGCAACAAGCACATAAAGTTGCGCGAAATCATTAAAAATGTTATTATTATTACGGTTTTGTTTCATCTGACCAAACTGTCATACGACCATTTGCCACTGTGCAGAGCAGTATCATAACCGCACAACAGAGGGCGCCACCGATGAAATTAGTTCCGATTCCGAACAACACCGTTGCGATTGGCGGTAAACGTATTGAAATATGTAGATCCAAATTGTGCACCTGTCTCAACTGACTTTAGCAAGGAATTCAACTTAAGTGATACCGTCTCCTGATGAAACAATCTTGGCTAAGCTTTCTTTTTTTGTGATTCAGTGGCATATCAAGCACCTAGGCACATTGGGAATTGGTGGTCCACGCCAGATTGTATCTGCTAACCAGCTCATGGCCCTTACAATAGAACAAACTTCCCCGAGGGTCCGATACGCCCTAACCCTAACACGACGACGACAGTGAGCTAGGCGGAATATTTCATGCTAAATACATAAATGTTACAAAGATACAGCTTAACTCCCATCTTTTCTATCTGCAAAGATTTAACTTCGAATGTTGCCTAGTAAATAAAAATGAAAACTTGTCCTCAAATCAGCGTTTTTGTCGTCGTCTATAGACTCCGATCTTGAAGCAAAGTGTTTTCTTGCTAATATTGCCGGAAGAGAACAAAAGAAAACGTTAGTGTTAGGTGATTGGTTTAAAACGACGATATCACCACGATCGACACTGTTAAGTGGTATGGATCTCAGCAATGATCCATGGTTCGATGTTTGTACCAATGAAGTGTCGATCACCAAGAACTTCTCTAGGAATTGCTACTGCCCATTAATTATTTTTTTAACTAAAAGCATTACACATTTATTCACTAGTCGTTTCTAGACATCTTAATCCCTTACCTTACCGAAAACACACCGTTGCACAAACCATAACTTAGACACGACAATGAATAGAAACAAACCATTGGCCAAGCATATTTGATTGTCACCATATACAGTCCTTAACACAGCTATACGAACACCTGGCTTTGAAGAGTACAAAAAGAACTAGAAGCGAGCGAGCTAAAATTGGTGTTCAAGAAAGTTATAAAAAATGGAACACTATGGAACGTTAAAAATTCCTCCACATAACATAACCGATACGATCGCTAACGGAAATGATTTTCATCTCGGCCAATCTAATGGTTTTCAACGAGCTTAACAAACCCATTCTTAACGTAAATATACTTTTTTGTATCATTTTATTACACTTGACTTGTATGACTTAAGGCATTTTGAAAAACCTTTCCAAACATGTTGTTGCTACGGGAACAACAATGGACGCAAAACGTCCCCGTTGGTGAACCGGCCACGCGAAGGTATGGCCGATTCGGAAAAGGAGTCGCGCACCTTCCTTCGGGCGTTGAATCGACGGATGCAACGTACCTCGCACAGGTCAGACAAGTGGCTTCATTCCCGGATTACCGGGAGATCTTCCAAAGGTGGACCTGATGGGAGGGGCGGTCGCGATTCTTCCAATTCCTCCGACGGAGCAGTTGGTACTACTAGAGCACCGGCCCGAATTCCGTAGGGAGGACGAGGTCGAATCTTCCGCTGACCAACACCTGGACGCTGGCTTCTCTCCTAGCTTCCGACGAAGTGGTAGACACCGCTGAGGTGTCGGATCCGGTCTTCGGAGGGGAACAAGGGGAGATTTCCGGAGGCTTCTCACAGTCACGATTCCTAGTAATTTCCGTTGGAGTGGTAGACACCGCTAAGGGGTCGAATCCGTTCTCCGGAGGGAAGGATTATTTCGGATTCGAAAAGAACCCTGAAACTCTTACGAAGTGTTCGGTTCGCCGGTTAAGAATTGTGTCCTCTTTATTGAATAAGTTGATTTCTTATATACTAATTTTGGGGTACCTTAGAACGCGACGAAATATCATTCTTTCTTGTTTAACTATTTCCTTTCCAGCTTGTGTTTACGTATCCTTTATGCTAAAGTTTAACTCACTATCATGGTCGCAAACCACCAGTTCAAACCCATGCTTTAATGTTTGTTCATTGATCGGGAACACTTGCGTTTCACATAAGGTAAACATTCATCGCGCTGGACGCACTTGCCGTTTGTCACATGCTGTAATGTAAACGTTAATCGCGCTGAACGCGTATGTTGAGGCGCGCATTGTTCTGTAAACATTCTCGATGCTCTAGCACCGCGCTTAAGGCGTTGTGTACGCCACACTGTATCGTAAACATTGGTCACGCGCTGCTTATGCCTTATCCGCGCTGATTTGCTGCCTAAGCTGAAATCTTCTCGGTGCGTGGGACGTTCTATCGAAAGAATTGTTTCTTTCATGCAACATGTTCAATCAAGATTTGGTTTGATTATGCCCAAGGTTACCTTCCTTTTTTTCTAACGCTGTCGCGTTCGCAACAAAACATGTGTTAGTGTCGAAAAAGTGAGTCCCTACAAGCCTGTGCTTTTGGAAGATCGTAGATCGACTGGGTGTCGAACGATAACTGAACTCTTGTAGCAGCGCGAAAAGGCTGCATAAAATGTTCTTACCTGTGATGTTTAAAACTGTTTGGTTGATACTACGTGAACTCAATTGTGAACATTGCCTGCTTAATGTAGACAACGTCCCGTCCTGCTATGCTCTCTCTCTCTCTCTCTCACTTTCTCTCCCTCTCTCTCCCTCTCACACACAGTATGTGTTAGTAATCCACTGTTAATGGCAAGCGTTGTTAGATAAGCTTTAATACTCAGTTAGTCTCCATTATACCAAGTGACAATCGTGAAATAATGTTTAAAGTGATGGTGACACAATGTACACGTAAAACAACACATATCTTTCCACGGTTTATTCATAAAAAACACTAATTTTACATGAATAATTGAATTTTAGTGAGCGGGCAAAGAATTGCGGAAAAGTTGCACCAGCTAGAACGAGAGAAAAAAAGTAAAAGATTATTCGTTACGCACTTAGAGACATAGCTGTGAACAGGGACAGGTATGGGCATTTCTTGTGCCCGTGGTGTCCAAGCGACAGGAATTTTCAGTGTTAAAATTTACCACCCGGAGGTTCTCCAGGTTACGCAAGGCTTGTAAATAAGGCTTGTAAAGACGGATCTTTGCTAAGCCTAGCTCAGTTAAGCAAACGTCTTGCAGTGATCATCTATCTAGATCCTCTATTTTAATGTCACACCTGACTATATTTAGCTTGAGTAGCATATTAGTATTTGTGTAAAAGATCAACGAGCCTGGGCGTCTTCATTGGAGACCCCGACATCAGATCTTGCTGGTTCGATTTAAAAAAAAAGCGTCCAATCGTAAGGCCTCAGTCAGCCAAGTGAATACGGAAGTGCCTGCGACGAATATCGCCGTACTCATGCTATCTAGTCGCAGCAACTGGCGAAGTATCGCAGAAGCGACCAGGACTATCAGTTGGTTTTAGCCGGTAAGAAATCGTAATACTGGCTCCTTATGATTGGTTTCCACCACAGTAAAAAAGCCTCGGACAGCACCCAGAAAAAGACATCCTACGCCTAGGGTCATGATTCAGATTTTCTGCAGTATTTCCCAAGGACCGAATATGCTTTTTAACATTCAAATTAATGGAAACAGGAAGGAGTGTGGAGGACTCGAATGATGCCTGCAACAAGCAGTAATAGTTAGGCTTACCTCATCAAACTTTTGCACGCTGGCCTCCCTTTGATTGATGTCGGCCAAAATGTTAAGGAATGCAGGGTCCGTACCGATACTGAAAATGGTGCATCACAAAACAGATATTTCAATGATCGATCCTCTCGTCGTGCTTGCCTTTTTCTTCTGTTTTGTTTTACCTTTGTAAAATTTGCAGCGAATTGGTGGTCAACCAACGATTGAATGCTTCGTACCCGATGGCAGAGTTGCGATAAACGGCCGACAGTATGAACTCCCATTCGCCTGGATTCTCGTTGGTAAGGATCGAGTTGAGCAGTTCGTCCAAAAACTGTTCATTCTCCGAACAGGCCAGCGCCTCGATCGTGTTTAACCGCTCACCGACGTCGGTCACCGTCTGCAAACGAGCCCACACAGTCTCTAGCTGTGCCGTGCTGGCGATCGTTGCGCCTCCACAGTAAACGCTGTCCCTGATGTACGACGGCAACAGTACCGTTCCGGCCAGATCGCTCACCATCCGGGACAGCGCTTCAGTGCGACACTCGAGCGATCCCGATCGACAGCTCCACTCGATGACGGTGCGGCGCAGCTGCTGCGTTTCGTGAGGATCGGTTGGCGACGCATCAAAGCCAACGGCGTTGAACACGTTCGTGGTAAGCGTGGTTACAAAACGCTGTGGAAGAAAGGTTTCGTTTGCCCACAGTTCGCTGGTTCGGTGGTTTAGGGTTACTTACCGAAAACGCTTCAAATGCCGATCGGTCCACGATCAGTGCGTCGCGCAACACTCCAAGATTATCGTTGGCGAAGGCCACGGTCCACGGTATGGCGTCGGTTTCGCTCGCGGCATACGATAGCAACCCGTACATGGTGCCAGCTGCTACGCGCCCACTGTAGTACAGCTTGAAACAATCGTCCAGCAGCTGGCCGCGAGAGACCGGTGACACGACCGATGGGTCTTCCTTCAGCCGACTGATCAAACGCATCCACAGAGCCTCGTCGTAGTTAACGCGATAGTATCCGGTTTGCTGCGGGTTCACTAAAAGGAAGCCGCCGGCCGGCAACTCGGCCTCCTCCAGCGACACCTGCGAAGTGCCCTGAGGCATCCAAAACTTCTTCGCCACGCCAGGTGTGATTTCGTACGTGATCGGTATCCACCAGGTGCGGTTGCTGTCGATCGTCGACTCGGGATACAGGAAGTGCTGCTGGGAGAAGGTCAATTCGCCATCCTGCATTTTGACCGTGACCAGAGGATATCCCGATTGGTAGATCCACGGTTTCATGACCGTTGCTACATCGAGACTAAGCGGTAGCGCGGCCTCTTCCCGTACACTGTTCTCGAGACTCGCGAACAGATCATCCGGTGTGACCGATCGGCCTTTGCTGGAGGAGGAGAGAAAGAAAGCCAACTTCATGAGCCGATCCTCGAAACCATCCCCCCCCCCCCCCCCCCCCCCGGAGAACGTACTTGGCGCTGATGTACCGACGCATTCCCTTCTGAAACGCCCGCTCGCCGAAAGCGTAGTGGAACATGCGGAACACGCTGCCACCCTTCTGGTAGGAGATGATGTCAAACATACGGCCGATATCGACGGGTCGCTGCACGTCGTACGAGATGGGCCGCACGCTGATGTCAGCGTCCAGCAGCAGTGCCGTTTGGAGCGCTTCGATGGTAAACTTTTCCATAAATCTAATATTCGGCTCCAGCTAATCGTAGGGGAAAAAAGCCCGAACCAGGACGATATTGTACCAGACCTAGATTAGATTGCGCAAGAACCGCGTACGGTTAAGATCTTACCATGCTGCTAAGATAATACTCGTAAAAGGTGGCGAAACCTTCGCTCAGTGCCAGATCCGACCACCAGTGCGGTGTCAGCAGATTGCCCAGGAATTGGTGCACAAACTCGTGAACAATGGTCGCGATGACGTTCTCTTTATCGCGGTTCGTGTTCGCCGCCTCATCGTACAGCAGATACCGCTCCTCGTAGATGACTAAGCCCCAGTTTTCCATAGCAGCGAAGTAAAAGTCCGGCACGGCCAGCTGATCCAGTTTGGGCAGGTCGTACGTCTGGTTGAAGTACTGCTCTACCGCGCGAATAACGATGCCACCGAGCTCCAGCCCGTACGTTTGCGCCCTGTCCGATGCGGTTGGCGGTGCAATGAGCTCCATCCGGAGGTTGGTCGGCGGTGCCGGCAGCGACAACCGTGTGCTGGCAAATTCGTCCGTAATGGCAAACGCCACCAGGTAGGTGGACATGCTGGGTGTCGTGTGGAACCGGGTTTGCTTCAGTCCATTTCCACTGAGCCAGGGACGGGGAAGGAAGTTAGTCGGTCGGAAAGAAAGCGCGTTGGGGCACATACTTACATTATCGAAACCGACTTAACCGGCATGTTGGAGTAAACCTTCGTCCCAACGCCGCTGGTGATGCTTATGGTGAAGGTGGCCCGTATTCCTGGCTCGTCATAGCACGGGAACGCCGTGCGTGCATCGACCGGCTGGAACTGTGTAACGGCGGCATATCTCACCTCGTTCCCAACACCGTACGATGTCCAGTAAAATCCACCAACATCGCTACGAAGTGTGTTTTCGAACCGGACCATTAGCTGGTAGATGCCCGGCTGCAGTTCCGTCCCCATCCGGATGGTGAGCGTGTCCAGCTCCGGGTCCTGCTCGGTTGTCACAATCGGCACATTCAACTGGTTGGAGTTTCGTACCTCTATCTGCACCAGCGTACTGCGCAACGAATGCAGCACAATCGACCGGGTAGCCTGTCGAACGCGCACCCTTATCACGACCGTGCCCGAGTAGCTAAAGTCCTGCGCGTGTATGTTGGAGCTAAGCTCCAGCGTGTAGCTCTCCGGGAAGGTGTCGTTGGGCAGTCGGTACGGTGACAGCTCCTTCGCATTTCCTCTTTCACTGAACTTTTCGTACCGGAGCAGATGCAGTTTGCTGCGATCGAGGCGTCCCGGTTGCGAGTGACGGTCAACCGACGCCGTTATTGTAGCTTGGGCCCACAGTGCGGCTGGAGCGAACGCGCACACCAGCAGCAAGGACAGTGCAGCGTTGTTGGAAACCATTATGGTGGTTCCGAAAACGGTTGGTCACGTGCAGGCAAGCGAGCGGCAAGTGCGGTAGTGATCCCGCGGACTGAATCCCTTCCCGGCAGTGCATTGATGTTTTATGCGGCAGTAGGACAATCGGCCACAGCATTCTCACGAGCGAGCGGTTGTAAAGTTAAACCGCCTTATCAGTACGCACAGTGCCAAACAATGCGAATCGATTAGGTCACTGTGATCGATAGCATCACACAATCTGGTCTGTGGCGGGCGGGACACACAAGACCGGCAGAAATTTTGCGGCCACATCCGTCCACTAATAGCACAATCAATGACGAAAGCAAACCTATTCATGTAACATTTCGCTTTATTCTACTTCTGATAGCATATCAATAATCGTACCCTAATCATCTCGATTCCGGAGCTCCTGGATTCAGGAAGGGAAAACAATAACCCGCTCCCCCTTCCTCTCCGCTGGTTGCCACTTCCCCATGCCCCCTCCCCCCGATGAGTCACGCGATGAGTGATTATCCCAGTAGATGGACCGCGATCGTGACCAGCAGTGCCGCTATCGAAAGCCCGATCGTTGCTGCACCACCATCGTCGTCGGTCGTCGTTTGTACCGTCGTCGTCGTTACGGTGGTGGTTGGGGCAGGCGTCGTAGTGGTGGTAGTGGCCCCGGCACCCGTAGTAGTAGACTGGGTAGCGACCGTCGTCGTTGGCGGTGCGTCGGTTGTGGTGTTCGGGATGTCCGTCACAAACTCGCTCAAGAAGTTGGTCAACATGAGCCCCTCGAAACCGTTCACCCAGTCCAGGTTGGATTGGGCCGTGTTGCGCAGGTTGGTCGCCGTCTGGCTAGTGATGCGGCTACCCAGGGCAGTGAGGAGAGTATTTAACTGTGGAGAGGGAAGCAGAAGGATACAATTAATGTCATTGACTGACTGGCTGAGTGCGCCCTGCACCGATTACGCACCTTGTTCATTTCTGCCTCGTTGTTGGTGCGCGAAGCAATGGCGGACAGAGCGGAATTGAGCGTGGACGTGGACAGAATGCTAACAAACTCATTCACCACGGCAGGATCCATCAGGTACTCGATCAGTGCGTCGACACCGACTCGACTGCCAGAGTAGACGGCCTGCACCACACGGCGCCGTTCGTCCGCGCGGTAGTTGATCTCCACACCGGTTCCCGTTCCGAGGGCAGTGGATAGGAAGGACGTCAGGAACTCCTTGTTGGTGGAGCATCCGAGCGCATCGATAAGCGCGGTACGCTCGGCCAGATTTTTCGAGTCCATCATTTTGCGGTACAGATACTGGTACTCGGCCGCACCGGTCGTGCGCATACCGTAGCAGTACGTGACGGTGGCAATGTCGGGATGTACGGCTGGTCCCGTGCCCGATGCCTCGGCCCTCAGCAGGGCGCCCGTCCGCTCCAGACAGTCCTTGTAGCCCAACGAGCAGGCCCAGCTGGTGATCGTCTGCACGAGGTACTTGTGCAGCAGTGAATCGTTCGGCGATACCACGTCGATCGTCAACAGTCCGTACAGTTCTTCGATCAGAGCGTCCACGAATAGGATGAAATCGTGGTAATTCTCCGTACCGCGGAGACGGCTGTTGAAGTAGGACAGGGCAACGTTCGCTGCCGCCCACGGCGCATACTCCCGCTCACCGCGCAGGTACGTCATCAGACGGAGGGCGACGCGCAGGTCAAGGCGGCCGGACCGTGCCAGCCAGTAGGCGTCATCGATCAGCTGCGCCCGGTTGAGCCGGTGCACGGCGGCAAAGTTGTCGATCAGCGCGTTCGTGATGAGCTCCCAGTTGCGATCGTCGTAGTTGACGCGGTAGTAGCCGACCTGCTGCTTGTTGAAAATGAGCCACTCGGTGGCGGGCACGGTCGTCGCGATGCGGGCCGCCTTGGTGGCGAGCCACTGGAAGTCGTCGAACTCGTTGAAATCGGCCCGGGCCTGCTGGACGTAGTTGTACGGAATCATCCAGACGTTGGTGTTGGGCACCTTGCGGTCGGAGTAGAAGCGCTCCTGCGAGATGATCACGTCTCCCGTGTCGTACGATCGCCGCACGGACAGTACCGGGTAGCCTGCCTCGTTGGCCCAGGTGCGCATAATCTGGGCTACGGTCACGCCGTTCGGAAGCACATCCTTGCCCTCGATCGCGCTCTGGAGTGCGGTGTACAGCTGCTCATCCACCGCCACACTCAGGGCTCGGTCGTTAAGGTAGGTGTTCAGACCGGCCTTCCAGTTCTCTTCGCCAAGCACGTGGCGCATCATGTTCAGCACGCTGCCCGCTACAATGGTCCACAAAGTTAGAGTCGTGTGCGGCTTTCTCCAACACGGTCTCCGGGGGGGTATACTTACACTTCGGATAGGCGACACGATCGAACAGCGCCGAAATTTCACCGGGAGTAGCCGCATTCCAGTTCATCGGGCGGGTGGAGGCCAGACCGTCCGGAACCATCGCGGCCTGGATGACCTGCGTGTTGAACAGCTCCCAGTACTCCGCCTCTGGGTAGGCCAGATGGGCGGCATAGAATTCGTAGAGCGTGGCGAAGCCTTCGTTCAGCCAGATGTATTCCCACCATTCGGGAGTTACCAGATCACCGAACCACTGATGCGCGTACTCGTGCGCAATCGTCGTCGCAATGTTCGTTTTTGTGCGATAAGTCGAAACTGCGGGATCGAACAATAAGAGCTGTTCCCTGCAATTAACCGAAATCCAATCGAAAGATAACGAGGTGTAAAGCAATCGTACGCTATTGTGGATGGTTTCTGCTCGCTCGCCGCTAATCGCTTTATCGCCGATTGCATCAACGTTTATAATGGCTCATTGATGATGGTGCTGCCCGAGTGTATTGGACCGGTGCCGGCAGGATCAATGCGAAAAAAAACACGCCCGAGGATAGCGAGCGTCATATGAGCCGTACGGCACTGACTTACCTGTACGTCACCAGGCCCCAATTTTCCATCGCACCGGCGGCAAAGTCTGGCACCGCGATTTGGTTCAGCGTCGGCATGTACGTGCTGTACGGGATGCCCAGATGCTCGTCCAGCACCTTCAGGATCTTCACACCAGCTTCCAGCGCGAACGTTGCCTGCTGGAAAGCATTCGGACGCACGTACACGCGCTGCGTGCCATCGATCCGGTACAGGAAGTCCGACACAACGAACGCCAACAGGTAGGAGGACATGATCGGCGTCTTGTCGAACACCGTGGTGCGCATGCCGTCCGCATCGCTCCTTCGATTTTCCCTCATGTTCGATATGGCACTGTAGGTAATGCTGTGCGTGAGCGACACGGTGAACGTTGCCTTCAGCGCTGGCTCGTCGTAGCAGGGGAATGCCATGCGGGCGCTGGTCGATTCAAACTGCGTCGTCGCTAGGTATCTGTCGGCGAAGGTAAATGGACGGGAGAGAGAGATCATTCTACCGTTCCTAGTATACCTTCCCTGCTGCTGGAGACAGACACCGGGCTAATACTAACCTTCGCTCGCCACTGTCCGCCACGTACGACGACACGTAGAACCCGTCATCGTTGGTCGCGAGCTGTCCCACGAACGAGACCTCCAGCCAGAAGAAGCCCGGCTGTAGGATGTTGGGACTCGTGAACGTAATATGCTCGATGGTGGTGTTCGTGCTGTACGTGGCGTCTCCGATCAGTACCGGAGCGCCGGTTACGCCATTGGGCAAAGAGGAGATCCGGGCCGACGAGATCACTAGGCCGCGAGTATGCAACACCAGCTGGTCCGTCGTTTCCAGCACCTGCAGCTGGATCGCCACAGAACCACTGAACTGTCGCTCGTTGCGATGGATCTCCGTAGTCAAATGAAGATCGTAATGGATCGGAACGGACGTTTTCGGCAGACGGTAGGCTTCGTTCACCGGCTGCGCCGGAACGATACCGACGAAGTTTCCATCACTGTCCTGCTCACTGGCCGCCAGCAGCGGTTCGTCCTCGTACAGGCCACTGCTACTCTTGAACGGAGGTCTTTCGGCTCGCGCGAACCGACTGTCCGCGGCGAACAGGCAACACAACAGGCCTACCGTCACTGCTAGGATCTTCGATCGCACCATAGTTTCAGACTTTTCTCACGGCTGCACCGCCTGTAGCTATCCGCTGGCAGACTCGGTGGTGCACTAATCGGCGCTTTTCCCCGAGCAAATGCTTTAATACCCTGTGCCGTACCGTTACGATTAACGCGCGACGCCTCTCAACAACCTTCTCACCCTCTATCGTTCTATCTGACTCTGGGTTCTCGCTAATAACCGGCCGCCGCGACATCTATTGACAGCAGTAGGCAGGTGTATATCAGTGGGACGATAACACGATAAGATAATCGCCGATGGTCGTAATTCTTTATAGCCATTTAGCTGGATCTCGTACACATAACGCCCTGTCCTTGTCTCGACCTACAGAAATGCCTGACTTACCTCTGCATCAACAAGCGCAACAGTATTAGCTGATATTGGTGCGATAATACCTGTGATGATCATAAAAATAGGGTCGGCAGCATAGTATAGCCTGAGCCTGGCTGATCTGTACATTTCTCTTGGTACAATCAGCATGTGACAGCGCGAACATCACAGGCCACAAGATGCGGTTCACCCCCGCCGTGAGTGATCTTGGACCACGTTTGTCTCGTGTGTTTTGGCCTCCGTTCGATATAGCTTTTATGCTGCCATGCTTCCAATGTTGGAGCTAATGGCACACATCATGTTCACAAATCATTCCACATCTCGTTTGGCTTCTGACAGTTGCATCACTATACGATGGATTAGATTAGATTAACAATCTTATCGGGTCGACCAGCATCGGGTACGGATTGAATGACTTCTGTACGGGTAAATCGACTATTTAACCACCGAATGGAATGGCGTATGCGAAGCAGTACTGTTTCCTTCACATGTGACCGGGTGTAATCGATTACAGTGCAAAAAAGGAGCTTTATCACACCATATGACCACCGATTCGAAAAAAAAGCTTCATCATTCATCCTGCGTTGGAGCGTTTCCCATTGATCTCTGCATCCAGGTTTAGCGGAGTGTAAACAAGAAGCTGTGATGGTGTCACCGTGTGTTATGGAGGCATATTCAGATCTGAGAAAGGATGACTGCTAGGTATCGAAGAAGGTAATCTCCTTCCATAGCCTCATTGGTTCAGAGCGGGGTTCTCCAAATTATTAGGCCCTCCCCTATCTTCAAGCCTGTCCCTAAGCTTGCCCAGCGACAATGTGTGCGAAAGAGAAAGTGTATGGCCGGGAGGAAGTTTGTCTGCCCTGTTCGCGCCTTGACTGCTGCTCCAAATTCAGGCTAATGATTACCTGAAGGACAACTTCAAAAAAGGGCTAAATGATTTGTGTGAAATCTACGAGCTGTACGATGATCTCACCACCGTGCAGCGAATTAGACTCGCCAGTCTACGGTGGGCTGGTCATGTCATGAGAATGACACCGGACGACCCAGCCCATAAAGTCCATTTTGGCCGTCCACACGGACAGAGGAGACGTGGTAGGCCCAAATTGAGATGGAGATGGATGGTGTTGATGCATCCGCCAGAACGGCCGAGATAATGGATTGGCGACGAAAGCGCCGGGCCCTGAGTGGTATCGAGTATTCTTGAAACAGACTAAGACCGCAAAGCGGTTGTAGCGCCGGATAAGTAAGTATTGAAACCGGTAGTGTAACCGGAGGACAGCGGCGGTGGTCTCCCACGACAGGACTGGGGTTCAAATCCCATTCGGACCCGCTTCCCCATAGCACGATTGACTATCCAGCTACGGGTAAAATCAAGTCACACAGAAGACAAGCAATGGCATGCCCATACCTCTCGAGGCTGTAGTGCCAAATAAGCAGAAGAAGAAGTCAACCATCAACGCGAGAATCAAATTAAGTTTGACGGTTGTTCCACCCAATGCGACCTGCCTTCTCAAATGTTTGGAGATCCCTGGTTGTGCACCTCGTTCCTACCTACTTGTTCCTGCTCACAGTCGAACACCGTTCCTATGAGATGGGTTTGGGCATCCTGATGGAAAACTCTTCACTAATTTGAAGCCTTGTGTATGGTCGCGTTCAACGCTAATGAGCTCTTTTCAGGCTCTTGAGAATCCCGGGGTTCAAATCCCATCCGGACCGCCGACCCGTACGTTGGGTTGACTACTTTGTTACTGTTAAAATGAAGTCACAGAAAGCCAGAAATGGCAGGCCGAGACCTCTCGAGGTTTGTAGTGCCAAGGAAGAAGAAGTACAATAACGCTATTTCTATATGTTTATGCTATGCTACCTCTAAGAGCTCTACATTAAAGGCATTTATCAATTCCATACACCTCTTAATTCACTGAGCATACCATACCTTAGAGGCATTCCAGGTATCTTACAATGTATGCAGTGCAGTTCAATGCATAAGGCCGAGATCTTTAAAGCTTGGTAGTGCCAAAGAAGAAGAAGAGCAGTGCAGTTGTGTGTCAACTACTTCACAAAACTACACACTCTTATCTCTAGGTCACCAATGTGTTAAGTGACCAATTTCTTCCTGGAGTAAGGATTACACGACTATACCTGTTCTTACAACTTCGCATGAAAACCGGTGGCATATCGGTGGGGGAATAGGAGAACCGTTCGTAGTACTTTCCTCACTTACTTATCAGGCGCTACAACCGATTCGCGGTCTTGGCCTGCTGCAATTATCGTTCTTAGTAGTGATGAGAGTTTTCTCAGTTTGTGGCAAAACAAAAGCAGCCATTGGTTTGTGATTTGATAGCCTCACCTCAGAGGTATAAAAGCGAGATATTCTGCTAAGAGGTTGTAGTTGTTGCTGATTGTTTGAATGGGAAGGATTGTCTAATACTTAGCTAAACTCTCCTCAGCTCCTCTCCTCATCAGCTTATCATAGGTACCAGCCCTGCCTGTCCTGCCCAGTATCCTAGGTTATCATAGTTACCAGCCCTGCCTGTCCACACCGTTGTCCCTAATCCACACCGTTGGTTGTAAACCTAATCTTAAACCTGATCACCATTGGACCATTTGTTCATATCACATCCCTTCGTTCATAACAAAAACGCTTGTACAAATATGCATTTATGTATGATCACGCACATTAACGATGGTTTGCTGCCAGACTGCAGTCACGTTTCGCAAGATATCCAGTAGCGGACTTCACGGTAGGAACAGCAACAGCAACAACTTCGTCCCCGGTTAGCAGATGCAACATGGCTGGAGTTCCCAACTTCCTTTTCGCTTAGGACTTCAGAAGCCTCCGTATGGCACTTTACCCGATCTAGGCCTACAACCAGTTCAATCCCTGTCCTTCTCTATGCCTTAAGGTCAATCAGCAAAATCAAAACATTTCCTTTTCGTAACCCATTTCTCTGCTGTCTTACGTAGTATAAAGTCTTTACGTTTACCTCGCCCCAATGACCCCATTTCTATGACGCCGATCCACTGTGCGATAACTCCGATGTCCTATACGCTCTGAGTCTTTTCTTTCCGTTTGGAATTTGTTTTCGTGCCCAAGTGCTCTTGTGTTTGCCGTTGTGATATGTATAATACAACCATTCCAACAAAGATAGACCGCATCAGCAACCTCTTAACTTTGATCGATATAATCGAGTTTATATTTGTTTTAAATATAATAATCATTTAAAGAGAAAAATATGAAAACTTCATGCGAAAGGTGCGTTAAGGTTTCCAATGATTTATTACTCTAATTCCACGCACAATGCACGCCGCTATCCTGCACTGCTGCAAAGTACAGCCGGCGCTAGCATTTAATAGTACTCCTCACAAATGTAGGGCTTGGAAGTTACCGTCGAGAAGCAGTTATTCTTATGCCAGGTGCCGGACGAGCTCAGGCTGATGCAGGTTGGTTTATTTAAAATTAACGACTCCGGTGCCGTCTGTACCGGCAGGTCCGTAGTAATCCACGTCAGCTGGAAGTTCGACGCACCCAAGTTGGTAGCCCCAATCCAGTACCGGGTATTCGGTGAGATAGCGTCTGCAAATAAAATGCGTGTGTGTGTGTGTGTCTTGAGGATGAGTACGCTTCGATCGCTAGTTACTATTTCCAATGTGCACTATTTACCAAGCATCGCTTCCAAAAACTTCTGCTCCTCTTCGCTCTCTATTGTGGCCAATCCTTTACCCTCGGCGATGCAGTTCCGCCAGGCGCGAAAGAACGATCCAACGCCCCGCGTACCGATGGTGTACTTCTTCTTTTTCACGGCAAAGTCGGTCGGCAACAAGATGCGCCCTGCTCGCTCGATCGGTTTGTCCTCTGCACCGCCTGCGAACAAGAAGCAAAGTTGGTTTAGGAGTGGAAATGGACGGACACACCGTTGATGTTGGCCGGATCGCTACCGATTGGGGTGTTTAGTTTCGCTACGCTGTCCTCCGGCTTGGGCAGACTGTCGTCGGCTGTCGGTAGGGCTAGCGAGAAGCTAATGCAAGTCGCGAGAAGCAACACCACCGCGAGCGTTTCCTTGGTGACGAACATTATTTTGATCCTGGCCGAAATCTGAACAGCTGAAATTCAAGTTGGCACTGAAAAGCCGTTGCAATGATGCACCTTCTTATATAAGCGCTGGGGACCTCTCTGTGTCCCCAGAGAGAGAGAGAGAGAGAGAGAGAGATAGAGAGAGAGAGAGAGGGTCAAACGAAAAAAAAACACCCATCAACGAAAAGAACTGGTTCCTTCTTGGCAATTCTCAAATTCCGGCTGATTCGAGGTTGATTTTTACAACAACAGAAAAGAAGCACATAAAGCAATGAGGAAAATCAATTCTTTAGAAGCTTTAATGAAGAAACTGTTTATTGAAGTTGATCATGGACCTGGAACTTGAACTTGAACTTATGGGCAAAAAAAATCTGCGATGCATAAATTTGTCTATAAAATTTATAGCATTTGTGGTTTTGTGGTAGGAGTTTTAAAAATTTTAATTTTGCTGTATTTAAACATGCAACTCGCACGTGTTCAAACGATTTAAGGCTAATTCCTTCAAAGTGTACGATCGCCTTAAAACTGCACTTGCACGGTCACAGCAACTTTCTCGTTTTGGAGCCTTTTGTAGATAAAAGCATTCTTCGATGAATGTTTGGTTTAGCTGTAAATGCTTTTTTATCTAAATTCTCCATCCTCAGTCGCTGGTGAACCGACCGAACCAATACCCGGTTCTTACTGCATCGCGAGGTCAATGGTCCTTATTACGATTGTCCTGATCCCGTCTTGGGGGCATGTGTTGGGGTTGGGTTGCGGTTGCTCTCACTTACAGCACACTGTCCTTGTCCTTCGCATTATGCGATTCGGACTGTGCGTTCCCCAAAATCTGGTTCTGCATTTCCGCAAAACGATCGGAAGAATCGGAAACTCGTTTTGGGTGCCACGATTTCGGGTGTTGCTAACTGTTCTTTAGCAAAACGAAACCCAAAAACAAACCGAACGGCAAGACTGGCTGCAGCAATCCGACGGTACATCCGGACATTGACCTTCGGAATGCATTTCAAGCGATGTTTCGGGAGAAAGAGCATGCAATAAAACAAGACCGACAACAACACCCGCTGGACCTGGACCCTGGACGCTACCGGAGCGGACTGGCCGGGAGCTGACCGGTGGGCGAGCCGGAAAGGACACTATAAAAAAATGTGCACAAGAAAGTTATGCTTTCATTGCTGTTCCGTTCGTTGCATCGAGCGAACCGTGCGTCAGTGTTGTGTCCGGGATCACACCAGATTCGTTGCGGGAGGTGCAGAACTGTCTCAAGAGTACTCGCTCGCTGTCTGTCTGTCTGGTCGATACGCGAAAAGCAAGATGTCGTTTGATAGAACACTCGTCTCGTCGTTGTTGGGCGCACTGATGGTGCTGTCGCTGGTGGCCGCTTCCGCTACGAAACCGGAACCCGTCGCTGCAAAGGCGGCCGCTACGAACGCAACGCGAGACTACAGCAGCAGTGGCAGCAACACCGGTAAGTGTATTCGAGGGCCGAGTTTGGTGCAAACCGGGGACAGGTCTAACGTGTGTTTGCTGCTTGCAGAGGTGAACAATTTCCCCGTCAACGGACTGCCCCCGTTGACGTACAGCACGAAGAAATACACCTTCTACCGGACCGGGGTGTCGTTCTTCGAAGCGTGGAACCTTTGCCGCGATATGGGCAAACGATTGGCCGCTATCGAAACGTATCAGGACCATCTGGCCTTCCAGGAGGCAGTCTGTAAGTGTTGACCAGCATCCTTCTTTCACGTTGCCCTGCAACGGTTAGAACGTTTCACGATCTCTCCCTCTCTCTCTCTCTCTCTCCATCAGTGCCGTTCGCGTCCTACGATGTGGCGTACTGGATTGCGGCGACCAACATTGGGGCCAACGCGCAGGAGCGCCAGCAGTTCTACTGGATCACCAACGACAGACCGGTCGGCTATATAAGCGGATTCCAGAATTGGATCGATGGCGTGGCACCGAGCGAAGGGAACGTGTGTGTGGCCGCGTATCTTGGCAGTGCGCTCTGGATTTATGGTCCGTGTGCGACCGCCAGTTCGGCATACGCTTGCGAGGAATCGCAGGACGTCTGAGCGCTTCCTTCGATACAGCAGCGATGGTTAGGGCTGCGTTACAAACTACTTTTAGTATGAAAATTTAAAGGAACGACAAAACAAAAAAACAATAAAATTGCTATTGCTTATGAAGCTCATGGAAAAGCTCCTTTCCTTGTTTTATTTGAATTCGAAATAAATGTTTGCAAAGCAATCTTGCTTTTCCGTACTGATCCATTACGTTCTAACCGTACTTACCCGTGAGAGGTGTGAAACGTGCAGCTGTGTTTGTGTTGCAGTTTTCTATAATTCCCTTTTTGCTTACCGGAGTCCTAGTGAACAGAGACGAGATGATTGTGAGCTCGGTCTATCGCTATCAGTATCGCTCACCGCGAAAAGCTTTTGATTGTGCCCTCGCTGCTGGTTTCACTGAACACTAGGTTAGTTTGAGTTTTTGTTGCTTTTCCTGCTGTAAATTTTTCGTGAGGCCGATCGAACGCTTGCCACGGTAACACTACTCTGCGTCGACCGAACGTCTGTTAAAGCAGACCTATTCGCAGTGCTCACGATCGTGTTTTATCTCTGCATCTGTCTTGAACATAATATGCAAACGTTCTTCCGTGATGTTCAGCTGGCTCGAACAGCCCGCGTACGAAAAACTCTTGAACCTCCGGACAGTTCCGAAGACGAGGACAATCTCGATTACCTTCACCAGGCGGACGTTCACACACGCCATGCTTTCGTGTGACAAATGAACCAACATGTGGGATAATACGATGAGCCTAATTCATGCTCCTGGAAGCGTTCTGCGTCCTCGTCCCAGCTCGGCAGCTAACGACGCACTGTTATTTTCCACTAATCATAACGCACCTTCGGAAAGGAGCCCTGCAGGACATACCGGCTGATGGGGCGGGTTGCAGAATTGGGGCATCGAAATGCTGACGCGACTATCGTCGAACCGATGGCTGGACCGGGTCAACACTTGGCGCTGACAATCAAAATGTAACATCAGTGCTTTTGAACCCGCGATAGGTGAAGTTCTGGAAGATGGTCCCCAGTTCGGTTTCCACCTCTCATTCATGAATGGCTCTCTCTAGCGCCAGATAGAAAAGGAGACAGGCAAGCCCATCTCCCTGCCGCAGGCCCTTGGATTTCCTGCTCGAGTGCCGTCCCACCATTTTCGTTCAGTTCCGCTACGGAAGTCAGTGCTTCTTCTATGGAGCACTCCTTCAAGACATGGCCTCGTGTCCAATGCGTTTCCAGGAAACACGGTTCATGGTTGCACTCCACCATCCCCGACTGCATCCGATCTCCCGATCTGAGGTCTGACTCTACTTGATTCAGTCAACGAGCTCGCTGTGCTCCTCTTCTTGTGCACCTTCCTGATTAGGGAATGAGTACGCCATCCTCATCACGTGCCCAAGCCAGCGTATCCTTCCGGCCGTGGCAACCGTCAGGATGTCTGCATCGTCAAACACCTTAGCTAACTCGTGGTTCATTCTCCTTCTCCACACGCCACTCTGCTCACATACACCGCCAAAGATAGTCCGTAGTACTCGCCGCTCGAAAATGACGAGTGCATTGGTGTCCACCGGCCGACAACGTATATTTTGTGCACTGTAGGTGTCTTCTGGATCTCAGGTCTCCGAGCAGACCGTAGTAGGCACAATTCCCTTGAACAATGCGCCTTTGGATTTTGCTGCTGACGTTGTTGTCCGAAGTTAAGACAACTAATATTCTGCTTCCGAGTCGTTCTCTGTCTCGGTGAAAGCTTCAATCCAATCCTATCGGCTTTGACACCTTCCAGAGCGATGTTGAACAGTTAAAGTAGATTCGCAAGATACCGACTGCATGTTCGACACTTCGACACCGTGCATTGCACACCGTTCATAGTAGCCCTCAACAGCCCTCAACCAGCTTGAAGTCGATGAACAGGTCATCTGGTGCATTTGCCGCAGTGTGAAGATTTGATCGGTCGTGGAATTCCCTCCAACAAGTCCCGCTTGGTAGCTTCCGACGAAATCTGTAGCAAGAGGCTTAAGACTGCAGAAGAGTACGCGAGGCAGGATCTTACAGGCAGCATGCAGGACTATGATGGTTCGGAAGTTAGCACAGTCCAGTCTGTCCCCAATCCAGAGACCATCTCGAAAACTCGACCGTAATTGATGCTGCTACTCCGTGTAGAT
This sequence comes from Anopheles stephensi, assembly GCF_013141755.1. Lineage (NCBI taxonomy): Eukaryota > Metazoa > Arthropoda > Insecta > Diptera > Culicidae > Anopheles > Anopheles stephensi. Next base: position 41,817,021 of record NC_050203.1, on the reverse strand, counting down.
GTTTCAGATATATTTCTTTGTGCTGTTACACCTCCCACAAATAGCTGTTCTCAAATCGCAAACAACCCACACACTAGAGCATCGATGAGGTAACTTCAATGATGCAACACCCGCGCACGCACCTTCCACATTTATTTTGATATTGTACTGTGTCCAACAATTTATTAAAATACGCAATGCTGCTGTTGCTTTTCGTTCTGTACCAACACGCCAGAACCTACGATTGTTTCGTTCAATATGTTAAAATAGATCAACGTCACCTGCACACCAGACCAGAAAATGTATTACAAAATGCGCGTGGGATCGGTCCTGCTAGCAACTGCGGGTTATCTCCGAGATCAATAACATTCATTTCCCGCAACAACCATTTCCCTGAACGCACGACGACAAGTTGCACAATGCTTTTCTGCCAATGTACAAGAAGCACATTCGAGTGTATTAGTTTGTTTTGAATTTTTGTCTTCTGATTTTTAAACAACCAAACAGCAAGCCAAATTTGTCTTTTTCTTAACAATTGCCAAGTGAGACACAGGCCACTCAATGATGATCCGCTACGCAGGGCGAAATAAATGTGGAGAGGAAAGCAAACACAGGCTCACAAAACGATTGCGATGCTCGTGTTTGGCTAAATTACAAATATCGCTGGAACGATTTGTTTGGAAGAAAATGTTCCACTACTAAACCCCCACTCTCCCATACACACAGCGACTCGCGCACACACACACACACACACACACATTAATCAGTTAGATGATCAGCAATAAACAATAGGCAACATAAATAGGATACAGATATTTGGTGCGTATGGTGGTGAGCTCGGAAGAGTTACTTCCGATCAGCAGCAATTCATTAAATCGATCAAACTAAATCACAATCAGCCCATGTTGGCCGTCGTTGGTTGACTCGCGCCAATGTTTGGTGGGTTGTTACAGCATTGAACAAAACATTTGCAGTCAGTCAATCCTTATCATAAATCTCTACATTGACGGTTTATAGAAAGTCAACTGGGACATATCAATATCAGGCGGCCAATGAAGTATGGTGGAACTGTTCTGCTTATTAAAAGGCCTGCCAAGCCTGCTGCACTTGTGCAAACGACTGATCCTTATTTCGAGCACGGTGCATTAGTCATTGTTTATTCATCTTAATGGAATATTCCTTTCCGCTTAAAGCAGCATAACATATTTGACATTGTTTTTATACATGAAACGGTCCATGATTTTACATCGATTCGATGAATTGGACCAAAATCGTCCGCGGAAAAACAACCGTTCTTCAGACAACCTTCGAAACCGCTTGCACCTTGAAGGAAGATTTACAAAGATCCTGTCTAATGTATCTTACGATCATACTGCGATGCGTGCTTTCTTGACGTGGTGGACCGTGGTCTTCCATCTCCAGCAAATTTGGAGCACAGAAACGTTCCATTTTTTCACATGAAGGAAAGAGAAGTTGAACTTGTTTTGCCCAGTACAAATTGGCTCTTTTCAACAAACAACTACCGATGAACTGCCAGCTGACAGTGGCAATAATCACCACGAAACAAACATTTAGTAGACCGTCCTGAACCGTCAACTTCAGCAGCTTGCTCGTAACCGATTTCGATAAATTGAGATTTGCTAATGCTTTTGCTTTGGATTGCTCGAATTGAGCTGCACATGTTTTGTCCAATACTGTATGTGCTTGTAAAGATCGGACAACCTTGCAAACAACTGAGCGTAAACATTACGAGGAAACTATTGTTACGCACTAACACATACGCATTTGCTATCGCACTGTACCACCTCCTGGCTGACCATTTCGGGCACCACCGCTACTTACTGTAGAACAATAGAACAACGGTACCAATCTTAAACATCAATGACAACGACAATCACAATGAAACGATGCCCTCTCCGGACAGCTAGCTAAACGGGCCACAAGCTACAGGCAGCTTTCACGAATGAAACATGTTAATACACTGTTCACACTAGTGATGGGCGCTCGGAATCGGTTACGGATCCGATTCCGGTTCCGATTGCGGATCCGATTCCAGAATTGAATTTTTACTTGTTTATTAATATTCATTACTATTGTTAAAAAAATGCATGAAAAATACAAACTGATGATTTTTGGTTGACGAAATAATGCCGTTTAATCACAATTTGAAATTGTGTCTTTAGAAAAAAAAAACAGCTTGAACACGTCGTCATCAAGAGCAACCAGCTGATGGGTTTGCTTAAGCAACCTGTTCGCGACAGACCCGATCAACATCTGCTCCTCTACTCTACTGCTCCTTGGTTCGATACCTCCATTGGGCTTCTGCTGCTCAACACCTGGCCCGCTTGGAATCCGTCCAGCGCAAATTCACCCGGTTCGCATTGCGCTTCTGGAGGGTTCAAATGGATTACGACGCTCGGTGTGCGCTTTTGGGTATCGAGTCGTAGAGCCAGCTTAATTGCAACGACCAGAGACTATTTGTTGCGGGACTACCGGATCGACACCCCTCAAAAATACTCTCTGGGCTCTCTGGCCGAAGCCGTTTCAGTGCCTATGATCCCTTTCTCCGTATGTGCCGTGAATATAATTTAATCAGTAATCGTCAACAACCGGACACGCCCCGCGCTGCGCTTTTGAAATGTATTCGAACCGTCCGTCCTTCTAATCGTTAAGTGTTTTAACTATTAAGTGCTTGATGTAGGCTTTATGTAAGCCTTCACCTTCGTTGAGTTATAATATAATAAACGATATTACAACAATTCAACCTTATCATTTTGGCCTAACTTTTCAAATGAAAAAAAAACTGCTTAATTATGCATCTTTTAAGAATTTCATTTAATTTTTATGAATATCAATTTATATATAAAAAAAATAAACTGATATTATGTTACGTTTACGGACGATTCTAGCTTTATCATTCATTTGGAATGTGACTTTGTTCGAATGATGATTGTTTCGAAGCAAAATGTTCAATAAAAGATCAATTGTTATAGCAGTTTCGGTTGAAGAGGTGATATCTACGCTGGTCTTCACACCGAAAGTCCAGTCTGAACCCTACGCAGGCCTGACTATCCTGCTATGTAAGTAAAACTAAGTCAAGGAAACAAAAATGGAAGGCCAAAGCCAAACGCGGTTGTAGTGGCAAAAAAAATACGGACCAGGTGTTGAGCAGCAGAAGCCCACCATACAATGGAGGTATCGAACCAACGAGCAGTAGAGCTTCTTGATCGGGTCTGTCGCGAGCTCCTGAGGACGACGTGTTCAAGTTGTTTTTTCATTCATTCATTCAACCAAAAATCATCAGTTTGTGTTTTTCATGCATTTTTCATGCATAGTATTAAATGTGAATAAACAAGTAAAAATTCAATTCCGCAAACAATCAGGAACCGGTTCCGAAATATGTTCCGGACCTACTCTTCGGAATCGAGTGCAAAAAATTTGGAGCGCTCCGGAATCGATTCCGATTGAAGATTTTGCCCATCACTAGTTCACACACGACACTTTTGTGTTTTCGTTACCCCAGTGCCGCGGCAAAAAGGTATTTTGCGTTCATCTTATCGTAATCTAACCATTTCGGCCCGTTTGTTTGTTTGTTTGTTTGTTTGCTTCTCCCGTACATTGTTGAACGTTACTTATTGTTTTGGTTAGTAGCAATCCGGGGTTACTTCCGCACCCAAATTTCGATGCAGTTTGCTTATTCGTTTGGTGGCATCACTATTGAAACTATTGGTTTGTTTGGTTTTGTAACCGTTTGTCTGCTGATCGCTGTCGATAGTCTACATAAACTGTTCGTTTTCTAAAGATATTGTCAACAATTCAGTACGATTCCGTTGTTTGGACAGTTTGAAGAGAACCTGTGTTGAGGAGGCAAAGCTCGCCGTCAAGACGGACGCTCGGTACTGTTTCCCCTTTGTTATTTTCGTTTCTATACTTTTACCGTTTGTTTTATAAAAAGAAGCAAAATTTGTCTCTATATTTGTCGGGAATGTTCGAGAGCCAGAAAGAAGAGAATAAAGCAATTCCTGTTGCTTTCGGCTAACTCTAGTTTGTTCTTACCGTACTGGGTGGGGCGTATTATTGGAGGGTGGTTGGGTTGGTGCGAATTCAGAGAAAACGTCGGTAAATATAGTTTCCTTTTATACTTTATGTTTGTAACGTAACCTTACGCTTGGCTTGAGCGCTTACTGCTGCTGCTGCTATTTGAGCAGATTGATAAGCTCTATAACCTGCTTCCGGTTGCTGTGCATGTAGGCCTTCACCTCCCACAGCATGTTGATCAGCGGCTCGTCAATCTTTTCGTCCATCGCAATGTCGACCGACATCTGCGGATTGAAGCGGAAGTACGGAACACCGATCATGCTACACCACGCCCTGGCTCGGTCCACTACACGGCCGTCCGATGCGGTAGCCTGGTCTACCAACAGCGTACCTGCGATGCAAAACACTTGCTCGTTACTGACGTGTGTCTGCAGCACGTTCGTATCTACTTACTGATGGTAGAGATACCGTACGCCAGCTTGGCCGTGTCCCACAGGTTGTCTGGACGGAACACATCGATTTCCTTCAGATCCACCACCGGTATTAATCCCGTGCCAAGGGAAACCACCACCGAAACCTGCACGAACACGAACACGAAGCGGTTACACCATTTTCGATTCAATCGCCACGCAGAACATTCCCACTTACCGGGACCACTTCCGACGCTCGGCCAACGTAGTGCAGTGCCGCATTCAGTTCATGGATTTCTGTCATCGCGTCCAGCGTGGGGTTGTTCGCGATCAAGCCACCGTCAAGGAAGCGACCGAACGCACGGAAGTACGATGGTGCTGCGCCGGTCGCTCTTGCCGCACGCCACACCAGCTGCTCGCTCGGTGGCGGTGGTGGCTGGCCACGATTGTTCGAGGGCGTCACGATGCCCATAATGTCGCTGGCGGCTTCATAGTTACGGAACAGGTGCAAGTTGACCGGTTTCCGGTCGGCCATCACACCCGTCACCATCAAACGAGGATGCTTGATGTCGGACATGACGGTGAACTCTCCCAGCTGTTCCTTCAGTACGGTTTCGAGCGCATCGCTTGGATAGGGACGCGAACCGACGAATGCCTGATCCTTCATGCGCAGATACAAGCACATGCACTGCTTCATCGTTTTGCCACAGCCGAGCGCAAGCGCCAGAATGCCACCGGTACTGGTGCCGGCGATCCAGTCGAACAGGTGCACGATGGGCGTTTGGGCAAGGTTCTCTATTTCCAGCAGCATCTGCGCCAACACTAGCCCTCTAATGCCACCGCCATCGAGACACAGCAAGCGACCGCGTCCGTTGTACGTTTCGCTGCCACCAGTGTCACATGGCGATCGTGGCCTGGACGCGTCCGTTCGAGCACCGCCGGAGGATTCGCCGGTCGGACTGCTCTTGGAAGCTTCCGTGCCAGCAACCTCGTCCGTTAGCATCGGTTCGTCACCAACGTCGAAATCTCCCAGCAAATTCATTCCTCCCTTCAGCGATGAGGTCGTGGACGTGGGTGACGTTGGCTTCGAGGCGGCCTCCACCTTATTCATAAACATCGACAGCAACGCGTCCATCATGCTCGCTCCCTTACGCTCCTGGCTGACGTCTATCGTTTTCACCTCCCGTCGCTCGCGCTCCTCGGGTATGGTGGCACGGATCGTGCTCGATATCAGGCTTGGCACGCTGTTGCGATGCGATTTGGAGGTCGTTTGGGCCAGCACCTGCTGGATGTGTTGCCGCTGCTCGGAGGTTTCTGGTTGCGCCGGTGGGATGCCATTGTACGTGCCACCGGCCGCGCACCCCGGCGGACATTTGTTGCCCTTCTCCGGGCACCGTTTGGCTCCGACCGAATGTAAGATGTACAGGATCATCGAATCCTTCGATCCGCTGTCATCCTTTCCCACCATGTGGCGTGGCGTCTTGCCGTCCTTGTTGGGTTTGTTGAAGTCAGCGCCAAACACCACCAAACACTGGATGATCGGAATAAGCTTCTTTTCCACCGCGATGTGCAGCGGAGTGTTGCCCGAGTTGTCGACTACGTCAATCTCAGCGTCGTGGGCCAGCAGCGCCACCACACATTCCAGCCGATCGCGCGCTACCTACAACAACAAGAAGAATTTCGCGCGGAGAGCGTACACCTGTAATGCTGTAAACGGGTAGCGCAAAAGCTTACACTAATCCAACAGACTCGACCTACCATCACGTGGAGCGGAGTTTGACCGTTGAAATTTACTAAATTCACGTCACAGCCGCGCTCTATTAGCGAGTTCAACACCTCACGGCTGGAGCTCCAGTGTAGCGGGGTGCCACCGTGTTTCATGTCCTGTGTGAATAGTTTATTTGGATTGCTGACAAGAAAATCAGCCACATTACCTGTAGAAGAAGGTTCTACGTCGGTTATACCAATTGGGACAATTTGAACGGAACGCGAAAGCGCGCGAACATTAGCGAGCGAAATTGGTTCCAAGCATTTGTTGAAAAGCGTTATCAGAACAAAAAAAAAAAACCAAACAACAAAAAGAAAAGAAACAAAATTAATGTAAAATACGACAAACAAGGAAAGCAAAGTGTGCATGTGTGTGCGTGTGTGGACTGGCTTTGCACAAACTCGCAAACGCAGTTGGAGCAGTGTGATAATGGGAACAGTTAGACTTGCCATCAGTGCAGGCTTTTGTGAAAGAAATAGAAACACAGAACAGAAGGAAATCAATTGTAAATGGTAAACTAATGTTAACCGTTGTTCAACACCCCTCCTTCATCCCCAGCCCCAGCCAGTGGCCACACTTACTCGATGGAATGGATTTGCTGTACGAGGACGTTCCAGCGCCACGGGCCATTTTGTTCGTGTCGGCACCGGCCAACAGTAAAGCCTTCACGCAGTCCGGTTTGTCCGCCAAACAGGCCAGATGGAGCGGTGTGTAGCCGTCGGTGTTGCAATGGTTCAGGTTCGAAATACTTTTTGCTGTTAAAAGCTGCAACGAGGCGTAAGAGCGATGTAAGCGCTATTCGTCAGATGATGGATCGCGACCGAGCGGTCCGGACCTACATTTATCATTTCTTTTGTCGTACTCGCTGCGAAATGGAACACCGAGTTGCTGTTCTTATCGAGATGGTCCAGATTGCACTGATTCGATTGTACCAAGGCTTTCACAAACTCTATGTTGTTGGCCTTTACGGCAACCTAGCAGGAAGAGAAGAGAATTCGAGCGCCATTAGAACACCTTCAAACCGCTATTTTTCTATGCCATTTTTCTGTGCTCACCTGCAAAGGAGTCATCATATCGGCATATTCGGCATAGTCGAGGAAGTCTATAATACTAGGATTCGAAATGTAGTCGGTAAGATTGAAAAAAGCAACGATGTGTGCCAGGGACCAGGAAGGGTTTTCAATCAGTACATCACAAAGCTTCTGCAGACCGTTAATATTGTACATCTGAGAAGGGGAAGAGGACAGAATCATTATAAATCTATGAAGCATTGCATTGCTGATCTCGAGCGTCGGATTCATTACCTCGCGAACAATTTTAACTAACTCCGGCAGACGTTTATGGAAGGCTTCAAACTTTTCTTCCGCTGCCGCTTGTGTAGGTGCACGGTACAAGCTGCAAGTGCAATAGAAAACCAGGTCATTCGGGTCATTCGTTATGGCAAAGCACTACTTCTACTTCCACAAGCGTACCTGTAGGACGTGTTGATCGTTTCCGAGTGGGGCCGTTCCAGTATGATCTCGTACACGACCTTTTTGTCGGGCGCATTCGGGTTCGGGGCAAACAGTCGCATCGATTCATTTCTGTGCAGCACTTGCAGGTTGATGTAGGACTCATTCTTCACCTCTTGCACCTTGTTGGGCGGCACGTCACCGCCCAACAATCGTTGGATAACTGTTCGTTTGCGCAAAAACACAAAAAGCAAAAACGATAAGAACGAAATTTGAAGAGAAAGCTCGGGTTAGGCTAATGCTACATCGGACTCCGCAAGCAATTGATCTACTTCATCTGTACCTAAACCGGATGCCAGTGCACCGATCCCGAGCCAAGCCATTTGCATTAGAACAGACACACAATCGGAAGGTACACGCTACTTCGGCTTTTGGCTGCCTGATCCCACGCGTTGCAGCAGTGGATTTAATAATACTGAGCGTTTGTACAAGGATTACGGGAAGACACTTGGCGGCACATTTCGAGGTAGGTTTACAGGTTTACGGGGCTAACTAAACTAAACGGGTGGGGGAAGGAGAATGGAGAAAGGATCGTTTGGTCGGGCGAACACAAATCAACGTAGAGCACTTGTAGGAACTGAAACGAGTACAAATGATAGTGAAAATATGGCAATACCCAGATGTTCATATAGTCAATACACTCGTCCAAACGTTTGTTACTCAGTTCGATCATCCACCCAATGCCAGCAGAAATTGTATAGCCAAGCAACCAACGCGAACGAATGCCTACTACGTTCGGAAGATGAAATCGTATCTTCAACCATATGCATGTTGTCAAGCGTGAAGTGTTTAGATGACGCGCGTTGATGCAGAACGCGAAAGTAGGATGTGAGTAATGGGAAAGCAAAACCAAGTCCATCATACTGCCCCGGTCAAGGATGAGTGATAAAAACCAAAGCGTTCTACCGCGAATTTGATAGTGGCTAGAGATAACATCGAAATGAATCGACATGAGCACAAATAATACACACATTTGGTGTGTCCTTAGCACATAGCACGAACCGACCCAGACAGACTAGCCGTTGATATAAAAAAAATTTGGCACAAGTACCTTGAATGAAATCCCTTTCCACGATTGGAGGATTTTTCCAGAGCCCTACGAAGCAAGTAAGATCAAACGACATCGATTTATTATGGTGCAAAAGTTCACCCGTTCGCAATGGAGATGTACAAGCACGGCTACAAGTGCGCACGAACCCATCATCAGAGGGAAGTGGCGATTTTCCTAGGCTACACTCCGCGCTTCCGTCAATCGATAAATGTACGGCGAGCCATAGAAAAAAAAAAACAAACAAATAGACAAACTTTTTTCACATGCGAGGGCTCGTTCTCGTGTTGTTGACCTTTCTCGCGGTACTTGTGCTCATACTTTCTTTGTCCTAGCCCGGAGCCTGTTTCTGACCAACGTTATTGTTTTAGTGGGAGATGTGATGAAATCACTGCGCTTGTTCAGCCTAATGTTACTGGCAACCCGTACGATTCACTTTGTCTTTGTTGGTGATTAATTTATGCTGTCACGTTTCGAGTAATTTCCAGCGACCGATGACTGCCGCCCTGCCAGGCTGCCCAAAACACAATCCATGCAAATTTTATCTGCCGGATACTCCGACACTCGGCAGTACGGAGAACGTACGTTTGATGGCAGGCATCGAAACTAAAACGAAACTAAAGCATTTTGCACTGGCGCACTCACCATTCAACATATTTTCTGCTCGCAAAGTATCGTGTGCGGCAACGTTTTTCTACGCCTTGCTAAACCACAACACCGACCAACGATTGCATCAACTCACTGCGCCGATTCACGAACTAGCACTCTCTATTTCACTGCGATGGCTTAGATTACGTAGCGCTTGGCTAGTTTTACAACCAACTACCGGGGAATCAGAAAAAGCTGACCTTCGGCACTGTATCATCCGTTCTACAGATGTTTTTCTTTCTTGTCGCTTTGGCTGTGGCTGTGTGACTATGACTAATAGATTAGAATTTTCACGTACGTTCGCGTTTCTGACGACACTTGACAGGAGAGGCACTTGGACAAAAAAAACAACAACAACAAACCATCGTTGGGCGACTCTTTTTAGGTGCTTATCATAAGTTTAATAGAATTGCAGTGATTTGATAGGTATTTTAAACTTTTTCCAAACATTGTAGCTTGTCGTGAAATTTCTAATTGAGAAATAACCGCATTTCGCAAATAATTCATGATATCATTCGTTTGTTTACAAACTGTTTTCAGAGGAAGTGGTCTCACCCATCAACAGTTGGATGAGTTGGAAATTAATTAAATGTTGAATTCTGCTGTATTTTCATGAACATGAGATTGTAAATTATGTGTCTTTGCACGACAAACGTTATTTGCCCACTTATACAGGGTTTCCGAGAAGAACTAACGATGTGCGAGCCATTTCTGGGCAAAGGCTAGGTTGAAGTAAACAACTGCCAGGTACAACTGGCGATCTGTTGCCCTTTCTGGACTATGGCCAAGTTGAACTAGACACAGGCTAGGTTGAAGTGGACGATGGCCAGGTTGAACTGAAATGTCAAATTTGAAGCAATTGCTGAAGCGTTCGCAAACGGTTGAGGTAACGCTTAATTTTAAAAAAATATTTAAAAAATGACCGGTAAAAACCATATTATTTGTAATAATTTTTTTTAAAGGATATTAATAGAAGAGAACGCTTCAATTGCAACGCAGCTCGTATGTAATTATAAAATTATTATTTAATGCGCTTTGAGCTTTAGAATTTGCAATGGCTTGCTTAAAGATATTATATTTATTGAACTCACCTAAATTTAGCGTATATTGCTCAATTACACTGCACTTGGAAAGCAAAAATAACATTACAAAAAAAATATTTTTGAGCATTGAAACATGCTCAAAGAGCTGTAAACAATAATTTTATAATTACATACGAGCTACGTTGCAATTGAAGCGTTCTCTTCAATTAATATCCTTTAAAAAAATTTATTACAAATAATATGGTTTTACCGGTCATTTTTTAAATATTTTTTAAAATCAAGCGTTACCCCAACCGTTTGCGAACGCTTCAGCAATTGTTTCAAATTTGACATTTCAGTTCAACCTGGCCATCGTCCACTTCAACCTAGCCTGTGTCTAGTTCAACTTGGCCATAGTCCAGAAAGGGCAACAGATCGCCAGTTCTACCTGGCAGTTGTTTACTTCAACCTAGCCTTTGCCCAGAAATGGCTCGCACATCGTTAGTTCTTCTCGGAAACCCTGTAAGGTAAAGCTATCGGTAAAACATTCAAAAACAAATCCATTTGCTTTCATTGACAAACCGACAGGCAGTTGTCAAACGTCCATTCAACACGATGACATTTACGCACGTTTACCAGCCTGACGCTGTCTTTCGTTTTGTTTACAATTTAGACTGACAGAAGAATGGGCGTTCAAAATTTACCCGCGAATAATCTTTTTTGGTCCAGCACATGCTTCCGCCTTTTATTACAACTCTGTTACAACACTCATTCTGCAGTACGATTTGTGGTAAACAAGCAAGTAGAAAATATACCACAGCATGTACAGTTTTCGTTAAAGAAACACTGTAAATGCAAACAGAATCCGAATAAATCCGTATAATCTCATACGCTCGAATAATGTAGTATGGAAAAGTCGCTTTCCATCCTTCCAACTGTTCTTGATAATGTGTTTTCAACCCTTTTGTGTATTTCAATCACGTCATGTGATCCGGAAAAGTAAAAGCACTTGGTGTATTTTTACCACCCTTTTGGATATGTGCAGTAATGCCCTTGCAAGTTGCAAGTTGCACGTGAAACCAGACAGGTATCGAATTCCGTCCGGAAAGTCTCTCCTCACATCATGGAAACCTGTTATGCGTCAGACCAAAACTACTTGTGATTAGACTTATCAACAAACATTAACAATTTCGAATCTTACGTTCTAGTTGCCGTCACCATACCCAGGGTGGCCCCTATGTCACATAGATGCTTCCTTAATCGCAGTCGTCATAAAAAAAGATTTTCAAGTACCGAATCCAATTTTCCAATCCAATCCAATTCTTTCAAGTCCTTGTATACTCCGAGCATTTTCCTCTTAGTCACACTAAGGTGGTGGTTTGGCCAATATTTTTTGGTCGTTGATGGCTCTTAGAATACCACTAGGCACCGTGATTTTCCTGAAAAGCTCCTGTTCAGTTTTAAGGCCCGTTTTACGACAGATGGCTGAAAATGTTGTAACAACCGAATTGGCCATGAATGGATCACGATCTCACGATCAACATCCCCACTTAGGGAGTTTGAATTTGATGATTCGCCAGGACATACGCCCATCGGCTGAAAAAATCCTCTGTAACAAAAGCTCGTACTCATTGAAGCTATATATAAATGTTTAAAAATAGCTTCAGCGCAAAGTACGTAAGTAGGCAATTAGCGAAATCCGGTTAATGTAGCAGGATTTTTTCTTCTCCTTTCTTCAAGCAAGTATTGAATAATAATACCCATTGAAGTATGGTTATACTACTATCGGACAGACCCTCACCCACCCTCCCACCAATTCCGTGCTGGTTAGATAATCGCTTATAATGGGTAAAATAAATATCAAACGGTTTGTGTCGGTGGGTTTTTACCTTCCCGCACGAAATACACGCAATTTTCTCCCAGCCACTTAGAAAGCTGGCGATCCCATACGGCACAGGGCTCCCATTGCTGGCACATCGGCCGGTGTTTGAAGCGGTGAGCCGAAAACTTGCTCCAACGCTGGTCGATTGCCAAGTGTCGAGATGTGCCAGATCCAGCCGCGGTCGACTGTTCGAACTATTCGTCGATAAGGAAGTGTGCGTCAGGTGTGGTGCCAGTGCCCGCCTCCCGGGGTGCCCGAGACCTGATGCGCATGCTAATAGAGGAGATTTTGAGTAATAAATCATTATTTGACAAACTGAGCGGGCTTCAATGAATTTGGTGAAAAGTCAATATTTGAGAATGATGCGCGATTTCAGTGTGGTTTTGTATCCGCCGTCGGTTCGTCCGGGGAGCGTTCGAGCCGATCAGTGGATCGTGGGGGGGGGGGGGGGGGAGGATGGCGCGGCGGATGCTGGAATATGGAGAGCGTATGTTAGCGCACGATTTCGTCATGCAGGTGAGGATCGACCAAAAGGGATGACGATTGTGCTGTGTGATGGCAAGCTAAAGGGCTTGCCAACGCTGCTTAAAGCTGGTACTGTCTTCAGCGTGGAGTGTCCATTACAAGCTAATAGGGTTGCGATTAATCAAGCATCCGATGTTATCTACGCGTTGCACGGTTTAAGAAGTTACTTCACCTCACGAATTGATTTACCGCGATAGCTTTTACGGTTATGTGTTTTTACATAGTGACCCATCAAATCCTATGAAATATTACAAACTTCCAACGGCGTGCTTACTGCATATTATCTCATTTATGCAGCATGACGGTTCAATTACACAACTTGACCAAGACCTTGAACGAAAATAGTTTAGTATGATGCTTCACGTGTTTGGCAGCACCAGCGTTCAGTGTTGTTCGTTATTTTACAACCTTTCGCAGTACTGCACATCGACGGAAATAAGCAAAAAGGTTTTCTTGCTGTGCAAATAATTGGGCACACGATGGTACGATCATCACCAAAGCTAGCAAGGTATTAGAATGCATCCCAAGATCCAGTAGAATGTCTTCCGATCATTTCTGTTAAACATCACCTCACTGTCTTCCTGTTCATCCAATTGCTTAATAAGGGCCTACTGGGTTCACATCCCATCCAGACCACCTCCCCGTACGCAGAGTTAACAACTTTGCTACAGGTAAAATCAAGTCACAGAAAGCCCTTAATGACATGGCAGGCCGAGATCTCTCGATGTTCTAGAGCCAAGGAAGAAGAACTAACGTTCGTGTTTGTGTTGTGCCAACCATCCGTTAGTATAGGGTACTGTTTATTGGATGCAGGTACAAATAGTTCCTTTAGTCTATCTACATCTGTTTGTGGTCGGTAGGAATTAAATGTTCGTTTCAGTGCTAAATATACTAAATAATAATTTTTAAGTATTGCTTGTAGTAATTAAGCTGTAGCACTAATGCTTGATAGTAAACTAACAAAAAATACATCAAATAATGTACATTAATACATAGGAGATGCATGAATTTGTGCTGGTGTTAATGAGATAAAATTAGTCTCATCTCCAGTAAAAGCCAATCAGAATGGAATATATTCTGAGAAAAGATAGAGCCTAAGCTGAACGCCCATGCGGTAAAAAAGAACACGGCTCTTAGCTCATACATGAGACTTGAACCCCGGTCTTTCCGTGTGAAGACAGGCGCCGCCGTCGCATCTATCACCGGACGCGTTTATTGTCGTTATTTTTATGTTTATGCATTTCATTATTTTTAGAATTTCTATAAGCTATGAATATCCCTACGAAACCTGTCAGTATGCTCGTAGAGATAGGTATAATAGAAACACAACCGAAAACCTAGTGTTCATCGGGAAGATCTCATTCCAAGCGCCTGTCTATCATATAGATTATATACTGATATGCCCGGTAGTTACCTGCGGGCACAAGGTCTGGACTATGCTGCCAATGTGCAAATCGGCATTTTCGAGCGACGACTGCTAAGGACCATCTTTGGCGGTGTGTGCGAGCAGGAAATGTAGAGAAGGAGAATAAACCACGAGATAGTTGAGCTGTTTGGTAGATGTGATATTCTGACGGTGAGGATGCTAGGACCCATATCCCACTATTAAGGTAGTCGTCAGCGACTTGGTACTAGCAAAACGTCCTGAGTCTTTGCTACGACAAACAAATTGATGTCTGTTTAGGTTAAACGAGAAACCTGCTGAAGCATGAGGATGCTTCAAATGACATTCTTGCTTCGGACAGGTTTCTTTCTCGTCCCCCCATTTCTTCATTGGCATTTCCAGTTAAACTCACCTGATCAATCGCAAATGCTGCAGTACAATGACCGTTGCATCTCGTTAACCGATTTCACTGTTTCGGAGGCGGTGCTTGGCAATATTATTTTTTTTAAATAATGAATCAGTTCCACGCCAGCAGTATGCAGTTGCGTAAGCTGTTATCCGGTGTCGAAAAGAGGAACATGCACGCGAAACAAGATCCAATTTCGCCCGGCTATCCGGGGCTATCCGGACCAAGGTCGGTCGCACCGACCAGTTTGTCCTGTGCCCGATGGAGAAATCGAAATATATCCGACAATTATCGTGCCGCATGTTGTGCCGGCTCGCTCGCTCGTTGCATCGGTTTTTCGGCGTTGATTTTGACGTTCATCCCCATCCAGGACCCATCGCACTGGTCAGTCCGGGCCAGGCCCAATGTAGGTCAGTCCGGGTAAAGGGTTATGGGCAGTTTGTATGGCTTATTGATATGCAAGACCCGCTGGACCCGCTGACGCCACGATGCACTGGCGGTACTGGTCTTACATTACATTGCTCAGGTGTTCATTCTGCTGACCAACTGCCTAACTTGTCCACATCAGTAATTCAAATGGCATTTAGGCATTCGCCACTTAAAATCGCCATTTCAGAAATGTTGTAAACAGACAGTAATCATCAGCAGAATTCTTAATGCTTCTTCTTGACGTCATATTGTGTCGCTAGCGCTCAGAACGCAAGCAACATGCGCTAGCACGCCAGCCCTACTCACGCACTTTACCATTTACATCCTGTTCCACAACTAACTGCCGGCTTTAATGAACTTGCTGAGCGTGATGATCCTGTGCAAGCGTGAAGCGGAGAAGTTCAGCAGTGAAGCGACCGAGCGAAGAGAAATTTTACAAAACCTTGAACCGTTGAACTGTTTTGACCCGTTGCCGATCAACTTACCCTTTCCTCTTCCCCCAAAGAAACTCACCAGTCAGGTTCGGACGACGGATAAGGCGTCCGATAGTACGGTGTGAGTCTGCACTGGCAACGCCCGTTCGGTGATGGGAGAACGATAATAATGTACTACGCGTTTATACATAGAAGGGATGGAGTTCAAATATTCTGACACTCGGGAGGGGTGGCTCCGAGGTCCTCCTGCTTCGAGATGTTGTTTGTCGTCGACCACACAGCTGACAAGTCGTTGATCCCGGAAGCAAGCACGTGGTGTTTTCCACCTTGTGGCAACAATATAGTTAATATAAGGATGAAGATCGGAGGTGAAAACTTGTTTCTTCAGACTTCAATTGTGGATGGAGCTATCTTCAAGGATTGATTGCTCTAGCTGTTACTCGTATTGATTTTAATTAAGTGTCATGCTACTGATCGTTTATGGAGAAACCCAATTAGGCTACTGTTATCATTCACAGATGATGGGACGTTATATGTTGTGCATTTTGCAAAGATGTTTTTACTTTATTTATTGAAGCCGTCTTGCTTGATGGATGTTTACAATATTGTTTTAAATAACATTCTTTTGCATTCTCGCAGAACTAGTTATTGGCGGAAATAAGGTGTCCAGTTTGATAAGTGCTGTAATATATATTGCTACCACTCCCGAGTCCAACGCCAACACAGCACACTACTACAGACGAAGAAAGCCTGCCTCCTTTTTACGGCAGTGTGAAAATTGCCCTCGAATGCAACTGCTCCGTCAACGTATCACACGTTGCACAACATAAAACACTTGAGACAAACACAACACAACGAATTACAAAAGGAGACTGTCGGGTATGGATTGGAAGGATAATGGGGATGCGGAATCAAAGGATAAGACCGTTGTCTCTGACGAATCGGAAGATGAGCCTCATATAAGCGAGGTCCCTAGTCGCCAACGCTTCTCTAATTTCTATGCCCGATCGTCTGCCGATGCTGTCGACTGCGCCCAACAAGGAGGGTCTTGCGGTTTCAAACTCCACGCAGGACCACAGAAGGAGATCACCACATCGTGAAATCCGTCACCGCATTGCCACACACCTTCGTCTGAGCCAGAGTTGTACGCTGAAGATGAGCATTCAGCGCGAAATGATTCGACATAAGTCGAGACATCATGCGTATGAATGCCCGGTCTACAGAGAGCCCACCGAACCAAAGCCGCAGGGACACTTGCGGCGAGATAGAGAAAAGGAATCGCCCGAGATCGTCCGCCTTCCACATGCTCTGCCAGCGAGATAGAAAAAGTTGCTGTGGTAGGCGAAGAAACTCTCGGGCCGAGATCGGACGGTCGTAAAATGCGCCTTGTTGGACGCCTGTTTTGGCCAGTGAGTCTGCCTTCTCGTTGCCGGGAATTCCACAATGAGAAGGTACCCAAATTAGCGAAATCCTGAACGCCTTCTCAAACATGGAGCCAAGCAATTATGTGATTTTAATGGTAAGGAAATCCTGACTCTTAACAGCCTTCGGGGATCGTAGTGCTTCAATAGCGCTAAGGCTATCTGTAAAGATGGAGTACTGATCCGAAGGTCTCGCTGCTATCATCAATAGTGCGTACAAGATTGCGGCTAGTTCTGCGGTGTAAACACTACACGGCTCCCGCAATTTGAAAAATGCTTCGGCGGACTCACTAGAAACGCCGAAGCCGGTGCCCTCCTTAGAGGATGATCCATCCGTATAATACTGGCTACTTTGGTCTAAATGGCCATACTTATCCCTGAAAAGGCCCGAAACTACCATCGGGCGAAGATCATTCGGTATGGTCTTAATTTCCTCGTGCAAAGAGGAATCTGTTGTTGAAAGGGAACTGTAGTTCTCAGGAAGGGCAGCACGGTTTAATGCCTAAGGAGCGCTAGGATGCACTTGTAGGGTAACAAAATCATCGTAAATTTTCAAGACTTTTTCAAGTCTCTAGAAGCGCTCAATCAATCTAATCAATCTAAATTAAGTAGAGCATTTTTGATACGTTTATCTATAGAGGCTTTGGGTCTTAGGACCTCATTTGCCTCTTTCTTGTCTATTGTCACATGTGTGGTACAACTATGACATCCATGACAATTGGTGAGGATGTAGTCGATCGTATATCGACGCCATAGAAGCTGCAAAGTGTGGTAGACTGGATCTGTCGAGAAGGTAGGAGTGTATCAGGCGGGTGTGACTGATGCAAAGACGGGAAAGGATTCGTTGGACGTGGCTGGAATCGGGATCGTCTGAAAGTGCGCTGTTGTGCTTCATGGAGCGGAGTTTCTTGGAGAGGTCTAGGATGTGCTAGGCGGTGTTCCAGTGTTGAGCGACTATTGCGTTAATGAATCGGACGATGTCTTGGCGTTATGATGGTAAAATGATAATGATGGTAAAAAATATTATCCACCTCTAGCTTTAACCATGTAAGACTTAAACACACATTGGTAAGATGAAGATGCATCTTACCAGCACCATCCAGCGAACACCCTTAAACAAACCAAGCGAATCTTTGGATAGGACTCAGAGAAGTTAAAGACCTTGTTAAGGTAGCTTTAGCGTCTGGGGAAGATGATTCCCGTCCAACATAGGATGATACGAATCCATCCTCATATAAATAAGACAAGGACACAGAACATCAATTTCAGATAAAAATCATACGAATTTGAGAATTTCGAAACACAAATAGAAATTCATCAGTTGCGTGACTAGGCTAGGAAGTTGCGAAAGGAATCTTCAAGCACACGGAAATAACCGATCACCGATTGTAAGGGCCAAAAGTCATGGAAAAACTCAACATCAGGCAAGCTTACAGTTATTGAACCAATCTAAACCAATAAAGCTTGCCTTGATGCCTTGGGTGCTTGCTAGTTTACATCCTAACTTAAGTTTCGGACAAACTCACAATTGAATGAGTGCTAGTATCATCTGCTTAATACCCCCCCAAAACCACATCAAAGCCTTTGGCATTCATTTTTATCACGGATTGTGTTCATTGGAAGATGAATGTTGACTGATTGTTCGTCGATCATCCCCATCAAGACAGCGCCGGCTTATGATTTGTTTTTTTGTTTTTGCTTCGCCAGAGCTACACCATTACAGCAAACGTTTCGCGGATTGTGAAGGTTATCCCCACAAACAACAGGCCAAGGTACCGCTACTCATCATCAACAGGAAGCCCGTTGCCGAAAACGGTTTGCCGGCCAGACGAAAGGACAGGCACGATGAAGGCATTAAAATATTATAATTTGAGCAGCCCTGAATGAGAAATCAATTTTCGACGCATTTTAATGGCACCGGTTGATAATAAAATGAACTTTATCGTGCACATGCGCCCAAAGCGAACTCTGTTTTACTGTCCGCAAATTGCCACCACAGTCAAGGACTAACGCGGGACCGCTCCATTAGACGAGGTTAGAAGCTGCTGCAGAAGGAAATGGTTAAGGTTGCAGTAATTAAATCATTTTCGAACCACAATCGCTTGGCTGAATATCGCTTTCACATCACCGTTCTGTGTGTGTGTGTGTGTGTTGTGCAGCACAACAAGATCAACGATCGGGGTGCGATAAGTTTTACATCACGCCGGGTGACGACTATACCGGGGCCGGCCGCATTGTCAACATATGTTTGAGGAACGCAAATGCTAAAGGCAAACAGCGCCATCCCATTCATTCACCGTAGTCGATCGAGGCCCGTACACAACCCGCAAACCCCGTTGGCAATGTGATACGGTACGGGCCTTACGGCAGATGAGGTTTTCGGGGGGATCGGCTATATTTATTACAAATGGTTATGTTGGCCTACAGTAACGCAATCATCACAATTGACGAAAACTGGCTTCCACCGGGTTTGGCGATCGACATAGGGAGTTGGGAGCAACGCAGTGGCGCGGTGCACACAGTGCTGGGCGCATAGATGTGCTGGCCGGCCGGATGGTGATGATGCGTTGGTGAGAAATTATCACTGTGACAAACATTCAATGCAATATTCAATTGAAAGTGAAAATGTATGCACATTGCGACAAGGACTGTGTGCGTTGCATGATCGATCGTTTCACATGCTCTGTTTATGCTATGGCGATGGTGTTGATCGTCGTTCGTCGGCCGTGAATGAATTTATGAATTTTATTATTTATCTATTTTGGCATCATAACAATTCAAATGACTAAAGGCTGCAATGCCTTTAAAATATAAACAATTTAAATTATTTAATTAAATTCAAAATCCCGTTGAGCTTTCTTGATCAACCTGACGAAGAAATCTGGTCACCGACTGTATGGGTGGTCGATTTCCTTTTCCGTCCGTTGTGGAGGAGATGTGGCCGGTAAGGTGCCCCACCCAAATCGAACCGAACCGGGCCGACCAAGCGGCATCGCATGGATTTCAGCTCAAGTGCTTCCCGCGCCGTTGCAGGTGACCCGCCGGTGTGGCCGATACCACATTTTCGTAAGCTTTATTTACGTTCAGCATAACGGCTGCGTGCAAACGACACACCGTGACAAAGCTGTGATCAAACAATTTCACTCTATGGTGTATATAAAGCCAGCGACAATTGGCCGTACTGCATCATTCACAGTACTTAGTGCATCGTGCGATCATCATCATCAGCAGCAGCAGCCGCACCAGCTCCCACCCAAGTCCAAATTACTACAAAGATGAAGCTTCTGATTGTGGTGAGTTCTTGATCTGGATGTAGCCGGTAGCCGGGAAAATCGGTTCTAAATCGCTCTGCACGCTCTCTACCACCCTCCTCAAAACAGTCCTTTGCCCTGTTCGTGCTGGCCGTGGCGCTCGTGTCCGCGCTGCCAGCCGTGAATGATGAATCCATCCTCGGTGGCGATGTGTACGAGGCGGAAGTGGACAGTTTCAACCCGCAAGACCCGCAAGCCTTCCTGAAGCTGAAGAAGCTGAAGAAACTGCTGTTCCTCGGTTAGATCCTCCCCCTGTGGATACTGTGCTCGCGATGAAACCGTTAGGAGGTGCAAGCTCTGCAAAAGCCATACATCAACTCTGCCTTGTGCCGCATTTCCATTTTAACGCAAGATGTCATCCTTCCAGAGCACGTAGAACCTAAGTTTGATACTGTTTTATTTTTTTCAGTGTGTGTTTTCACAATATCGCCCACCTTTACACGTTTTTTTAAATATACACTTTTATGTTGTTAGCGTGTGAGTTACGTTCTTAAGAAACGGGAAATTGACTTCATTAGGCTATACTGTATAGGTTTCATCAGTGACCTCCGTTACCATCCCCAGGACAAGACATTTCAATTCAGTTTTTCCCATTCAACCCATACGACGTTAAAAAGTCCTCTAAACCCTCAACTGTCCCGTTTGAGTCTTAGAAGGCTTGAGGCCTCAGTGACACTCAGCTAAGCCCCGAAGCACGCATGGGTATTATTTCCGCCACTGTCAATTCGGGTTTAGAAACGCCTCGTCGATTGTGTTTAGAAGACGTCACATGCAGACCAGCGGGTCACAAGGGTCAAAGATAGTTCGGGGCTTCGTGATAGAAAGCATTGCTCTCAAGATTCCGATCCTGACGGAGCACCAGGCACATAGACGAAAGCAACTTGGACCAATCGTTGGTGCTATTGCCACCTGATCCTATAGCCGTGAGGACGATCACAAGCAGGGAGAGCGAATTGGGCAATCCAAAGCTGGATGGATTCAAGTCGTACCGTAAAACCCTTAACTTGACCCCCTAACTTGAAGAAGTTCATCACACTATCCACGCACTTCGGCGGGTTTTACGGTAGGTGGACTAAGCAACCGCTGGAGATCTCGAGCTAGCAAGGAGCCATAAACGTTCAAAGGCCTTGTTTCCGATCAGCAGAAGCGATGCCCCCCAATTCCATTCCTCTTGGGGCTTCCAAGATGTACACGCATACTTCATCATCAAAAATCAGTACAACACCCTAATATATATGAGCCCATGACAATATGGTCCAACTATTCATCGAACGTCAATCTCGGATCATCGAGCACGCCTAGATCCCTAACAAAATCTTGATTGAATTTCTGCCCGGATAAGATGCGGCCTTTTGGGCAATCGTAAATCAATCGACGAATATGCGTTTGTTACACTATTGTTGAGAATTTGGAAATTTTAGGATGTATGGCCTCTGGTTGCCGGTCCAAATATTTCTTAGAGGATCGTGGATTATGCATTATAATAGCAGGCTAGAAGGGGCCATATAGGAAGCTGGTCTCCTGTACCGAAGCAGAATAAATTTAATTTTTAGCCGCCCAGAAGAATTGGTGAAACGGTAAACAATTTACAAACATCCTCAATAGTGGGTAATATGTTTTGTTTTGATTTGTATACCTTTGCTGGAGGATCCTTCCTCCTACCGACCGATGTAGAGCCGACGATGATGAGGATCAACTGATCATCAGGACACCAAAATAGCTGCGAAAAGCGAACTTTTATTTTAACCACAATAATGGTTCAAATCGCGGTGCACTTTCGAAGGATCTGCTTACCTTCAATTTGATGTGTCATAGAGGACGGTTTTCTTGAAAACAGTACTTTGCAAGGAGTCACATCCCGAGCGGAACAGAATCAGGGAAATTATTTATTTATTTATTTAACCGTCCGCCGTTCACGGCTTAACGATGCAGAATCTTAATTACAATAATAATACACTAATTTGCTTAAGAACTAAGTGGTCGGACGCGTAACAAATTTTTGAACGTGGACACGAACATATTAAAATCGAACAGGTGCGAGTGCGTGTTAAAGCGGCGTGACATAGCTGTAAGTGAAGCATTGAAACCGTACTCAGTGCGCGAACGTGGAATATGTAACAGTTACTGATGTCAAGCCGATAGTCTAGGCGTCACAAATTTCAGTTCACCTAACAAATACGGATCGTCAATGGTGCCTAAAAGGGGTCCTGCTAAAAATGTGGTCTGGCTTATATAGTGCCGATGTTCACGTGACTCGAAGCCTAGCAGTTCACAACGTTCTGTGTAGCATGGGAGCAAGGTACTATCGGCCCAACCTAGCTTGCGGATTGCGTAGCGCGTAAACTTTCTTTGAATGGCCTCAAGTCCATCGATCCATTCGTTTGTGTATGGGCAGCACACAGGAGAGCAGTACTCTAGAATCGACCTTACTATTGAGCAATATAAGGCTTTCAATTGGCGCGGTTGATAACGTTGTCATAATGGAGTCCAAGCGTTAAGTTTTGGTCAAGCAGAACTCCTAGGTCGCGCATTTGTGTGGTTCTTGAGACGTTTACACCATTGATGTTATAGTCATATGTTATCACAGATCTCGCACGCGCAAAGGACAGCCTGTAACACTTTTCGGTACATATAGACAAACAGTTTAGGACGCACCAGTTGTTGAACACTGAAACACACTGGTGACGTTTTTACGAACACGGAACGAACACGGAACACTGAGACGTTTTTACAGGCATAAATAGTTTTACATCATCAGCATACAGCAAGTAGCACTTGTCAGGCAGAAGAGAGCATACGTCGTTTATGTATAGAATAAACAGCAATGGTCCCAGATTGCTGCCTTGGGGTACTTCAGAGGTACTAATAAAAGGAAGAGAGGTATGATCCCGAAATTTTACGCGATACTTTCGGTTGCAAAGATAGGAGTTGAGCCAAGCGACGATTGAGTGTGAGAGTCCCAACCTTTGGAGTTTTTGCAATAGTATATCGTGCGATATGCTATCGAAGGCGGCTCTCAAATCGGTGTATATGCAATCGACTTGTAAGCCCCCTGGTCCATGCGGTTCACACACTCAGAGGCAAATCGAACCAAATTTGTAGAGTTGGAACGTTTGGGCATAAAACCGTGCTGATCCTTCCTTATGTAACCTAGAGACGCTCTAAGGATACTTTCTTTGACAATCATCTCCAATGTTTTCACGCAAGCGCATAATGATGTGATGCCTCTGTAACTGGCAGTGAGGTGCCTGTCGCCCTTTTTGTACACCGGGATCTAACTTTAGTTCATCGATGCATTGAAAATCTTGACCAGAAGGCGACATAATGTTACAGAGCACTGTTTCAACACAACTGCTGGTATGCCTTCCGGACCATCCGGGTTGAAAGATGATTTTAGTTTGATCCGGACCGCTGTGACGGAGTTTGAATCGATGGTGATACGTTGCAGGTCGATGCAATTTTCTGGAGTGTAGCTAGTCGCACGAGATATGGAGATGGGATCAAGAACAGCAGAAGAGAAAACGTCAGATAGTTTACTTGTGAAAGTCTCACATACTTCAGTGTCCGTTTCTGCTAAGATGGCTTTGTAGCGTAGCGAGAAAGGCTCCACATTGTTCCTCTGCCGGGACT
Source organism: Anopheles stephensi (assembly GCF_013141755.1). Classification (NCBI taxonomy): domain Eukaryota; kingdom Metazoa; phylum Arthropoda; class Insecta; order Diptera; family Culicidae; genus Anopheles; species Anopheles stephensi. The sequence continues at coordinate 41,793,175 of NC_050203.1, read as the reverse complement.
TTGCGAAAGACCAAGCGCCTGTGGGTCGTCTTCTAAGACTTCTCTGCACGCGTGAAATGTAGCGGTCGTAAAGTCCCAGTCAGCGTAAGAAATAGCCTGATTAATAAGGTCGAAATTTGCTCGCCTGAAATTCAAACGAGGGGCTGGTCGATGGAGTGTGTGTCTGTTCTCGGTGTGAGAGCGGAATGAACGGAAACACGAATCGGAGGGTGATGAGCGTCTGCAGGCAGGAGATGTTCATCTGTAACGTGCAAACCGTGGTTACCAAAGCTGCGTTGTCGTTGGCGAGTACCAGATCAAGGATTCTTCCCAGGGCGTTTTTAGCAGAGTTAAGCTGTTTCAGTAAGTACTGTAAGGGAATGCACGGTATGTAATAATATATCATCCTCTCTGTCCTAACTTTCTTCATTGTTTGTTTATTTTTTGAATATTTGTATCCGTTTTGTGCGCGTGCCCTGGTCGGTAAAGCATTCCGTACTGCTTAGCTTAAGATTCTAAGATTAGTTCTTAAGACTAGTTTTAAGTTTTCTTTGTACACCCCCTGCAGTAAACATATGGTATAAATGATAAATAAACAATAAATAAATAAATGTTTAGTTGGACATTTAGGATTTCCTCGTTATCGACATCGAGGATACTGTAATCGACTGTCTGGAATGCTTTAGCCATAGCCTGCCATGTTCCATACTACATTCAAATATGGCTTACAATGTTGAAATTGCGGAACCGTGTTTCGGACAGCTCGTTAAGATCATAATGCACTGCACTGCCCTGCGGTGGATATCATCCACGGTTATCTAAAGCAGTCCGATCTAAGGAATGTGAGGATCCTAAGATCACGCAACCAGTCTTATAGTATCAAGCGCTCAAGTTCAAGTCCATCGTAGTCCGGCTACTATATTTCGTCATGATCCTTGAAATCAGTTGCAACAGATCGTTTTATTCCCAGAACCGCACCGTGTTGATGTTGACATCCCACACGGACTGTTGAATGTAGAAAATTTTGCGTTACCCAATATTCAATAGACAAACCCTTTCAAAAACTGGATTTTGCAATTTATGCTAAAGATCAGCCGGTCGAGAGATGCGATTACAGCCGAACCTTCTTGATGCAACTCGTTTAAAATGCATGATGCCACCGGCCCACGACTACCACTACCACTACTACAGCAGTACTTTCTCAATAGTATCGCTGGTATATTTAATCGCCCCCGTTTTCTTTTTTCCCATCTGACCATCTGTCCCCAAAAAGGGTCCAGTGTCATCGCCGGTGGTCAATGCCAATGGTTAACGGGGTGCCCTTTCCCAGAAGCTGCACCTACCACCTTCGCTGACTATCGTTGCGCGTCAGATGATAACTAACTGGAACCGGGCCGGTAAGCTGACCGAACCGACGCAGCCCATCTCTAACCGACGCACTTTCGATTTCATTTACATAAGCAATTTCCATACTTCACAGCTGCGTGTAAATGAACGGGGTGACTGATTAGTGATGTGACGCGGTACCTAACACCCTGCCCAACATTGGGCCGTGTAAGGCCGAGTGCGGTTGGTGTAAGTTTGGCTACGGACCGAAGGTCATTATCACGGATGTTGCAATAAAAAGGCCTCGAAACAGTTCAGTGGCTCGCTGGGGCTGGGTTTGATCAAGAGCAACCGAACGACTTGTTAAGATGTATGCTAATGGCCGGCTAGGGCCGGTCGGGTGATATAATTGAGTAACGCTCAAATACGCGGACTTAGCATTGGGGGTTTTTATTTTTATTTTTAACACTTTTATGGCACGTGTTTTGGACGTGTTTTTTTTTCTTCTAGAAAAGACTAGAATTAGAAGGTTGACCGGCGGCATTTTATTGCATTGAGCAGCGAAAACACTTTCTCCTCGATTGTGAAGCCACATCGATTTCGGGCAACCTTGATACGAATTGTCCAGCCGCACATAACCCGCAGGCAAATGCAGGATCGTTTTAGAATCGAACAGCAATCATGGGGCAACGTGTGAGCGCGTCAAACGTTGCGAACGTTGCGTTTTTCTGCGGTTGCGTTACGCATACGCGAGGCACGTACTGTACCGCTGAGCGATGAAATCATCCCCATAGAAACGGTAACTGTCGCACGCACACGCGTCGGCACAATCTGCACAATCAATCAAGACCTGCTAGATGGACTAGATCTGTATGTTCAAACCCGAACGGCTGCATCCTCGAATGTAGATCGCTCGAGCTTTTAATGGCTATTATTTAATTTGTTAGCTATTGTTTCCTTTCCATGTTTTAAACCAACTTTGACGAAATATTTTCACCTGCCACCACTATCGTACGTGCACAGCCTTGGCAATGTGTCAAAAGTCAGCTAACCAGCAAAGCTTTAATTTATTCCGATGCATTTACTCACCGGGCAGATTGAATGCGTGAATGGCCTTGAACTAAATTACGCTAGTAATCACAATAACTAAGCAAAGGAAACTGTCAGCCCGGAAACAATCGCTTTCCTGCAGACCAAATCTTCCGGTCCACTTCACTCCAGCAACACATGAGGGGTGCAAACAGTAGAGAACCCACGATCATCCCTTCCAATCACCTCGGGATGATACAATTACTGGCCAATGATGAATGACGAGTCGAGATCCGCGGAACGCCACTTGAAGCTGCATGATACAGCAAAACCTTACGCCGCATGATATGGGCATGTGTGAATAAAATATTTTCCATTTATCAATTGCTCAAACAGCCCAAATGTATGAACGTTTGGCAGCATTTACGCAAGAGCGAAGAGATGACAACCGCCTAACAAAAAAATCACACTAAACACACACACACAAACACCTCCTTAAAGATGGGCATTACTTTTGGCGGAAGAGCTGTTTTTTTCACACTTTTGTGTAAGTTTTTCTAATGACCCTCGGTCGGCGGCTCAATGTGATCGGGGCCCCGATCTATCAAAAGTGGTAAAGTACCGACCGTTTTACTTCCGAGTAGCCGCCGGGGGTTCGTTGCTTTCCGGCATTGAAGTCGTTTGTTTACTGAGACAAACACGGGAAGTGATAGGCGAATGAAGCGAACTGATTCATTTGTCAAGCTGGCGTTTGGCCACAAAAACGCCCGCCAAACACGCCTTGCCACTTGGAATGGAAAATATACAATTCATACACCACCAAAGAGAGGGTTTTGTTGTTCAATTTTTATTGCACGTAAGAAGATGCGATTTATTGAAGTGTGTGTGTGTGTGAGGGTGTGTGTGTTTGGCAGAGTTTTTGTCCTTATCTAGCTGAAAAAGGGAGCCTTTATTCACCGAATGAAGACTCAAAGTCATTCAAGTGGTAATAATTTGCTCGCTAATTGACCTTTAACGATGTGTTAAGGGCAGCCCAATAATTGTATTTCTGTTGCTGCCTGAGTAAAGACGCTATTTGATTTCCCTATAAGCTCGCTTATAAAACTTAAACACAAGCGGAACACCTGAAAAAGATAACTAAAACTACGAAATTCTTCAACCCAGTCCCGTAAACAATCTTAACGGAGTGCCATATCATCGGAAAGTTCCTACCGTATTCTGCCAGAAGAAATCGTACTTCCCATTACTTCCATTCGCCGGCAATGTTTGTCAACAAATATTGATCGTAGTGGAATCCGTTTGTTTTGTCCCCAAAACGGCTATTCCACTGAAAAGAACGGGATGAGCACACACAAACGGAAGGGGAACGTGAATCAGGAAAGGACAGCATTTGAATTTGCATTTTGCTGAGCTATGCTGAAACATCGAATCGAGCCATCCATTCTATTCACATTTAAATAAGCAACGTTAAATAGTCCTCGATCCCGATCCCGGAAGAGCAATGAAGGAACATTCTGCACGAACGATCGAACATCGTGAGATGTTTCTGTTAGGGGAAAATTACATCTTCCTGGTGCGGCTGCTAGGAATAGCGCTCATTGTTGCAATACAAATCGTCTGCGTGTTTTAGTATGCAAAAAAGGAGTCTGGACCTGTGTCAGGCTCACCGATTCCGGATCAAGTGATGACGCGTTTTGCATAAAGCCCGGATCGCCGCCACAAACCATCATCGATCAGCTGAAGCGCACTGGAGAATGATAAATGTGACACGCTCGATGCCGCCGTCTTTCGATGAGCGATCGGTCGAGATGTTAAAATGCTTTTGCGCACCTGTACGCCGTTTTGTTTTTTTTTAACTTTTCTTCTCACTGTTGTACTGCCCAGGTCAGCTGGAAGCTTCTGTTGGATGTTGAAGGCCCTTCGGGGAACCGGATTCCTTCGGTAAGGTCATCATGCGGATGGCCACTTTTTAACGCCTCAGACGAAAAGCCAATCGCCGAACGCAACCAAACGTACGATGCATAATGATAAGTGTGTGGAACGGTTGTGCGAAGAGAGGGGGAAACTTACAAAATGTTACTGAAAACGCACCGTTATCAGCACCAGCCCCAGCGCTCGGATATGGGAAGACACCCTTGGCATTGGGTTTGGCAGCGATCGTGAGTATTGCGGAATCATCCCAGCAGGCACACCCGAAACGAGCATCTTCGGGCAGGCGGCGACGATCCTAGGGCAGCACAAACATCCTACCCTAGCCTAGCCCACCGACTCTCACGATCGCGATCGCGATGGGCAGTGCGTAGAAAAGGGGAACCACACCTGGGTGGCTGGCTGGCTTGCGCTGAGTGCGCGAGCAAGTGAGAAGGGCAATGCGTTCGTGGCTCGACGGAACCACGGCCCGGTTGAGCGTGCGCGGTTGATCTGCACGGGGTTGGAGGTGACGACGACGACGGCGACGATCGACGCGCAGCAAAACAAAACGCAAACAAAGATTCACCACGTCCGCTCGAAGCGGGCGGGCGGTTTGGGAATCGTATAAAAGTGGCCGGCAGACCGACGTTCAGCATCAAGTTGTGTTCAGCTCACCGAACAGTAGACAGTTCTTCGACGCGGATTCGTCCCTTCTGTTTTTGAAAGTGTCAAAACACCCCCCACCAAACCAACGCCTCACAATGAAATTCTTGATCATGGTACGTTACTACTGGCGGTGCCAAGAGCCTGTTGAAGTTTATGCTAAAGTGGAGTGAATATTAGTGGCGCGATACATAAGTGATGGCAGTGACACCAACGGCTTATAACGAAACAAACTAATCAAATGTAAATAAGCGGGAGGACACGTATTGTTAGTTGCAGCCAAACAATCGAGGCTCAGTGTGCTTGTGATCCGTCCGAAATCACTGCCCGCTGAGGTGTAACGATCGTGTGCAGCAGTGTCAAATAGAATGCCATTGAAATACGTTTTTCGTGTCCGAGATGATCGATTTTCACGGCCCCTTTAGTTTGCTTCCTCAGAAGTCCGCAAACGCCGGATATATTTGCCGAATCGCTGAAACGAATAGCATTCGTCTTGGAGCCAATCGCTCATTGTCGGTTGAACGGTCTTTTGTGGAGCATGTCGGATCCACCAATAAGGAACTAGCATTTGGCGCCAGTCATTATGATTCCCAAAACCAACATTTAACCTTCGTCTCGGCTAATGCATGTCCCTCGGTATGTTCCCCTTTCATCCACAGACTATCTGCCTGTTCGTGCTGGCCTTCGCCCTGGTGTCGGCCGTTCCTGCAGTGCACGACGAGGGCATCTTCGGCGACGTTGGAGCTGCGGACGAAACACTGAACGTGCAGGATCCGCAGGCCTTCCTTTTGAAGAAGCTGCTGCTCAAGAAGAAATTGCTACTGCTCGGTTAAATGCAACGCATGAACCTCCCGCCCAAGAAGCCCTTCCATTCTATTCTTCTACAATAAGCTATCGGGAAAACGAATGCTCACACTCCATGTCCCCTCCCGACCCAGCTTCCCCACCCCATCCCACACCCCCGACCCCATTGCCCTTGGACAATGTCTCCCGCCGCTCTAATTCCGCTTCGGTCGGACGCGCTTCCCGGACGGACAGCAGCACGTGACTGCAAGCTTCGCCACCATCGATAGCTAGTGTCCAACTCAAGCCAAATTATGCGTCCGCTAGGCGCTCGCCAGGAAGCCAGCAAGAGAGCGAGACGGGACATTCGGGTGGGCAACTACTTTTAAGGTGCAATATGAGTATGTTTAGCGAGCGAGGAGAAGTATTTTTATACGTAAATGATAGTTAACTTGACAAACGTTTCCGAAACAGTGGCATAAGCGCACTCTTGCCTTGCAAAGAACAGAAAACACACACAGCTAGCGATAATGCTGAAAATCTACTTCAGACAAATAAAAAAAAAACAGACAAACAAACAAACAAACAAACAAACAAACATACGTGCAAACGTGAATAATGTTTATTCCATGTTTCCGAAAATGGCTTCCCCGGTCGCGATCGGTGTCGCGAGGTGTTAATGCGACAATATCAATGCTGTCTAGCGGCTAAATTGATCCTTGAAAACGAGGACGTTCGAGAGGGCGATAGGTCATCTGAACATCTGCTTTCGCATCATCATGATCGAGCCTGATGCATTACAAATTCTATTTGGTCAAATTTTGTATTTTACCTGGACAATCGCTGCATGCAGACACTATTAATGAGCTATGCCATAATAATGCCAGTCTTTCGGCTTGCCTGCTTGCTTCACTTTGAAGATCGCATCAAATCAATTAACACGGCACTGCCGCAACGTGGAGAAAGCGCAACCCAACATCGGTCTGTCCGTCGGTCTGTCTGTCGCAAACGTGATACTGTACGATAATTTGTGATGCCACTGTGACACGAATGTGCAATGGAGAAATTGAGAGCATCCATTTTTCCGGCCGTTACATCATTGACCGCCCGCAATTGCTTGACCCACCGTTTGGAACCAGCATGATCTCGTTTTGATTGAGTATGGTTATGGCAATCAAGGTTTGTCGAAGGTTCGAGCGAGGACTGTTTTGTAAAACTACACACTCTCAGTACAGTTGGAACTATATAAAAGAGGGTCATCAACGAAACGATCGATCCTACCTTCCCACACGTAATTCAAAGAAGAAATGATGCGGATTGCCTAACCGCAGGCGTTTATCTGCTTATGTCGCTGGTAACGGTGGTAACGGTTTCGAATTGCCATCCGTTCGACCAACTTTATTGGCATTGTAAAACGATTAAATGGTGGTTGATTGAAATTGAATTGAAAATACAATTCAAAATTTATCTAATTTGCACTCATTACTAACATCCAAAATACTCCTTTAACATGATTGTTAACTCGTAAAAGATGTGAACGCGTTTTACAAGAAGACCTCTCAAGGTTGTACTTAGAGTTACTTAGGAAGAAGAAGAAGAAGAAATGGCCAGGCTTTCCCGCGGAGTGAATAACCAATAAAACTTTCTGACCCTTACTGAGTTTTTTGTACCAGTGGCCTTATGCCCTCTTCTGGTCAGGCTTTCAGAAAAAATATGAAAATAAAAATGGTAGGCTTTCCCGCGGCAAAGTATCTTAAAAACACAATGACAGTGACAGTAATGAGTAGAAAAATGATAATTTTGAATTCCAGTTCTTTAGTTCGATAGTTTGTTTAGACGTTTTTAAACTTCATTCATCCTTCAAATTTTTAAATTATTTGAATGGTCTTGTTCCGTTGTGGCTATGAATGCTTGGACCGTGCTATTGCTATGTTTTCATAAAAATGGCAAAATTAAATCAAAATTTTCACAACAATAGCGTCAAAGTTGTGCTAAAAAAGTAGATTTTTTATATTTTTAAACTACATTGGTTCATTAAACTATAGTGGTCTTATTATGTTTTATTATATTTTCTATTTATGTCCATCTCTGCTGTCGATTGGAAATTGGAAGGGATCGTTTGAGCGTTGCTTTCTCAAAACGTTTCGTCACCCCAATGTATTCTTTCTCTATAAAAGGATGAACCCATCGATGCGATCCTCGTACCCAGCCAATTTTGGATCTCTGCATACGACCTGGACGTTCATCCGGATGCTGGTCAGTCCGTTCATGGGCCACCGACCGGAACAAGTGTATAAAGAGGAGAGGAGAGTTTGTCCCAATCGTCCTGCAAGGATTACCGATTCTTATGAGCTACACAGTCGATCAACAGGATCAATGGTGACTGAAAGGAAGGCCTGATCTTCATAACGATCGCAAGCAATCGCAACGATAAAAACCAAAAGCCATGTTATATTAAAAAATTACATTTATTTGTTATTGTGTCAGTAAAAAAACAAAAAAAAAATGTTTACGAAAAACGTTGACAAACCCTTCCCCTTTCGCGAAGGCATGTGTGTGTGTGTCTTATCAATCGTAGATTTGGCTGTTTTGTTTTTCTTTTTTTGTTTAACATTAAAGGGAACGCCGCGCGCTCTTCAGTTCAAGTTAAATGGTACAACGGCACTGCATTGTTCATCCCAAAAAGAAAAGCTTCTTGATTTGACGCCATTTCAGGAAGGCCTGCGGGTCCTGTGGGTTGAGTGTGTCCGCTTCCTGCACCTCTATCACCGGCCCGACCAGAGACTCGTCCTGCGTGGCTGGTAAGCTCAGAACGACGGCCACGGCCAGCAACAGCACTGCCAACACAATCATCTGCAAATGCATCAAAAGCATCGTTAGCGGACCTTGGAGATTTGGCACTCCCGAATTATCCCGCAAAACCTACCGTTAGTCGTGGTGCGGTCATCGTGATACGGCTCAGGCTCAGGATACTTGCTTCGTTGAATGGCGCTTGAGGCGTTCGGTGCTGTCGTGGTAGCGCTCGGTAACACTGGTGCTGGTGCTCGACTGATTCCCTCCGTACGAGTCCTGACACTTTTTATACGTTCCGCTGAGAAGCCACAAACGCGCGCGCGCGCGTAAAGAAGGCGAGCAAGAAGAAAAGATCGTAACGTAATGCATGTCGGAGCACTACGCAACCGACGACCGATCCCCCCGATCCGACCGATGGCCAATGCAGAAGAAAGCACTCGTAGAAGGGATAAAGCAAGTACTTAGCATGCGCATACTGGGCCGTAGTTCAAGCGGGAACACACGGCACGAGCTGGGAATTTCGTTTACGATCTAAAGCATCGTAAGTGATTTAATTAGCTTTTACATGCTATCTAAAGAGCCCTTATCGAAAGCAACACTTTCTCTTCAGTTTTGCGAGCAATTAAGTTCTGTAAGTGCTAGTGTACTTTATCTGCTAAGAAGCTTACTACCGTAGAAAGAACATGTGCATGTGGATGTATGTGGGAATAAGAATGAAACGTCATCCTGGTACAATTAACTCATAAGGGTTTTCACATTACTTTTCCCATGCCAAACCCCCTTCCCAAGCATCTGGCCGGCGATCGCATCGTGCACTGCGCTGCGTGCTGGACGAATTGATGAATTGCGTTATCGCCAGAAATTATCGCATCACAGCCAACAGGCAGCCACCACGAGCACCGATACGCCCGAGTCGTGAGTCACAGATACCCAGCAGCCATTGAGAACGAAAGTGGCATTGATGATGGCACGCAATGTCTGCCACGGAAACCGGTCCAGTGACAGTCTGGTGGTGTCTGGCTACCGAGCGTCGTCCACGCTGACCGGGATCATCTAACACGTCGGGACGGACGGTGTGCCCTACTCTCTCGATATGGTTAGCACCTGCAAGACAGTCCCCAGGCTGCTTCACCAGGGATTGTTCCCCCAAACGGGAGATAGATACTGCAAAACTTGGTCCGCACACCAACTGCAACACGATCGAGCGATCGGCAGTTGACTGATCATTACGCGTAAGGCCCTTTCCTAGCCCTACTGCACACAGATCTACTCGATCATGACGAGTGTAGTGAATGGGAAATGAATCAATACGAGATTGATCTTTGGGACGAATACAATTTTGTGCTAAATTGTGTGTTCCTGTACACAGTTCTTGTTGAGAACATTCACTGATCGCACTCTTTAACCAACGTGATCGTCTAATTGGAGGAGAGTGCGCGTTTGAAATGAAGAGATGTACTTGTGTATGTGTTAGCTGCTAGTTGCTGTATAAAGCTTGTATCCCTCCTGATCATAAGGACCACCAGGATGACCAGGAGCGATCGCATCCGGTGTGCTACCGAATTTCCTAACTAATCACTGTTACTATTATCGTTATCGCTATGTCCTTGAATATTGGAAGAAATACGAGCCGAACAACTTTTTTACAGAAACACTGCACCAACCAGACGTTGTTCCGTATTTTAGTAACAAAATCACTGAAGAAGCGTGGCTACATACGGTACATAGGACATATATGAATATGACAAAAAAGTCTTGAAGAAGCTTCAGTCTCGCATTCGTCCGTTCCACAGCTTGGCTTATATGAGGTTTGCCCTTGATGTAGCCCTAACTTATGGATTGTATGGTAATCTGAGGACAGAGGTGATAGCGGTGCCGGCCGGCAATCAAATCTCGTTCGGACCGTTTTTTTTCATAGTGTGTTACTGACTATATCCAACTGCGTGCTTTCATGAGATAGACATGGCCTGGTATATGGCATGAGGTCGTTAAGCCAAGAAGAAGAAGGATGTTTGAAATTGTCCCTGAGCGGAAACGGTGGAAAAGTTTATAATTACCTGATCGATCGAACTTCTCGAATGCTGAATACGTCTCTAGTGTGGGTTAGATGCCAGTAACCCTAAAATGTTAGCGAATCAGGTGAGAAAATTTAAGAAATCTTGGATCCAGTGGGTAGAATGGTATCCTGGACAAATTGGACATCGATATACGAAAATCACTGTCCATGGCTAAGATAAAGTCGTCCTCACCATTCAGAATGAGCGACAGAAGGCGCTTGAAAGATATCTTTCGTACGGCCGTTAGAGACCGTTCTGGAAGGGATGATAAACTGTTTGTACAAGCCTTCTTGGCGGTAGTCTTCGGGCAAAAATTTAATCCATTGTGGCAAATGTTGCAGTCCTGCTTTTTATTACCATTGGAAGTAACTTTTACAATCGTAAAAATGTTCGTCAAACACAGTACTTCTGTCACGTGGCGATTACATTCAACCGATCGCCTCAGGCAATAGTCCCTATCTTTTGTCCGTTTTCCTTTTAACCAGTTCCTCGTGACCGCTCCGTTACATAGTTTGCATTTCGTTGCCATTTCGTGGTGTCGGAGATAACAATATCATTTTCGCTGTACCACTTTTTAACGGGCCCAACTGGAACGCACATGAATCTTTACCGCGCGACTCATTTGTCTCGGAGGATGTAACCTTTCAAACCCCCGTGTCCGTGGAAAAAAATGACCATTGTCCCCGTTACGGTTCGGGAGTGGGAAGAATCCGGGGGCAATCCCAGCGTGCGCCACGCTTCGAAGGGGAGAAACCTCCGATGCCGTAATCGCTGGACTGCAATGCATCGAAGGAAGGAAGAATCGGCCCTTATCTGATCGGCAGCGTGTGGTCGGCACAATCGGAGCACGCGGACCAATGCACGACTGACGAACCCACCCGTGTTACCGTTAGTGCGAACAATGTTGATTAGCAACGTTGCTCACCCCTCCTGACTGACCGCACCAGCCTCCCCGAGGGAGAACGGACCACCGTCCCGTCGGGTGTGCTTCAGCGTTGTGCGACGAGCAATCTGACACGGCAGACGAAACGAAACGCCGTCACTCAGTCCCCGGCAGTGTCACATGCCCGGGCAGTACTGCGCACACACCATAAGGCAGGGAGCGACACTTATGTAAGCACCTGACCCGCGACAGAAAAGGAAAATAAAGATAAAGATTTACGCGACAAGCGCACCAACCCGTGCAGAAAGCTCGGCGAAGGATAGGAGGACGAAGGCGCGCGCCCGCGTCCGGGAGTGGAAGTGTCACGCGGATCGTGAATGAGTTCAGTCCATTTTGGTTAACACTTGGCTCCGCTGTGGAACGTGCAATGGGACACGGACACCCGGACCGTAATGGAAGGCGTGGGATGGGATGGTTTCGCGGGCTGCAAGTCGTTAAAACATGCGTGCAAATGTCGATGGTCAAAATCCTTCCTTCCTTCGAGTACGAGAGGAAAGGCCGGTTGGCAGGATGACCAGCTGTATCTGGTCGACGGCAAACAAAGGGCAGGCCTGTTCATGGCCAACCGGCAAGCGAGCGATCAAACGATCCGGTGCTGATCCACCACTCCCAAGCGAGCGCGCTGGCCAGGAAATTCCAATGCATCCAATCATCACAAAATTCGTTAAAAAACCCGTCCCAAAGTGCACCCAACGATGAATGAATGAAACGCTCCGAGACCTGACCTACGGTATCGTACGGGGAAAAAAAACAAACAAACAAACATGCACCTGGGAGTGTTGCTGCACTCGCGCAGACAAAATTACCCGTTTATTACCTAATACAGTTATTTTCGAACCAATCTCATACTCCGTAAGCATAACATTACCGGACAACCACAGGCCAGCTTCTGCATGAATCGGACACATCTTTCATTGTGAAAGTTGTTGTAGCGATTACTGCCTACTGCTCGGTTGGTTGGTGGGTTGTTTTGTCAGTTCAACAATTTCGTCTATTATCATGGCTTACGCTGTTGCTTCTTGGCCTGCTATGGTACAGTCGCCAATAGTCTAGCGGAGCTACAGAAGAAATTATGAAGGTCGTTCGGTCCGGAGGATAGGAAAGAGTTCTAAATTAAGAGTGAGGACTGACTATCCAACTATGCAGTATCAGTGAGCCAGAAATAGCAAGCATGGTCTTTTAAAAGGTCGTTAGGCCAAGAAGAGGAAGAAGACGTATTGAATACTGGAGCTCAAATCGATGCAATTTACACAGGCATGAAGGCAGCCATTCGACAATTCTTCTCACCAAACTTGTGGAGCTGGGTTTTTCCCAAGGCTTCTTCAAGGCATTCCGAACGGAACGACCTAACATTCAGAACCGATAAATGTGTGTGTTGTGTCGTAATGTCGCAGTTGGAACCCAATTACCAGCGTTTTAATATAGTCAAAAGGCAATCCTTTGCTATACACTGGGGAAGACTCACTTTTAAATGTGAAGTAGTCATCCGAAAGGCATACCGACGTCGTCCGATCACCAGAGGACACTTGCTTTGGGAGATTCGTAAGATTTGATGATCCAAACCCCAGAAAGATTCGAAAGGGATTCGAATCCTATTCGGATTCGACAGGAATGGATTATGGTAAGAATCAGGATCTGATTCGGATTCGATAAGGATTCGATTAGGATTGCATAGGGATTCCATTAGAATGCCATTGGGACTCGATCGGGATTGCATTGGGATTCGATTGGGATACGGTTACGATTCGATTGGGTTTAGATCGGGATTTCACGCTATCATTATTTGAACTACTCAAAAGTTTACCCTGTTGCGGTGATCAAGGATGCCGGAAAATTATTACTAGTAATCTGTTTTGTTATTAGAAATGATACATATATTTACAACTGATACGGACATTTTCTTCGTTGAAAATTCTACAATCTAACGTTGTTGCGGTACGCCATTTCTGACTTCCTTGACTTTTTTTTTATTAAACCCTATCCGGAAAGTCTATGTCGCATACACTGGGCCTACGATCCGGCCTACGGCCAGTGCAATGATTGGACTCCTCGAATACTTATTAGTTAGTACGATATAAAGTTTTATTTAAACTTACAGGACTAGACACACGACCGGCTTTGGCTATGGATACTGCAGTCTTATTGTGCTTTGGGCCGCCGATTACGAAACAAGCTAATGTACACCGTGCTCAGCAGATTAAATACATTTATCCCGAACAGTCCTCCTATCGAGCCGACCACATTCGGGATGGGATACACCTGCCACGGACGGTCCCAATCTAGCGGCGCTACCACCGACGCTCCCCACGCTCCCAAAATGACACCGATGCAATTGTTCTTCAGCAAATTAAGATAGCTGTTGGCTAGCGGGCTCTTTAGCTCTAGCGTCTCCGACAGCAGCAGTTGATAGGTTTGCATTTGGCCAATGAAAAGGATGATCGGAAATATGGTTACCGTCGTCAGCGTTACCGCCAAGGACAGCGTTTCCTCGTACTGATCCAATGGAGCGCCTACCACCACGCAGATGAACGCGTAGAACAGCGTGGCCAATGCAAACAATACTATCGATCCGACCCATTCTCGCCAGCGGGCTCGTGTGGCTTTTACGTTCCCTGCTCCGGATGCCCTACCAGACGACGGCTGCAGGCTGGACGGTTTGGCCCCGGTTTCTAGTTGGAACGTGTGCTTAATGTACAAATGTTTCAATACCTCCGATAATGGTAGAATTAGCAGCACTGCCGATGAACAGCACTTTCCCACATCGTACAGACGATTGCTGTAGAGCAAGTAGCCGAAAAAGGACGAGTTCAGGGCAATCGAAAGGATGCTGATGTTGATAAACATCTTCGGCGCTATGGCGCTTTGCTGTTGGGCATCCATTTTCGTTTCACTTTCTACGCCCTGAAATGCAGACCGTTTAGTTGACAGCACATGCTAAACTCCACCAACAACAAACATACAATACTAACCCGCAGCACTGCATTCAAGAAAAGTGTTCCAGTAAGTAAAGCAGTTGTAGAAGATTTTGCAATCCACTGGAAAGAAGCTTTGTTTACATTTTGTATTCATTTGACGTCTAGCGTTGATGCATCCGCCGTTCCTAACGTCTTACGTCTGATGGACGGTGCTGCCCAAGGAGCACACAGTAGGCTGTGATTGCACACCCGAGGAAATTTATTTTCAGTGAAACAATTGAAAATAATTCTATCCAAGTCAACTACATGTGCTCAATGCAATTAAATATTGAGCAAGATCAAAATGGAGAAAAATGGTTTGGGTTGCGTCATCGACCGTAAGCATACATAACATACAGAATAATGCATTTCACTCTTCAGAAACAATCGCACAAATCTCAAAAATAATGAAAAAACAATTCCCGCCAATGGCCAACCAAAAGAAAGTGCACACTTTTCCGGTCTCTCATCAATTGTTCGTTTGGTGTGACCAACAGGAAGTTATTTACTAATGAAATCAAATGCATTCACGCACTCAACGCACATCAATTTAAGCGGCAAAAAGAAAGTGACTTTCGGTGTAGTAAAAAAGTATGCAAGAGAAACAACGAATCACAACCAACGGATTGTGCCGGTGAGTCGTCGAAAGGTACCACGCTTTTAATAAACATAGAGTTTCACACGTCTTATTCGAACGCGTACATATTACAACAATAAGCCGGCGCTCTGCAGGATGACTTGTTTTAATGGTACACAAATGTTCTTTCCTAGCTCGCGTAACTAAACGTTCAGCCTGTTTACATACAGTAAAGTAAGCGACAGTCAAACGTTTCAATGTTTTATTTCACTGCATGGGTTCCGATGAAACAATCACGTACACAAAAGCAAACCAAAAGCTACGCATTTCCAAGATGAAGATTAGCGAGCGGCAAGAATGGTGATATTTTTGCAATACTAATTCATACTAACCTTTGGCGAGTGCGCGAGTGTACACACCTGACCACCCGGTTCTCCCCAGCCACGCCAGCCCTGTTTTCACTAGATAGTACAGCAAACGGAAAAGAAAATACTCAACGGCAGGGATTTCTTTTTCATTGATTCAGTCTGTATTGTAGCGCCAATTTCATTATTTGATTCGTCATTATTCTATCATTAGTCATTCAGATTATACGCCATTCTTTTACTCCAACACACAAAGGAGATTGATAGTGTAGCATTCGAATCGATTCGCTCCATTCAGTATTACAACAGAGATCTCGATCACGCAGAGTGCGCAGGTGACACAACTAGGACGAACGATCACACACCAAATTTTCATCTTGCATCTGCATGCGAGAGCAAGTGTTGATCATTCGAGTCCGATTAAGTCTCGTTTAGCGGACACGAAAAAAAACGGAAGCTTCTAAATACATTCACCACACACGTACTTCAAAAACATGTACAGAGAGAGAGTCAGCAAATAATCCGCTGTGTTTGACATTCGTCAAACACTCGCACACCAGAGTGAAGATCTGTGTGTCATGAACCACAGAAGATCAGATCTCAATTGCAAGGAACTCAGCTTTTTGTTTAGACGTGTGTGCACACTGCTGCTGTCGTACCGAACGCTTCTTCCATCAAAGCGAACACCATCGACAACGCTGACGCGGCAGACAGGTCTTCTACACACTCATAAAACGAAAACATCATCAGCTTCTCACCAGGAAGGGGATATTGGCAAACACTTAAGGCTCTTTCTCTATCGCTCTCTCGCTCTCTCACTTTTCACGCTACCAAACACTTCCGATCTACGAGCAACCGTCTCTATCTCTCTCTCTCGCTGTCTCTCTCGGTCTCGAGTAACAGACAAAAAAGGTAACATTCGCCGCTCTCGTTTGAGTTTGAATTAAGTAATTTAAATTTGTATTTGTTGTTTGCTTCTTCTTCGGCTTGTCTTTATGTATGAAAAATGTGTTTATTTTTTATGTACGACACTATCTCGAGCTTCTTTCTCCCTTCTGCTTCATGTATCATGCATATGCGTATGGTATGTTATGCGCGAGTTATAAACGTAAAATGGAACCACATTCCTTCCTTTATAGAGATCAACGGACATCGATGATCAGAGCTGACACTTAACTATATACCCTTCCCATGTGCCCCTCCTCTTCGCACGCACATCCTTCTCTGTCTCATTCTGTTTTTAATCGCTGTTCGATCTGCTGTTTTGCTATGTATCCTCTGCTGGCCGGTCATTCTTTCCATCGGTCCGTGTGTATGTGTTTTTGCGTTTGTGTTCTGGATCTGTCTGTAAGTGTGTGTGTGTGTGTGTTTGTGTATGTTGAGTTGTGGTTGTTTTGTTTATTAGTGGAAAGAATCTATCGAAAACATACTACCACCCACATGTTGTTGTTTGTTTTTTTACATTATTTTAGCGCTCTTTCTCCTTCTCTCTCTCTCTCTGCTATCTCTTCCTACTTTCTCCTCCACTCTCCGCAGCACGACTTTAATTCGGCCCAGTCCAGTAAGTAGACGCAGAGTAACCTTGCTGCTTGCTGCCAGTCTTTCCCTGGTTGTTAGTCTGCGGTCTTTGACCGCTGCTGTTGGAATCCTACATTAGAAACCAAACGCGGGCACACCATGTGTCCGTTATGTATTCCGTGTTGCTTCACAACAAAATCCGCTAGACACGATTGCCACTTACCTGATGCATGTTTTGATGCATATTGATATTGTGATGCGTCGCCATTGTTGGTATGTACGCGAGATGCTGCCCGTAGGGTTGTGCGGAAGTCGTTCCAGCCGTTTGTGTTCCGGCAATGTTGTACGGCGGCGGAGTTCCCGAATGGAACGATTGTTTGTCATACTGTAGGCAGAAGGCAGAACACACACACAGTGGAATTTACTATCGAGCCCCCCCAATCTTCAACACAACATCACATCGCTACTTACATTGACTTTGTTAATTGCCACGTGGTTTTTCCCGTACATCGACGGCGCCATGTCGGATCCACTGCCCGAGCCGGATTGCGGATTGGCCACCGTTTGACCCTTCGATTGCTGCTGTCCCACGATCGACGGTTGGTAAGCATTCTTGTTGTAATCCTGCCCCGACTGACCTAGCGTGTCGTACCCGGCCGCCGAACCATACCCTCCGGTGTTATAAGCCGGCTTCTGGAACTGACCGCCGGATGTTGCCGCATTTGTGGGCATCTGTTGCTGTTGGTGAGGAGGATGGTTTTTATGGGTGATGTGACGGATGGTAATTTCGATTTGTTTTCAAAGTAGGCAATTTTGATTCGTGATCGTGAGGGTGAGCGTTTTTCGATTAGTTTTTGGCCGAGAGAGGGAATTGGAAAGATCGTGTACGGAAGTGGCGTTGCGAACAAATGGGAACGGGGGCGGGAGAGGGTGGTTTGGTTTTTCAGGACGGTACAACAGAGGCCCATTTCCGGATTGGATGATGGCGGGCATCATATCGCGCGATTCGTTGATGTGCGGAGAAGCGCACGTCCGGCGTTGGCGTTTTTTGGTCGGTAGGAAGAAGTAAGTTGTGTGGTTGGATGATGGAGAAACATGCAAAAAAGATACAAAACCGGTCAACATTTCTACATCCATATTCGCTATCATACGTTACTAAGAGCTAAATACTACTAACAGGATAGACAGGTGTGCCATATTGGAAGCCGCTGGCCGGCATCATATTGCCGCCGTAAAAATAAGCGTATGGCAGGTTCAACATAGGACCACCAGACCCTGTTTGTTGGGACAAGGAACTGGGAACATTACTAACAGGTGACGAGTTGTTGTCGGTTCGCGTGAACCGACCATCGGACATGGTCGAGTACGCGACGGAACCGAGGTTCGCGTCGCGCACACCGGCCGCGCCGAGACTCGTAGGCGTCTGGTAGTTGATGTCGTAAAAACCAGGCACATGCGGCAGACGCTGTTGCATTAGCTGCAAATCTTCGTACGAATAGACAGCAGCCTGCTGGTAGAACGGCACGCCCGGTGCCTGAATGTACGGATTTACCAACGGCATGTTGGCGACAACGCCCGTGCCGCTAGTACTGCTGCTGCTTTTCGCTGCAAAGAAAACAGGATTAATGGGGGGGCCATTAATTATTAAGAACTTTAACGCACACACGGAAGCAAGCATTTTGCTTCATTTTGCCACTTACTTGTCGTGGATACCACGGAACTGATGGGCAGCGAAGACGAACTGGTTACATTATTGTTGGAATTGTTCGCACTACTGTTCGAAACCGTACTGGATGCCACACTGCAAGCAAGGAAATAAACGGTACATAAATACAGGAAAAATGTGTTCCCACATCCACTTCCAACGGTTACACTAATCAATGTAACCTATGGTAATAATCAACATAACGTTAAGCAGTTGGACAAAGGCAGTCTGAAGGCGGCGCTTACCACTGCCTCCTCACTGGCAACAGTTGAAAAAATATAAAACAATTGAATAAAGTACATATTAAAATGTAAATAAGGCCCTTTGGGAGAAAAAGATTCATGTTTCAGTTAAATATCTAAGCGAAGTCAACATGTGCATAATCGAAAAATGTGCACCACTTTGTGCAACAGTTAAACAAAATATTAAGCATGAAACGTATGAAAAATGCACATGTACCGATAACTTATCATAAAGATTGTGTATGTAAGAAGACGACGAAATACGAAACAAAAAGAACAAACAAGGAAACAATAGACGAATGAATGTTTCTTACACAGAAGGAGAAGGATATGAATAACAGCGGTATAGCGGCGTCTTAGTCATATATTAATCAAAAAGTAAAAATGTGTTATACATCGTGGTGAGTAGCGCGTAAAACATTATTATTGAAAGCCAAAAAAAAAACCAAACAAAAACCTTAAACGCACCCGGGAATTGCAGCACTAACCGTCGTTTCATCAAAAAAAAAATATAAAACATTCGTCACAAACTGACAAGACATTACACAAACCTACCTTTCGAATGGCGTTGAAACCACCGGCGTGTCCTTCAGTTTCGACGAACTAAAATTACTACCATACTGGCCGGATGTAGTGTTTGTGCTTCCAGAATACCTAAACGGGGAAGGGGTAGGGGTGATCGAGTGATTGTAGTGAGGAGGGCGAAATTATGCTTTTTTGTAAGGACTTGTAAGTACTTCGAATGGGGCGACGAATATGTTGTGCATTTCGATGTGTGTTTGCAATGTTTTCTCTCCATGTTAAAGAAGCTGCTCATCAATGCTTAGCTAGACGAAGCGTATGACGAAAGCAAACGACCCTAATATTGCATATTTATTTCGCTTCCAAATAAGTTACAATCTTTTTCAATTGATAATACAAAAGCATCAATACTTTTTGTAGGGTCCTTAGATAAAATAGCAAACAAAGCTAGTTGACCTGGAATCGGCTTCAGATGGCAGGGGAATCAATTACCTTTAACTGTGAAGTTATCAGATGCTATTGCAATCGAAGCCGATGATATTGTATACGACCTGTCAGCGCTCAATATCATCTGGTAACTTCACAATAAAACGTAATTGATTCGCCTGTCAACCCGTTCCCATGGCAACTAGCTTAGTCTACCACTTCATCTAAGGAGCCTACAAAAAGAATGGACACTCGTCTTGTTCGACAGAAACACCCCGTAAAAGCAGTCATGAACATAAAAAGCAAATAAAAATGTGTTATCGTAATATGGACATAATAAATAAATGGTGTGAGTGTGAAGATAAAAATTTGCAAAAAATTCGATGAGTTGGAATCGAAGCAATGCCATGTTGACGATGTGAACAAGAAGCATAACAAACAACATATCGTCAAAGCAAAGAGAGTGACAAATTTAATGATAATTTCTAACAACATTCTAGAATGTTTCAGTGTTTACGAAGACACGAGGATTAATAAGTAACGTTTGTGCGCATATTGCTTGCGTTTGCGCTTTTGTTCGTAATCCTAATAAACAAAGGGCAGGATTTACGCTCGAATTTCGTTCGATATTCGGCATTGCTGCATGTTGTGTGTGTGTGTGTTGTTATTCACAGCATATAATATTGTCATAGTTTAATCAAGCAAATATTATTCGTGCGCACTCAGCAATATACAATCGAAAAGGGTCAATTTTTTAAAGAGGCAATTTGTCTTAGCCACTATTAAATGCGAATTACTGCTGAAAGCGAGTTGGGCGAAACCAAAAGCCATATGAACACGCACACGCGCCACACGCACAAATACCATACCGTCGTCTCTAAACCTTATCCAAGATGGGGGAGCAAAAACAAAGCACATTTCACAAATGTAAATGATCTCAAAATCCCTATCGCTTCCTTATTATTAAAACGCATTACGGAGCAACACAAAACGAAGCTGCACAACAGCACGGTTTTAAGGTCGAAACACTACCCTGTAGCCCCTGTTAACGCCACTTACCCTGTGTTGCTACTAAGTCCAGCGTTTCCGTACACGTTCTGCGAACTGTTCTGATAGTTCTGCTGTGACGGGAAGGCAGACGACGTCTGGTTTACAGGATACTGGCTGGACAGGTAGCCACCCGAATTATTGTTCGAGCTGCGCGCGTTGATCACCGACCGCGTTGCACACACACGCATACATACAAATGACATTTAATAAGATATTGTATTATGTTAGATTGTAAAAAAGGGACATTTTAAATCCGTTTCCGTCGCTTTGGATCCACATTGTTGGACGGAAGTTTTAGACACCGGGGCAAACTATCAAAGGAAACGTTTGTTACCAGTACATGCTGGTGCACATTCACTTACCTGCTATTCACGGCGTTGTTGTTGACCGGCAGGTTCGATTGATTGGAAACACCTCCAACCGAGTTGCCGGCATTGTTGTTCGGAACAACATTGTTGGTCACGCTACTGCTTGGTGGCTGATAAGCATTCACATTGCCCTGATTGTACGAACCGTAGTTATTCGTCGACGGGGGATAGGCGTTAGTGACCTGCAGAGACAAAACAAAACATTACTTAATATTTCACGGGTGCGATCGTCTGGCGAACATCTCATAAGAACTGCAGTTTACAGCATTCAATGAACAACATCCCCATTCCAGGTTAGAATCACGTTTTTAACTACTGCCTGCTACCATCGACATGCTCCTTCCACAGAGTTCATAGCCTAAGCCATTACAAAAACAGTATAAAGCGGAGATCTTGAGACGATTTTGTCTGTCAGCTGCGGTCTGCTGAACCCCTGTGGATTGGTTTTAGTCGTACATCATCCCGTAAGAATACGTTTCTGCTGTAAGATGGCAAGGATCACCTTCGTGGTCTTTGCGATAGTCCACCAGCGATCAAAAAGATTTATGGTTATGGGGGCTTATGCGAAATCTATCCGTCAAAAAGATTTCGCCTCCTCGAGCTGAAATCTCGGAAAGATTTCGCTCTGTCTCTCTGTCTCTTTCTATGCTTAGCGATAGTAGTTTTCGGTTGAAGAGAGAGAGAGAGAGATAGCATGAAGTGCTCTAAAATACGCGGATAGATGAACCGAAATGTATTTGTGTAATTTATGAAATGTATTTAATTAAACCCGAATCCCCTGACCAATACTCATGGCCATAGACTTACCTGGTTGCTGGAATAGCTCATGTTGTTGTACGCTTGCGGTGCGCCCGAAGGAGGATACGACTGAGTTTTATTCGTTTGCGTAGACGAGTAAGGAGCGTTCTGGTAGCCACCGGTCAGCGCTGTGTTCGTGCTGGCCGATTGACCATATGGATCCGACTTCGTCAGCTGATCTAACGCTGTTGGAAGGAAGCAAAAAGGGACCACATTTCAATCATCAATACCACACCATATGCAAAGCAAATCGTTCGATTGTCGTACCTGCCGCCGCGTTGCTCATGGAATTCACACCGGCACTAACGGATGTAGACACCGATCCAGTTGCGTTGTTACGCTGCGAATAGCTGTTGGTAAGCGCATCATTCTGAGATGAGAGGGCTTCGGCCGCACCCTGGCCCGGCATAATCTGCGACGATGACAAACCGGGGGCGACGGGTAGGTTGGACGGTTTGGGCTGCATATTGTTCGGCACAACGACGCTGCCCGGTACGACGCCTCCGCCAACCTTCGACTGGTAGTCGTTCACATCCACCGGCTGTTGCACAGCTTGCTGCGGAGTTTGCGAAACGACTTGCTGCTGCTGCTGCTGCTGCTGTTGCTGCTGCTGCAGCTGGCTTTGCGTTGGTTGAGGCTGCACTCCTACCGTTGCCTGCGGCACTTGCGTACCCTGTTGCTGCGGCACGGGCTGGGTTTGCGACGCTTGCGGCTGGCCACCAACGGACTGCGTCGCTTGCGACACCGCCGAAGCCTGTCCGGTAGAGGACGACTGATCCATCACGCCGCCACCGCCAGCAGTGCCGCTTCCTCCGGTGGAATTGAACTTATCCGACACCACAGCATCGAACGAGTCGTCCGCACCGAAATCGAGACCGCCAAACTGCACATCCAGGTAGCCAATATTGTTCATATTGTCGCCCGGCATTTCCACCGCAGTCGACGGAATCTTGGATGGTGGCGGTACACGGGCCCGTTGCTGCCGCCGCACCGGTGGTTGCTGGGTAGCAGCAGCCGCATAGCTTGTCGGAGCCCCGGCAGCCGCATCGTTAGTTCCACCAACGTATGCTGCGGTCGGATATTGCACGGAATTAGATTGCGGCTGCTGCGGTTGCTGAGCTTGCGGTACCGTGGCGGGTTGCTGCGATGGCACCACACCTGGCTGCGTCTGCGGCTGCTGCTGGAAGCCGACGGTGCTCGGCGTTGCCTGGAGATTGGAATTCTGAGATGATAATGTGCTAAAATACTGACTTTGTTCTGCCGAGAGCGACGAGGACGTGTTCATCGGTGGCATATCGAGCGCCTGCCGTAAGTGCTGAGCGGCAGTCGTAGCGTTCGGAGTGCCTGCGTGCAGGTCCGAATACTGCGGCACAACGCCAGCCACGCCGGTCGCTGCACCGCCACCACCGGCAGCAACTGCAGCAGTGGCCGTGCTCGAAACAACGGTCGTGCTGTACTGCTGCACCAACTCCGTATCTTTTGGTGCCGGAGGATTCAGCACCTGCTGCTCCAGGCCCGGTGGTGCCGCCAGCTCCGTAACGTCTAAAAAACGAGAGGTGTTGGAAAGGATCAGGAAATTAGTTTTGTTTACAGCAAAGGCCTGGTATTGTTGTAAAGTCCAAACATTCGCCACTCACTGGAAGCCGCCGTTGTTACGCCGGTCTGCGTGGACTGCTGCTGCTGCTGCTGCTGCGCCTGGGGTCCAGTACCAGCACCAGCCGGGGCCGTTGCCGTAGTGGTGGTGCTAGCAGTAAAAACTTTGGTATCCGACAACGATCCCGTGTACTCCTCGTTGTCCCAGTCACCCCACGTATCGGTGAACGCCGAACATTCCTCCGGTTTGAGATCGTTCGCGTTTGCCGTTGTCGTGACTGGGTTCCACGAGTCAATCTCCTGATGATCGTTGTTCATCATCCGCGAACCTCGGTTCTGATCACGGGAACCTGGTCCGCGAGTGCCAAGCCGCGGACCACCACCACGACCTCCCCTCGATCCGTAGTTACCGCGACCCGGACCTCCCGGGCCTCCACCGTCGCGGCCACCCCGCATACGACCGCCCTCGCCTCCCGTCCGGTTGCGGTAGCCACCGCCTTCACCACCCTTGTCGTAGCCGTTACGGTCGCGATCTCGGTCACGGTCACCGCCGCCATCACGATAGCCTCCAGCACGGCCACCACGACCCGGACCGCCGGAGCGTTGATTGGCCGGACCGCCACGATTGCCACCGCGACGCTGCTGCTCCTTCAGATCGACGTTGATGCCGCCAAGCTGAACGCCGCTGCCACCACCGGACGCCGGACCCACTGTGTCCCAGTCGCCACCGTCATCGCCATCTTTCTGCGCCGCCGCCTGAGATTTGCTCTTTTTCTTTTTAGACGTAGTCGCGAAGGCGCCCACGGGAAGCGTCTCAAGCAGAAAGATGACTGCGCGGTCGAGATCGCTGTCACACTCCTGCAGTGCGCAGCACACCTCTTCCTCGGAGCGTTGCGTGGTTTCCATCAGGCTTTGGATTTTCTCCTGAATCTTCGGATCATCCATGCCGCTCTTGATGTCTGTGATCTGAGCAATGCGGATCTGTTCGGCGGTCGGTTGCTTCGCCTTAACCGCAGTGTGAGTAGCAGACGCACCGCCGGCCCCAGCCCCAGCACTAGAGCCTGCCCCTGTAGATCCGCCGGATTTTTCGTTGTTGGTTCCTGCTGCGTTACCGCCGCCACCACTTCCGCCAGTTTCCTTCGGCTGCTTTTCCTTCGCATCAACAACCTTCGGAGCAGCATTGTCTGTGCCCTTGTGGCCTCCGCTGCCCTTCTGTTTATGATGATCGCCTCCTTTACCGCCGCCGGCGGAAGCAGCAGCACCACCAGCTGGCCCATCATTTCCACTGACATTGTTCGCGGCCGGACCTCCTTTCGGGTACTGCTGTGACTGGTTCTGTCCTTCGTCCTTGGCCAGATTTTCCTTGTTTTCATGGTGTTTGGCCTTGGACTTGTTACGGCCGCCACCGCCACCGCCACCGCCGCCACCTCCGGAACGGGTTTGTGTACTCATCTCGCTATATGTACAGTATGTATTTACAAAGTAGCTGCAAAATTAGAGCAAACAAAAAATCCAGTTTCATTTTCTGCGACACTACTTTTACAAACACACGACTCTGCTGCCTCCGGGATTTGGTTGCTGCGGTATTGGTTAACGGGATTTCATCTTCGGCGCAACAAACACGCACACGAACGAACACAACGACGACATGCCTGCGAAAGTACTGTACCTACACACACCTGATGAATTTCCTACAAAAACTATGACGACCAGAGCATAGGGAGCATGTATGTAAACTGTCGTGATCGATTATTGTACGCAATGGTTGTTTAGCCTACTCTGACGATAGCCACAGCAGCACGCTGTGGTGTTTAACCCGTCCTGCAATGATTACAACAATTCCAATGGCTTCCAAAGTACCTCTTCAAAACTGCCAGAACGCCCTTTGTCTGTGATGACGAGTGCGTCGAGCCAAACCTTCTCAAACTTGCTAGCCTCGTCAAAGATTGCAACAAAGTGCAGCAGCGATGTGTGCAGCTAGCTCTCTCGCAAAATATTAATGCACAACCGCTCTCATTGCTCACTGTGCGGGATGATGATGTCTTCCGCTAGCGCTGGCTGCATCGTTTTGCTCCACTTCATGTTTTCCTTTCTCTCGTTCTCTTTACTCTTTTCAGATAACACAACATATCCAAATTTTTCCACCAATACCGGTGGTGCAATTTAGCTTCCAACGTTCTAACTCCTATCAAATGAGAGCATCATTCTTCAAGGCAACTTTAGCTGTACAAGACGTAAAGCCACAAATGATCAACTGTATGCATAGACACCCCAAACTCAAGGCTTGCTTGGTGTGCTAACTAATGTTATACGATTTACACATAACCCTACATCATCCTTCGCAACGGAAAAACACGATCTTCGATGGAAAACTTCTTCTTCTTAAGCTGTATTTCCTGCGGGAGGAGGGATTCCACTTGCCAGACGAGGAAAAAGAGGAGGGTGTGCTGTAGCGGTCGGAAGAAAGCACAACGCAAAACGCGCACCGGGTGCTAGCTACAGTACACAACTCACGCATACGCTGCTGACTCGATGACTCTATATAGCAATGTATGAATAACTGACGACGGCAGCAGATTCCGCGAGCAATGAGGACCAAATCCCGCGAGCAGCAGAGTCTCCGTAGTATAGTCTGCTGCACGAGCATGAAGAGCGAGAGCCCTTTAACGATGGGGGTGCGCTGAAGAGTTAGTAGCCCGCCGACCTTTAACAGCTTCCGTGTGAACGGGCACTGTAAAACTTCCATTATACCCCGTTTGGATAAAGGCTGAAAATGATGCGCTTTCTCCCATTGCTTCCCCAACCAACAACACACGTTCGGTCTCTCTCTACTCTTCATGCCCGTGGCCGTTTTCATTCCATGTGTACGGAATTGTTATCAACGACATTGGACATTGGAAAAGTTCTATTGGATGGCGCGGCGTTGGAAAAACCTTCACCGCGTTTCCTTGGTGACAGATTTGCTAGAGAGTTGCTGCGAGCAAACCTCTTCGGTGGTATTGCTTCCGCTTGGTGGCCATTTTTCGCTCCCATGCGCGTTAATTATCGATTGGTAACAGAGGCACGAAACAACCTCAATCGAGCCGCCGGAAAGACGGATAAATGTCGGAACCGACGAGGCCAAAGAAGAAATCGAACGCATCAACATGTCTCTCCATTGTTGCGCTCCATCATCACTGACAGTCATCTTGACACGCACACACTCTCGAACACTCCTTGCACTAGCATTCACAGCGTAATTCACACTCTGTGCCGTGCTGCCGTTGGTGGACTTGGGCCCGTCCAGTTTACGAGCCCTGCCGCGATGGGAAGATTTTTTTTACACATTTTTTCTACTACGTTGGCGGAAGAAGGCATCGAATTGTGTCCATACATACATCGCACTCATGTATTCATCATTGAAAGCTGGGGAAACCGTTCCAAACAGCAGTGTGTCCTCGGCAGTCCAGTCCCATTGCATTTCACTTCTCGGCCATCCAAAACCCCCTATGAATCCGTTTTTCCAGCAGCACACAGCACACAAATGGCCTAGTAAAGATTTTCCACACTCATGCACACACCACTCCTACTTTTACCGGAACAACACCTGGTGGACGGTCGCACTTGCGGTATAATACGTGTGTCTCGAACAGCAAGGCAATGGGATACTGTAAAACCGGTCACTTCCGCTTTTCGCACTTTTAAAGTCCATCTTCCAAAATGATGTGCGTCGACAATGAAGGGGTTTTCCACCGTCGACTCCCCCGTTTGGCGAGGCTTTATTGCGGGCCATACAGTAAACGAGCATAGCGATCAGCACCTGATTATGGGGAACGAAGAAGCGACACGAGAGACGGGGAAGGAAAGACACGACGTGATTCACACTTTTCGTCGCGATTTGATCGCTACCAAACCATGGAATTCAGTCAAATTTGTTCTCCGAATAATCTTTTCCACCGACGCCTCATTTTGCTAACACAGGAAGGAAACAAATTCGAGGAACCATGTGCCAAATTTTGCTTACTGCTGCCTGCCTGCTGCTGCTGCTGCTGCTGCTTTTGCTGCTCACCACTTATGCGTATGCTCTACTACTCCGGCCGTCTGCTTCGGCGAACTAAAAACTATCCCTGTCGTTGTACGCTTCGACGTCGCTCAAAACCAGACGCCATTTGTAGAAATTTTAGTATGCGATGTATGCTTGCGGATGTGTGCGTGAGCTTTGCTACCGCTTGGCAATGTAAGTATGTGTGCGTGCGGGTGCGCCTGTATTGGGCGAAACTATCTTCGCACAGTATTCTTCTCTCGCAGCACAGCTAAGGTACCGCATGTTGCAAATCTTCAACTTGCCGGATTTGCCGGACTCCGTTCAAAAGCAACCAAATCGTTAATTTAGCCTCGGATAAGTGCATACATTAACGCCGCTAATCATGGCCATTAGCAACGAGCACGACAGCACGCATTGTTTTGCCGTTAATATCGTGTCAACCGATGGAAGGCATCTCGCTGTCGGCTAAAATCCGCAGTAATATCTCCGTCCCATCGGCTTACTCTCAACCCAACGCGTTGGCTTCGTACACACACACAAACACGTTTGCACATTCACGCATACTACACCCGGTGGACGACGCGCAGCCTGCACCAATTCACTCACACTCTCGTTCGATGGCCCCATCGCACTTCGTTTCACACACACTATCCACCGCTAGCGCGCGCACATCATATTACAAAACGAGAGAGAGAGAGAGCAAGAGAGCGCGACCGAGAGTTAACCAGCTTCAACAGCAAAAATTGCTCTCTCGTAACAGCGGAAAAAAAAACAAAAAGAAGCAAAGAAGACATCCGAATGAAGGCAAAGGACTGTCGGATCCACAACGTTGCTGGTAGCGATAAAGCGGAAGGTTAGCCTGGACGAGCAAATCAACGTTTAACACCCTTGGCCTTAAATTGCAATCCAATAGAAACTATTTCCATTCTAATGCTGTTTTTCCTCACCGTTCACGCGCACTAGTTCTTCTTGCTTAGATAGGGACTAAACCTGAAAACGCTGGTAGGTAAGGAAAACTTGGAGCTGTCAATTTGACACCAATCGAAACCAGGATGCGAAGAGAAGGTCCAGCCATTGCGGTTTTGGGTTAACATACTTTTGACAGTTTTCAGCGCGCTGACTATCCCAAGGTGTGTACATATTCAAAAAGGACTAACGGTTTTAATAAGCAGCACTCAACCGTTTGGTCGATGCGGCCGCCCGACCGAGTGCAATTCAAAGCACGTCTACTGCAGGCACAAAACACGGATGATATATATGTAAGTGAAGAATGCTGGGGGGGTCATACGGTTGAGCGGCTATTGAGGTGACTGAGGTATCTGTAAATGGTTCAAATTAAACACCTCGGTCTATTGAAATCATTCCGAACCATATATTTACAAATAAATTATTTCGTTAAATCATCAGCTTATTTGCAATAGACTTCAGAATGTAGGAATAAGATCGATTTCCATCAAAATGAATCTGGGCACAGGACTGTTGTTCGTTGAATGCATCAATTAGTGGTTGGTGATTGACGTTGTACAATTGTAGCTAGTACACAAAGAACGATGTAGTAAATTGTAACCAAAAGAGCTCTTGTAAGTTATTTAAATTTACCTCGGTTTCGAACATCATACGCCGCCAACAGTCTGCCTTGATCTGGTCACATTTTTTACGGTACAATTTCCTGCGACGACATACATCATTATCGGTGTCTATCCACAATGCTCTGCAATTTGTTGTAATTAGTATCGATATGCTTTTCCAAAAATCCTGATAAACTTACTTATTTGGTGTGATTAACATCTGGAAGAAATTTTTCACATCATCCGCGATGTTTGGATAGTCCACTAATATCCAACCCCTTTCAAGACAATCTGGTTGTAGAAGTCGATGTTGCACGATGGTTGCTATCAACTCCGACGTGTGAACATTATCGCGGGCCCCAAAACTGAGAGCTTTTCCGAAGCTGTCCCATTTCCGCTCGTGATGCGCAACTAAGTCTGTTACAGACACTGTGATAAGGATGGCAACAAAGGTGAGGCTTGGAAAACATTTAAAATTAAATCTTAACCCACATCCTACCCAAACAAGTGTTCAATAACGCAGCCAGCCACTTCGCTACTCGATGTTTGCCACAACCCGGAGGACCGAGCAGCACAATCCGTTGGGGGTGCTTAATAACGGAATGATGAGGATCGATTTGGAGGAGTTTGGTGCGTTCAACAATGTGTGTGTGTAGCTTCGGAAGGGATTTGTTGCTTGAGGCATGCAATATTTGCTGGAAATGAAAATGTTTCTTGGCTTCCCTCATAGCACTCCTGTCACCCAACACGATAATATTTTTATCGTAAAGATTTAGACGTTTTAGTCGATCGTTGAGGGTTTGAAAAAACGTATTGGTTTTCATGGACTCTTCTAATCTGATTATGGGATAATATCGATCGCTACGTTGGAACGTATGAAGGAATCTTTCGGCATCTGTGAAGCAACTTTTATGGTTACAAGCATCGACATTGACTCGCTGCCTCAAAATTATCGCTTACCAACATTATCCGGAAGGTTGACGTACGTGTTGATTTGGTAATATTTCTTCGAGATGGTGACAATATGCTCGGCCATGTACTCTTCAACATTGAGTGGTCGTTCTTTTTGTACCATAACCATCAAATCCTGCAAACAACGGTTGTTTCAATAGTTCCAAAACCTCAAACGAGCCCCATACTCACAAAAATGATTTCAAAAATATGATGTTTTTCAAAGTAAAGCATTAATTCCGTCGGATAGTACTGCAGTCGGTAGGAATCACCAGTTTCGTTGAGAAATTTATCAATTAAAATGTCCATTTTGTTCGCCCGAACCGAATGCCGCCAGCCTGTGTTAAACGAAAAATAACTTCAATGCAACGAGATGTAATCAATGCCAACTTGTTTTGTTTTAAAATCCGAAACACCTAAAATCAAGAAAACCAAAATCAATAATCGGGCTGGAGAGCATGATGTTCCGTCTAATGTAGCGCATACACACCTAATCGTACTTTAACTTTTTCTTCGCCAACAGTCCACTAAAGACTGCTTCGCAGCTACTCTCTGCCGCAGATCGGCATTTTTTATTTCTATCATTAGCTTTTCTTGCTTCTCTAAGCTGCGAGAGTTTCGTTTGCTCTCGGCGCGAACTTTGTTGGGAAAATGTTGCTCACTACGAATGGATTTCATTCTGCACTCCTTGTAGCACTCGGACCTTTCGTAGGAACTTTGAATGTACTAGCTCATGCTAATCATACTAAACGCAGTTTACTATGATTATTTGTTGATTCAGATGCAAATGTTCGTTGCGTAAAATGGATTTTCCATCTCAAGATTGCAGCGCATTTAATCTGGTTTTACTTCGATAGCTTTAATTGTTGTTTAATCGAAAAAAAGGTTTATGAATGTTTTGTTGTTATTAATAATTACAGTTTCATAAAACCAGTCATTCGATTTGTCATCCAGGCGATTGAATGCGTCTCCGTTGTGAAACTTGACACAAGACGATTAGATAACGAACCCTGCCAACTGACGTTTCAATGTTGTTTTCCTTGCCGGCGCATGATCTCTTTCCAGCCCAAAACAACACACAGAATTGTGTAAAAAGGTGCTTATTGCTGCGTGTAAAAATGTCGCTTGCACCCGCCAGTGGTACGGGAAGGTTTTGGGCCCGGTCTGCAAAAATAATACGCTTTGTACGCCAAGGATGTACCAACCGTCCGTTTTTCCACATCGTTGTAATGGAGGTAAGTTCCAGCAGACCTTAATTGTGCCTCCGAATGTTGTACAGTAAAGTAATCGTCTCACTTATGGTGTATGATGTTTTCAATGCAGCGCCGCAAGGATCAATATCAACCGGTGATTGAGCAAGTGGGCACGTATGATCCGATCCCGAACGAACATGATGAACAGCTGGTGTCGTTCAATTACGAGCGCATTCGACATTGGATTGGCAGTGGAGCGCACATATCGAAACCGGTGGCGGAGTTATTAGGTAACACCATCGATGCACCGTTACATCCTACTACTAACGGTTTGACTTCCAGTCAATACATATAAGCTGTCTATTTTCCGCCAGGAATTGCCGGTTTGCTTCCCGTTCATCCCAGGACTTACATGACCGCATGGCGAAACAGACAAATGGCTGAGAAGCTGGCACAGGTTGAAGCTCTTAAAAAGGCAGACAATACCGAAGATGCCAACAGCAGTTGAACGTGTTTCAGGTTGCAAAAATAGCGTTATTTTCTTAGCTTTCAAAATAAAGCGGCTCGTGCGCTTTTAGACGCACTAATGGAATGCGTTATATCTCGCATAATTTATCCGTGAGAACTTTTCGTATTTAATCATCGTAAACCACTTACGCATTGCTTCTGCTAGTTGTTCTGCTCATACGATTTACTTAATGCAAATTATTGACTCGCGGACAGCGGTGTTTCACAATCGCGACAGGATTGATAGAAATTTCAACTTTGCTTTTAAAGTGCAGCTTATTCCATTGCAAAACAAAGTTAAAGTAGTAACGATTGTAATTCGTATTTTTCCGACATGCAAAGATCGAAAACTTACTTACCCGGCCAAACAACGGATTCTGCATACGCGTTGATGATCACTTTTCATTCTAAATATTAATTGGAACGTGAATGCGAGCGTGTTTTCGTTTAAAACACACGGGTAAAATAGTTTCGTCTCTGTTGCATTAAAACCCACCTGTTAAAGGCCAATACAATTCCATTCATATTCATATTTCTTCCAATTTGTGCTCATTGCTTTTGTTGCGTTGACTTCCTAACCGCAAGTTTTCGAAATTCACTTTTCTATCATTAGTTCAACCATTGCATGCACACAAAACATAGGCAGCAAATGAGCAACCGACTTCCAAGCTAAATTGAAAATGATAAAAGCTTAAATTAAACGCTTAACTGTAGCTCTCGCGTGAACCATACTAACGTGCTTGAAGGATGGTAAAACTCACTCGGCTGGCTGTGGGACAATTTTCGGTCGCATCGGTAAATCACAAACAACAACAAGGAAATCGTATGGTTTCACGATGGCGTATGACTTGTATAATTTTTCGTCTTTCTCAATCCCCCAACTACGTCCATATTTTGCTAACAGATTTTCATGCGCTTCTTTTGTTTTCTCTAACAGTGTCGCAAGGTTCGATCGTCCGTCATCGAAGGGGTTATTAGAAGAGGTCGGGAGGGTCCTTTATATCTATATGTGTACGTGTGCTTCGTGCGTGCGTGTGTGTGTGTGTTTGTTTGTTTGTTGGTGAGTGTTTGGGAGTAGTGTGCAGCGATATGCAGCTTAGGTTGATTTGACTTTCGAGATCATTTCCCCGGCCGTCTGCTTCAGCTTGTCTGTGGTGTCGCTGATGAAGTTGTCGGCAACTGCAATAAAGGAAAGTTCAAATATGGATTAAAATTGGTGAAAGCTCTCCCAAATCAACAAAGCATCACAACATACCCTTCTCGTATTTCTTGAAGTATGGCTGGATGACCTTGTGGTACATAATGGTGGAACCATTGTTTTCGATCGGCACCATACACCATATGTGGAACAAGCACTGTAATGAAAAGGAAGCGCCGGTAAATTTGCATTAATCTGTGTGCGCTAATAGTTGTTTTGCTGGGTGAGTTTGCCATACCTTCAGCAGCCAATAGAACGGGATGATCTGGACGAGGAAGAAGGAAAAGTGCTCAAACACCGAAAGCACCCCAAACGTTACCCAGTACGTTAACCATTTGGTGTCATCCTCTTTAGTGCGGGTTTCGATGGCCTTCATCGAGATGTAGGCAGGGTACGCCACTCCGATCACGTTGCAGAGAATCTGAGCTCCATAGCCGAAGGCAAGGTACAGAATAACGACGGCCACGCCACCTGGAAGGAGCAAATGGAAATGGAAGTTAGTAAATTAGTGTTCAATCCACATAAATGGCGAAGCGATTCCTATCACATTATCTCCACCTCTTTCTATTCTCAACCCCGAAAACAAATCAGTTTGGAAATCTTATACTGCCACGGGCTCGTGTTTCTAGTTACGAAGGCGGTCATTACATTTTAAGATCAGTTTGCATCCAACTCGCAGTGGACGGATATTAAATAGCAGCAATTCGATCTAAGGCAACCGCAAATCAAGCGCGTCCATTCGCCATTTCTTACTATGGCTTTAAGATCATTGCACACCAACCATGATCTTTCCCGGCCGATCGTGCCACTTGCCCACCGTCGTTGGCTTGCACATCGATCGCTGTGTTTCGCTAGATCAGGGAAAGTATTGAGCAAAATCTTTCCCAGTCCATCATTATTCCGGTGTGTTGATTAAGCCGATCGAATTCGCCTCGCTCAATAGCAAAACGTGACACACGTGAAGCGCTATGAGGACACGGATCAACGCGTGCGTCCCGTCCGTTTCAATCTCAAATGTGACCGCGCCGCCGTTCGAGTGAAGCATGCCCGCACGGTTAAAAATAGTACGTCCCAGGCACCTGCGGCACATAACCATCAAGCTACCAGCTAACTGTTGAGTGAGTGTTGGCCCGGACCGGGATAACGCAGGTCGATGATTGAGAGAATACTAGCAGACGTGAGCACCGTAAAACACCCTTTTTCTTTTGATTTGATGCCCACCGGCGAAACGTTCGGATGACAATTCTACCCCGGTCGAGCATTGGAAGTTCCATCGACAAAGGTTATAGAAAAACGTCGGAAACACACACAAACTCACTTGTATAACAAACGCTTATTACCTAGTGCAATGTAGCCCGAATTATCCTTCTGTACGCTCGCCTCCGCTCCATCACGGCGTCCACTTTGGGCTGGCATGTTCACTTTGCTTTAACTAATTTCACCACTAAAATGTCGCTGGTCCAGTAACTCCCAAACCGATGCTTAACAATACGACCACAACACCGGGTATTTTACGCTTATCAATCTATCTATCTATTTACTAGAAGATCACAAATTTCCTGAGGGTAAGCATTTAGTTTGGGCTGCTGCTACGGTCGAGTAGAATCCTCCCGATCGCTAAACACTTGTCCCGCACGATCAGTCTTAGACAGAGAGAGAGAGGACGAGGGCTTTTGAACGTGTTGCTCGTTTTGTAACGGACTTAAAAAATGGTTTTAATTTTACTAACGACATGCGCATGATACGCTTACTACCTCCTCGCACATTATAATAGCTTAAGTACACCAACGACCAGCGCTGAAGGTTCAAGAGCTAAGCTGAAGTGCTTCGTGCTGTCTTGTTCCTCCTCCTGCCTTTTTGGTGGTTGCAGTTCACTATCGTGTACAGTAAACGCTTGACAACACCGGACCACGGGACAGATCAAGAAGCCGGTCCGTCTGTTTGGTGATGCAAAACAGGTCGACCACCATTCGCTGATCATTAAAGCCAACTCGGCGATTTCTTCGTTCACGATCGCTTGATGCTGGCAAATTTTGGTTCACAGCACAGCAGCTGTTGTACACTCGTCCGAAAAAATGAAGCTCATACCATTATGAGCAGAAACACATTACGGCTATGGTAGCAGCCGCAGCGCAGTGTTGTAGACGCGCTTTGACTGTTCTAATAATACGGTGACCTATGATCATAAGACGAAAATCGCCGCTCGTTTTTGTCTAGGTACACGATACGATCAGCTAACTATAATTTAGGATTTTTAATCAGACGGCAGACGAGAAGGACGCTGCTGCTACTTAGGAGTGTGGTATAAACCAATAGAGGCAACAGAGTGATAACACGTGTTTGAACCAGATCATCTCCCTAGACTCTGGTATGTTGTGTTTGCCGGCAAGGACAAGCGTTTTAAAATAAAGCGCCTCCTAAATGCTCTTTACTGATTGTTCTTTTTCTCGTAACCTTGCGCAAACTAAAGCTCAACATTTACCAAATCTTGTACCGTTTTCACGCATTTCGTGTACAATCATTGGAGAGCGAAAGCCCATTCGCGAGCATCGTTGAGCGCTTCTGGAATAAAATAAACAGCAACAGTACGAATCGCTTTTAACATGATATGCATGAAACGAAGTCGAAAATGGAAACCATCCCTTTCGGTGCGGTCTAGAGATCAAATTCCCTTTCCATTCGATGCCGCCGCAAAACATCCCCGGTTTGATTTTATTATCGCCCGAGTGATTTTCTCGCTGGCGGACCAAGCGATGCCAACGATCCGGGGATTGATCAACAACCCTGTTACACTAGCAAGCAGTGTGATCAACGTGCGGCTAAACAATAAATGTTGAGTTGTGCATATAGCTGCGAAGCGTCGGGCCGGTCTATTGGGTGCAACTGACCACCCAGTGATTTGCAAATGCGTTTCATTACCCACCACACCATCATCGGCGCACCTGCACCGGGCGACAGTATTTGGCATTATAATGAAGAAAATATATTCACAGAAATGCCTAAAAATAGCTTTCACCATAAATCACTGTTGAATGACCGGTAAAATATGCATCGTTTCGTGCGCCACGGATTTGGTGTGCCATTCTTTCTTCGGTTGGCAGAACAGCCATAGAATTCTCTCGTACTAATTTTGAGGTTTTTCTTTTCAGAAGACATACCTCTAATACGAAGCACACAGCCGTCTGTCGCCATTATTTAACACTCACTAAGAAATGGTCAGCAAACTTGAACTTGAAATTAATCAATCCCTATCAACGAAAGCAGCAACAGAGAAGTGCATCGTAAGCATGAAACTAAGAGGTTCATTAACAAAGTACAGCTGACTGAATGCCTCTCTATCGGTCGCTCGCTCTAGTGTGCTTCAATGCACTTTTCATAAGAGCATTGGCGATAAGCGATCGTGCATCGAAGGAAGCTCCACTTCCACATGAACACATTTGCTCTTTTAATTGGACAACAGACACACATAAGACTAAACAACAAATACACACGCTTCTTTTCGTTCGTGCTGTCGCAGTCAGTCGATTCAATTTTTGGGTTGCATTTTTTACAAGTCAACAGTTTCACAGTTTTATATGGTAAGGCGTTACGTGGCAACGTTACAACGGAAAGTGATTCGTATTAGCGGACGAATGCGCCCGAAAACGAAAAGATTGTTTTACGCTCATGGCTCACGATCACCGTCGTAGCGTAAAAATTGGGCCGTACGCAGCGCAGGTTCATTCACTGTTTCGCAAGCCTGCTAACTTTCGTTTAAATTCCATCTCTTCGTAAATTGGCTTCAATTTTCCATTCGCTCCGTGAACAACCTCCGACAGGCCGATAAGAGGGCAAATGTTTCTTCTACACTATCTCACACTTGAAAGTTTCCGCAACATTTAAACTTTTTCAGTAACACTAGATGTTGCAAATTGCAGCACTACAAGCCGGTGTACAACAAACGACTGATCGATTCGATTGACTGCAAATGTGGAAGCGTCTTCCCTGCTCGTAGACAGCTTTGTGAAACTACACTTCGATTGGTGGCTGCTTGAGTTCAGCATAAAATCAACAAGAACCTCGGCCCAATCCGTATCGGTCAGGCCTCGACCGACTGTACGGAGCCACGCAGACACGTTTACACACAGACACACTCGGCGAGGCAGTCGCCGTTTATGTGTCCGTCGATTCTCCTCCACGTTCACGCTTGGGTTTGGGCACCCCCATCGAACTTTTGCTCGATGCGATGTTGTCTCGCGAGGTCGCAAAGCGTTCGTTCTAGCGACGTCACGATCGCTCCGAGTCTCCGTAATTACGGTTGGTTCCATGGACAAAGCGAACCCAACAAAACCGGTCCGCATATCAGTGCATAACGGAATAGCTGAGAACGAGGATCACTTTTCGGACCGGAAGGCTTTGCCTCATTCTTAAGGGGGTTTACAAGTGATTCCAACCTATACAGAATAGCGCTATATATCGCTCTCCCACCTTACATTTGTATTTGTACAAACATATTACTATTTTTTTATAATGAAAGATACAAGCTGGTTAAAACGACTCAATTATTCTATTAAAAAGAATTAATCTTCGACTGTGTTTATCATTCGTGTCGCATTGGAAAACGCCCTTGAGTTGCACAAATACTTTTACATTCAAAGGCTGGGAACAGTTTACGATCATTTTCCCGACGCGAGCTAAAAACGTTCATTGTTTGTTAGAATTGGCTTCGAGTCGCATTGTTTTCGCCTTTGCTGAATTCGAGACTGTTTAAGGTTACGAAAAGCTCCAGCCACTAAGTATGGCACAAGCCAGCAACAAATGCATCAACGCTACGCCGGCTTCATCGAGCCACTGTTGCCATGCGGGGAGACTGCAGGCCTGTGAAAGTGAACGTGTGAGGAGGCTTGGCTTGTACGAAATGATGAAAAGTAAGAAGTTTGCTACAACGAATTTGTCCACACCGGTCCCGATCGATTGATGATTTGGCGTACAACGCCACAGCCATGTGCTTCGTCGTCGTCACCACAACTTCGGCCAGCGTCGGCAAGTTCCGTCTCGTGGCACAACGGATTTACTATCTGGTTATCAAGGTTGCTTCTAACGATGAGTTGGCCCGCAACACGTCACAGTGTGGAGTGCTGTGTATGCGGAGGCAAAAAATGGAGCATGTGTGGAGCTAGTTAAGCGGATGACTAACACGAGAAGCACACCTTGTAACAATTGTGCAAAGAGTATTTAAAAAGGTAAAAAAAAAGCCTCAATTCCTTAAACGATTCAAGCTGATTAAGGACTTGCCCTTGGCGGTTTGTTAATGCATCATCGGAGAGTTAGAACGATGCTATTCAAGCCAACCTTCATCGTAAAGGTCAAAAGATATGATTCGATTAAAGTATTGCCATGCGAATTAAACCTATTTTTAAATATTATACAAGTATTAACATTAGACTGCAAATATTTTACCAAAAAAAAGATAAACGAATAATTTAAACCTCTATTCCTACTGCTAAGAGGGCCGTGTAATGTGAGACACAACTTTAGCAAGCCCGTGTGGGAAACCGATCGATTCTGGCATAATCTTAAACGGGCGCTTGGTTATGAGCACGGAAGCGACGGCGGTCGCGACAGGTAAAGGCAGACAGTTTGTCGCCTCTCTAAGGCGCATTTCATATGCATCAAAGTTCGATCCTATATCACAGGTTTAGCAGCGAATACTGTACAGCAGTTTTAATACTTTTCTTTTAAATTTGTACTGCTGCTGCTGCTGCTGCTGCTCTCAGAGTCATTCTATCGCCATAATACATCGCACCAGCGGCATGAATCAACCCGATTGTTGTTTCGACAATCGCAAAATGCGATCGAATCAGTCTTAGCTGCTAACAGACATGCCCTCATCATCGATGACTGCATCAAACAGCCGAGAAGACTATCATAAAGCAAGCATAGACAGGATTTTTGGCTGCGAGACCATTTCGCTACCGTGATAAGTATGGTCAGTGGCTGCGATTAGGTATTTTCAACCCAGAACGTAGCGGATGACAACATTCGGATGGACGTTACGGGCTAACAACTGGTATCAGCGTGCTGCCGCCGCCGACGTGCCGTTCTAGAAGATTATTCTTATCAACGTTCGAATGATTAGATAATGTAGAAAGTTGCATGTAGAAAGATCCAGGATAGAATGCACTTCCAACATCAATCAACACAATGTACCTTTTAATTGCTCTTGTTAGCAGTCAGGCGCCAGTGAGTCCAATGTCAAGGTCGCGCAAGTGTAGACTCGCATGGGAGCCAATGCAGGATAGAATGCCGTCGAATAAGGCAAAGTTCAGTTTGAAAACTTGTTTGAATAGAACGACTCGAATGGCTTCCACTATTTGCTCATTTGCCTGAGATAATGGTCCGCACTGATTGAGTACGGACACTACGTTGGAAATTATCAATATTCCTTACAGAACAACACACCTTCACACGACTGTGCGCATTTTGTGAGCGACGTGCGACAAAAAAAAACATTAATATGATTTGCACGGAGCGGACTGTTTTTTTTTAAGTTTTTTTTTAATGCCGTCCACCGATTGTCCATCGTTTGCCGCGTGCGGGGATGACGATGATGATGACAGAGCGCGAATGCATGTGAGCGTTACAGACAATTTTCATCGGTTGTGTAACACAATCCGGATGTATGCACCCTCTCATCGGACAACCGGCTCGAAGGCAACGGTACGTGTGCGTGTGACAATAATAATGATTATCAAACTAAACAGCAGAGGCCCTCCTGCCGCCTGGCTGAGCTATTGCCGCTGCAAATCTGTGCCCGTGTGAGCATCTGGATTGATTTTTCTATTTCTATCATATTAAGCAGCAGTAATGTGGCAATGATTGAAGTGGAGGAATTTCGTCTCCTTGCCATGCTTGGCAACCCCGGAAAAATGCCACGCTCAACACTTTTGTTTTCCGGTAAGCGTGTTCGCCTACCAGCGCAAGTGTGCTGGCTCGTGTCCTAAAAATATCTTCAGGCAGAGATTCGCTGCTCCACACCTCGAGTACGTCATCCTGGGAGTGGGCAACGCCAACCGCATCCTCTGCCGTGCGTTCGACGAGCGTTCATTTAGTTTCGGCCAGGTTGTTTGGCTTGCCGAGCGAGCCCGGCCACGGCGGCTAGAACCGATAGGTTTCTCGGGAATTTGCTCGATTGCTACCACTACTACTCACCCAGAAATATGTATAGCCGCGGCACGTTCGTTTTTTCCTCGGCCAGCTTGAAGAACTGCGTCCATGGTTTCGACTCATCCTTGAGGGACGCCTCGATCGATCCTCGAATTTCTTCCACCTTGCCTGCCATGGCGAATATGTATGTATGTTTTACCTACTGCCTGCAAGCGGACCGACCCCCCGGTGGTGGTTTTCGGGTACGCAAGATGATGTAATGACATTTATCGGTGATTCCCGTCGTCGTATGGATCCGTGCACCGGCGATTATGAACGTTGCCATCGTAACACACGGATACCGGCAATGCGATCGTGATACGAAAAATGGAAAGGAAAGCAACAAGAAAGGTACGTTACGGAAGGTGGTTATCAACGGGCTAAAGTAATTGTAAAAAGAAAAAAAAACTATGTTCCCGACATGGCGTCATAAGGACTCCATATCTCGGTTGGTCGTGAGTGTGTTCGGAATTCATGGAAATATTTAAAAAAACTTTTTGACACAAAGCGTCACCGAAGCAGAATTTTACGTTTTGCTCTGCTGCGTACTAGCCGTATCTAATCAATTATTCAAAAAAATGCATCACTCGACTCTAATGCAACAGCTAATGAGACCAGGCAGGCGAGCTAGACGTGAGTACCGCAATGGAGCCTCAAGACCGCTCCTTCAAGGACACACAGCTAGACAAAAAAAAGAGTCAGCACTGACGCACTCCACTCAAAGGACACGCAGGATAAATAACTAAAAAACGAATGTCGAGAGTGCACTAAATTATTCGCACGTTCGTGGAAACTACATGGTGCAGCTTCTTGGTGCTGGAAAATGATGCACCGGGCAGAATTAGTTGGTAATGGTACGCACTTGAGAGTTTTCCCGCCGGCAAGCCGAACACACTTCGATCACTGGCGCGCACACGAGAAAATGCAACCGCGACGAGAGAGATTGACTCGGAAAAATGGCGAATTTGTTGCCGATTTTGACAGCTACGTGATTTGACAGCCAGCGTTTGTGTCAGGTTGGACCAAGAAGGGCGATTCCGACCCGGGCGAAATAATAGCCGCAGCAAGTAAAATCCAAAGAATTAAAAAAAAAGTAAAGGAATCTTTTCGGAATATCACTTATTGTTGTAGGCATTGAATTTGCAACCATG
This sequence comes from Anopheles stephensi, assembly GCF_013141755.1. Taxonomy (NCBI): domain Eukaryota; kingdom Metazoa; phylum Arthropoda; class Insecta; order Diptera; family Culicidae; genus Anopheles; species Anopheles stephensi. Next base: position 41,751,796 of record NC_050203.1, on the reverse strand, counting down.
CTATGGATGCTATACTGTTGTATTATCCACAAATAAATTCGGTAGACCATTTGGTAACCGGCAGAGAGCTAATAGGAAGATACAGAATTACTAACGCAAAGCTATTTAACAGTTGGTTCCAATGTATTAGTTTACCTGAAATTATCACCCAATAAAAAGAAAAGCGTTCAGGGTAGTTAAAGATCTGATTTTGTACGAAAATGGTTCCGCTTGTTCTGTTCAAAGAATCATTCCAAAATGGCATCGGAAAACAAAGTACGTGTGACAGTCTGGTCACCGAACGCTTAGAGCCAATCTGTCAAATCGCGTCCAGTGCTGACTGTCACATCGCTACGACCACGGCTTCATTGTTCATGTTCGATATTTTTAAAATGTTGATTTTTATGTTTTAAAATGCATTTCCGAATAGCGCGCTTCAGTTTTATTACTAATTTATGTTTTCTTAGCCTCCTGTTGAAAATTACCAAACAATCATTCAACAAACTGTCATAGTAATGTTCTCCGTTTTCCTGGTACCGATTCGACATGCGCTGCCGGTATGTTTTGTTTTGATTGTGGCACAGCGCAGAAAACATTGAATGTAGTTTTGAAACACCGTTCCCACTCGAAAGCGGCACCAGCTAATTCAACGAATGAACCGGATGTCGGAACAGCATCTAGTCGATATAGATGGCAGCGTTTTGGAAGGAGTTTGTTGCGCTAGCGTGTGTTGAACCGGCAACAATTGTTCTAATCCGAACGTTATTCATTTTCCAGGGCGGCCAAATCCTGCGGATGGCACTGTGTTTCAGCGTGCTCACGAAGACGCCAGTGCGAATTTCCAACATTCGGCAAGGTCGCAAGAAGCCTGGGCTAGCAGCACAGCATCTGGCCGGTGTAGAACTGATGCGGGACATTTGTGCAGGTAGAGTGCATAAAGCTACGCTCGGCTCAACGGAGATCGAATTTTACCCCGGGCACATAGGGGAAGGCCGTTTTGTCGGGCACATTCAGACTGCCGGGTAGGAGAGGGATACCGGGTTGCAGGATGGAGAAACAAATTACCATTTACCTTATTTCGTTCCAACCGTTTTAGAAGCATAGCCTTGCTGCTGCAGGCGGCACTACCTGTAGCTTTGTTTAGTTCTGGGCCAGTGACGCTGGATTTGCGAGGCGGTACGAACACGGATCTTGCACCACAGGTTGATTTCCTAACCGAAATATTCCGTCCCAATATGGAGAGGTTTGGGGCCAGCTTCGATTTCGATCTGATCCGAAGGGGCTACTTCCCCAAGGGGGGAGGACAGTGCGTGGTGGAAGTAAGGCCAGTACAATCCCTGCGGCCCATCGTCCTGGTCGAGATGGGTCGTGTGAACAGAGTCTTTGGATGGAGCTTCGTGGCCGGTGTGCTTCCGTTGAAGGTGGTGGTGGTGGGGAGCAGATTGGTCTTTGGTGACTTACAACTGAAATTTCTGTAATTTGCAGATTGCCCATGAAATGTCCAGCGGTGCAAAATCAATTCTGGGACAGATGAGCGGCCACAGAGCAGCCGACATTGAGGTGTATAAGGAGAGTGTAGACATGGCACCAGAAGGAAACTGTTCCGGCATCATGTGAGTGACGAGGCCGTGTTTCGATGCTCGAAATGGAAGAACATTTTCGTTCCTTTTTTTTTCCCTTGTTATGCAGTGTTGGCTGTGAGACAAGCACTGGAGTAATCCTTGGAGGCTCGGCACTTGGAGAGGCAAGGAAAAAAAGTTTCCACAGTGGGGAAGAAGCTGCACGCGAAATCCAAAGCGCTGTGTTGGCTGGTGCCTGTGTTGACCGACACGTGCAGGACATGATGATTGTTCTGATGGCATTGGCAGACGGCAAGAGTCGCATCCGCGCCGAACCACTCACGATGCACACCAGGACGGCGATCTATGTGACAGAGTTGATGACAAAGGTGTGTGTGTACGTAAAGCTATGTTTGTCACCGTTGAACTAATAACTTTACGAACGCACACTGGTTTCAGGCCAAATTTAACACCATTGAGGAGAACGGGCTTAATGTAATCATCGAATGTGATGGCATCGGGCTTCGTAATGTAAATCTTCCGAACGCCACAAGACTGCAATGAGCAGCACGAGGATTATTCTTTTACGATCGATTACCATGTAACTTGAGGGTAAGCACATTATTGATACATCATTAGGCAGAAGCCTTGGGGAGGCATGATTTGAGGGCCGCGATCAGAACACCTCGTCGTCTGTCGGTATGCTACATCCTGCAACGAATAAATTATTCCATTTTGATTAGTTTTGTTCACAATACGATAGGGAAAAGTGCGTGGATTTCAGGGTAAGATCACTGGCCGGGTTGTTCTTAATCGTACGAATTGAGGTGACTTCTAGTGGGAGCCACATCTCTTTGAGTCTTCATATTTTCCTTCGTCCAGGCTTTCGGTTGGGTCGCGAAGGACAATTCTATGAAGTGCATACTAGTTGATCTTCATTCAGAGGGGTCACGTGGTCCTTACACGTCTCGGTAACCCCTTGAAAGCATTTTAAAACAGATGGATGCGACCAAACCATCGTTACACCGGCGCTTCGTTTGAAAGATGTAGCAATATGTGCGACTGTGAAGGTCAGTTTCGATGATGAATATTTTTTCTTCGAGATCTGGATTCTCATTGGTTTCTTCTAGGAGCATAATTCATCGACCGAAAATAATAAATGGTTTCTCTTCTTTTTTTTCTTCGCTATTTCTCTTGAGATGCTGATATAGAGTTCAAATGTTGCTGCACTAGACCGATGATGACATATTCGTTGCTGGTTGTCGCTATCGTTTCTGGTGAAATGTAGCATGCGAATGTTGATGCTGTATTCTTATTTAAACTAATACCATCTCAAGGACCTTTTTATTGGAATAGGTCTTGAAGTATAGTATCTAGCATCATACTGTAATTGTATTTGTCAATATAATCTATGCTATGGTAATGAAACTTTAAATTTGTGTCCAAACTAGATCCTGAAAAGAGGATACATGAGTCAGGCTCGCAGATTTAAGACGGACATACACTGAGTCCATTTTCCTGGTCATAGTACAAATGAGCGCTTGTAGATGACTGGATCCGCAGCAGAGCTCTGGTTTGTGGATTTCGTTGTGATAATTGCATGCACAGGGTTTTAAGCCTTCTTCCCTTTTAATGAGTAAACTTATCATTCTGTGAGCAGATTCCTGTACAGTGCTTAGATAATTAGCCACTAACCTAATCCGGATTGATTACTAGGATTAGGAAAAGGACTTCAAGTTCAACAGGTAACACGGGCCACGGACCGGGTCTTCTCCGAGGTCCGCTACCTTTCAACCTTCCTGGCAAGGTAGGACGAACCTTGAAGAGGCTTCGACAGTAAATATTATTCTGTAACATCGGTTCCCACTTCCCTCGGCCGTTCCTGCCAAACACTGTGGTCAACTAGCTCGGCCCCCGTTCCGCTAAAGCATGATCTGCGAGCGTCAACATGTCGCCAAAGCTCTCTCTCTCTCTTTCTCTCTCTCGCTCCACACGTCTCCACACGCTTTCATTGACCGAACCGAAACGAAAAAATACTCGCTTCGTCCAGTGCCGCCGTCGCCGGCCGGACCCAACGCAACCGCAACGCCCCGCGGATCCAACGGCTGGTTCCACATCTGTCAAGCATCCACTTAAGATGCCCTTAAATTTCACGCCACCGTGCTGCTGCGTCCACTCTCACCCCCGTTCCCTTCCGCTCGACCAAACCCACCATAGGCTTGCTGCCCCCGGGTGGCGTGAACGGGTGTGAAGGAAGGAACGATACTCCCCAGCTGGTGGGCGAACGTAGCGCGTGCGCATCGGGCAGGGTGGCCACGCTGGCCTTCCTGACAGTGGCAGTGTTGGTTCGGTCCATCCCGCACAGACTCCTTTCCACAGCTGTGTGTGTGTGTGTGTGTGTGTGATTTTTACGAATCTGTATTCGCCCGGTACCCGAACACTTACGTAGGTGGATCCTCCAAGAAAGCGCGGTTGCTCCGTCGCTGCCCGACGCGCCCCCACGCTCCATCCCGGCTCGGTTGCTAATAATAAAACCATCGTGCATCTCGTTCATCCAGAGGTAGCTTCCACTTGTCGCACTAACCACGCACACCCGTGTGCGTGTGTGTGGGCTTTGGCTTGTCATGCATCCGTTTGTTGATCCGGTCCGGTATTCTCCACGTCGCGCCCGCACACACTCACACACACACACACAGGCACCGGGCCCCGACTTCATCCGGCAGTTTGTTATTTCCTGTCGCCCACGAGCTGGCATCGTTCGCTTCGTTCCGTCCGTCCGTCCGTTCCGTCCGTCCGTTCCGTACGCTCGGAGCGTCTTGTCCCGGCTTTCAGCGCTCATCCCACTTCGGAAGTGGAGGTGTTTTCTTTTTCCGTTCAATAACATCCACCACCGGCCCACACGCGACCACGGCCATATCGTCCGTTAATCAACTCTTGTGTCCCGCTCGACTCTGCTGCGCTGCCTCGCTGTGCCGCGTGCGTGTCGTCCCCATCACGGCCGATGCTTTTGACGAACGTTCGTTTGCATCAATGAATCGGTGATATTTTTAGCGTTCAAATAAAAGGCATTTTTACTACGCGAGACACCTACTGCCGGCCATCGTGGAAAGGGCCCGTGCATTGGTAGTTAATTCCGGACCGCTCGTTGTTGGGGGGTTCAGAGTGGACTGCACTGGTACTCTTGCGAATCGCCTACGACTCTTACACTTTGATTCCCTCTGATGATGATCGGCTTCTTCCCTTTTCCCCGATGGAGATCGAGGATCAGCATTGATTGTAATATTGGCCTTTAGAGTGCATTTGCCAGCTATTGTGATTCTTTGCTTCGATTGCAATCTGCTCACTGGTTTAACGTCTATTTAACTTTGGATTTCCTCATTTAATCTTCTCCGAGCACTATACCATATTAGGCCCATCCAATCGTTACACTCATCTTCCTAGTACATGATCCTCTCTCTCTTTCTAGCACGCTGAATGTTTCGCTGTCATTCATACTTAAAACGGTTGATAGGTGGATCCGGATGCTACTTATTTCGCCGTCCGTTCTGCAATATGTGTGGTTCACATGTGTGTCGTGTGCCATACCGCCGCGTAGCATTTTGCGCCTCCACCAACGCCGTGGAGACGCATCTCGAACGATACGCACTGTTGGTGGCCAAAAAATTACAAGAGGATCTTGCGAGTCTCCTCATCTTCGCGAGTGAGCGTTACTTTAGAGGCTGTTTCCGTTTTCGCGGGGTAAATTCACTTGTGGTGCAGGTGAACTCTTGGAAGGCATACACATCCTGTCGCTGCTGCTGCTGCTGCTGCCGCTGGGTGCTGCAAAGGGAAACAAGAAACCGACGAGGGCGATCGTGATCCCTGGAGATCAAGACTAGAGGAAGGTGAACTTCAATGAAGGCAAGGGAGGAATCATTCCATTGCGTACGTACAACGACTCCAGAAGGATTTATGTAGCCACGAATGATGGTGAAAGAGAGAGAGAGAGAGAGAGAGAGAGAGAGAGAGTGAATGGGAAGATCTGTTGGAAACTCGTGGAAAGTGAAGAAAAACACCAGGCTCGCTTAAACCTCCGATGCCTCCGACGCTACTAGAATGCTACTCGGCTTTGGCCTGGTCCACTAGCCGGATGAGGTGTGCGTGTGTGTGTGTGTGTGTGTGTATGCCATTGAGACGTGGTGTTGGCTGTTTTGTTTTTGTTTTTTGGATACACAGCACACGTTATTTATAAATATCGTTGCATGGAAATCTGTTGGTGGGGGACCATCGGGACCGGAAAAAGCTATTCGAGGGTGCACACATCCAAGATGAGATGTTCCAAAAGGAGTGCGATGAAATATGGTACGGCATGCATGATGTGCCGCCGAAGCCATCCCGAGTCGTCTTCACCCCAAAACGGCGCACCCGGTCGTACGTCACACAGTCTTACATCTCGGCTCAGCTCAGCATTTTGCGGCTAGTTAGGTTGTAGTAAAGTATGATCAAAAAAAGAGGCTGGACGGTCGCTGATGAATGAACTGTAACTCCTTCCTCGATTTGTGAAGTGCGCCCAACGTGGGGCTCGAACCCACGACCCTGAGATTAAGAGTCTCATGCTCTACCGACTGAGCTAGCCGGGCGATGTGGACGACGGGGGTGATGATCGTGATCGTTTGGTTTCGATCTTTCTTCTAGGCAGTGAACAAGTGACCGAAGCAATTACAGAATGATAAGATTCGCTTGCTTACGAACACGGACCCATCTCTGCTCAAACGCAGATAAACAAATGGTCGGTCAACAGTACGATCTGCCCGAATATCATGACCATATGGTCTCTCCTTGCTTTGGCACATCGACTAGCACTCGCCACTGAATCGCTGTGGACAGTGGGCGCATCATCATCACCATCAGCGCCGTGTATGCGCCCTCGGCTTTGCCGCCCCCAAAATGTCAACCAGTTTGCCATACCCGAGGCAGCAACATGTGCGACGTGTTAAATATTTCATTGAACTCCTACAACACACATCCTACCACATCCTGTTACCGAGGGTTCGAGAAACGTCCGGGGCCGGGTTTGAAACTTCATTCACTTTTCACGCGCGCGTTGCCTGGTAAACAGCCTGGTCCCCCGGTAAACATTCATAATGGGCTGTAGTAGGCAGTCCTAGGTTTGGGGTGGAGCACCGGGTGGACCGACAGTGTGTTCGTCGGTTTAAAGTCCCCACCATCCTCTCCTCTTTTCGCCCCCTCCCCTTCCCTCTAGACTTGAAAAAGGTGTACGTAAGTCGTTCAAACAAACGTTCACAACCCTCCCCCCATCACACACACACACACACACATCCACACAGGCGCGCACACACGGACTCGCGTCTCTCCCATTCATCTCTCGTCCATCTGACCAACGCGCTCCGATCGCGGGTACCGCTGTTGTCGCCCTGCCTCTCGCTTCGTTTTCCCGTTCACTCACTCCACTGTCATCCGTTCCAATTGAGAAGATGTAAATTTCAATGAAGCTCGCCATCCGCAGCCTCCCTGTGGCCAGCGCACGTCCCCCTGCCCCCTCCGTCCTCATTCGGTACGTTGGCGGGCTGGTTGCGCGGTACACGGGGACACACAGGCCTAGTAACACTTTGTTGGCGTAGAAAAGACGTCTTCGACCGCCCTTGTGCTGATTTCTGCCATTCTCTCTCTCCCCACCCTTTGTTTTCTTCTCCTCCTCCGGTAACGTTTCTCTATCTCAGTCTCTCTCTCTCTCTCTGCCTGTCTCGTTCTCCCCTTCAGTACACCGTGCGAGATGAACGATGTCATTTATAGGCTACTCTGTTGAATGTCGTTTGAATAGGCGTTTTTGTGTGTGGTGGGATTTTTTTTGCTCTCTCTCCCCGCCGTCGAGTTGTTCCCTTCTTATTCCTCACGTGAAACAAATGTCGCCTAACCTCATCCGGCGAACCGGCCGCCCCACAGTAGTGCGATGCGGTGCTATGGCGATGAAACGGCAAGCGGACGAAGATGTGCAACGGAACGCGGCGCATTCGACTTGCGTAGTTGCGTCAACGTAATCATGAATGAATCGAGCCATACTACCGTCGAGCGACACGATCAACAACTCCCTGCCAGCCCAGCGCTCGACAATCGCTCCAACGTTGCAAATGGCCCACTGGAACGGGCGCGCGCGTTTGGATGTGTGTGTGTGTGTGTGTGTGCTTGCACGATGTACTGCGTGCGTGCGTGTGTGTGTGTGGAAAATTGGATGGCACACACTGGGTGGGGGATGATGCTCATCGCATTACCACTCGGCGCGGTCTCGATTACTCGGGTTCTCGGGTCTTCCGGCTGATGTATTTTACTTTACGTGTGTTGTTGTTTTTTTTTGCCACGTTTCCGACGTTCGTTCGGATTCGTTGGGGTTTGGTGAGATTGTGCGCACGCACGCGGCCGCTCTGGGCTGCGGGCACTAGCGCGCACACCTACACGCGCGTCGCAACAAAGGAGGCGACACATACGCACCCATCAGCTTACGCGAGTACGTCCCACGCAGTCGGGCCAGTGCCTACGCCCTGGGCTCTGCTCCATTCGCCACCTACGCGCGCCATTCACGCCTTCCAGCCTTCCTTCCATCGCCCCACCGATCCACCCCGCCGCTACTAGGAGGTGAGTACTTCGCCATTGATGATGACGGTGATGATGTTGATGATGGTAGTACGAGTTGGCCAACGCGCAGACCCACACCAGCAACACACCACACAGAGTGTGCCAACGCGGGCCCGGGAGAAATATGGACATGGAAAAGAAACCCCTTTTTTCCGGGACCCCGAGACCGCAGCAAGCCGGGCGAGAGTTGCGACGCGCGAACGGAAATGCGAACCAGCATCGGACGGGCGGCAACGATAGACGGAAACGGCTAGCAAGAGAACGCAAGAGCGCAAACGGCGGAACACAACAGCCAGCTCCGAAACCGAAAAGAAAGCAAGCGACAAAATTTCGAAAGCGTACACCAATGTGTATGGATTCTTCTTCTCCTCCCCTCGCGTCCCATTTTTGTGTGCCCCCCTTGAAGCCGGTGGAGCCGCCCCGTCGCCCATGAGCTTCGATGGAGTGGATTGATAAGTATGTGGGGTGGAATGGAAGATTACACCATTCTAGTTTTCTACAGTCTAAAATCGGTGTAGATAAAACATACTAGTTTTTAAAGCTCATCTTAGGAATGCTGGTAGCATTTTTAATTTCTTTTAAGAACTATTAGACCCTCTGATAGATAGTTCGTGCCCGTGGAGATGAACATCATTTTCGTCAAGCGATATTTCAACAGTACTGTAAAAATGAGTGGTTTGTTTACTTTATTTCGGAGGTGGAACTGTAAGTTCACCTTACAAAAACCTCCTTGGGCTAACGAAGGTCTAATCTTCTTCGTCTTTTTTGGTTCTACAACCTCAGGGCGCTTTGTCTACCATTGGTGACTTACTTGACTTAGTTTACCCGTAGTTGGACATTTGTTCCTACATGGGGGGAGGCGTTCGGGACGGGATTCGATACTCGTTCCTTATTCTTGTTGGCCTAACGACCTTCATAGCAGTGCGGACCATACAGTGGCTAACTAGATTGATAGCAAGTATTTGTATAGCCAGTCCTCACTACGGTGGAACGGTGCGGATGTTATTTGAACCCTTTATCATGCCATGTAAAGACATTGCAGACGGATAGCTCGTTTATGAAAATTTATTAGCGCCTTTTTGGAAGCATACTTTCGTTGGAATGGATTAACGTGTAATTAAACTTGGATAAAATTTTACATTGGCTATTTTTTCCATCTGGCTTAGGAAACACTGGAGAAATTAAATAAACTGCTCGATTTGAAAGAAGATTTGAAATAACGCACAGAAACGAAGCATCAAGGATGAGCTGTAAAACCTTTTAGTACACTTAATGATGCCTTCATCCAGTGCCTTAAATTTTCGAACGGGAATCACTCTGCTCTCGCCTTTAACTTAAAATGGATGGCTTTTTGGCTATGGTTAGGTAGCGTTTTTAACATGATCTATCGGTTATGAATATTTGTACGTGTCGTTGTGTACGAAATAAATGTGTTTAATCATTACCATTTTGAGTTCATTAGAACATCATTCTCGTTAGGCATAAACCAATTCAAGGTAAATGTAAAAATGTAAATGTTAAACGTAGGTATGCCGAACTGACATGACATCGTGTATTAAAATAGAAGCTAATCTCTAAAACCAAGGTTTTAAAATTGAATGAAAAAAAAACCACAAAACCAATTATTATTCATGGGACATGCATGTTGATCCCATTCGTCGAGTTGTTCTACTGTACAAATTGAAACAGAAAGAAACGCAGCTCCAGGCACTTTTCAATTCAGCAAAGCGTAGCCGGTGGCGGGAAGATTTTGTCCTCCTCCGGTTGACACGAACAGCACAAACGAGCTACGGAGATCATCGGGGGACCGATGTTGGTGGGTTGCCGTGATGATCGGTGCGCGGAGTGTGCGTTTATGCAAAATACAAATTGTGTATGCATGTATGCGTAGGTAACCGGCCCCCGCGTACGCGCCCTCCCATCCCATCACCCTCCCCGTTTCCTCCACACGTTGTTTTCAATCTCGCACGATTCGTTCCTCAATTCTCTGGCCGCTCTCGCCTCATCGCTCATCGCCACCAGCACGTCGTCCTCCATTTCGTGCGTGCGTGTACAATCCGAAAGAACGCAAGAAGGTGAGAGCGAGTGTGTGTGTGTGAGAGAGAGAGAGAGAGACGATGATGACGACGTTTCCAGCTTATGGGCAGCTTCCTCCTCTCTGCCTCGTTTGCGCATCCCACTCCCCGTCCCTGCTGTCCTCTTTCTCCCGTCCCGCTCCACCTTTTCTCCCCTTCCCCTGCTCGTACAATACAATGCTCCCCAACCGGCTCACTTCCTGCCGACGTTCGATGGCCGATAGTCGACGCGCTGCGCGCACTCTTAAATATACACCCATTAAAATATACGCGCATGACCGGATGTACTTTCCGGCTTTAGTTAGCAAGTTCCTCGCGTTCCCCCCCGTTAGCTGCCCCACCCTCCTCCCACTCCCCCCCCCCCCCCCTGCTCCGATCCCCTTTGTTCGTTACCCTTTCCCTTGCTCGTACGTTCAGAGCCGAGCGTGAGCGTGCGCGAGCGCGCGCGCGCGTCCTCCATCCGCGCTGGTTTTGTGCTTTGCGTTCGATCGGTTCAGCTCGCTCGCCGTAGTGCACGACCGTGTTTGAGCAGTGGATCAAAATAGTCGAGAACCTTAGAGGAGGAAGCAGACAAGGAGAAGGAGTCGATCAATATCCAACCAAGTTTGTGCGTCTAAACTCGCTCGTTGGAGGAAATGTTGAGGGAAATATTTTGGAATATTCGATAATAAAGGACGAATGGTGGTTCCGAAAGCAGTAATAACTACTAAGTCACAATTTGGTATAAGGGAAAACGTGCTTAAAGTTCAAAGATTTGTAGTCAAAATGTGGTCAGCTACTCTGTATTGAAATCGCTCATTGATTACCATTACTTGGAAGCTGTTACGATTCAGAGGCCGTGGTAGGTAGCGACTCCGGTCTTCACACGGCAGTACCGGCGAACGAATCCTGTCTGGAGCGTCCGTCCATACGCAATACTGATTATTCAGCAATTTCGAGTTTTTAGATCTCAGGAGGTTCGGGTAAAAAGAAGATAAAGAAGCTTCATCTTCAACTGTTTATAGGGTTTTTTTTTATATCTTGTAGGCTTTAAATAAATCTATAAAGCTTGGAAATCATATAATGGAATCTTGCATTCAGTTGTGGATTTCCCTTAGCTTTAAGCAACATTTTACCACACGAATGGTGCGTTCCACAACGGGCTTACTATATTCCATTATTAAAATAAGCAAAAGTTATAAAAGAATAAGGGTTTGTATATATTGATCGTGGGCCATCAAAATCTTTCGCGCCACTTGGCCATTTTCCACTGTCTTTGAACGGTATGGAAGGAATCATGGGGGATGATTGAGTGCGATTTAGGCCTAGCTGCTCATGATCGTTTAGCAAAGTATCAGGTTTAGAACGCCAACTTTTCGGCGCTCTCATTGTGCGTGTACGGATGGGCGCGATGGAGTAAATGAAAATCAAAGGCAAACACTAATGTTCGGCGGCCGGCTCCGCGATGGATGTGAGGGATAGGTAATTCAAATGGCTAAGCACTAACCAGTGGGGCAAATCCTGTAATCTGAAAGTAAGAAAAATGAACCATGTACATTACTATTAACTGACGTGTGTAATCTCGTATGGGGGAAAATGTTGCCAACACACGTGTGCTAACGTTCTACAGGCCAGTCCAGCGGAAACGGAAACGGAAACGAGCACACAAATATAATTCCCTGAGGTGTATTGGTAAACCAGGGTCCTTAGCAGCAAAACTAAATCAAGTCAGGAGAATAATCTTGCTGAAGTAATAATCAAAAATATATCATTCCTCGTTAGAAATTGATCGACAAGGGCCGTATATCGAGCCGTGTTGAGTGTAGCAGCAGATGTGGTTGTTTGGTAGTGAAAAAGAAGAACTTCACCAAGAATGGAGAACCGACACACACACACATACACACAGCCATTCGAAGCGATAAGCAAGATGTGTCCGCATGGGTCCACTAGTCACTGATAAAAAAATGCTATCCGGCCATATCCACGCATGTGTGTATTGGGCCCTCCCGATGTCTTGTGGGCTGGCGATCGCACCCCAACAAGATCGAACTAGGCGAGTGCGGAACCAACGGCATTCAGCGAGGAGTGAGCAAGATAGGACAGCGTGAAAAAGAGAGATAGAGCGAGCGAGGGAAACGCAAACGCTTGGCCTGGTTGTCGCTATCACCACCGGAAGTGGCCAGTTTACCGAATGATTGCGCATCGCATTGTATAACGGCATCGTGGTGGGCTAGCGGGTTCGAGCGTCGTCGAGACGGGCGCACGTTGAGAGGGTTGAAGCAAAAATTGAAGAAAAAAACAGCGTTAGGGAATGAACGAGCGTATAGAATGCGGTTTAGCCGATATATATCCACCAATGGCGTCCACGGTTGGAAGGGGTTGTGTGGAACGGTTTTTTTCTTTTCTCGTGGGTTTTGAAGTGTTGATGGAACTGTTTCTCATTGCTACGGCACCGAAAAAGGTTCGATTATGTTCTGAAAAAGAGATTAAAACAGGGTAAAAAGAACATAATTGCAAGAACTTTACTACAACTGTAATGGACATAATGTCGCGTTGAGCTGAATCGAGTACACGATGGAGAAATGGCCGGAAAGCGTAATTGACCGATAATTAACGAACAATTTGTTGATCTAGCGAAGCGGGGGATCTTCTCTGTCACAGGGATCATTGACATGGTGAAAAGAGAGAGAGAGAGAAAGAGAGAAAAAGAGAGAGAGAGAGAGCTTTAGTTATAGTTAACTTTAGCAAAGCTGCTCTTGACACTTCAACCAACCATTTCCCAAGCCCTGAAACCTCGATCAGTCTCGATCGCGGGGCGAAGTGTGGATCAGTGGAGAAATGTTGAATCTATTTCCGGTCCAGAGCACCCACCCGGCCTCAACACTCAAACGCTGAGTCCTTCCGCCAGATGTCTCTGTGTGTGCGTGTGTGTGTGTCCGTGTCCTCTAGGCTAAGGGCTGCTAGGGTGTTTTGTTGCACGCCAGCAAAAACCATCGGCCGATCACGACCACTTTCCCACGCTTCTTTGCTCTCGAGCATCCTTACAGGATCGAGCACTCGCAGCAAGGATCAAGGCACAGGATGCAGCCAATTGCGCAGCTGAAGCCGAAGAACGCGGGTGTTAAGTGGAAAGCGGGCCGGAAAGAGCGAGACGATCGATTTACGGTGCGAGTGCAACAGCGCGGGCACAAGCTCAATGGATTGGACTTGGATGGAGAGTAACAAAAACAAGCAGCAGCAAACGACGACAACCAAAAAAAAAAAAAATCGGTCGTTGAATAATAAATGAGGGTGTAACGCGTAATGTTTCATTCAGTTTCGGGCTCGGGAAGAGGAGATCTACGGTGCGTGTGCGTTGTGTGATCTTCCTCCTCCATTCATGATGATCCTTTCGCTGGCACTGGATGTTTATCGCACCACATCAATATGCTGGTACATTTTAAAACGGGTAGCATTAAATACGCATAAAGCGCAACCGGTACTGCCTTCCCCCGGGCAAAGTGCTTTCATTTCGTGTGTTTTGTCATGTGCCGAGTGCTTTTGTCGTACCAGAAGGGAGAAAAAAAAACAAACCAGACAGGAGGAAGCCGTATCGGTATTCGGCGGGGCCATAAAAATCTAAATCATGGCTTAAGTGTGCATACTTTGAGTAATGTGAAGGTTTTGTTGTTCAGGAGTAGTTTGAGTTGTAGGAGAGATGTGATTTATACAAGAACAAATCTCCTCCTAGAAGGATTATCGGAAGCTCAAAACTATTTTGAGAAAGTTTGCTGTAAGACAAGCCAATCTGTTGTCTATTCTACAAAATGTTGAACCGTTCATTAGAATGTGTCGTATAAGTTTAAATATAGACCAAATTTGAATGGTGATGAAATGGAATTCGTACAGTTCGAATGATATATGGTTGCTGGAAGAACCTCTGTTTAAGAAGCATTCCAAAACTGGCACTTTTCTTAGGAGCTGTTTGATGATAATTGATCCTCCGTGTCTTATAACTATTATTGTAGTTGGACAGTCAGTTATGGCCACGGGAAGATGGTTCGGATGCTGTTGCTGCCCACTGACCACTGCGAATCTAGTGCTTTGACTGTGGATTTTGAATTAAAAAGTGGATCTTGCCCAAGACTCTCCTTTAGCTTATGGACGTAAGCTGCAATCTATGAGCATAAGCGGAATGATAAAGTCTCTACGCTCAAAAGCCTGAGCTCCTATGGCACTAGACCAGGGTAAGGTTGAGACCTGATATCCTTTTAAAATTCGATTCAGTTAAGGCGAATATGGTGCGCACTTGTAGGGCGAATAAAGGTTCCAACACAGATTCTCGTTTGTTGTGGCCTTAGAACTGCTACTGGTGTAAAGAAAGTGTCTATAAAATTCCTGTCTCGAAGGGAGGTTTGGTTATTGTGGCAGATGCGATATCTTTCTAATACACAGGCCGGTTTTTATATCTATTTGAAATTTTTGTATCTCTCCATCGAAGTAAGAGAATTCAAATTTGGCTCTTCTCTAGTATACCTTAGTAATCCTTCGTGATCGTTTTCGCTAGTTTTTTGTTTTGGCGTGACGATCGAATCAACACTTCAACAGATGAATTTTTTTGGAATTTTTTTCAACAGATGAGACCGGGTTTACTAGACGAATCTGTTTTAGCCACCTCACACCACCATCAATTTTTTAGTATACCAATTAAGTCCGCTAATATTCGCTCATATGACCATAACCAAGTAGTTCTTGCTATCTCCTCACATCTTCAGCAGTGCGATAGGTGCGTTACGATAAGTTCCCTCAAAACATACCGTCCTTTTACCGTTCAATAACTGTTACCACAGGCTACACGATGGCTTCGGCAACGCACGTTCTGTGTTGTCCCTTGCCGAACGCAATGCTAGACTTCCATTTGGAACGCATTGCGTTTGTATACCCTAATGAAGCACGGGCGTTCGGCAGCGAGCACACAACATCCGCCGTGCCCACGTACTACGATCGACCACATCCGATCGAGGCAAATAAATAGAAATAAAATAATTGTGAACGTGGCACGGTGTAGCCGTGCGGCGATGGAAATGGCGCGCCGCTAGACCTACGCTTCGCCTCCAAAACGGACAAACCGGGCAAACGGGGCGGATACGCCGTCGCAGTAGGGAAGGCGGCGAAACGGACCAAAACCGAAGGCAAGAAAAAGGAGACCCATTTCTATCAATGTATAAATTTAATTAATATCTACTCTGAAGGAAGAATTTCATGAATATTAAATACATTTCAAGCTATCGAATTGAATATTAATTCGATATGTTTTGTTTCCTTCTTCGCCATTGATCTCCCTTTCGATGTGCTGTGTGTCCCTCTGCCGCTCTGCCAACCTCTCGGGAGCCACCTTGGCACCCACATTTTGTGGTACGTAGGACGCGGGTCGGACAGGTTGGAAGGTGTCGCCCGTAAAACCCGAAACTCCGATCGACGGGCCGTGCCGTGCCGACGCTACAGGTGCCATAACCGCGCGCTGCCCTCTGGCTTCCTCATGGGGTGAGTGACAATGCGCGGGGGGAGGAGGAGAGAGCGGAACAGAGGACACAGGGGACAGAGGCTTTCCTCATTTCCTTTAACTAACAGAGAAAGAAATTTCAAACCCGAAATCCTTTGCAACGCACGTCGTCGTCGCCCGTGGGACGGTTAGATAGAGCGCTCGCTGCTAAGTGCGGATGCGTTAATCGCTTCTCGATTTCGTCTCGTTCTACCGGGGGCCGATTCGGAGCGATTACGAAGGTTCAGGTTTTATGGTTCTGGTTTCCTGGTGTTTTCACTTTATTTTTACATTCTGATTTATAAATCAGACCACATGCTTCGCGAGCGCGCGCTCCCGTGCCCGAGGACAATGGAATATTTAAATGATGCCTACAGATACAGCCACGCACACGTCACGTTACGCACTTTGGTTTCTAAAAGGTCCGGTCAAAACTTCCAACGAGGATCGTTAGCCGTGTTTGACCATTTCTCCGGGATGCCTTTTCTGGGTGAGCAAATCGTTTACTGTAAAGTGCAGTAAACCCATAAGGTAGCACGATGATCGATGCTAGATTTGATTTGCAAGCCCGTGCAAATTCAATTCACTTGCAGCTCGAGCTAGCAGCAGCAGGGCACTCGTAATGAAATAAGGAAGCAAAAACACTCGACGGCTGCCTACAGTGCCACCGACGCTTCGAGTGACGCTCCATTTTGTCGTGAATCAATTTCCACTAACGGGAAATCCTTCTGAAAGCCCTTTTCCGTCCCTTTCCCCTCTGTGTTCTCTACGTTGGCGTCGGTCTGAAGGGTGCCCGGTTCTCACGGTCTGTACGCTTCCGGTCTCGCTTTTGCCGGTCGAACGGTGAAATATGATGTCGCAAAATCGCGCTTCTTCAAAACGCTGAGGCCATCATCAACCAACCAACCGGGGCAAACCGGCAGAAAAAAAGAAGCTAGAACCAAACGGCACGGCCAATACAAATAAGAAGCCGACAACCTGCCTCCGGAACTGCTTGCTGCTGCCTGTTCACTTGTTCCCTTTGCTGTGCGGTTGTTGCGGTGATGTTTCCATCCGTTCGGGGCCCGGTTTCGGTTTTCTTTCGCCCCGTGTCCTCGACCCGTGTCGCTTGCATGCATGCAAACCGTCCATTTTGTTCCATCCTTCGTACCCGGGGTACCCGAAGGTACCAATTGGTGACATCCGGTTGCGCTGGAGCACTTCGAAAGTGGTTAGCGCGCTCCTTCAGTGCGCTCGTGTCTTTGCACCTTTTGCTTTTGCCTTTGCCGTCCCGGGGCGACCAGATCGGCCACGTCGGGCAACAACCGGTGTGTGGCTTCCGGTTTCCGGCCCGCTCGGTGGTGATCGCTGCGGATACGGCCGGGCTGGGCTGCTCTCGCTCGCAGTCGGAACGGAAGTCACATCTATCGGCCGATGCACCGGGCAAGATATAGCTCCATATAGCTTCGGCACAAAATGGTGTCGTCCAGTGGGGCCAATCCCCCGTCCACCTTCTAGTCCGACGACCCCCTGCCGAGAAGGTAGAAAGCGTATAACATCCGCCGCACGACGGATGTCGACCCAATTTGTCCCTCCGGCTAGTGGGCAAATAGCGAACGAACCAAACAAAAAACTGAATCAATTCCAATCTAATCACTAGATGCACACAGCGCGGCACACACGCACACACACGATGCAAAAATACTTTAACTCGCTTATTATGGTGATGGTCTGATGGTATTACATCAGCCTCACTTTCCATAGTACGGTTTGGGATGAATTGTTGTCAAAGTTCAATAGTGATCACTTGCAGTTAATGGTCGTTCGAGGAGCGAATAGCATAAACTCCTTGAAAAGGTTCTCTATATGAAAGTTTAATATTTCTGGAGAACGAATAGTTCTGCAGCGCTGACTCGTCATACGATCAACATTGATCGCGTAATATAATATTTCTTAAGGAGTTAGTACTCGCAGGGTGAAGTACCTTTAACCAGAACTCTCTGATTGAAAGTGTCCTTTCAGGTGCATAAAGGTAAATTTTCTATGATGGATTCACTTGCTAGACGCATTGCTGTATATTGAGTGTGGCTTGAGTTTCATGTCGTCTGTTGTATATATGGTTTAAACCAAAAAGAGAGCAGCGGTGGTGAACAAAATCACGGTACATTCAGAAGTGCAACGGGGTGGTTCGGTGATCGAGACGATAGCGACGCCAGTCTTTACTCGGCAGAACCGGTCTTCAAATCCCATCCAGACCTCCGTCTACCCGTACACAGGACTTAACTATCAAGATACGGGTAAAATCAAGTCTCAGAGAGCCAGAAATGGCTGGCAGGACGCAACTTTTCGAGGTAGTAGCACCAAGGAAGAAGCATAAGACGTGCTATTCTAAGTAAATTAACTGATGAATGAGGCATCCAAGAGACGGAGTTGAATTCTAAAGTTGAGCGAAAAAGCTTTTGATGAATGTAAGGAATGTAAGGAATTGTTGTTATACAAAATTTAAGCCGACTATATGACTATATGAGAGATTATGCCGTCTATATGACTATTCTTCGGATTGAGTAGGTAAAAACACTTTCATTGCCCGTCGTCGACGATCATAAAGATGCACCTTAACTGAGCTGATCAGTGATCGATAGGATTATTTGGGCGAATCTCTATCGGAGGATTTTATTTAATCTGTCAGTAGCAAAGACCTAGACCATAGCTGTCAACATTTCCAGCCGTCCAAAGTTTCAACATTCCTTTCTCGCCTCGAGGGCCACATATGGACCGCAGGACTTGTGTTTGACATGTCTGACCTAGACGATGTAGGATGCAAAAATGCGAACATTTTCTATGTCAGTCCGTCCAACCTGTCGAAGGACCGGGTAAGCAAGTGTGGAAATATTTGTGCACAATGATCTAAAATGTCATACAAATCCATTGAGTCTGATGGACGTCGTAAAAAATTCTCATAATCCTAATATAGCTCTAGCCGGCATAGCATCATGCACACGAGGAATTATTCGGATATAATAGTTGGTGGCCAAGTAATGAGAAGACCACTCTCGCCGACATAGCTATAGAGGACTTTCGCACGGCAGGAAGGAGTATCAAAGCCCAAAGACCCGTTGTTGTTGTATCGAAGGAGGAAATTAATCAGACCTGATCAGATCTCCTTAAGTAAGGTTCTAATCTCTTTATACTGAAGGCTGTTTTATAGATTGAGAGCATTGTAGTAATTATTTGCAAGTTTGAAGCATTATTTGATAAGTTTGTAATACAACATTAGGATTAAAAAAAACTATTACGATTGTTATGATCAAGCTTGTTCGGTTAGGTTAGTAAAGCTTGACGGGATAGTTCAACCATCCGCATGAATTGAACCTTGTTTTTCTCTCAATGTGCTTTGTGTGTGCTCTAGAACATGTGCCTTGCCATTCTTGATCGGCAATGCGGTACGTTTCGCGCGCTTGGTAACGTTCTACGGGTGCCACATTCAGCTACGGCCAGCACAATCTTGCCGCTATCGTTAACATAAAAGGTTGAATAAGGCTCAGGAAAGCAATCGTCATCGCTTCCACGCCCATGTCACGCGTCTCCCACTCCCACTGGGTGGATTTAAATTACGAGTCATTCAATAGAACGCCACGGTGGACGGTGAGCTAGAAATTGGAGAAATCAGTCAGTCAATCGCGCGCTGCACGTAGGCCGGGTTGCGATGCCCGGGGGTTTCGGGTGCGTTTGGGTGCATCATACACATACACACAGCTGTACACGTTGCTGTACCCGCACGACGAAGAAAGAATGATAATCAGTTGTGTGGCTTAGCCAACGCGACGCTAACGGTAATGGGTGCGCGCTGGATTGTTTTTCCCTACAACTTTTTCCCTAGCGCTAGCCGTGGCAGGGCGCGTTCACATTTCGCTGGCGTCGCACTTTGGCGGCGGTGGTGGTGCCGATTTCTCCGAAAACTCGTGCCGGGCTAAAGGGGAGGGAGAGGTACCATTTGCGGCAAGATGTGTCGACCCGTTCGCGTGGGACTTCCGGTCCGGGCGCAGCTGAAAGCTGACCAAAACGCGGGTACGTTTCGGAGGTGTCGGCAAAATTGGCCATGCACGTATCGCTGAACGCTTTGAGGGTAAGGTAATGTTTCACTTGCTTACAGTGCAGGAGGAACGTTGAAATTGGTGCCCTTTCGAGGATACTGGAACCGAGGCATTAGGCACCGAGGCGATGTCAGCAAGCTGTAATGTGAGCGTCCGCCGGTAGCCGTACGAAGGCATTGACGGCATGCTACGATCGAGCGCAAAGTTGATAGACCTTGTGTGGCCACGTAAGAGAACACCTTTAGTTTTAGTATCAACTCCAAACGGGATGATCAACAGACAGGAAATGACTGCATGCAATTCCAGACATACTAACGGACCCAGAGTCGTATTATGCCATTTCACGTGATGGACACCAAAATATGGGGATGGGAATGCCTTCCACGCCTGAGCCGGTCGATACAACGGCAGCGAAAAATGAAAGCTACAAAGCAGGATGCAAACATGCGTTATTATTCTTTTTTCTACGTCAGCAATCACGACGAGACGACGAGAGTAACTCGCCAAAAAGCCTTGAACGCCACTACGCCTAGACCTCGACCTGGAAAGATTGGAGCGCAGTAGAATCGATAAAAACTGTTCTTGCCTTCAGCGGCAGTAGCATCACGACGTTAAAAAGGAAGAGGCCAGCCAAAAAAAGGAGGCATACGCAATGAGCTTAAAAACAAGACACCGCCATCCATCCAATCATGCATGGGGCCTCTGCATTCGTCCGCGACGCAAAAGGTACACACACACACAAATTTTGAGGAATTTATTTCGCATCCAACAGCAGCAGCAACAGCCGTGGTCCATTCTGATCGGGCTCCGGGATAGTTCGGGCCCCCTCCTCGGTTTCTGATGCCTGGAAGTGGCAGGTTTCGTCTTCTCCTGTTTCTCCATCCATCCACTCCACTCCACTATTCAGAACGGAGTGCCCTCCCTCCGGGGCTGGAATTCTCTCAGCAAACGTGAGGAAGATCATGGCGTGATGGCCAGGAAAGTCTTGCTTTAGTAATTTATGTCGAATTCGTTGCATTCCAAAGCGATGAATCATGCAGAGTCAAGAAGAGCCTAAAGTTTCGACGCCAAGCACATCCGACTACGATGCCTGGAACGATCGCGCCTTCTTCGCCGTGAGCCTACCGTACCCAAGGCCCCACATCCATTCGGTCCGGACCGGCCGGACGCTCCCCTACTCACTGGGTGAAGGTTCTCGAACCGGGGCAGCACTGGGGTCCGGTATCCGGAGTGTGGAGTAAGCCCAGGCACTAAACGCCCCAGGTTATCGTGGTGTATTCCCCCTCTCGCTCTCTCGATCGTTCGCTGACGAGTAATATTTGCGCCCACGGAGATTGCAAGCGTTCGTTCGGATGGGCGGATGGACGGAGAAAATGGAAAGATTTTTGGCAATTACTGCCAGTTTGATCATTAACTTTTCCCGGATATACCCCGCCCCGTTCTCGCTCAGTCACTGCCGCGTCCGCTTCGCAGGTCGTACGCAGGTGTTGAGTTTGTTGCGTAGCCTCACCGAGATCTCACCGAAACCGAAGGCACACCCTAGAAGATCTCTCTGCCTCTTGCGCTACGAAATTGGTTAATAGCAAATAGCGTATGCAAAGATGCGTATTGCGGACCCGACCGCCGTACATGTAGATCGATCAATCGAACGTTTTGCGTGGTGATCATCTTCCTGAAGGTGTTCTGCTGTACACTGCCTGCAGCACGTCCGCTCGCCAGCGTTTCTAGCGCGAGAGAGCGCGTTTAAACAAAGGAACATGGACGCTGCAGAAGGCATGAAGGCACGAGGCACTAGCAAACGATCCAACCACCGATGGCCTAACGGTGAATGTGGTGTGGTAGGCTATCACGAGAATGCTGGCGTGGCTATGTAGAGACGCACCTGGCACTCTAGACACGGAGTTGAATGCGTGCGCGAGTGGGCAGAAAGACACATTGTATCACTGTATCACCGGCAGCCACCGAAGCTCCAGCGGGTGGCGAGATAAACTTTAAAACATTCGCCAAGCACCGAGGTCCGCCACAGGTCCGCCAAGGGACGCTCAGAGAAAGCTATGTGAGGTGCAGAGCTCACAAAACCACAAACCCCGTCCGAGGCGGCTGGGTGGTGCGTGGGTCAGGAACAGCCCGGGAGGGTGGTAGCACGATGGTACTGAAATATGGCCGATCGAGCAGATTATAGGCAGGAAGCAAGGGGCGCGGGTAGGGTTTGTAACGGAAACTCGACCACCGCTTGTTGGGCACAACACATCTCGGGACCAGTTTCATTCGCCCGTACGCCGTACGCGGTGACCCAATGCCACAACGTTGGCGTCCATTCGTGTGGTTAGCTCTTGCAACTCGCCTGTCCGTACGGGTTTGCCCACGTCACCCGTGTGCGCCTTCATTGTGTGTACCAAGCCGTCAGACGACCTTCTCTTGGCATGGTTTTCGCTGACTTCGGTGACGATCGTTTCCCCCAAACGCGGTCGGCGGGACGATCCGGTACGGTGACGGTAAGGTGTCGCTCGGTCCGTTCCCATTCAACGGGACACATTTAGATCTGGCTTTTTGGGAGCTAGGACGGAAGATTCGCCCCCGATTTGATGCTCGGTTGACGGTTGGAACTGTTCTCTCTTTTGGGATAAAAAATGAAGTGAACGTCATTATCATCAGCAGCAGAAACATCACTACAGAATCTTTGCGTCTGATATATGATCATCCGGACGACTGCTCGACAGAATGCCGCTTGGAAAGAAGCCCAAAAACTCCAAAATCTCTGCATGTCGTCACCCCCGTGTGTGTGTGTGTGTGCGTTTGTGTGTATGTGCGAGTCGTCACCATTCCCGATCCGCTGGCTGATTGGCCGGGGTTTTTGGCTGCTGCGTGTTCTGGCAGCGAATGTCTTGCTTGTTTTTTTTTTTGTTCCCCATTTGCTTTGGGACGAAGTTCGTTTCGCGTCCCTTTTCATCCCAATGGGCAATCGATCGTATGTCCCTGTCGCGCTTTAGCTAACGGCGTTGCGCTGCGGCACACTGCTCCATCACTCCATCACTCCACTTGTGTCGTCCACAGTCGCAGCTCAGGCCAATGTGAGCACTATAGCGCTTGGAGTACGGCTTGATGGACGACCGTAAGAAGGGCGATGGTGAGACGAACGGTACGGAATTCAGCGTGCGGCGCGCATCCGTTGGTCCGAACAGCAAGACAGCGCGCTGGCTCTCATGGCTTTGAGAAAACATCAAATACATAGGCTACCGGTGTTACGCGTTTTGTTTTGCGCGCTGTGGTACAGAAAACCGGCACTGGACCGGCCGTCGTTCGAGCCGGTGAATGGACGCGATCGCGACCGATCGCTGGCCAGCAAGCAGCAGCAGCAACAGCAGCAGCAGCGCCGATTGTCGGTCGAGGAAGGATTAGGATGGTTTAGGAGAATCAAGAGGAGGAGGTTCGAACCGTTTCGGTCGCTCCATAAGTTTCTTGCAGCAGCACGGCTTACGAGCGGTGAGGTCGTGTTTGGACGTACCGTACACAGAATCGGAACGAGGAAACCCTGTCTGTGGATGCAGGCGATCGTGCCCGGGTGGTGGTTCGCGGGATGCTGCTGGAGCATCGCAGCCAGGGACGGGAAGGTGTTGCGCTGTGTGCTGAATGTGTGGAGCAGCAATGAATACCAAAATACTCAACGAGGCAGCACGATCGAAAGCAGCACGGCGAAGAAGACGCGCACACACAGATACGCACAGACACGTACGGGCGGTTGTTTAACATAAGGCCATGAAGAAGCCTTGCCTCATCGGTTTCTGGCCGGGGCTGGACGGGGCGACGATTTTGTTTTGTTGAAGGTGTTTGCCTGGCTGGAATGGTGGTTGCTGTGTGTGCTGCACACACATCGGGATGGATGAAAATCAACGTGAGGATTGTTTTTTTTTTGCTTTCATTTTCTTATTCTTTACGCATTACGGCGAGGGATTATGTCCCGAAGAGCGAAAAAAAAACAGGGTGTGTTTTATATTATTTTCTTAGATAAATGTTGGAAGATATAGAGCGCAATAAGTAAGCTTTAATCAAGATTGTTTTTAAAATCAATAACATTACATAAAACTCTGGTAGCATGTTAGCAGAAACCTTTTTTGGCTCAGCTAAATCACTGCAACCGCAGAAGTAGAACACACCCTTGCGCTAAGCAGATCACTCCCTCGTGTATCTGACAGGCGCGTCCGATCGCACGAGAAGAGAGAAATATAAAGATTATCAACGCAGCCACTCTCGACGAAGCACGCACACGATCGAACGGCAAAGCGAGAGAGAGAGAGAGCGCGAGAGTGTGTGAGAGAGAGAAGCACCGAACGACACGCCGCCGTTCCGAGATTATTGGCGCGCTCTGACGGCCAGCAAACCGTTTGCCAACAACGATCAGCGGCAGCAGCAGAGACGAAAACAGCCAGAGCACCACACATCCATCGGCCATCATAATTTTGTGCCCATCGTTGCTCCATCGTGCCAGCAGGGTACGGTGCGCCGAGAAAGGAGGTTGGCTGGCGCAACGCGCGCGTTCGGCGCAATCGCAGTCGATCGCCGAACCAGCGCGTCGCGTCGGTCGGGGCCGAGTGGGAATCGGGTTTTTTGAAGCCCGGTAGCTACTGTGGTGACCCGGGCCGCAACACCTCCAGGAGTCGCTACCAATGCGCTGTCACTACGCATGGATCTTCCATTCCAAAGCAGCACGCTTCTCCGCTTCTTTGCGGCCATTCCCATTTACCAACGGCAAACGAGAGCCTGCCAGTGCCTAGCTTGCCGGTCGGAAGTGGAAACGTGCTGCGCCCTGCAGGGTCGAAAACTTGTCCCGTGCGTTCTCTCTCTCTCTCTCTCTCAGTCTCCCATTCGCTCGCCCTTTCTCTCGCCGTTTCGAACTAATTCTTTCGTTGCCCTTCTTGAAGTGGGCACTACACTCCACACCACGCCACGTATATGCCCGCTGCCGTAGGCTGTAGACGTGTCAGTTGCACCGTGCCTCGCGTGCCCGCGTTCGTCCGCGTCGCGATCGCCATTAGCCAGCATCGATTGTTGACTTTTTCCAAGCACAATCGACGATTCTGTTCTATTGCAAAGGTGACCGAAATGGAGCAACAGAATCTGATTGTATCCGGGACGACACTGGTCCGGCAGAGTAGGGCACACGAGTTATGTTTGGTGGCAGCGGATACCAAAATTGGTTAATCAACCCATTGCCCGGGGAATGACACGTTTTCATGTCATTGATTACGGCCGGGTGTCCCACCAACACCGGTCGATGAATGATTGATCGCGTGAAAGGGTTTTTTATCAAACCCGAAGACGGGTGTTGTCGCCTGTGTGTGCCTATTCTAAAACGGTAATACTGGATGTTGTTTTATCAGCGCAGCAAATACTCTCGCCAGGAAATGAAATTCGTGTTTTGGTGCGATCATATATTGGGGAAAGCATTGGATGTTGCTGTTCTTTACTGACGAACTGCGTCCAAAGTTAACGGAGATATTTGATAGAGTAGAGCGAATTTGTGGAGACTTATCTTGAGACTAGTAAACCAGCTCTGAGACCAGCATGAACTTCATGATGAACTTTGTATGGAGGTCGCATTTTTTTGCTAACTTAACCCCACCATGATCTCCATGTTCTACCATTCCAAGAGTTGGCCCCCTACTAGAGCTGTTAATCAGCAGTCACTAACATCCCTTCAGCCAGCCATGGGCAGCAAAATGCACTTCGCACTTTCATTCGCATTACTTCCGTACAGCCGTTCTCCGTTCCGTTCCTACAAACAACCCAACAGCAGCATAGCTAGTACTACGGCGTCAAGCGTAGTTTTTCTCTACATATCTTACCTCCACACTCCGGCCAGAAGTGATGAGCAAAGGGACAACGTACGCACAGTTTAATTTTAAACTTTCGAGAAAATGGCAGGTGCCAGCTCCCTGTGGAGCTGTGTCATGTTTGGGCCCGTGTGTATGTATGGAGAGATTTTAGCGCGGTGTTGGTGTGAATGCGTGACTTGCGTTTGCTGGAACGGCACAAAAAGGAAGTGTCTGCACGGGGCAACAACTGTAGGAATATCGCGGGTTGCCGTCAGCTCGAAAACGCTTGAGCTTCCTGTGATTTGCACTGTGTGCAATTTTAATAGCGATCGGCAGAGTAGCTCGTATTAGTACCCTAGTAAATTGAACGGAAGCTTAGACCTAGGAGATCACCAATCAATTATACTCCCTTTTCAGTTCGATCCATCTTCATCTTCAGTTCATTCATCCTACCAATCAAATAACCAGGAAAAAAACACCCAAAACCGACGACGAAAACGATTATCAAGAATATAATTATGGGACCGACGACTTTTCTTATCACAGTACGGTAGAGAATCTTGTAAAAAGTGACTTTAAAAACGGCGTCCCCGTCGCAACACCTTCCCAACTTCATCCCGCGCGAAGGTCTTCATCCCGCGAGCAAATGGATTGGAGGTTTTCGCCAATCTTATAGTATGTTTACGATTGCTGGTAGTAAACGACGGTCTCTTTCTCTCTCTTTCTCTCTAGCCCAACGAAAATAGTCCAACATATTTGGGGTCCGATCAGAGACGATGATTAACGCACAGCTTGGCAAAGGGGGAAATGGGAGGCCTTCCGAAGTCACCCATCAAAGTGCGTTGATGAGAGAGTACATTTGGTGCTGATAACCTTCTCCTGGGCAGCGAACTAAAACTGATCAACCCGTTAATCCAGTTTTTAGCGGAAGGCCTCCATTAGTAGCCAGATTAAAGACGATGTTTTACAGAAAAACAAGCAAAAAGAGATCCGAACAGGAAGCAGGAATGGCACCAACTTAACCCAGCGTGCGGATGTGTAGCGTTCTGTGGCTCGTTTTTTGTTGTTGTTGCGGCTACTGGGCAGGCTCACTCAGGGACTGTTTTGCTGCTTGATTATGTTACAGGCAATGAGTAATGAATGAAACAACAATTGTTTGCTAATTTTGTAACGGTCGTTTACATTCAGAACATTGGAAAACGTTTTCGCGTCTTCCGATCTTGAAAAAACCAAATCTCTCCACACTGGACCTGGAGGATAGAAGCCATCAGAAGAGCACCACACTTGTTATTGTAAAACAGAAGCGAGCATTAAGCTTATTCACCATTTGGTTTTTTTGAGGATCGTGAAGATATAGGCAAATTTTAAGAACAGTAATAGTAGACCATATAGGAGATTTGTCATTGTTGGAAATAACCTCTTATGGAATGCAACTGCAACTTTAGTGATTATAAACATGCAGAGCAAGCTTCAGCTTATCTAAGTTGCTAAAAAGCATTACTGTGCTCCAAAGTAAACGAATCTGTCACCCAAATCATTTGTGTAAGTAGGGATGGTCTTTTGCTACCGATCATTCCTTGAGCAAGATCTGGCCCTTCAATCGTACGTTAGGCAGCACAAATATTGAAAAAGTCTCTGAGGAAATCCAGGAAGGAATCCAGGGTCCTGGTACCGCCCATCTCTCGTATAGGAAAATTTGCTTCTGCTAGGAAGAGACTTTGACTTTTCAACTGACCAACCACCAAAAGATAAGAACCTTCCAAATGATGTATATGTCTGTACTTCTGAACCACAACACACAGAGCAATAGTGAACTGGCTGGCCTGGATTGTTAGTCTATACATCGAGACAACTGTAACGTTTGTGATTTTCTAAGAACGAGACGTACACCTCGACGAATTATTAAAGAATTCGCGGGCGCACACAAAAAAGCAGACCGACTCGTCGATGCTTCGATAAAAAAACGAACAAATACAATACAAACCATACAGTTACCTAGCCCTACCTGCCAATCCTCAATTTGCTTAGCGCACAAGCGAGCCTAGAGCGTCGCCAAATGCGCGACGACGACTCGTTGGTTCCTCCTTGGACGAGGACGGGCTGCTGCTGTCGCTGCTGAGCGACGCTGGACCCCGGTGTTTACCGCGTTTACTCATGGCAAACAATTTTGCCTGTACGACGCCGGAATGCTGTGAATGGGTTGCCTTTTTCCTACACGGCCCGCATGGCCCACGACGGCTGTGTGTGACAAATGGTACACGCGCGCGCGCTCGCTCGCTCGCACGCAAAAAAAGAAGTAGAATGGAAATAAATAAATAAACAACATTACGACGGCAACGAAATTCGAACGAAAGCAACAAAAAGAAAAAAATTCTGAAAGAAAGCAAACAGTTTCATGCCCCTCTTCAGGAGGATCCCACCGGTTCTTCGTTTGATTCAGGTCCGTTCGAAACCAGCCGGCCGACTCACTGGCTCTAAGCTCAGTAAACTCGGCAGCCTAGTTATAGTAGAAAGACCTCCGACAGCACCAGCAGCAGCAGCAGCAGCAGCGCTTGTTGACACGTTCGAACGTTCGAACATCGTAGCGAACGGAATCAATGAAATGATTATTCAGTGAGTCCCGTCAGGTCTCCGGCGGGCAGCCATTCGGACGACCGGACAGGACGGGCCTGGCGGACAAGCCATGTGCAGATAGGAAAGCCGAACGACCCCGAACATACAGTCCGCAGCGGAATCGCTGATAACAAGCGCTCTGCGAAGAGTGGCGAGCGAAGCGCGATCGATTCAACGAATTTTTCTTCGGACAAACTCCGCCAGCTCTGCGACTTCTTCCGGAGCGCCCTAGTGGTGGTGGTGGTGATGTTGTCCATTAGCCGCACACAGTACTACGGCACATGTACTACCGAGCGATGTGGGTTAGTAAGATTGATCGATCGCGATCGCGAGATGCTGGAACCGATTATGAGAAAAAAAACCTCTGCATGCACCAACATCTTTCGCGGACCACCTTTAGACCAAGAAAGATCTGATAGAACTAAACAGACTTACTCGCTCCATGCGCACGTGTGTCTGTGTGTGTGTGTGTGTGCATTGATATTTGCTCGCTCACTTTGCAGCGAAAAAAGAGGGAGTTGGGAGAAATACAAAAAAACAAACAGCTTGTAGCCCCATACGGCATATTTATAGAAATTCTCGATGCCTACGTCGAATGATGGTCGGCTCTGCACAGCGCACCAGTCGCTTCCGCTCTGCCAACTCATCCGCGGCGTTGCGTGGCGTTGTGTAACGTGTAGGTGACGTTTCCAGGCCAAACTTCCGAGCGATAAGTTTTGCCGGGGTTTTGCCTGTCCACGCTAATTGCCGTGGACCACGTTTCACCGCGCTTCCGGTCACTCTCGCATGGCCCGCCCGTCCGTCCGTCCGTTCCGGAGAGCCGGACCTGTTTTACGTAATACGGGACACACACGAGAGGCTCCCTCGGGATGCTTATCGCCCTGTTCGGAGTTTACTGTGCCTCCATCCACGCTCCGGGATTCCCCCCCCCCCATTGTCCCCTGCGAGGATCCTACATGCGGAGATGTATATGTCTCGATCCGATCAGCTCGGTTATCAATGAGCTGTCAGAATCGGCATATTGACCTGCGGCGCGAGTGCCGCGCTGGCTGGCCCATTCGAACGAGCGCTAGGAATCGCTAGGGTTGGATGTCACCATAGTCACAAATAACCTCTCGGAGCGCCTCTTGATCGCTAATCGAATTCGAAACGGCGTTCCGACGCTCAATTTGCCGAACCACACCAACAATCGACACCGGGTGCGCGAACTCTTGAATTTGGGCACCGAGGAGTAACCAAAAATAGAATCCACTTCGATATTGTTTTTCCTGCCTGTTTTCCGTGTTTTGTCGGTTTGTTTGAATGCTCATAGCAGCAGGATGACATACGCCATCCAGCAGGCCTTGAGGTTGTTGCTTAGGCAACAGCCCCGATCGACAACTTGTGCAGTTGTGTATTTTCCCCTAGTCGCAGTGCCTATCCAGTCTGTACTGCTCTGGGAGCTTTTGGAAGACCGATAATCGGATCAGTGATCAGTGAGCCATCTCAACATCGCGCGTTCTGCTCGGTCAAAAAATCTTATCAAACGCTTGCGAAAACCCCTGGCACCAACTTTGCGTCGCAGTTTGGAAGCGAAGCGGTTGAAAAATAGTTGCCTCTCGGGCAGAACACGGTACGATGTTTACAGACGGTGGCGCGCTTGCTCGAATGCCAGCGAACGGAGTACTGCACTACCTTTCCGCTCCATCTCCTCCTCTTGATCCTCGTCCCCAGCAAAAGAACTAGGAGGAAAAATGAATCGGATCGGGTAATGGCGGTGGCGTCGATGGCGGCCCTGGGACATGAATGTAAAGGTGTGTACTAGAGTGTGTGTACACACATCCGTGTGTGTATGTGTGTGTGTGCGTTTGTTTGTTGAGAAAAAAATGTTAATGAAATTGAGTAATTTCTATTTATAGGCCAACTCCCAAACTCGTCCCCTTTCCCGATACCTAGATTGGCCTGGCCTGGCTTGGCCACCCCGGCACACAAACACACACACACACGCGCGCGCGCGGGCTAAATATACAAACCACTATCGTGCGCTTCTTTCTGCCGGATGGACTGTTTTCCACTGCACACAGCCGCCGAATAGATGTAATGTTTGGTTTATTAGCTAGGGTTGTTGTTGTTGTTGCTCTGGCCATTGCTGCTGCTGCTGCTGCTGCTGCTGCCGCTGACGTCCACAATAAGCAACCATGCTGTGAAAAATGGTTGACACACTCGTTTTCCTTTACAGGCGGCCGCAATCCGTCCAAGGAGCATCTAGCCGATTGAAAACCCGCTGGCTAACATTACAAGGACACACGGCTTCACAGCGGCGTCTTTCATTCAACTCACGCGGATGCGCGCCGATGATTGTTTGTCTTCACCTGATGATGCCGGTACGCGTAGTGGCGTGGTTGCACAGTGATGCGCACAGGATGGCATTTTATTACTGACTCATTAGTCCCCGGGATGACGTTGTTGTGGGTTCGGTGGACAGCGAGAAGCGTTCGGTTCTTTCGGCCATCCCTGTACCGGGTGCCATATCTATCATCAATTATGCTCCCGTAGAGCGCAATGCGTGAACCATCGAGATGCATCCAAACCTACCTTGAGAACGTTGATCGGATGGACGATGATGCTGATGCTGCTGCTGGTGCTGGTGCTGGCGCCATGAAGTTAGTTCTTGTTGTGTATTAGCCCTTGCACAGTTCATCACATCGTCGATGGTGAAGAGCAACTCCCAGTGTGAACGGGATGAGAATTCAGTCGAATATTGGACTATCCATGTTAACCTCTTTAATTCAACCGATCACCAGCGAAACTGAGTTGAGTGAGCTTAGTTCACGCAAAATGAATATTTTTGTATGAGATCTTTGTACGACGAGATTTTTGTGATTTTTTTGCCTATAGAGTGTTTGATTATTTTAAATAAGCTCTCTTACTGACTGATGCTCCAAGACGGGGATCCATGTCTTTTATACCAAAAATATCCTAGCATACTGTGCTCCATATTGCACATGTTTCTAAGATTGGGTAACTAGATTGGAACATCTAGCGCCCAGATATACTTCAAGAATGACCAGGATAAATTAATGTGCGGTTGTGCAAATCATCATCAGAAAAGTTGCACGATGGAGCGTTGGTGCCAGACGCCGTGTATGGTCGAGCTAAATCTGGTGCCAGACATACGACATGCGCGATGGCGGATGTAGCGGTTTTGCAACATTTACAAAATTGCACTCTAGCGCATTGCGCGTTACGCTTCGCGTGCACGGTGGCCACATACGACACTTTATCCATGTACAACCGGAAGTGATCGTGGTGATCAAGCTAAACACACGGTTTCTACCGTAGCATCTTCTGAGTTGGAAGGGCTAAATATAAAGTGTATGGCTACAAGACAATGCTATCCATTTCCGGGCAGGTAGAGGGTAGGTTTTTGCCTAGGCCATTAACCTGTACGATATGTCCATCCACTATCGAAGGTGCACAATGAAGGGATGCTGTCGGTTACCAACCATCCCATCCGAACTTCCACGGTGGGACGTCCAAAGCGACCCAAAAGCAAGATCTGCGTTCCTGCTATGCAATTAATTATAAATAGTTTGTGTCACACAACGTGTACACGCCACTTTCGTTTAAAAGTCAATGAAATTAAATGCATACGGCGTACAGTGGAAAGTTCTTTTAAATTGAGCAACACATTTGCTTTACTTTGCCTCCGGTTAGCGTGGTAGGTCCCTTCCCATCTGCTGCCCGAGTACGGACGTACTTATCCGTTTTGCTGCGTACTATTAGATCCAACGGCATCACTAAAAATACGACGACGACGACGGCTACGATGCAAAAGATCACGTTCGCGCGCGGTGACGTCGGTGGTGGCCAATTCAACAGTTTTTCGCGTATTTATGTCACCAAACGTTGGGCACCTTCTCCGTGCTGTCCTCGGGTTAAAGATATGATTTTTTTGGCGTATTTTTTTGCTTCTTATTTTCTAAACAAAGCGAAAAACAAAATGGGATATGTTTTGCTTTACACGCCTACCTCTGACTCCGATTTGAAGTGAAGCACGTGGTTCAACGGCATTAAACGATGGGGCCGCCTGGTATTTGTGAGGCGAATGGCAAATGGCGTGCGGTGCAACAATTTCTTTTCTCAGTTTTTCATTCATAGCGACAAATACAATAAAACACACTCACGTACACCGAGTTTTAAATTGGTCATTATGTCATTATTATTATTATTATTATTATTATTATTATTGTTATAAACAGGTAGGTAATAATTACAGTTTTTGATCATTTTTTTTTGTCCGAAAAATAATAATCAAACAAATAGTGTACAATCATAGCACAGATACATACAGGGAGGAGTATATACAAACAATGTACAAAAAGAGAACGCAAACAGGAACGCTTCATTGTGATACCGTTCCACATCCATACTATACGTGTCTTGGCTTCGGTGCAGCTGAATTGTTGTGCTCTAACGTAAAGGGTGCATCAGTAGATATTAGCTTACAGCAGTTTCATCTGCTCTAGTTTAGTAAAGTCACCGGCAAAGGTATTTTGAGGAGTACAGCACTGTCGACAAAGGCTTAGTTGCCTATTTTAGCTAATTTATGTTGTGTGTATGTTGCAGGTAAAACATTTATTACATGGAACGGTGAATATAGTTTTGTTGTTCTGATTTTTAAGTCTCCTGTTAACGGGTTTCTGTTGCTGTTTGAATTTGCTAATACACATGACATTTATTTGACACATGACACATGACGTTTAGGTTTTGTAGGGTTTCGGCTTGCGCCCTCAAAAATATAGATCTAGTAGTTTCTGTCTATTTTGCAATGTGTTCCTGTGATATTGTTAAACAGTTGTCTGCTTATCTAGTACATCTAGCTAGACAATCAGTTAGTAGATGTACAAGTCTGTGTTTTCACATTTCTTTTTTCCAGTTCTTTCTTCTTTTATAGGTTGGCTCGCATTGGCCATTAGCGTAATCTTGGCTCCTCTCGTACGCCATCTTTTTGCACAGGTAACACAGAATGTTACAGTTAATACAAAGTGTATAAGAGTGGTTTGATAGCGTATATATATATATATATGTTTTATGTATATTAATATGTATATAGAACTCTGGCATCTTAATCCTCCCTTTTTTCCTAGGCGCATCCGTACTCCGTACTAGGAATATATCGATAGTAGTAATCTTAGTTCATTGGTGTTGTCTGATGGATGAGAACATTTTAACATGTTGCCAGGCTTGCACAGGTAAAAAGGGACTTGCTTTGACACATACACACGACAAACCCACGCGCACTTACAAACACAAACAGGGCCCAAATGGGGCCTCCTCAAAATAGAACCCCCAAACTTCCCGATCCCCTACTCGATCAGGTCGCTAATAAAACAGCTTTTTAGTGTGGTTTGCTTGTCATCCACGTTTTGTTTCTTCACTTCGGCTCTCAGGTATGTGTATGCATGTAGTTATTACATCGCAATGTTTAGGCAAATGACACAGTTACACGGGAGTAGTAGTTGCGGTAGTAGTAGTAGTAGTAGTAGTAGTAATGGTAGCAGTAGCACTAGTAATTATCTATCCTTGCTCGTTATGCTTGTCCATGCTCCATGATAGAGTCTCAAAATACAGTCATCTGCACAGTTTTGGTTTTGGCCTGTAGGTGTTTGTAGTTTTTGAGTGTGGTTGTGTGTGTTTGTTTTTCTATTTTATTTGACTTCCCAATCCCGGTTTTAGAATATATGGTATCAATACCAATACGCTTGTGTGCTTCCTATCTTCCTTAGATCATATCCCTAGCATCATTCACTGTTTTCATATCATACTGTACATATTTCTCACTCGCTCACTTTTTCTTTCTTTCTTTATCTCTTCCTCACTCTCACACACACATACATTTAGGGGTTCATAATTGTTCATACAATATTATTTAGTATCGTTAAAGTATCGTTCACTTACAAACTTCACCAACAGTACATAGCCCGAGGAAGTTCTACATCATCTTCTCTCTCTCTCTCTCTCTCTCTGCTAAAAGTGCTAAATATTGTTTCCTCTTCATAGTAAAAGTCTTCTTCGTTACCAGTTTGATTTGCAATGAATCGTTTTCCTATTTTTTTAAAGTTACTGCTTTCTGCATGTTTTTAAAAAAATATGTATTGCGCGCTACTATACATCCTCCTACCGTTCCAAGTTCATACTACTAATAGAGATAGGAATAATAGTAATAATATTAATAATAGTAATCATCTTACCAGCGTGTGTCACAGTTTTGTAACCATAGTAACCATAAGAACGTCTACTACCAACAAGCCGAACAAGCCGGTTTGTCAGTTCAGCCGGCGCCATCTTGAATTTGTATGCAGTCTCAGTCAGTGTTTTGTTGTGTTTGTTTAGCAAAATGGTGGTGGAAAATCCACGCTGTTGGCGATTTTCTTTCATTGTTTGTGGTTTTTGGTGCTGGTGCCATTTTCCAGCACACTTTTCCTTACCTTGGCACGGGCCATTTTTCATTTGTTTGCTTTAGTTCATCATCACATTCTCTCTCCCTCACTCTCTCTCTCTCTCTCTCTGTCGCCCTCTCTTTAGTCAGGTATCGTATGGTGGTAGCGGATTGCCTTGTTAGAATGTTTGGGGCTAAAGAGGAAGAAGGAGGGGAGGTGGGTGGAAAGGATAATGATGGGTGGGATGTTGCTCACCACATACATCTCTTACTACTACTAAATGGTGGTTACGGTACATAATATACTCATCTAATTGCTTCGTCACAATTCGTTTCAATGAAGGCCCACAATGTTTTGTTTTGTTTTTTTTTTCTTTGTTTTGTTTTGTTTTAGTCTCCAACGAAGAACCAGTGCAGTAGCAGAAGAACTGTGGTCAGCAATCAGAGCAGTGGATTTTGGCCAAGCGGTGAATGAAAAGTCGGGAACGAAACGAAACGAAAATGGAAAGTCAACAACTCAAAAGTAGAAAACTTTAAACCAAATTCTGCTCCACACGACCACATGTGCACACCAATAAGATTTAAGGAACTGCTGCTGCTGTCGCTACTTCCGGTTCTCCCCTTTTTCTTAAATGCTTCCCTTTTTCTTTCCACACCGAAAACCCAACACCGGGGGAAGATCGATCACCTCCTCCGGTGGGCTGTACACTACCAGAATGAAATCGTCCATATTTGGTTTGTTGTGTGTTTTGTTTTTCTCCATTGTTATGATTCGATTTGTTAGCTAAATAATTTATTTTCTCGTTTCTCTGTTCCGGTTTTCCTTAGTATATATTACATTTGCAAATGTTTTGTTGTGTTTTTTTGCATTTTGTTTTCCCATGTTACACGCAGCCGCGTTACACGTTTGCCACCTTTTCTTTTCCTCTTTCTGAATGCATTTCTTCAAGATGGGTTGGCTGCTTGTTTTTACTACCTCGCTTTCCACCTAATGTGGGTTTTGTTTGTGTTTGTTTGTTTAAAGCGTCATGGGATTTTCTTCCGTCTCTTACACCTCCGACACTATGTTTCGACGCCTTTCCATCTTCTTCTTTACTTCCTTCCTACCTACCTACCTACCTACCTACCTACCTACCTACCTACCTACCAACCTAGCTACTGCTACATACATACAAAACATACATATACATCCTTGTTTGCCTTCTTTCCTTTCACGCTTTCGTAGGTCGACAGGAGACAGAAAAACAAAAGCAAAGCTAGCTTACAACTTATCAATAAAATAATAATTTTTACCTCCGCTTCCAATTTTCGTGCCAAAAAACAAAAATAGACTTTGCCCCACCGATTCCCCTTCGCGTACACCCATACCCTCTATACAACCCCCTACTGCCCCAGCAGTCGTTCATTCGTGCCCCAAAATGGGCCCACACACACACACACACACACACACACACTGTCTGTCTGTGCTTTCTTTATAGCATCCATAATTTTGTTCCTTGATTTTGTTGGTTTTATGTTTGTGTCCGTGTTTGTGTGTGTGTGAGGAAATACCACATGGAAGAAAAGTACAAAAAAGGGCAAATAAAATAACGACCTCCAAAAACAACCCCTACCCATATAACCTCATCCCCCTCCTCCCCACATTCATTGATCAATTACGGCCCCGCGCCCTTCTTGGTTGTGTTGAGTTTTGTAAAAGGTAAAATAATAATAATAATAATAATAGATAATAATAGATAATAATAATAATAATAATAATAAAAATAGCTAAAAACGAAACATACATACAACACAAACGCGGTCGCACAAAAAAGGCACGCGATGCAGCACATCTCTGCTGCCGGCCTGTGGGAGTTTACGCTCCCAAACTGCTTCTTAACGCTAGCGTTTTCATTCTTACATTTTCGATTTCGACATTATTCGACTGTAACTTTTCTTTTCCTTTTGCTCCCGCTTTTCTTCTGATTTTTTTTAACATTCCATCTATCTCTTGCAGCGCTTGTTTTTTGTTTGTTTGTTGTTGTTGTTATTTTCCACCGCAAGTTAGTTCTGTTTTTGTTTTAATGCTTTCCTTCTTCTTCTTCTTCTTCTTCTTCATCTTCTTCCCCGCTTCAACACTTTCTTTTTACAAAACTATTTTAATGCACGACTAGATAATACTGGAAATTAAATCCTACTCGAAATCTTGAGTTCGTTTGCTTTGTTTTATACGTTTTTTGCTTCAGTTTTTCCTTTGTTTTCCTTTCCTGTTTTCATTGTTTTCTTTTTGCACGGACTTGCTCTTTGCTCCTGTTGTTCGCTTTTACGTTCGTGTGCTGTGAGACCCCCCATTTGTCTGAGGCGTAGAGTGAGAGTTGGAGGAAAGATGGGAAAAGCGTGGCAGGCTAGTGGGGTGGAATGATGAATGTAAACCATTTTGTTATTTAAAAAAGACAGAAAACTAATATACTAACAATGGGAGGTGAAAGTACGGCAAATGATACAATATGATTTGGTTTAGATGTATCCTGTTCTTCATTGCAAGATGAAAAACGGAATCCAAATCGGGCAATCGAGAGCATTCGACCGGTTGGATGGAAATATTTTACTCGACAGCCAAAGCTGCAGTAACACAAACACAAAAAAAAATGGATGCCTGAAAGGACCCGAAAATGTTTGAATATACTTTTAAACATGCTTGAAACTCGAGCACACGCGCGCTTGTCCGCCGCACACACGGAGAACCAGGAAACTTTATGAATGAAATTTATTTTTAAATGTTCAAACTGCCCTTTTCGCGCAACATTTCACATCGCGCGCATTTGCGCACGTAGCGCGCGACCCACATTGCGGGCGGGGCAGTGAAAAGAGGCAGGCCAGTGAAAAATGTGCCAAAATTTCTATTTTGAAAACAAAAAAACAAAACGCGTGGAAGATCGAGATCATTTTTCTGGCCAGATTGGTTGGTTGGTTGTCCGAAACGAAACAAACAAACAGACACACGCACACACACACAAGCGGATTTAAAGCCATTTTGTCGGACGTCGGATCCTGCCGTCGCTATACTAACACCTTACTACACTACTGGGTGATGACGCACGTGGGTTTTGATGAGTAGTGCCTCAATGTTTCGCTGCACTGACCAGGGTGGGTCTATGGCATGTGACTGTCAGTGTTTCGCAAAATTAAACGCGATACGTATAGCCCGTGTTGTTGTTGTCGGCTTGGCTTTTTGAAGTGCAAAAGTCAAAAACAAAAACAAACACAAGCAAAAATGTTTTCAATTTGGCGGGAATGAAACGTCAAAAATGCGGTGTTGCCAGCCAAAACCATGGCAACCATGGGGATAATCTTCCACGGCATGCTTGTTGCGTCCATGTGCGTTTCCTGCCAGGCAGGACGGACAGACGGACGGACGAACGAAACGAAACGAAAAGGGACAATGCAATTTCCAGGAAATATGAGCTTCGGAAGGTTGAGAAGGTTGTGAAAAGTGGCCAAAAAGCACTGGAAGAGAACACTCGCACACACACAAACACCAACACCAACAGTAATGCCAAGAGGGTTCTTACGGTCCAAAATATGCAACCAGCAACGCTTCATTCCATCACTGGTAAAAGAATCCCAACTCTTCTCAACACACATACATGCTTCTCTCTCCCTGGCAAGAATGTGTGATGCTGCAACGACCTGCATCACGACTGCTGCTCCTGTTGGCAACAACAGATGGTAATACGCATCCCCGAGAGGCGCATCTGATCGGAATTCGGGATCGGAGTTTGCTTTGCGGCG
The DNA here is from genome assembly GCF_013141755.1 of Anopheles stephensi. Classification (NCBI taxonomy): domain Eukaryota; kingdom Metazoa; phylum Arthropoda; class Insecta; order Diptera; family Culicidae; genus Anopheles; species Anopheles stephensi. The sequence goes on along the minus strand of NC_050203.1, from coordinate 41,713,362 downwards.
TCGTTCGACGGAAGAGATCCTACCGGGTTTCGATCCGATTCAGGTATCTGAAAACCGAATCCTCACATCGGAGAGAGAGAGGGAGAGAGAAAGAGCACGCGAGCCATTGGAATCAATATCCTTAGCCATTGATGATCGAGAAGATTGACAAAAAAAAATGTTGGAAAAAAGGTTCACATTCCATTCCATCGTGCCAGAAATCGAGACACCAACACCAGCTGGAAAGCGACGCAAGTGGACGCTAGACACACGGCCAGACAACGGTTGCAGAGAGAGAGAGATAACGGAATGTCCCAGGAACAATGCATGATCTCCAAAGACGATCTTCACTTCCTGCTTCATGAGTCGGCGGCAATCGATCCGACCAGCTGTCGGTGTCAGCAACAGCAGCAAGAGCTGAATGAAAATGGCTACACGCAACAAAGCGGAAACCTTCTTGCAGTATCATTAGCGGCAGAATCCACTTGGCAAGATGCTCTCGGATGGTTACTAGGAAACATGGGATAGGAAGGCAACAAGGTTTATAGGACAGTTCTCGCTTAATCCTTGCAAACACACATGGAACCTTACAACACACTTACGGGGAGGCCGTACACAACAGTGCACAGGGTGCAAAGAGCTGGTACGGTGGACACGAAACGAATTGGGGATTAAGAATGGTGTCTACAGATGCAACATCATCATAATCATCGTGGAATCATCATCGTCCTCCGCATCGACCTCGTGATCGTAGGTGATCGCGTCCCGATCCTCCACACCCTCCTCCTCCGCGTCCGTGTCGTCGTCCGTCGGGTTGTGGTCGGTGTCCTCCGACCAACAGTGCCACCATCGTCAGTAGCCATCGTTGCTGGAATCGAGCAGCCGCTTCTCGGGCGTGGTAAGATCGGTCAGGTTGGTAGACGCACCCGACCGATGATGCTGTTGCTGCTGCTGTTGCAGATGGTGCCGCAGATGGTGGTGAAGATGCTGCAGCGGTGAGTCGCTATCGGCCGGGTCACCCTTTGTCCGCATCTCGTGAACACCGCTGGTCGGCAGCGTTCCGTTAGTGGTGCCGAGCAGATCGGCCCCAAACATGGAACCGACGTTGAGGATGCCACCGGCTCCGCTCAGTGCGCTTCCCGGCGGGAAGCTGGCCGACGGAGCTGCCGGATGCTGCGTGCAGCGGCAACCGTGGCGGGAATGTTTGGCGTAACAGCGGGCACAGATGGCCACGCAGCCACGCATCGGCCAGTAGCACCAGAGGCAGGGCAGCACGACCGACAGTGCGCCCAGACAGCCCCAGCGGGTCGTGCGCTTGTGCGGCACGCAGGAACAGGGATCGTCCGCACAGGACACCGTTTCCGTCTCGATGGTCCCGTCCGGGCCCATCACCTCCCGCTCGAACTCGTGCTCCTTCGAGCAGTGGTAGTAGAGCGCCTTCACGCAGCACAGACAGGACGCGTAGTCGATGATTGTCTCCGCACTGCACAGGCAGCTCTTGTCGCAGAGCCAGTGCGATGGGAGTGGTCGCGGCTTTTGGCATTCCTCACACCTGCACCGTCTACACCGGGGACACGTAATAGATCCGATGCCGATCAACCCATCGGAACCAGCCACACCGGCCGGTCCGAGTGCTCCTGGACTTGCACCACCTACCGTGGCCACCGCCGAACGTCCATGGTGCCGGTGGTGATGGTGGTGATGGTGGTGATGCCCTTGCAGCTCCAACTCCAGCAACTCGTGCCGATCCGAACCGTCCTTCTTCTTCGTCGGCTGTTTGGTGATGATGCTTGACCCGCGCGCAATACCGCCCGTGTGCGATTGACCGTTGCTGGGCACGATCGTCGTCGTCGTCGTCGTCGTCGTCGTCGTCGTCGTGAGTCCGTGACGTCCTTCGGTGTTCTTAACTACGCGGATAGCGTCACTGTTGCCGCCCATGGGAGACCTCGATCGATCGAGCGTTGGTCGCGGCTGGCCCGTAATCACCGGCACCGGAAGTATGGCTTCACCCGCGAGCAGGGATAGATTGCGGTGCTGCTGCTGGTGGTGTTGCGGCGTTCCCTGCTGCAGCAGCAACCCGGCCGAGGGTCCCGTCGATGGAATGTTGCCGGCGGGCCCATTGCCACGCCCGAACGGCGTATCGACGTACTCGTTCGCAAGCCGCTCGTTTTCCGGTCGGGGCGCGGCCAGCGTGACCGGCGTCGTCGGGTTGGAGGGTGAGTTGGGCGCCCCCACGATCGGTTGATCGACGGGCAGCAGCAGAACCGGCGGTAGCGCTCCGGTGGTGGTGGTGGTGGAAGCGGTCGTTGGGGCGGCGGCTGTTGCGGCTGCGCCGAGCGGAATACTTGAGAGATGCGGATGATGATGCGGACTCGTCGTGGCTGGACTGAGCCGACGGCGGGCGAAGGTGCTACCGACCGGTGACGTCGGCCGTTGGTGGTGGGGCGGTAAGGGAGGTGGTGTCGCCGACCGGGAGTGCAGTGGCACGAGCGGTGCAATCTGCGGCCTCAGCAGCGCCACCGTCGACGAGCTGGACGATACCGACGACAACGTGGACGAGTTGCTGCCGATGCTTCGATTGCTCTGCTGGTGTGGATGATTATGCTGATGATGATGATGATGATGATGCGATGGAGCAGGAGGAGGAGGAGGCGAAGAAGCTGTTTGATGGTGGTGATGGGGCTGATGGGGCTGATGATGCTGATGATGTTGACTATTAACGCTTCTGCTGCTGCTGCTGCCACTGCTGCTATTATTGTTTAGATTACTATTACTCCTACTGCTAGGGCTGCTACTGCTGGTGCTATTACTAGTGCCACTAGTACTACTATTACTTCTGCTACTTATTAGGCTAGCACTGTTAAAATTACTTCCGCCGCTGGCACCGGCGGCCGCCGCGCTCGCCTGATTATGAGGATTGTTATTCATAAAAATAGTGTTATTATTATTATTATTATTATTGTTATTGTTATTACTAATATTATTGTTGCTGTTGCTGCTGATATTACTCGCTAGGTTGCTGCTGCTGCTGCTGCTGCTGTTGTCGTTTCCGCTTGCGCTTAAATTACTACTACCTAGGACGCTGGTGCTGCCGACACTGACGCCGCCACCGATCAGATGTCTCGGCTTGGGCGACAGTTGCGGTGGCGATGGTGTCGCTGAAGCTGCTGTTGTCGTGGTGGGATGGCAACCACCCCCATTATTGTTGCCGGTTGGCGCTGCCCCGTTGGTGCTGCCGGCCACCATCATGCCAATCATCGCCGACGGATGGTTCGGACCGGCTGGCATGCTGGCCGACAGGATGGCCGACGCTGGCGGTGAAGCGTTTGGGTCTGGGGCCCGTGGCCGATGGACACGGGGCAACGATTTCGGGGGCCTTGGGGGCGCCAAACTAGTGCCGCCATTGCGCCGATCCATGAAGACACCCACCCGCGATCGATCGCGATCCGGCGTCGTCGAGGTGGAAGGCTGTAGGATGCTGCGCTTGTAGCTTCTAAGCCTTTATTGGGGGGTTGTGTAAAGGGTTGTCGAGTTTTCGATTTGCCTCGCACTTTACGATGGGTTCGCTCCGGGTTGCTGGGACCGGAACCGCTGTGTCGCAATGTTGTCGCCGCGCGTTCGTAATGGACTAGCTCTCCTCGCTCTGCTCGTCGCTGATGGTTTCGTTCTTCGTCTGCTGATCAATAGTGCGTCGTGTTGCTTCGTTGCGCCGTTGCCGTTGCTTTGGTGGCAATAGTAGTAGTAGTAGGAGTAATGCTGCACACGGTGAAACGCCTCCACGTGGCGGTTAAGTTTTCGTTTGGTCGTCTGCTTCTGCTTCGTCTTCATCAGCCGAAGGTCACCAAAATCCGTCGTCATCGTTTTGTTAATCGCCTTCTGGAACCGAACGCCCAACAAGCGTGCGTTGTCGATCAGTTGACGGCAGATGATGGAAAGCAGTATGAAAAGAAAACCAAAACAAAAACAAACAATTAGACTTGTTTATCTAACACACACACATACACACGATCGAATGACATTATACTTTGAAAGGGACTAATTAGAAGAGCTTCAAATTTCTTCACGCATGAGAGTGCGTTAAAGTGTTCAGCTTTAATTATCAAAATACGTCCCCTGAAACTAGCATTTGCAAGGAAATTCGCAATCCGTAGGAACCAGGCAAAATGGTAACCTCACCCACAATGATCAGCATTCAAGTACAAGTAACTTCAGCTGCCTCAGGACGCTCCGACATCCATCCGCTGCAATTGATAACCATATAAAGCGAAACGAATCGAGCGACGCGTTGAGCAGATGAATCGTCGCTGTTCGACACAGAGGTCCAACGACGATGATCATACAAAATAAACAATTTGCTCACAAAACACCGCGTGAATGAGAGCAGCCACACACATACAGACATGTGTAACAACGCAAGATAAAACACATGCATTGAATGGCAAAAGTGCAGTGCCAGTGCCAAGATTCTCTTAAGCACCATTAATCATTATCCGCGGGTATCAGTCAGCATTCCGAGGAACAGGCGCAGTCACCCAGTCACATCTTCACCACCGCGCGAGAGCCGTTCTTTCTGCCGTTTTGACGATCCAAGCAGGCAACCACCAAATAATACAACGAAATTGTTATTGGGTTGTTATTTAACGGCTCTCTCTCTCTCTCTGCACCATCTGCTCCTATCTTTCACAAGCATTGGAGTTTGCGTGTGTGTGTGTGTGTGTTTGGCATGTGATGCGTTCCAATGTGTACGTGATGGGCAGCATTTTTTTGTGTTGTTGTGTTGTTGTTGCCCGTGCACAAGTTTGTTTGCATTCTTCGCATTTTTTCGCACCAATGCGTTCTGGTTCTAGCGTGGTAAACACACACACACGCAGACTCAGGAGCTGCTCAATCGGCAATTTTTGGGCCGCTTAATTCTGCGCACAGCCAAGAACGACGCAGCTCTATGATTAAGCGAGGCAGCAATAGCTGCATTGCGAGTCGTGGACCCATCCTCAACCACCTTTCACACACACACACACACACACATTGGGTACCGCGAATGCAAAAAAGGTAATTAAACTGATTCAATAAAACAAGCCACAGTTCACGCAGACCCCTCAACAAGCTCAGTTTGGCTCCAAATCTCTGCCTGTTGTTTGGTGACCACGCTCTTGCTTGCGAGCCAAAGGTATTGAAATTCCGCGCACCGTCCAGAAAACCTCCCGGCCGTCGATATTAGCTGCTATCAAACGGGCGAAAAAAAAGGGGGGAAAAAATAAACAAACAAACAAGCTAATCTTAATTTGCATAGTTTCACCATCCGCTTCGTGAGTTCGCGAAGCGGCTCTCAGACACCTCGCGGATAGAAGGTCACAGGCACAGGCCCGCCCGCCTGCCCTGACTGCTGTCTCTGCCTGCCGAGGCTAAATGGACTAAATGGATTGTGGCCAGGAGCAGGAGGAAGAAACCAAATAGATGAACGAATATCCACCAAACGAACGAACGAACGAACGAACGTCTGTGGCAACAAACTGGATTCCGAAAAGTGGAACTGGAATTCAACATGTAATGCGTGTTCGTGCGTGAGATTTCCATTTTTAACGTATGAATGAATGAACGTCCAACTGGCGCCAGCATTAACATCTCTCTCGATCCCCACCATACCCCGGGAAAGGTGGGGGGAAAGTGACGCGCGCGCACGAGCGCTCCGAAGACTTGCTTTTTGCGTGCGACTCAACATTCCAATCCCTCCCCGCCGTACGGGACACGGCTTTCGATGCCCGAACCCGATGGATGCTTGTTGTCCTGCGGTTGCTCTTGTTGAAACCATGGCAACTCTCTTACCAGATAGAGGAACATCTAAATATCCTGTGTGAGATGAACGTGAATCGATTGTGGCTTTGCGTCAAACTAATATAATAAAGCATTCTATATTAGCATTGATCATATCATATTTACACCATCCAAAAGGGAAGCGATCCTCGTCCAATTTCTGCATTACACTAAAAGCATTGAATGAAATGGCAGCTTTTTCTTGCGTTTTTAGCCCATTTACAACGCTGCTCAGTCTGAATCCATTGATTGGTGTGCTACAGGACTGCTACGGGTTTCAACGATTCAACGATCCGCATCGTAAAATACCTTTAGGTCAATAGGCAAGAAACTGCTTGCAAGCAATGTGCCATAATGAGGCTTGCCTATGCCACCGACCGCTTCAGGAGTGTTACACGAGACTGCTCGGAGCCATCATAAAGGACACCCTCCGTTTGGTACACGGCAGTCATCTCAAGAGGTTCTCGGCCCGAAGAGAACGCCACATGAACACGCACATTTTTGTGCCATTTGGCCATTCCGGCTTTTGTGCACAGGTATCGCAGCAGAAAGGTAGGTCCTGTACGGTACCTGTTTGCTTGTTTTAGGGCAGGTTGCCAAATCGAGAGGACGATTGCAAGATACCGTAGAATGTGTGAAGAACTCAATGAAGCTTCTTTCGCACATCTCTCCAAGCTATTTAAATAGATCGATTGATCGTGCAGGGACCATCGAACATAGTGCGCGAGTTTCTACAGTTAAATAGTACCTTTTAATATGATCTCCCAGGAACCAATTCCAACTTCTGCTCGCATATCAGCACTGTCTCAGCATGTGTGTGACCTCGTGGCAGTCCTTACCGAAAGTACCAAGAGCAGGGTCCTTCCCATTCCGCCCATCGAGGTACCATAAAATGTGAATCATACCTTTTTGCAACGCGGTCCACTCTCAAGTGCATCCCGGTGCGCCTTCAAGAGGCCCATTGTCGGCGTGGGCCGGGTAAGCACTGTCAGCATTGTTTTTATATGATCTTCATTAAGCATGCTCTACAGCATCCAGCATCGTTTGGGAACTCGCCCAACCGGCTACTCGAAACTCAAAAAGTGGGAAGAAAATCTCGTTTTGCTAGCCCGATCCTGATGATCCCAACCGCCCTGTGCGTGTGTGTGTGTGTGTGTCTATGCTATGCCGGGTAAGCGTTATGGAAAGGTGTATGAGAGCGCTCATCATATGAGACAGGTCATCAAAGAACGGGGTGTCCGGGGTAGACTCTGAGCAGAGTTTTTTTTTCCCTGTTTATGGCCATAACGAATGCAAGGTGTAAAAGAAGGGATCCCGGCTAATCCCAAAAGGTTGTGACGAGTGTGCAGAACAGCCGTGCAGAAGAAGCCATATCACTGCCCTGCCTGGTTGGTTCTTTGACCATGGTGATACTCGGTGATGCTTGGTGCAGAATATATCAGATGGTAGAAAGGGCCTCTGTCTCCAACAAAAGCTCAAACTCTAGACGAATAACGCAAAGAAGGGGATCATCCACCACCATCACCACGACACAAAAACCCCGACGCAATATCTGTTGAGCCTGGTGCTGGCTGGTGTGTCGAACAGCACCAGCCGGGCGGCTAGTAGAGAAACCTGTCCGATCATCAAATTAAATTAGATCGCCAGATTCCACCAGCCCGCCAGCTAACCACAGGATGGATGGATGGATGGAGTGAGCTGGTGAGCCGGGAAAAAAGGGCAGTGAAAAGCGAAAAAGTGCGTGCGTGTCCCCCCCCCCGCTCCCTCCTTCCAGGGTTGGACACTTGGAGCCTGTCCCTCTCTTCCAGTCGCCCAAGGCAAGGTGTCTAGGCGTATTCGGCTGGCGACAACTCGGTTGTTGGGTGCGACATCAAGGCGACTTAGGTCTCCTTGGAACGTGTAGTAGCCATAGTCAGCCGCGCCACGCCACACAGACGCCGCAAGTGAGCAACAGAGCCTTAATTTGTTTCTCTCTGTCTCTGGCTCTACCACAGCGGCCGCCTCTGGTGTTGCTGGGGGATGTGTGTTTTTTTTCTTCTGTTTTCTGTTTTGCCCGCACTACTATTCCCCATTCCAGTTGGAGAAAGCGGGCCCACTGGGCCGAAGGACCAGAGGGTCTGTTGCCGATGACGCGAGTGTACGTGTCTGCACGGCTGTACGACGGGAGAAACAAATCCTCATTTCGATCATCATCGTTTGTAATTATGTCCCCGGGATTGTCGATCACCGCCGGAGAACCTCCGGGGAACCAGTGACTCGCGTCTCGCTGGGGCTGCTGCTGCTGCTGGTTTTTGCTTTTCTTCTTTATCCCGCTTTTATCACGGTTGTGGTGTTTTTGTTGTTGTTGTTGTTGCTTCCCTTTTCGCTGGTTATTGTGTTGTTTACCGTGTGGGTAGCTTTTCTCTCTTTCTATCGCACACCCAACTCGATCCCGTCGATCGACGATTGATGGAGTTTCTCCTGAACATCTCCCCAAGACAAGGTGTTTGAGCGAGAGAGAGAGAGAGAGCGAGAAATCAACCCTGTCCGGGGGACTCTGTTGGGGAGAAAGAGTAATTGAACACCCGTAGTTGGGCCCACTACCACCACCGCCGCCGGGTGGAATCGGGTTTGGAACCGGATTTGCCAGCTTCTTTACACGGGGCGACCACGACAACGAAGACGCTGCTGCTGCTGCTGCTGACGGACGCGGTGGTGACGGTTTGGCGACTGTTGGGCGAGCCCAACTGGACGAGGAGAGGAAGGGGGAGGTGAAGCAGTAGGGGAGGGGGGAGAAGGTGGAGGAGTGGGCGGAAGGCGCACGCGGAAACGAGGAATTAAGGTGAACGTGTAACAGCAGAAGCTGCATCAGCTGAAAAATAGACGACCACTGCTGCCCGGTTTTCGATGTCGAAGAGTCAGAAGAGCGTCCGGGCACGAGTCGGTCAAGGGAGAGAGGTGGGAGGCACTGGAACTAGAACTGGCACACATACACATAGGTACTGCTGCATGCGTTTACCAGCCCGTGATGATATCCCGCACAGAGATGCCAGCGGACTTGCGTTTTTAAGTGACGAGTCGAGTCCAATACGAACGGAAATGGTAAAACTAATCCGATCGTGCTGGCATACATTATGAAACTCTTATCTGTGCTTGATGAATGAATGTTGCCACTGTCAAAAGGTGCGTTCAATTGCCGTCCAAAATTCGGCAGAACAGGCCTCTCTTATGGAGATGCTTACCGTGATGCAGCAATAAGAAGCTTGCTGTTGTTATCCACCATTCTTGTTGAAGAAGATTCCCCGGTATTCTGTGCCAGGTGCCTCACATGTCGCACCATTCATGAGATGCTCCAGTAGTCCCTCCATCTCAGCCAGCAGCAGCGCAAAGCGCAACAGGCACGATATCTCTAACCCATCACCCGTACGGTTTTGAGCTGGGTCTGGTGGGCTAGCTGCAGGCTGACTGACCCGTCGGTCCCCGCCTTTTGTGCTTCATCCAGGTCGCCGAACCCGAATTCACCCCCGAAGTCACCCCCGCCGTCCAACCTCTCCACCAACCCATCGGACCATCCGGATGATTCGAATGCAAGCAGCATTCACACAAGGTTATCGACCTCTCTCTCTCTCTCTCTCTCTTTCTCTCTCTCCTTCTTCTCTCCTACGAGCACCATTTTTGTTTTGGTTTCGTGGTTCTGGGGGGATCCATCCATCGGGAGCACGTTCTGTTTACAACCTGAGGGAAGCAGTGTCCGCAGAAGGCAACACTAGGGACGGATCACCACCACCGATTGCTTTCGCACGCGCTCGCAAGAGTCTCAGCAAACCTCTGATGGTGTTGTTTTTCTGAGTGTTGTTTTATGTAAGTTTTTGCCCTAAAGAATAAAGGGGGAATTCAGTCGTGAAGAAATCAGACTGGACACACATTCGCGAGGTCTGAAAAACAACACTCAACTTTAAAGGATTTTCGCCTTGGTCGTTGCTTGTCCGTTGCGTCGAAAGATGGCGAAAATGGCGTCCTCTCTATTGCACAACTTAAGCTTAAGCTCAACTCAGGTCAGGCAAACTAACGGAAGTGACATTTCGTCACTTACAGCGCATTTCAGTCCAAAGCACAATAAGCGATTTTGACATAACATGGCATTTATGTCCTGAGAACGACTGTAATAGCGTCATGGGAAAAATGGCAAAAACGAAACGAAAGCAAAGCAAAAAAAAAAAACAACAAAAACCACCACTTGAGAAGATGGTGGCAATCGAGCTAAATAGGAAGCAATGAACAATTAAACAAGAACGCGCCTTCTTGGAAGCACCAGCAGAGTCGCGCGAGTGCATCAGATGTGCATCCATGTCGGTTAATCAGCACGCTTCCGGTAGTATGGATCCGGTTCGCACTGCCACTAGTTCCCACGGGAGAAAGTTTAGACCGTTTGGGTCTGCTGTTGGGCCCGAGACGTAATATACAAAAAAAAACCCAAGATCGTGTCATGTGTTTCGAGAGTTCATATTCTTTTTTGCCCTATGTTTCGTTTCCTGTTTCGGCGCAAAAGGACACACTTCAACAAAAAGGAAGAAAGGAAAGCAAAAGGAAATGAATGGAATGAAAAAGCAGGCACAGGAAAACTAAAAAACCCAGATGGAAACACACAACAAAAAATGCTCCCACGCTTGCAATGAATATAGTGCAATGAGAACCGAGATCGGGAAAAAAATAATGGAACTACAAAAAAACTCCATGCCAAACTCGCATCCAGGGTTTCTTCCCGTTACCGGAATTAGAATCTTTTGATGCGACCAAAACCCTTCATCATCCTCTTGGGTGGTGCAGTTGAAGCTGAATAAAAAAGAGAGATAGACGAAGACTCATTTTGCACGCAGCTCACATTTTTAGGCGTGATTTCTAGGGGGCTCGGTGTAATCGGTGCACAATTCCACTCTCTTTCCAGCTTCCGGTACGATACATTCCTAACCCGGAGAGAATGACGCAACTGGCCGCATTTTTGGTGACGCCTATGGGTTGGCCGCCTACCGAGCACCGAGACCAGCAGCGTGTTCCGGTGCTGCGCGTGAAAGAGCCGACCGCATGTGCGTGGCCAGCAAACACAAGCACACACACACACACACTCATACGCACGGCACGTACGCCTACGAACGGAGGAGTTCATTTAGGACCAGCGAAAATACCGCACAAATATGGTTCCAGTTTGGGTGAACGACACAGCACTGTAAAATCGAGCCAGTTTGCCGACTATTGGACCTCATTTTCGTTAACTGATCGATTTATTGAGCGTGATGAAGCTTTAGAGGAAAGAAAAAAAAATTGATCAACTTCCGCATTCATTTACCACTCCCTCATTGCACAGCGTCCGGTGGGTGTTGCATTTTTCCAGTGGCCATGTTTCCCTAACAACCGTCAGCTCATCTCACCCATGAGAAGTGGCTGCTGGCATCATGAGTATCATATCATTTGGTGAAATGCGTCACTGCGTTTCAATTTCGTTCGACACTAAATGCATTTATTGGAATCTTGGAACATATTCCATCACATACGCACGGGTGTTGTTATAGTTACACCGAGGAGAGCAGGAATCCCGTCGGTTTTGCATGGATTTTCATCAATCATTTTTCTGTGCACCTGCGCACTGGACTGCTGCCCACATCCTGCACTCACCAAAAAACGCCTACCGGGATGGGTGCGAGAGCGAGAAGGAAGCAAAGAGCGATGGGTGTTTTCCGAACTTTTCTCACCATCAAGACTCAGTAGTGCTCACCACCAGCGGTATTCGCTCAGCTCACTCATCTACTCTTTGCACGGCTCACTTTGCAGGCAAATTCCACCACCTAGCCGCCTACACGCATCGGACATTGTGCATACGCCTTTTTGCGCCGTGGAAAATGCTTTTTTCCACGGAATTCGAATCGCTAAATTCGAGCCGAGTCGAAAATGCTCAGCTTTTCTTCCAGGATGCGATGATGCGTGCTGATGAATGCATTTGTGGAACTGCGGAAAAGCGCACTTTAATAGGTGCGTTCGCTTTAATTAAATATCGCCAGCTCCTGAGAGGTTCCAGCTATTGGGGATAATCATTCGGACAGAAACAAATTCCTGTGGTATTTGTTTTTGGCTTAATCTCACCACGGCCGAGACCGATGATGAATCAACCAAAGCAAAGCAAACGGAAATCGAAAAATGAAGGAAGGATGAAAAGTAAACAAAACCTCCCAACCTACCGCCCCCACCATCCCCTCATGAGAAAAGACACCATCAAATAATAGTGAAGCGGTAAACCAAAAAAACCTTTACGATTTTGCCACGACTCGCGTCTCGATGCGAGCGAACGAACGCGAAGAAGTGCAACGTTATTTTTAACTGACCCTCGCCCGTGTTGTACGCCAATTGCTTTGGCCGTGTATATGCTTGCATTTTATGCTTGTCTGTCGCTGCAAGCCCTCCCGAACACACACACACACGCACGCACACCATACCTTTTCGTAGTTGCATAGTGTGTTTATCTGGCAGGCACAACAACGGTGAAAAGGGCCACAATCAGCAATTGACCAAAGAAATCCTCCTTCTGCCCTTCTCCACCACCCCCTGCTTCCTCTTCCAATTCCGATTGTCCGCTCATTTGTGGGTGAAGAACCCGGTGTTGACCAAGAAAATGCAAACAATGAATTCGCGAATCCGCGTGCAACATTGCCCAGTTCCCGAATCGCTGAGCAGGAGGAATTTCGAAACCTCGAACCCGGTACTCGGTGCCTGTTTTGCCCCACCTGGCGAATATGTTCGAGGATCCTGCACACACAGGTGCAGTCAGCCGACGGGTCGTGTTGCTACATGGAGGTCCCCATTTCCCCCCCCCTCCCCCCCCCCAACCCGGTTCGTTCAACTCGTTCATTGTGGTGTAACAACGGCAGATTGAATGACGCGGCGTGGACGAGTGTGTGAGTTGTAAACGTGACAGAGTGAGAATGATCGCCTTGAGCAGACACCACATGCGATCGAACGCAACCGAAAGGGTTTTGAAGCAGTTCTTCACAATCGGTTATCGAGTGATCAAGGTCCAAAGACACTAACGTCTAATCGAGCATTCGAGGGGGACGTGTTTGTGGATTTTCCATAACACTCTACACTCGTGATCGTCAAAGATGGTCGGGCGCGAGAATCATCCATGACCTTAGCCGATAGAACCCACATCGAACGGAGGCCCTTGCATGGCGGACGACGGAGGAGGAACGAAATGAATTCTTGTTGGCCTCGCCATTCTACTTTTTCCCAGTGTGAGATGCCTCCGTCGAGTGCAATCCAAACCATCACAACACAACGTCCATGACCGGGTAACAAATGGGTGACAAGATGGAAACGGCGGGCAACATCCCGTGGCTGTGGAAGCACTGCCCCGAGAACCTTAGGTACTCCTCACACGAGGTGAAGAAGCAGAAGAACAGGCTGGCAGGAAACTCCAAACGGCGCGTAATTAATGCCATATGAAGATGGAAGAGCTCGCGCTCACGACTTACCACTTTACTGGAGCTGCCCACAGAGAGCGGGAATGGGTTAAAGGTGGCGAGGCGGTTTAGTGAGTAGCAGAATGCTCTACAGCTCCGCAACGATCGTCTCGAATCGGTGGACGGTCGGTCCAACAATCAGTCTCCATTCAACAAAGAGCTCACGCGCGCACATAAGGAGTCCGCGGCCAGCAGAACAAAACGCGAAAAAAAGAACATTACTCACACACACACGCGCGAGATAAATAAAACAGAGGCGGCAGAGAGGCGGATAGAGAGAGAAGAGAGAGAGAGAGAGAGACCAAGAGAAGCGAAAAAAACTGGTAGCCCTTGAGGAAGTTGCGCCGTTCATCCGCCATCGTCGCCGCGCGCCGCTGGATTACTTGACCGCTCCAAGAAGCTGCCAGTACCCAGCAGATCGGCGGCTCGAGACAGGGCGGAATGACGGGCGGCGGATGGGAAAAGGCTTTTGTATCAGTAGCATGTAATCACCATCATTCGAACACGGCAATCGTTCGCTTCCGCCGCCGATTGATAATCATGAATCAAAGTCGTTGTTTTTGTCGCGCTCGTCCACACTTGCTGACCGTCGTTTTGCAATACACGGTCGGTCGGCCGGTCGAGTCGGTCGGCGTGGAAGAATGGCAGCGCAATCCTCGGCGACACTTTAAATTTATGCTGAACAAATGGTTGGCGTGATTGCAACCAGCAGCGATCGTGGTAGCTCGAAATGATGGCTTGCGATCGTGGGTAACAGGCTAGCAAACACACACACACACATACACACACAGAGTTCCAGTGTAAGAGGCGTTGTGGTGCATATGTGCATCTACCTGTTTCCTGTGTGGCTTGTATACTGTTGGAAAGATTCGAGGGTGATCGGTGTGATGCAAAAAGGAAACGATGCGGTAGCGTTCCTTTGAGATTGAGGGGTTGTACTGCTAAAGGGAACTATACTCTTGCCGAGCTGATTGCTGAGAGGAATAACAAACAATTTCGTGTAGAGATCAAAAGACATTTAAGGGGATAGAATGGCACAAAGCTGTAGAAAGGACATTTGAATTAAGTCTTTTTCTCTCTCTCGCGCTTATTGGCCTAACCTATGAGGGCAGGTCATGCTTGCCATTTCTGGCTTACTAGACTTATTGGTAGGATTTGAACCCCGGTAAAGACCGACGCCGTTGTCGCCTCTACCACCGGGCCACTCCGGGAATTAATTAGTGATGAGAAAATTTCTTCTAAAGGAAATGGAACCCAGCCTGATTCAATTCAGAAAGGAATGGAGCGAATCTAGACGGTTCGTTGTACTTAGTTCAACGGGAAGTTGAGCAATAAATCTTTCTTATCGGATTTTGAGAGATTCTTTACCAGTATAATTCATTCATAGTGATTATGAAGTCTTTACGTCAGGGAATTGCAGAGTTTTTTTTTAAATTAAAGTCCTGCATAATGTTTCGAACAAAAGATGAATATTACATAAACAAGGTCATGAATAATGAGATTGATTTGAGATTTCGGGGTTCGGGGTTTCGACCGTTCTAGAGAGTCAAGTGTCGGTGTTAATGTACGGATTCACACCGGTGTGTTTGTCCAAGATGCCCAAGGAACAGACAGGACCAAGACGTTTCAATCTATCAAAACTCCTATTCTCCAACTCTCTAAACTATTCTGCAAAACTTGAACGCTTGATGAGCATACCATCGTGCTGAGTCTATGCTGAAGACAATAATCTATTTTATCGTTCCGTCTATATCAGTCTGGTGTTAGCCAATGTCCGTTGATACATGATCTGAGCGGGAGGACGTTTAATATGGGGGTATTTAAGATGATTATTCTTCGCCCATTGAAGATCCAATATGATGCAACTTTGAGAAGGTGCAATAGAAGTAAGAGTGCACCAGGTTTAACCAGGATACCACGATGCATATGGTTTCATGGAAGAAACGAAACAATCCTTGTGGGTTCGGCACAGGCAGTTCCATCGCTAGGTTTAATCTTTAAAGCCAAAATTGCTTAATTACAGCCCAAACGATGGTCAGTTTTTTTCACATCATCAAAACAAGGCATTTCTGATGCAGATTTCGCTGACCGCACTCGCGGATGATTATGCTTTGATCAGCTTCTTCGTCCAGTTTTGCCTTTCCGTTCGCTGCTACTGCTGCGTAATCCCAGTAGCCACTGCAGTAACGTGCGTGATCGAGAGCTAAACGATCGTTCGCAAGCGATCTCGAGTCAAGTTGAAGCGCGAAGCAACACACAAAGAGACAACCTGATATCGCGTTCAACAGTGCGTCTTCAACTTTAAGATCTCCGGGCCCGCTTTGTTTGTGTGTGTGTGTGTGTGCTTGGATGGTTCTGCCTGCTGGCGGCCTTAGATTTTTATTGGAAAACAATTTTATGGAGCAGACATGAAGTATGAGAATAAAATAGAGCACTGATGTGTGCTGAACAGTTGGGTTAAACATAGCAGATGCTTCCTTTAAACAGTACACACTCACCCACAAACAAAAAACCCTTTACACATTTTGCAACCACCATCCGTCACCGCCGATTCCTAATGTGCGCAATCAACGCGACACAAATGAGATACTTCCTCTAAGTTTCTCGCTCGTCACCAGCCCAACCAACCGGCCGGCCGACCGACCGACCGACCGACCAACTAGCTTCCAACCAGCTGCCGTCATCCGTTCGCCTGCGGATTCGAGGCCATTCTAATCAACTAGCTTCCTCTTCCCCACCGCTCCTCCGTCCCACCCACCCCCCCCCCCCCCCCCCACACTCCTCCACCAATCCTTCTGGACGATCCAAACGTCTCGCGGCCGCACCTCTCACACACATTCCTGCACCATCGACACACACGTTACGTGCAGATCGTTGCTGTGCAACGACGTTCCCGGTTTCTGTGCCTTTTTTGTCATTCTATCTAAGCAACCGTCGCATGTGGGAAGATCGCGCGGCGTTCGAGTGGAGTGCAGACCTTCTAACAATTGTGTTCCCTCTATCAACAACGGTCGTCGTCGTCTCTAAGCAACCGCAACATGAAGGAAAGAGAAAACACAGAAAGAAGGAGAAGCTGGGCGCGAGTATGGCACGATACTAAGACGGCCAGCCAGGCAGGCAGGCAGGCAGGGCTACTTTAGTACGAACCATCCATCTCCGGCTTGCTGTGGTGGTGGTGTAGTGGATGACATTTTTCATTCATAAAAGAATTTTAATTCCGCGTGGCCGCGTGGCCGCGTGGCCCGTGTGTTTCCCTTTCCACAAGCGAATGGTTTTTACCTTGTGCGCAATGTATGTGTGTGTGTGTGTGTTTTTTTCTTGTGTTTAGTTCAAGAGCTATCGCAAGGCGTGGGACGACGGTGTAGCGCGCACACGCTTCTTTGTATGTGTGCGTGTGCGAGTTTAGGAACGTCTTGAGACGACGGATTGTAGTATGAGTGAGTATCGTTTTTTTTTGCATTGCATTCCAATAATCGGATCATGAATTGATCAGCGGTTGCTGAGGTTCGTTTTGTCAGCCGATCGCTAGTTATTGAAGCTTTAATAGGTTATGCTTTATATTCAAACGTAAACGTTGGTAAAGAATTTGTGTGTGAGATTTGTTCTATAAGTTTGAAACTAACTCTTTTCCGTAAATTTTCTTTTCTTCCACAAAAAACCCGCCAAGAACCCATTTTTAAATAACATAGCTCTTCGAAGACTTTTTTTCGGCCTTATCAACTACACATCGTCCAGCCCCACAAATTACCGGCGAAAGAAAGGAAGGAAAAAGACTCGTTTTCCTTTGCTTCACGACGCATGTGATGCGTCGTCAATGTCGGTAAGAAACGAAAAAAAAGGAACGCTGTTTGCCGACGGTGCTCTGTCAAGAAAAGAGAGAACGGTCGAAGAAAACGGCTGTTTACCCGTTTGTGTTGGGTGCGATAAGAAAACACGTGCAAGAGCTGTATACGGTAACATAGTAGTAACATACCCGGACCAAGTAACTCACGCATACAGGCAAACAGAGTGGACCTCAAGAAGCATTCACTAGTAGAAGGCTTCGCCCTTGCAATGCCTGTTTGTTAGAGAATTCTTTTCCAATGAATCGTGATATGCTTCGAGCACGTTTGGCTCCAATACAAAGGGTAAGAGAGTCCCGAAAGTTTTCTACAGTAACGCTTTTGCACTTACATAATGACTAAGCAATTAAAGACGGTGAATCTCGGCGTTTTGAGGCTTGATCCGTCGCAAGCCGCAAACGGACGCCGCACCGTGTTCAGTAGCTCTGCGTTCAGGGCTGTAAGCGGTGGGTGGTGTGGATTCCGTGCTTTCTTTTGCTGGCTCGATCGTGGGGTGTTTCTCTGCCGGATTTCACCCTTTTTCGTTGATAGCTTTTTTGTTGAGACTGTTGCTACTGCTGCTAGACTCTCGCACACACGCACAACAACTTTCTTCTCGCGCTATTCGCAACACACTCGTAGAACACACCCTTCTGATTCAGATTTGAACTCTTCGGACACTGTGGGGTGTTTGTACGCTGGTTGACCAAAAGTGACACCTGCCAGCTACACATGCACAAACAGCATATACACAAGCACAGAACAGATGCAGTAGTAGATATACGCAACACTCTTTGGTTGCGAATTAAACCGCTAGCTACGGACTTCCTCTGGAAATGCACTTAAACTTGCACAAACTGCTAGCCCCAAAAACACTCGCCAGGGTCGACTTTCGAATGGGGATATCTTGGATATATCTTTCGAACAGCGAACCACTCTTGCTTATCGACACACTAATTCTTCTTGCTTAACCACTAACACTATCGTGTCAACACCACATTATCACCAAACACACCACAGAGGAGATCGTACACTCGTTGAGGATTCTGGAGCGAGTTGGCTAATTCTCGTCGTCGTATTCGTCGTTGATGGCGGGCAAATCTGTGGCCCCGCTTTTCGTCATAACTTCGGATCTTTCCACTGCTGTTGCTGCTGCTTCGAATATTCACGGTTTCATTTCCCTTGCATACACTTGCACTTTCTCTCACACTCAAAACAACGTTGTGATTCTTGCTGGACGTGTAACGCTCACACACATCCTCCTTTCCCTTGCACACCAACAACACTGGGAGCTTTTTCGTACAGAATACTCAGATATGGTAGTAGCCCTGTTGGCTTGCTAAACTTTCGCACAACTTTCGTTTCGAGAACTTCACACGGGAAAACTGCTGCAAAGCCACTATTGTACACCCCAACAGCAGCACGATCGTTGTTGCACCAGCACACCACTTAGTGTGCCAACACATACAGATCTGCACGGACGCACGCACGCACGGACGCACACATTCGGTGGAGAATGGAAGGAATACTTGGTATATTGCTCTGCTCTTGTGCTCTTGTGGTAAATGAGTCCACCCGGTCTGGCGTGGTGTTCAAGCATGGACAATTTCCGGAGCGCGGGCACACACACTCACACCAGCCAACTCGATGGCCACTTCCGGTAACAGCCAGCACGACCCACGAAATCCAGGGTACAAACAGACGGCGGCACACAAATCTTGACGGACGCGCAAGAGTGTGTGATCAAGCAGGTAAAGTCGCAGCCTACTCTGGTGGCGGATTGTGTGTGTTGTGTGTGTTGCGGGCTCAACAAGGTGTCGCGTGGGCTGCGGAACGGCAGCGGAACACTCTCCGCTCGTGCAACATCATCATCATCATCATCTCCACCGCACTGCACTGCATTGCACTACTGCTGTTGCTGCCGCTGCACCCGGTTGCATGGGTTGCTGCAGCAAACAAACAAACGCAACACGCCTCGAGCGTGTTTTACCGCGCGCGTGTGTGTGTGTGTGTATGAACGTGTGCTTGTGTTGATCTACCCACCAGAAACACTGCACAGAGGATTACTGTGCTCGGGATGCGGGGGGATTGCTAACAACCTTCAACTGCACACTGCACACTTGCACACAACCGCCTGGTGACAATGAATGGGGCGGCGCCTTTTGCTTTTCGTTCGATCTTTTCTTTTCGTTCGGCAATTGCACTATTTAGCCTTTTCTTGTGGTATGTGGCGAACAACACTCACTGCCTAACACTCGTAAGCTGCCCACCACGCGGTGTATGTGTGTATGTGGATGTACGTGTGTGTAGCCACTCTCGCCGCGTGCACAGCTTAGTCGATACGCGAGGGACGTGATTTTGTTGTTGTTGTTGTTGTTGTTGCTTTCTTTGCTTCTTTGGCGGAATGCGACCGCGCCAACGCACACATACGGGTGTGGTAGGTAGATTGCACACGGGGGCGCTTATAACAAGAACTGGAGAGATGGAACGGCACAGTAGAACAAGACCGAATAAAAAGCACACAGGCGAAGCTGAAGGTGGATCGCGCTCTCCAGTTCAAAAATCTGCAGTTGCACAGTTACGCTTCACTTATTAAAAATTAAAAAAAAACACCAACGACTTGATTTCGTTGTTAGGCGTCGTCGTCACAACTGCACTCACTGGCACGAATTATTTGCACACAAAACAAAACGGGTGCGCTTGATGAGCTGCTGTAGCGCAGCGCTCGGATACCACGATTTCTGCTTCTGCTAGCGCAACAAAACCTCACGGACCGCACGCACAGCACGACCGACAGCGCCTCAAATCCGTGTATGAATGGAGAGGCTGACGGTATGCTGCTATGCCGTTTGCGCTCATTCACAAAACCATCCGCACACAGGCGAACGACGGCGCGTGGGATGTGTGAGTGAAGAAACGCTTCACGAACTGGAGGAACGGTCGATGTGTGCGTGTGCGAAACGCTTCACGTGAGCGAAACGCGTGTAGTGGTGAAACGCTTCGCCTGGTAGACGAACAAGGACGGCAAGCGCTTCGCATCTACCGAGCTGTCATCTCGTTCATGCTTGTCGTACACGCCACACACACACACACACCATCGCAACGCGTAACACGGAAGCTGCTTGTTCCGTCTCGCTCTCGCCCGTGCACCCGTATATACACACACACACGCACACACACTTCAGGGTTTGACTAACACTAGCCTACACTGCGCTGCGGAAATAATACACCCCGTTGACGACGTCGTGCCTGCAGAATGTTTGAAATTCAAATCATCAGGACGGGTTTCTGCTTAGTTGGCAGAATAATAACACCGTACACCGTCGTTTCTGCGACGGCGATGGTGCAAAAAGCAACGGGCATAGCCTGCTGCTTGGGGCTTGCTGAAACCGATCGCCCCTAGCCAAGGCAGTAGTAGTAGTAGTGGTGGTGGTGGTGGTGTGCGTTCGCCAGTTCAAACAGTTCACACTGCGCGGCACACAAACACAGGAGAGCACTGTAGCGTGTGCTTTCAGTCGTGCAAACGGGCGCCCGCAAAACGAGACCACGAATGATCGCTTACTGCGCAGAGCAGGATAGCGAGTGGGGACGTTTTTATGAATGAAACTGCCGTTTGCTCTATACACGGCGGATGAATGGAATGAAACGAAAACTGTTCGCGAAGCACACGAGAGAGGCTAACCTTCATCCCTTCTACCTGTGTCTTGCCGTACCCCGTACCGACGTGTAGGCCCCGCACTGGGCTACGGCCCGTCACCTGCCCGTCTGTTCGCCTTCCTCTTACTTTTCCCTTTCCCCTTGACCGTGGCTGTTACCCCGCAGCCGTCATCCTTGTTGTGCACGGAATAAAAGCAAGAGGAACGAAGCGGGTGATGGGGCGGGGGAGAGGGTGAGAGGGGAAAAAAGAAGCGAAAACACAACACACACCAAAAGAAAACAGAAAACCTTCCGTCGCAAGTCCCTTCTTGCTCGGCTGTTCGTTTCCCGTTTTTGGATCCCGTCGTTCACCCACCACCGGTCGTCGTGTGCCCGTACAACGTCGGACGTCGTATGCATTTCCAGCGTGAGCAAGTATAATCTTTTCCTCGATCAAAACGCCTCAAACCAGGTCTCTTCGATTCAATTGAAAGCCGTAGTGTCGCGGGCCCGTGGAGTCGTAGAAACGGAAAGAGGCTGGTCGCAGAGGAACGGCGGAGCAACGTGACTGGAATCGTCCATACAACAGTACCCTTCCGCCCACTTCACCCAGTCAACAGGCTGTTCGTGGACAAGGGGGTGATGGTGTGGCTCGGTAAGAAGGATGATGGTAGGCAACGCACGGCACCATGTCATCTACACCAGTCCAACCCATTACCTTGCCCTCACCCTTCAGGACGTTGGATATTGCGTTATGAAATAGAAATGTTGAACTAACTTTAGGCTAGCAATATCGAGAAGCACCAATAATCAACAGACATTTTTTTTTCCAATATTATTTCTTTTCGTTTTTTCGTATTAAAGAACACCGGCCAGGCCTTCTCACTTGTATATTTTCCAATATAAGATAAAGAAGAATTCTGTTTTAAAATTCCATCCAAACCCACTATTAAATGTATGGAAGAGGAATTTTCTTTAGAGAAATAATTATGACCAACATTTCAAACTAAGCTAGCTCACTGTGCAGCAGCCGCTCGTTCTCGTGGCGGCTGCACGAGATGGTATAAAACTATCGAAACCAACTAGCATTCATAGATATTTGGAGAGAGCGAGAGAGAGAGAGTGAGTGCGATAAAGAGAGTGAGAGAAAGTAAGCATGGGAGAGCAGAATATTTAGATAGAGCAGAGCAGGAGCTTAGATAGAAAGAGAGAGAGAGATAGAGCAATAAATGTTCAGAGCGGAAGCGCGTGACGATCGACAAAAATACCGCCACTCCACACAGCGGAATCGAACGGAACTGCCACGTTTTTTTTAATAAAAATATAAAATCAGTCCTAACTAGCTAAAAATTGCAACATTTGCTTCTTTAAAGTAAAAAAGAAATTTAAAAAAACACTAGCCTATTACAGAATGCATTTGATTTGGGTGCTCGAACAACCTTCTCACCTGCGAACCTGCTTACAGGGGTTTTATGCTCGTGTGGTGGAATTTTGCATTCAGTTAGGGGAGATTTGTTCATTGGATATTTTGTGAATCACATTCGAACTGGCTAACTGCAAAATTCCCTAAACGCATTCTAAATTTCCTCTAACTATTTGAAAATTTCCATTGTAGGCCTGCAAAGTTCCACAGCGAACTTTTAATATTGAGCTGAACTGACTGAACATTGTTTAAAACATGGTGACTCTTGTTTTAAGAGAAAAACTTTAATACTGTACAATATAAAGCAACCGAAAACACAACGTAGAGCTTATGTTTCGCAACCATAAAGAGAAGTTTGCGACCTTGGCTCGCACAACAGAAAAATTACTATTCACATGTACCTTCAGAACATACTAGTATTGTAGTATTGGTTTAGGATTCCTCAGCATTGATTTAAAATTTGGAATACCCTTTAGTCACCTTGAAAAAAAGCTTCCAAGATTTAAAAGTCTTTTTCCGATTAGCTCCACATTCCATTCTTTTGCTATAAGACTGGCATAAGAACAGGCGAAAAAAAACTAGCAAATCAGATGAATGTCAACGTTTGACGTTTGCTGAAAGAGTGAAATTACGTGAAGAGTTAGCATAGGGCTCCAGACCTTAATGCATTCTCAGCCCCAACCCCATAACACCGTGCTGTGCTTATGGAGCACAGGGCACCGAGTGTCGCGAGAAATGATGATTTTAAATTGGAAAATTACCGCACTGCGCCTGCTCGTGGCCTCGGAGTTCGCAGTGTTACGTGCGTGTGTGCGGTTTTGTGAATTTGAGAGACTGAACTGATTTGACCGATACAGGAAGTTTTTGCCTAAGCAGCCCGAATGTACCCGGTAAATGGAAGCAGGATCCGAACCGCGCTTCGTTACACAGAACTCAGACTTTAGGTTGTTGCTGATACAAAGTTGGGGTTTTTGCAAAGTACGATACGACTTGTACGAAGCCTGTTGTACCGCCGGCTAAATGCATCGGCGGCACCATGGGAAGACACACCTATTCCAAAGGGGAATTCTTAACGATCAATTAACGAACCAGATCACCCTTACGAAATCGAACGCAACCGGGCAGTGCGCGATGCAGCAGCATCCCGTCTAAATCATAATCTACACCAAATGAGCTTCAAAAGGTTCGTTTCCTGCAGTGGACCCTGGACGATGATCCCCATGCCGATCGGCAGGCAGGGTCCATCAGCAGTAGGCCCGGGAATGAATGATCTCGACAGAAAAAAAAAACACTACGCAAGACAGGAAAAGAAAATTGCTCGCACCGGGATAATTTATGTACGCAACACAAACTAACACCTCTCAATACACCAGTCGCTCGCTTTCCGGCCGAGGCAACTATCCCGGAGACCCCTCGAGAGGTGTCCTCCATTCAAACCCCGAGAGTAAGAAGAATGCCCAGAATTGCTACCTGTCATTTCGAGGATAGACATCGTCTTGGAGGATCGGTCGCTTGCCCTGCCAGCACCCGGAGCGCTCCGTCCACGGTTAAAGATCGTGCACCGGATGCAGCAAGTGACTCGATACTCTCCTTTTTTCTTCCCTCTCTATGCTGTTGCCATTTTGGCTCGAGCCGCAGCACCGGACGCTTGACCAGGGCAGGGAAGAGATGAATCTGGACATTAATCCTGCGTCTCACCGTCAGGTTTCCAGGCTTCTGGTTTCCTTCCTTCCATCGTTCGGCCCTTTCGGGGCTTGGTTACGCCTCTAGTTGTGTGTGAGTGTGTGCGTGTGTGCGTGTGAGTGTATTCCTTGAATGAACGTAATGCAAACGGTTCGCCGATCGCGCGTTCAAATCGGAGCAGATGCACACAGTTTCTGATGTCAGCTTTATTGCCGTTGGGCGAAAGGAAGGAGAAAATGGGGCCAGAAGTGAAAAGATGGGACGGACGGAAACGGGCACGCACGGGTGGACGGCAAGGAGTGCGTGTTGCATTTCCGCTCGACATCAAACCTGTTTGCTCGGTGCTCGGCATCGATCTGCTGATCTGCTGCTGATCGGGGGTGGGGAGAAAAGGAGGTAGAGGTCAGATCGCGGGAGGCGTAACTTGGTGGACGCACCACCATCCGGACCGGAGAACACGTTTCGCCCTACAAGGGAAAGTCTAATCATGAGGTCTCATTCATAAATGATGTTAAGTTCTGCTTCCCAGCGGGTTGCACTGTGCTCGTCCGGTGCCGAGATAAAACCGTGTAATGGAGAGGAAAAAAAAACGATGGGAAGTCATTTAAACTTGCTCATAAATGGGGTTCTCGTCCAGCACAACTAATGCTCTGGCCTTGGTCCGTTGTATTAATTGCATCATAATATTGGTAGTTTGCTTTTAGCTGATCAGTCTTGCTTCGTTCGTCCTCACCATCGATCGAGCGACCCACTGACTTTAATAATCTGTAAATTTGCGACGTCATTCGGTGTGTGTGTGACTCAAGCGTCTTAAACATCAGCTTCGCACCAAGGCTTTTCGGATGTTTGTTATTATGTTATTTCTTTGTCGGTTTTGCCAAAAAAGACACACATTTTGGTGGGCTGATGCCGTCCGCGCAGCAGGGCCGTGAACCACATTTGTGAAACAGGCAGGGCGCGTTCGACCATTTGCTTCCGCCGAAAAGCAGCAGTTTAGGCGACGATTACAGATCCGAAGCACACCATAACACTCAAGACGGGTTTCGCTGCTCACTCACGCCAAGCAGCAAGCGATTAGGCCAGGGCTGCTGGGGCTGCCGTTTGAACGACATCGCTGCACTGGCGTGTCGGAAGCAGCGGCAAACGAATGTACGACTCTAACTACGCGCTAGAGCTCTGGGTTTGGCGATGTCGCGTTGTCGCCGCTTGTCTACGGCTCGTCTCAAAAAGGCGCACACACACACACACTGCTTGCCTTGCCTGCCACGTCCGTCACGGATCGCTGAATCAAAATCCCGGAGCTGCCGGAGCAGTGCGAGCCCTCTGTTGCGGCATGTGCGCCCCAGATGTTGGCCGGCATTTTTTTTTTTTTGCTGTTATGTTCGAGAGCCGTCCCCGAGCCGGGTCGGTTTCCCCGAGGGGCAAATGGCGGTTCATCGGTTTGCGCAGGGCCGTTAGAGAATTCCACTGTGTCGTCGTGTCGTGTCCCAGCTTGAGCTTGAGCGGAGCGGAGTTGCTTCGGTCGTTTGGCGTGGACCCTAGAGGCAAAGGGATAAGCGGAAACGCGCAAACAGCAACATTCTCACATACATACACGCACACCCAAACATACGCGTAGGAACGATGCACGCAGTTGGGCATCCGGATCTGGAAAAAAGAACCCCGCTAAAATAGAACTTGACTCGCGCAGAGCCGACTCCAGGAATCACACGATGAGCCGCTGTCGGCTGTCTTGCTGTGGCATGTCAAATTTAAAGTCCTTCAAATAAACGGACGGAGCCCCGAGTGCGAACCGGGGTGGAAAGTGAAACAGAAATGTATCTGCGCCTGCCGTATCGCTGCCGTATGGCGATTAGTAGGAAGGAAGGAAGTACGCTGGTTCGGAAACTGGAATAAATTCGGTGCCCCAGAACGGGGATGAGCGTGCGTGAAAGTTTGTCTGGAGCGCCAACGTACATGTGTACCTCGGGGGCTCTGGTGTGACAAACATATTGGTTTGCACAATCGATGGTTTACGGACTGTTTGATAACTTTTCCCTGGCCCGCTAGTGCTATTGATACCAAGTAGCCAGACAAGTTGGTCTGGGTGGGATTCGATGCTCAGCTCTGTGTTCGCAAGTTCGGTTTGTCCAGAGATTACCCTGCCTCCGGATTGTCCAGCAGCAATTCTGTCTCAACTTAAGCCGGCTATTTTGTCTGTGTCCTGTAACTAATTTCAAATGTAGTCAAAGTAGAAATTTGGTTGAGGCGACAGCGGCGCCGGTCTTCACACGGCATGACCTGGGATCAAATCCCACCCAGACCTTCTCCCCGTACGCAGACCTGGCTCTTCAGCTTAGGGTTATAAATCAAGTCACAAAAATCCAACAATTCCTGGCCGAGACCTTTCGAGGGTGTTAAGGCCAAGTAGGAGTATGAAGTACACTTGTTTTAAAGAATGTAGCAACAGTATCAACTTCAGATATTGTTAGGGTATATTGGAAACATGAAAGATCCAAAGAGGATAAATCAAGATCAGATTTCTTGATGATGTCCTGTATGATTTGGTAGCATCATTTGCTACTCTACCAGAAATAAACTCTCTAACTGCCGCACAGGATGCTTTCGCATCCTTTTGATTTGATGAACCTGTGTCATGTTTCAGTTATGGACAAGCGATTCCCCCTGTTTTGTAATGAAGATAAGATTTCATTGTGTTTTGGCTGTGTTGCATTGGGATGTAGGTAACGAACGGTCTTGCCGATCTTTGATGGGTAGAGAATGAACTGAGCAAACTCAGAGTGAAGGCGTTATTTGCAAAATATTCAAACAGTTCTTAACGTAAATCATATAAAACAATACACGAAGCCAAGAGTTTTGCTGCTTTGCCCATACCATCACTATTCTGCTCATTGATTTGTCTAGTCACACATCAAGATCCTTCACAAACAGCACCTGCTGAACAGTTGTTTTAGAACGATTTTTTTAAATGCTGTACCGTAGAACTTAGCTTGATAGGACGTTTGTCGAAGCGAAAGAGAATTTTCTATTTCAGTTGAACCGTTAAGGTTTAACCCATAGTTTACGATGTGGTGGAGATATCTCTGGTGGTACTGCTAAGTTCTTTCTCGTATTTCTACTTCGAGAGGTCTTAAGGTACCTTTTCCAGCTTCCCC
This sequence comes from Anopheles stephensi, assembly GCF_013141755.1. NCBI lineage: Eukaryota > Metazoa > Arthropoda > Insecta > Diptera > Culicidae > Anopheles > Anopheles stephensi. The sequence continues at coordinate 41,686,367 of NC_050203.1, read as the reverse complement.
AATTTTTTATATCATCCATAGTTTAGCGATTTTTTTTTGGAGTTAGAAATCAACCGCGTAAATGTACTACACCCCTCATCGATTCGAACGCCTAATGGTTCCTGAAAACCCTTTTGGGCCAACAAAACACTCCAATTCTCAGCTGCAGGTTTAAAGTCACTTGCCGTAATGAAAACAATTTAAATGTGTTGCTCAATTCGCAAAAGCACCTGCCAGGCACGTACGACTGCAAATCTATGGCTGCACTGCAATTATTGACAATTGGCCTACATTTTGGAAATCAAGTTTTGGACGATCGATTTCCATGCACTTTAAAGGGTGCACAGTGCGCGGTTAACAATGCAGATTCCTTCACGTAGCTTGCGCCGTATGACGCACATCCGTTCGATGTTAGTAGCACGAGTTAAAACGATTTACAATAGCCGCCGATATCGTGGCAATGGACGTCGTTTGATTTTTGCTAACATTTTTAGATGGGTGTGCTTTTTAACAAACAACATGATGAAAGATTATTAATTGCTCTTGCTTTTAAAATGAGGACCAATATACTTTGCATTGAGGGAAACTCTACCACTGCTACATCACTCTACGTTAGCTCGATCGAAACTCGGCGCAGCAACGAGTTGACAGTTGACAAGTTCGTTCGTTGGGGATCGCCGGTGATCGTTCAATCATAAAAGGCACAGCTTTCATCGTCGAGCACACCGCGCGCGCTCTGCAAATGTGAAGAAACGAGGACGTCATCACGTCATTGTCACAACGAAGCATAATGAGGATGTACTTCGTTTACGCGTGTGGTATATGGCTGCCAGCGGTTTCGGTTTCGGCTCTACCGCGACTATAATCTCGCAAATGCAAACCGTTGCTCAGCGTGACTGATATGTTCCTCCACACGCGGGCTATCTCTTCAGCTCTGTATCGTGTTCTTAGCAGTGCTGCAGGAATGTAACGTTAAGCAGGCAGATAAACGAATTTAAAAGCGCTGGACATTTTCAAAAAATATAAATGCAGTAAGAACAGTTTTAAAAAGTCACATGCTACAGCCTCAGTACAACCTATCAAGCCTATTTCCCTTGGCTTAGCAGATTTCATTGCGTGCGTGTGCCCTGTATTACACAACGCTTATCAAAAACATGTTAATGAACCAATTTCATGTTGAATAACTCATTGACCAGAGCAGCTTGACGGCTTGAGCTTGAGTCAAGCACGGAGAGTAGGCGCACACAACCCAACGACACACACACACACAAGCTATTTCATTTATCACAAGGTGATTGGTCGTAAGTTTAATTGAGTCCATCGGGAAGGTGTACTTAAAAGAACAACAAACCGATCCACACCAACCCAACAGCACGCCCCCATCCCCCCCCCCCAACCCCGCCGTCTGGACCCTTTTGTCAACCTCGTCATCGGCAGTGATAATAATGCGCGATAAGGAAAGAAAAACAAGCAGGTATGCGGGCCGGTGCGGGGGAAAGGGCAGAGATGGGAGTGGGGAGTGTTGCCGGCCGGAAATCGGTTGTCGACGACGGTGTTGGAAAGGAAATGCAGTCTTTTAATTAAGTTCAGCCTACAGCTGCTGCCGGCCGCCCTTATCTTGGAGGAGGCAATTCATTCGTACGTGATTCAAGATGAGCAAACATCGGTACGCATACGCAGGTTCGCGCGCTCGGCGCACTGGGCAGGAAGCAACACCATCTATCTAACGCACTATCAGTTTATCAGCAAAGCAAATTCGTTCGCTCGTACGATTACGTCCGGAATACCCTTTTTCGGGTTAATAATTTAGATAGCAGATTCCCAACTTCCAAGGAGGCCCACACGCATTAGTCTGGCAGGCCCAAAGACACGCGGCCAATCTTACGACGGGGGCTCGTTCTTCAAAACAATCCCAGTTTTCAATGGCAACGTCAATAGTCGCCGAGCAAGAAATGCAACCGTTGACGTACATGCCAGTAGCGGCGTGCGTGCATGTGTGAAGAGTCTTACTTACCTTCACACGGTTAATGGCTTCTCCGCTTCTTGTTGGGGTTGGGTCGCTTGCTCGGTGTTCTGTTTAGCTTCTTGGCAACCGCCGGACGGTGTTGTTTTCCCTCATTTGGCCCCCAAACCACGACGCTACCCTGTGCGAGGGAGACCGTCGTCGTTTGCTCGTCGGAGAAAAGCGTCCGTGCCACACAGCACACACACACACACACACACACACACACACACACGGGGGAGAGACTTTGATTGAGAAAAAGTGGCATCTATTTTTACTCCTCATTACTTCATAAACAAAAATAAGTTTCGGCGTTCGCCCTCTACACACGCGTATGGCGTCGTGATGCTCTGCCAAGCCGTGGCCGCAAGTGCAAATTTTTCTCATCGGAAAATCGGGTTTTCTGTCCCGACCCCACCACCAGCACCCAATGGACTTCCTCTCAAATCCAGCCTTTCTAGCTTGTTTACGTTGACGATAAAGGTGGAGGAATTGAACAAAGTGTGCAAATATTATAATTTTGGAGTGTGTAATCGTGGGAAAATGAAACTCTAATATTTTTCTACCAACTTTCTCATTTTCAACTACCGAAAGGAACCTAGGGGGAAGAGATGGATCTAAGGATGCCCAGTCTAAGCGGTGATGTCCAAGCCAAGAGCAACACTTAGGATTTCGGATGGCATATGCTACAAAATTGGGGGGATTATAGAGTTCAGCGAATATCTCTTGCTATTTAACAAAGAAATGGCTTTAATAAGGTCTTGGGAGAACCGTCATTAGAAGGACACACGAAGGATCTCGCCTTTGATGTGTTTCAGACGGTCTCTACGACCAGAAGACACATTGCACGCTCAAGCTACGATAAAGTGATGCCGTTTATGATAATCTATAAATGGTCATAATAAATGGCAGGATTATCAGTAGCTAGTACCTTCAACTTGAAAGAATACTCTTTGGAACCAAGATCGCTAAAAAAATCAACAAATTACTCTACACAAAAAGAACTAATTGACTAAAGACATTGACATCATTCTTTATATTATCTAGCAGTTCCTAGATATTCTTTTTTCAATATTTTGTTCACATCGAAAAGTAGTGCGCTCACCACTAAATGTTTCACCAACTAGGTCTCTGTTAGACGAATCTCCGGAATCAAGGACATGGGTGTACAGTTTAATGAAGGCCCCGCGCTCTGGAGAGCAGGGTTTTAGGTTTTATCAGGTATCTTCTAAAAGACTTTGTTGTGGCCAATCGTCAGATTGGTGTTGAAGTAATCCACCGAGAATCCAAGAATTGATTTATTCTAGAGTTCTTTTATCAGATTTACCAATTGCAAGATCCTTAAAGCTAGGTCGTATCAGCATTTCCTTGATGTGGGGATAGGTTTCGGTTGTTGGGGTGTGTAATCTCTAGCCATTCGTGGATCTTTTTTTTCCTAATCCACCCTTAATCGCCTATCTCCACTACGCTTGGTCTGAACTATTATCGTTGATTTATCTCTAAATTTCTTTTCACTGTCTCTAATGTGTTATGGGGACTGTCAAAGTGGTCGAAATCCTTTATTAGTTGGACGTGATCTACGAGGATATGAACAAAATCGGGAGCAGTTGTTGACACATTTTTACATACAAGCAAAAACAAGCTCGCCTAAGGAGACCATTTATTCAAACGGAATGCGACTGTATATTTTTCTTTATAAACTGCCTGTGAATACACGCGCTTGACTGCGTTTCACATCTTGTAATTTCTATCACTTTAGATAACGCATCAACTATGGGCGATTGTGTTCGACTGCGGCCTGGTCAGAAGTACTGGTAGTAAGATTTGATTTCAAGATCATGGGTAGGACATTCGAGGGGTTTCTGAATAAATTCCTTACTTTCTTTCCATTCGCCAAACTTATCGGTAACTTGATTTTATTGATCAATTGATTTCTCATTTTAATGAGCCAATCTGTTTGAAACAAGCAATCGTTGCCATAGTCCTATACTCAGTAGCATGGGGTAACATAGGCACCACATACTTACAACTGGACCGCACGCATGGAGCGTATTAAAAAAGGTAATCAGATTAGCTATTTCAATACTACGGTGTTATATGGATCAGTCTCCGACATATGAAATCAGATAGTTTTTACTGGGTCTGCAGATCGTGGATATAGAGATGAAAGGTAAAAAAGCTGCAAGCCGAGCCTCTATTAAAGAAGGATTTATATGCTCCCAACCAGGCCCTACGACCTCGTAATGAATTGATAATGGGACTCATGCCCCTTGTTATGTGTTCGGCTTAGTTTTCAGTGCTTAGTATCGCATAGGCCACACAATTAGATAATTACTTCCTGTAACTGTAAGATAGTTTAAGCATTACTGACTTGTGTATTAACTTCTGGTAACTTCCTTACTTGCAAAACAACGGGTTTTATCAACCAGGCCCAACCAAAACCAAGTCTCCAAATTCACTGACACGCATACAAGCGTCGTTCTCTTCCTGTCTGATCCATACACTTCCTGTCGCCCTCCATACAGGTGTAAAACTACATAAGGGACATGTAGGATAAGAGAGTGGGCCCTGTGTCGGCACTGTACGTGTGTGTGTGTGTGTGTGCAACCCCTGCAACAACACATTCTGCATAAGAAGAACGCGTTGAGAGTTCATCGTTGACAGCGTCGGTGCGTGGTTGGCGCGTCGCCTTGCGCAAGCGAGTGGAGATTAAAATGATGCGCATGCCCGCGCAAAATACGCCAATAAGCTGTATATACTCTGTGTGGCGCGAAGGCTTGTAAATCATCGCAACAATGTTGCATGCAAATGAGATTCCAAACATCCTCTCCGCGGCCAACGAATGTTTTGATATCTCATGTTTCTCCGACTGCTCCCGATTTCGATTCTTGCACCGTGCTGTGGCTCCTCTGCAATGCTGCACTGCTGCCGCTTCTTTCCCATCACGTTTGTGCCCTTCATTGCGTTTTTGATTGCGTTTATGCGTATTATTTGGGATGTGTTTTTTTTTTGTTTCGTCCGCTTGGAAGCTTCGTTTTTCCAACGCTAACGGGGACGGCTTACGGCAATCCAATCCAGCGGTAGCATTAATGATCACAAAAGCATCGCATCTGGAGGATGAAGAGTATGCGCGCGGGATAAAATGTCTCTTTAAAGGCATGCCCCGGTGTACGCGGGGCAGATATACGACACCAAAATGTGGAGACGCACGAAAACCCACGTGTGATCAAATGCATGCCAAAGTGTGTTGGTGTTTGACAGAGTGAGAGGCATATTGTACCGGATAAGGTTGGCCGAAGGAATCTATGTATTCCGGAGGAGGTTAGAGTGTGATTAATTGAATCACTTTTTGCGACTTTAGATTAACCGACTTAGTCGTTGGAGATGCTTTGTCTTTCAAGTTGACAATATGGTGATAATGCATCAATCTTCAACACTACAACGATCCTACAATTTCGTCCGTTCGCGAGAATCTGGTCGGAGTATCTAACATTTCGGATCTATCTCGGGCTTCTGGTATTTTTGGTGGACGCATCTTCGAACAGCTCGTAGAACGATTCTTTCATTGTCCTTCCCCACCATCCAGGGTCAAAACCCGTTCTGAGCATGTTCCTCCCAAACATTAAGAGGCTTCCGTCAGTTTAGGACACAGTCCATGTTTCTGAGGCTTATGTGAGTACTGAGACTATAGTATGACCGGTTAAAAACCAACGTATAACCGGAGTATGAACTTTTGGATGACTTTGAAGGTAATTGCTAACCCGAGGTTTGCTGTTGCTGAAGGATTGAGCCTTCGGTAGGCTTTTGCTACATTGGAGAGCCTAAAGCCAACGATGTTTATGTTATCGAAGTATACGAGATTCTAGATTGATAGATGATGATCCCCGAAGAGGATATAGGCAAGCCTATCTCCTCCCTGGCGCAGGCCCCTAAAGCTTTCCATGAGCTTTCCAAGCTTTCCATTCTTGGTAAATTTTGTTGGGGATTCCAAATGAGCACATCCTGCCGGCTATCCCGTTGGCCATCTACCATCTTCTCCAAGATTTCCCACATGGTGCAGATCTGAGCAGTGATTGATTTTCTGTTTCAAAATGCATTCTGCTTGCTTCCAACTATTTCTTCGTCGACCGGACAACTCGATCTTGCAATATCAGAGAGAAAATCTTGTAGCTGGTATTCAACACCGTAACACCGCTGTAGTTACTGCTCTCTAGCCTTCCTCCAGTCTTGCATATCGGATAGATGCTGCCAAGATTTCAATAGCTTAGCATTTTTAAATTTTCTCCCAAAACTCACTAATAATTTTAATAAACCAAAATCCCAAAATCATCGTATGTTCAAAGTATTGTCTACCAACGAAAAACAAAACTTACACATTATTATAGAACATTCGACCACTGACAAGCGTTGTATGAATCAACACAGCAATACAGCAGTAACACGGCGAGCAAGGGCGCAACCAACAGTGCACGCGCGCGCATCTCGCTGCATTGTGGGCAACAATTAAACATTCCGTGCACGGGAAACGCGTCACCTTCTTTTTACAAAGGTAGCCGAAAGCCGCCGGACCGACCGGATGCAACACCATCACCGTTCGCCCATTTCAATCGTGACGGTTTTGCTGTCCATTTGTGCGACGGCGGCTAATATGTTGACCGGTAAGGACCGCGACACGGATGCGAAAACAATGGACGGGTGGCGTAAATATTTATTGTGCCACCAAAAGCCAAAAAAATAATTATTAATTGTTTTTGACGCTAGACAGTATGGAGCGAACGGTTTCATCGTGATCTACAAGCGATGAATGAAGCAGCGCGGTTGGGCGCAAAAATGAAAGATCGTCTGTTAAACCCTGTTTTTTGGAGAAAAAACATTGCTTCTGAACATATGGTATATTTTTTAAATAGCAACAAGGGAAGGTTTATGTTTTGAAGGCTTTTATCCTTATCGTGATTTTTATTGATGCATACGGCTCACGTTACGGAACATTTTTTTCTTCAACTCTTTAGTCGAGTGAAGCTTTCAACGTGGGCTTTGCGACCGATTAACATTGCAAGGAGGAAGCTCTTGCGTTGCATTTCTGGTAACTAAGAGCACCTACACAAATAGTAGTCCGATGGCGGAGACTTTCACTTCGCCTGTCTTGTTACATCTGGAGCGAATGCGTAGGAACACCACCACTCCGCCAACGCAGTTTCCAGACGAGAACGGTAGACTACATCACACCAGAAGGTTCCGACGTCAGTCAGGTATGGAAACGCGAACCAGCCATACGCTCAAACATGAGCAGCGAGCAATTTAAGACAATAAAAGTAACATTGTACCAAAAGTCCACTTGCAAATTTCATCCTACCCTAGCTACGCACATTTCGTCTGGACTCTGGGACGCCTGGATTTTGGACCGATTTTTAACAAAATTGTAACAGCTTCTAGCTACACCAATAGCCACGTGTCCCCAGCCGGTTCAAAGTGTCACCCGCAGACACGCAGACACAGTAGGGTTTGTGCTTGTTGGGTGACATCAGCAGCAGCAACAACCAAAACTGTCGAACCTGGGCTTTATGATCGACGGAAACTTTGCTGACCAACACCCCGGATCGATACGACGGAAACACGCATCATCGCCACCGGTAGGAAGCAAAAATCAATACCGGATGCTCTTTCGCATTCAATTGTTGCTGTGGTTGCTAGAATTTCGAACCGTGTGGGGTTGGAATTTAACACCCCAACCGGAAACGCGACAAGTACGCTTCGGTATGCGCACCCGAGCTTTGCGCAAGCCGATCATTGGCGATTGGTCGGGTCGTCTGTTGCTGACCGGGTCGCTTTGTGGGATTTGCTGCGCTGGCCTAGTGGCGAACGGCTTTAGCATATCATACACCCAGCGAGCGTTGTTTTCACTCGCGCCAAGTATTGCCAAGCGTTTGATAATTGGGTATTGCTTATCATTTACACGCAACTGTAACGAGACAATTCTGTTTTCCACGAACGGTGGAACAATCTTTGTCTAGCGCGGTTGACTAAATGCATATTGTTTATTTGCTTAGAAGGACCTATATTTAACTTTGAGTTTTGGCCGGCTTGTTGACTATCTAAGATTTGGATTATGAGTAGCGGGGGCCCTGTGCAATAGACGAGTCATCGTCGGTTCGTTCGTCCAACTCTTCTATTTTACTAGTTAAATCCGATTCAATTCAAAGTACTTTTTGCCAGCCGAATCCTCATCCGAAGTTAGCAGACGAAACGTCCTGTTCAGTTTTGCCTGATATAACATCGCCATTAAAGCTTGCAACATTTTATTCACAAAAAATACATTACTTTACCAGGAACAACCTCGTGGTAGGAAATTCTACCGCGTGCTTACGTACGTTGCTGTAGAGTGAGCAGGAAATTGAATAATGGACGGTTTTTCCTATCATTAAATTTGACCAAATTTAACCTCCCACGTAAACTAAGGCTAGGCAAACAAACATTCGGCGCAGGGATTCAGCGATTTCAAAGCATGTGTGTGTGTGTGTAACAATTCGTAGGTGGTAGTGCCTCTTATGGCTAAAAACAAAAATGAATCTCCATGGATTAACGGTGTGTTTGTATAAGCCTTCACGCTGGAAGTTCATTCATTCTTAGAAATCTTAAAATAACCGACAGCCTCGGCAGCCATTTGCACACCACTTACCCTTCACGCCATACGATACCACGCCGCCACGTCAACAGTTTTGCCAAATCGATCTGTTCGAAACCAGCCTACGTACCAACCAAAATTGATTGCCGTCAAGCCCAGCCCTTACCAAACTTGAGAACCAACACGAGCCGAAGACGAAGAACGGTGCAGTAGCATTTCAAGGGTTGATGGTTTCATAATTCAAAGCCACAAATAAGCGGAGGCGAGATAATATTACTACACTCAGAAATGTACTACTTGAACACTGATTTAGTTGTGATATTTGTGTACGTTGCGGTAAAGATAATTGAACAAGCAATGCTATGTACCACTTACCTTGTCCGTTCTTCAATTAGATACATTTTCTCCATTTTCTAAATCAAATGTCGGCGGCGCTGTGTTTCAATTTGCATCTTCATTTTTATACGTTTTGCAAACAGGCAGACTGTGTTATGGTAGTACTTGTTCCAGCGTAAACGAGGGCTTTTGGAGGAATTTTGATGCTTCCTTTTCAATGAGAATATTTTGCTGTCATTTGTTTGGGTTCGTTTGTTTGAAAATAAGCATTTCTTTTGGCATGCCACGTTACTTCAACTGTTGTTATGTGGACCGTTTAAACACTTTGCAATATTATTGCATCATTTTAAATAGAACTGATGATTGATTATTGCAATTATTGATATACCTGTTGATGGGATTGGCATAAATATGTAAAAAAAAGTTTGTTTGTGGAAATATGGGAAACCAATAAATATGGAGAATGAAAATGACGTTCTGCTGAATTCAATACCGAACAAAAATTAACGTTAAAAATCAAACCTTTCAATTGCATTCGACAGACAGACGCTCGCACGCCACACACCAAAGAGACTAGCAACAATGCATGACTGTGACTGTTTCTGTTGTTGTAAATCACAATTTAAATACAACATAACGGTTAGAATTTTCACGAATATCTGTTCGGGTGTGCTCGTACCGGATAAAGGATTAAAAAAGGTACCAAATCTCGAAGCAAATATTCAAATACGTGTTCAAACAAACAAAAAATTGACGCACGAAATAAAACCATGAAAAACAGACATCAAAACACCCTCTCTCTACAAAATCTGGAAGGTTTTCTTCAGTTCCACCATTAGCGTCCAGTCGGATTTCAAAAGATCATCCCGGAAGTAATCCTTGCACGCATCGATACTTTGACGGGAAATCTGAAATGAAATATTAAGAAAAAGAAGGAAAGTATGAAAATTTTACACTGTGGCAGATAAAAGGTTTGGTCTGATATTAAAGCATGCTCAACCCTTGCTGATGTCAAAGAGCGCGAACAAAGGGTTGCACAACAGCGTTATTCATTGACTAAATTTTATTGATTGACCTTTCGCATCCGCATGTGCGCAGTCCTTGAACTGAAAGGATGCTTTTCAATGGAGTGGAGGAGCATGATAGTTACTGTTGTTTGACTTCGCGGTTGATATTTTATCTTTAAAGGGCTCTTTTCTATACATTTTGTGTGAAGTATAAAAATATTTTCTTCATCATCTTCATCAAGTCTCTCTTTGTCTTCTTGGTCTAACGACCTCTGCTGCTATTCCATGGCTTATTAGACTTAATGATAGCACGTAGTTGGATAGTAAGGCCTAACTACGGGGGAACGGGCCGGATGGGATTTGAACCTCGGCGCCGATGTCGCCACCCGTTCTACCTCTATGTGAATAATTCATCGAAAATATGTTTTCAACACGTAAATTTTGGGGTAATCTGTTTGAACTAGATTTGCAATGCAAAATATCGATCCATATGCCTGATTGATTGTTATAAAAAATACTCAAAAGTATAATGATAACATCCAGAAGGAAACCGACGGATGCCAACTATAATTATTACTACGCCTTTATCTACAGCAAAAAGGCTGATAGCAAATCTTATTTTAATACAATTGCTAAACAAAAACAAAAAAAGACAATAAAACACAGAGCCCATTTTTTCTATTTCCTCTATCCAATTTAACTTTTCATGAGTACAAAAGCAGCAGCATATCCTTCTAACTGGGAAGGTTTGGAGGGGCCAACGATATAAATTGGGTCGAAAAGCTGGTAACGATTGACGTCATATCACAAGCCGCTGCTTTTTGTGCGATAGCCCTGGTGGAAGCTTTTCCAAAATTTCCCAACCCTACCACCGTACCAGCCTCCGTCGTCGCGATTGCATCATACCACAACGCCAACCACCACCATTCGCTACCGGAATCGTTTAGCTCGACGTCACAACTTGTGATCCACAACATTCCAACAAGCCCGCGACACGTGTTTCCATTCCGTAGCACCCTGGCGGAACCCAGACCCAACCCAGCGCTATGTATCTAACGGAGCTGGAAAAAGGTCGGTACTCGCTGCATATAACAGCAGCTCGGTGTAAATGGGCTCCTTCAGCTGGTAGTACATAGTGGCTGGTGTTGCGCTGGTGTTATGTAGTGCTTGCGGAGCAGAACATAGCGAACCAAGCCCACCAGAAAGCAGGCTACCTCCTGCATGTTGCTGCGTTCTTGCTAGCTGAGCTTAATATTTGTGGTAGGGAAACGGCAAACCACACAACGGCAAGCCATTTCTACCAGCTCGGAACTGAACCTGGTGCTGGTTCGTTAGCAGCCGGAGTTAGGCGCGAATGTTGGAGAAAGCGGGATCTCTCTGCATAGCGTGATGGAAGGCACGACGCGGTTCAATGAATGGTGTGCGAAAGAGAGCCACTCGGCAGGACAGTCGTGGAGTGGTACATACACTCAGTCCCATGGCTCTGGGATTATGTACTGCGTTCGGAAGGGAAGAAGGCTCCCGAAACTGCTATCCCGACCGTACGGTGCGCTGATGGGGTCGGAGAAGGAAGATTTGTGATGCGAACTCGCTCGTTGTTCGAAAAATCGATAAAGTCCTGGGTAACGTGCCCGTGAAAGTAGGTCACTGGGATACGACGGCTGCACATTTCTTTAACGCCTGATTTTATGCTGTATGAATGAATTTACCCGTTACCAACGGGACATTCCCATTCAATACGAGTTTTTCAAACATTTTTTGATAAATGCACAACCACAACACGTCTATTAAAGAAGTGATAAGCGATAAACGTACTAGAAAGCACGCAGCTTCTAATGAAAATCTTTTGCTCTCAAGAAAAATACATATTAAAAGCAAGGTATTTATTTGCACCGATTCCACTGGTATATGACATTCGCTTAACGGTGAATGAACGAGAATTCCAACTTCATTCGGTGTTCTGCAGAAGTATATGCTTTCGCTGTATCCTGTGGTGCTTTAGCGTACACAGTTTTATGTGGGGGAAATATAACGACCAGGACCCCGGAGTGGTGATGGTAATGTACAACAGGTCGAGCTATTTTTAGCACCAAAGCCACAACCCTGAGCTGTGTGGTGAGGGGGAAGACAACCGATGAAACTGGTCCTGGATAAGAGATATATCCCGTTATAACGAGGCACTTGGGGTGGGTCCAGTTTCAAATCGTTTCTGCCTACCAGAGCAAACTTACCTTGGAAACGCAAAACAACAAGGATCGGGGGAGAGGTTGAACGAATATAAATAAGACACAGCGGAGCCATGGCGGATATTTTTAGCTCTGAGCCAACCAGCCCGGCCCCCGATGCCAAGCCTGCTATGTCAAACGAGCCTCCCTAATGCATCGTTCCCGTCGAAAAATGCGGGCTTCCCTGGATCGGTAAGCCAGCCATTCTTCGGTGGTGTGCTCAATGTTCCCTATGTGTTCAATGCCCACCGTGGTCCGAAGTGCGGTGAGCCTTCAGGATACGGCCTTGAAAGTGGCGTAGCTGGGGGAGATATACTGGCCCACAGGATAAATTCTCATCCCGGAACCGAACCCCAACCTTCAATTCCCGAAATTAGGTCAACAATGACGTCAATGGAACAAACTAGGATATGTTTGAATGGAAAGGGCGTTTGGGCTTTTAGCATACACACATCAACGTATACTTTTCATAATGCTTTCCGAGAGGCACTTTCAAAAATAATTCTATCCACAGGAAAATAAGACTGCAATGATAAATATTCTAAAACTTTGGTAAACTATCATTCCAGTAGCACCAATTAGACCAATTTGCCTTCTTTCGATGGTTTTTTGGACAATTTAATAATGCATCCTTCTGAGGTCAGTTTTAAATTCATTTAGATTATACAGACTTAACAGTGCACTGTATCTGTTGTTTTCCGTAAACTGTAAAGCACAGCTTGGACACCTGCATATCCTTATACAATACGAATATGTCAGATTGTCGGTAAGGTTTCCCTTACAACACTTCCTCTTTTGATGTGTGGGCAAATCACCTACGGTCATGACATTACAGTCGCTTTCAACTAAATATTCACTGAATTTAATTAATTGTTGGATGTTATACTTTATTTTGATATTCAGCTACCATCACTAGTAAAGCATGCATTGCACAATTGTAATTGAAGCAAGACCATGAAATTCCATTAAAGTCAAGCTGAATGAATTAGTATGCAAGCTACTACTAAAGCCTTCGCCTTAAAGTTCCAGTACGTTTTCAATGCAGGAGTTCATTTTGTTTTTGCTTTTGTTTTAGAAGCTCTATTCACACTAATTACGAATAAATAAATTTGTCTAAAGCCAGTAACTAAAAAATTGTTGAACGAACCATTGCAATACTATCGTGTACTGGGGTTTGCTTGAAATCACTCGCAAGGACGGCAATCACCATACGGCGGACAAACTATTAAATCAAGAGAAATCCAACAAATACTGTGACGTTGGGCAATAGAATAAAACCATTTTCAAATCATTTTTTTAAATACTACTTTCGATACCTATATTAATTATAAAAATAAGTTGGTAAAAACAGGAGGACTTAATCTTAATTCTCTGAATGACCTTATCAGTGAACGCAAATATTATTCAATTATATAAACAAAATCTGCGCATGATATTTTTTTGTTTTGTTTTTAAAAGTATGATAAACCACGATTCAAAAACGAGTTCCTCCTTATTGATACAATGATATCCTCGTTTTTCCAAAATTTTCAACTAAGCTTAACAGCAATAAAATTAAATTGATTCGTTGATTTCAGGCTACATAATCGCACAAAAAAGTTTTCACTTTAAGCCGTCACTATGTAACAAGGCCATATACAAAGCAAAACAGATTCTTAAAGAGTTGTTATATTTGAAATGCCACACTACGCGTCAAATGATCTGAATGGTAGATATTTGAATCATTGAGAGTTTTTTTCTCTTTCGAACGATTGTTGTTGACTTATAATATATCAATATTAAATATTGGACTATATTAGTATTATAGCAAATACTATAGCAAAAACCAATGGGGACAACGATCAGGCAGGAATAGGTAAAAAATTGACGGTTGAAAGCAAATTTAATTATGGGATGAAACAATATTTGCAAGACGAGAAGTAGAAGCTTTTATTTCAAATGATGTTTATTTAGAGAGTCCCAACTCATCCCGCAAACAAAAATGAATGTGACACAGTGTGTGTGTTCTATATTCAAATTTAAATTATTTTTCTACTTCTATATAGTTGTTAGTTTCATATATTCTAATATATTTGAATTTTATGAAAGTTCTCAACACATCCAATGAGCTCTGATCGAAGGAAAAAAGTTGAGTTGTTTGCTCCTACATTGTTAAAGTAAGCTCAATTAGTCATGGCGCGGATTTAATACACGTACAGGTGAAACATCTATTAAAAGTAATAATAAAAAATATATGCCCATTTCAAACACTATTTAACGAATATTTGCTTTTGATATTCGTCAAAGTATCGCATCACTTTGCATGAAGCAGTAACAAAAAGGTTCGCTCTACGGACGAACTGCCAAGCCCCTGTTCAACGTCCTTCCTCACTAGGACACTGCGCATGGCAGCTGTTCGCAGAGAGCAATGTACCCATGGCGTTTCAGTTGTTTGGCTTGCGATTGACGTCATAGTTGAAAGGTAAGGTTGTGTTGCAAAAAACTGCCATCCCATTTCCTCCCTCAAAAGTATTGATTTGTTTTTGATATGCTTTAAAGCTTGCGTGAATGTAACGTCGCAAGGATAGTTGTTTAGTTAAGTTCTTTCGTTTCGATAAGAATATAAATACATTGCCCTAAATATAAGTGTACCTTAAAATAAATTGGCTGTATGCTATGGCATTTCCATTTAGCTTAACAACAATATATGATGTTTTAACCACTAAACATTGTTTTTTTTTCATCAGGCAGTTTATTATACTTTGTTCGGTCGACTCGGTTGTTCTACCGTCTTACCCAAATGAAAGAACAAAGAACCATCAAAATACCTTTATGGGAGCAACCAGAATGCCAGTGAACGCAACTGATGACGTCATTGGTTTCAATCGATAATCGCAAAGGCGTATGCTTCGGTCACGTACTTGTGGACGGAAAAAATGGTTTTATTTATCATTTGGACATGCAATTGAGACATTCCATAAGGCCTGAATATTGAAACAGATCTGTTTAACTTTAATGATTATTACCATTCCTGGTTTTTGTTTTGCTTTAATACATTAAATTTGGTTTGAATTTTAAACCTTATTAATACAATGAAGTAATCTTTATTGAATTTGTACATAATATAACCAATCAGATATACTTCTTTTATTCATGAAGGACGGACGTACGTTATTACTAATCATATATTTTTATATGGATGATTCAAATGCGTTTGTTATAAATTGGAACGCTTTGTATCGATAAATATCTACTCGATACTCGATAGACATGCTGCCAGAATACGGATTCACACATTAATGTCGTTTAAAAGTCAACCTTAAAAATAAAGTTTCTTATCCAAACTCTCACTACTGTTGCTGTCAACGTATTTCATCATCCGTATGATGTAAACTTCCAATTACATAGTTTACAGGCGTTTAGGTATGAAGAATCCTTAAAACTGATGAAGGATGGATTGCACAACGTACAAGCGTTTTCAATGCCAAACTTTAAGTTATTTGACATCGTGGTTTAAAATGCCATATAATAGAGCTATAGTTTTAGATGGCGATAGGTACAAGTCGAGATTTTTAGTTCAGTAAATTGAAACTTCGGCAAATGTGATTAATTAATTAGCATTTAACAACGAACAAAAAAACAGATTAAATAAACAAGTAGTTGAAGGTATCAAGGGCCGGCCTCAGCAAAGGCGTCGATGACCTAATTTGGTTAGCCACCCTGATGACGTCGGTGAGCAGCCTGATCTGGCATCCTAGCACAAGCAACGCAATACACCGATGACGTCAGTAAATGGTGCAACGCATTTTACGTCATCTAAAAGTTCATCCCTACCGGTTGACCTACTATTGCACACGCAATCAGTTTTCCATCAATGCATACCAAATTGTTATTGAAGCAGCATCAATTAGGTTATTAATTTCCTTTTAAACTTCTTAGTTTTTTCTTCAAATGGGTACCACCAGGCGTACGAGACACTAGTTTCGAAGAAATCAATATCACTTTTTAAAAGTAAACCACCAAAATTTGTAACATGTAAATATAACCACGATCATTTACCTCAGCCATCAACAGCAATTCCTCTCGTTGTCTCGTGGCGAGACGTATTTTTACTACCATATCCATATTTTTGGCCACCAAAAAGTTATTTTAATATCGAGAAAGGAGGGGTTTGAAAAATAGGTATGTTATTTTTAACACTCGCCATCGCATTAATGAGGCTGCCCTTTTTCAAATATTAAACCACCCCATGCTACCGAATGCTACCGAAAACATGGGGATGGTATTATTGTTGATGCGGTTGGTACGACCGGCCAGCGAGTAAAACTATACGGACAGGTAACGTTAGCAAAAAGCAGGCGGATGATGCTATTGCCACTCGGGCTTAAAATAAACAACACGCAGCCGCAAAGTGCATTAGAAATCGTGGTTCACAAAAATAGACCCAACAGAAACACATTATTAGAACAAACCACCACAAAAAAAACTTAACAACAGAGCACTGTACGGGAAGAACAGCTGAAAAATACATTTCAAAAGCACACTTCCAACAAGCATGATTATGACTTACCTTACTAACTAACATGTCGGTTTCATCAAAGTGACGACCAAACATTTTCGGTGTTTCGCCCGGGATTGGCTCAATTTTTATGCATACTTCCTGTCCTTTTCGAGCACTTTCAATTTGCTTATGGTTAGCTTCGATGGACGTTACCACGCCAAGATCAGTAAACTGAAACGAAAATTGGGAAAAAGGGAGTAAAATAAATGTAATGTCTACAGGTAGTAGAGAGTTTTTTGCGATTTGCGATTTTTAATTCATCTTTATGTCATCTAACTAATTTGTCCCTTACGGCAGCTCGTTGGCAGCTCAGTATTAGCGGTGCGTGTCTGGAAATGTCTTTTTCCCCCCAGATATGGCATTAAGGCGTTAAATAAAATAATTCATACTCCAATACAATTCTCACAATGATGAACAAACCATTTCACACAACATTTCACTGGATTGTACATTGAGCTGGATTGTATGCATCTTTAAATCAATCCATACTGCCATTACAAGTTTTGAAAATTAGAGTACCTTTGCAGTGGATATTTTACCTCATAAATTGCTTGTAAAGGTTTTAGTAATTAATCCACAACAATCCAGTGCTCAACATCTGGAGACGAACGATTTAGAGGTAAATCAAATCGTTTGCTTTAAATATTCTCTAGCCCTGTGCCCTTTCCGCGTACGCGTACAAGCGTACGCTTTTGCTTCCATTCTCTACCAAACGGCAATCTACGCTGTATTGAATGTTACAACAAACAACCAGAATCGTGACTGCATCATTCATTCATAATTTAAACTCATTCATTCGTTGCTTCCTGTTTGTTGCTCGGTTGAGTGATCGCGTATGACGAACATCAACCATCGTGATACGATTCCGTGGATCAGTTTTACACCTCCTCACTTTGCGCCACGCGACGCAAACTTGTGCCCTGTCCGTTTCCGTTGCAGTTTATAATCGTCGGCCGGACGTGCGCGAAATCGATCAGCAAGAATAGACAGACGGGCGGCGGCGCCCTGGAATGGTGGACGGATGGAAACGCTGACAGCTTTGATCATCATTGCAGCTGTGCGGCAAAACGGCGTTTGTATTAGTCTCAGCAGTTTTATAAAAAGGGGATACAGCACAACTAAAGCCCCGGGTCGGAGAACTTGCATGGAACCCCTTTTTGTCGACTAAGAGGTTTCGAAGTAAATCTCTTTACTTGATGACTTCAACTTTAAATCTGTAATTTTGGATGGTTTCTTAACAATATCATGTCATTGTGCATGTCTCATCTTTAACTGCAGTGTAACATTTAGAATCAAGGTTACCCACGCCCTACAAGAACGCACATATGTGTTAGTAATCGACGCAGGATGTAACACGGACACCACATCAATATAACATACGCATACCGATAGGTTTTGCGCAATGCGCAGTTTCGATTCACACGTAGGAAACGTCGATCAAAGCATTCGAATGAGTTCAGCAATTTTTCTAAATGGCTACGATTAACAAACCGCCCTCTGTTCAACACTTGTGCTTTACTTGCCGATGTACTGAACAAATAGAATTCCGCTCAGAAGAGACACAGAGCATGAAGTTAAGTTTTTCTTTAGTTTAATTGATTCAGTAGGTGAAATTCGGACAACTGTAAAGGCGCGATCTGCTATCTTTACATGAACTCTTATCGAGGACCTCTGGATGTTAACTGACTAGATCCACATCCTTATTATTGATAAAGCTCTTCCCCTGGTATGTAAGTACTCTGATCATCTATTGCTGGTTGTCTTTCCGAGGTTGTTTCTTGGTGGTATTATGTTTATTTGCTAATAGCACAGCTTCAGGAATACCTGTTGAACTTGAATGTCTTTTAGGGAGTCGAGTTGAGATGAACCCGCGTGTCATAACTTCATATCAGTTGCCGCAAGAAACGGCCGATTTTGTAACACAGTTCTAAGTCCACTAAATAGCGTTCGGAATCATTGTTGTGGGATGCAATAACACGTAAACTTTCTGGACAGAAATGCTCCAAAAATGTCAATATCTAGGTGCAAATTTGATTCTTCCAAGAGTCATAGTTTATACTGGAGAATGCTCTAGAAGCTGGAGCAATCTCCTTATCGGTTATCGCTATTAAGTGAATTTAGTTTGTGACGAGCCATATCAATGTCTAACACAAAAAGTAATTCCATTTTATATTATCATTTTAAGAACGAGTTTTTTCTATCCAAAATTGAAAATAATACAAGAGTTTGTTGAAAGCCATTGCGAATGCAACAAGCAATAGAATAACTTTTATGAATGAAATGGACTGCAGCACTATGCACCAATAGGTCGCTGAAAATAAGGGTAAGTTCCTAGCAGAAGACTGCTTCAATATTTTATGAATGAAGTTCACAGTGCCCGGCATTCGCTCACTGTTGTACCGAAACCGTTTGTCCTTAAACATCAAGTACACCCCCGTAAAGGGGAAGGTTTGGTTGGCCTCTAGTTCTCCGAAAAGGAGAGGCTGTTTGCAATTGTATGAGTGGTTTTATCAAACAGAAACATCGTGAACAAAGAAACCAAAGAGAAGGAGAGAGAGAAAGAGAGAGAGAAATGAAATCTGCGGAGAGAAAATTGGAAATCGGAAAAAGTAGAGGAAACTTTTCCACGTAGAGGAAGTTTCAATTTTTCTCTCCAACATTTTTGCGGCTCCCTTGACGGAGAGACTTTCACCATATCTAATTTCTGAATGAAATCCATTGAAAATAAACACACTGTGCTAAGGAGCAGCAACAAACGCACACACTGCCACAAACTCCAATGAACCAAAGCTAAACACCAACCTGCAGTAGCAGCAGCAGCAGCAGCGGTGTGCTCAACCCCATTCATAATACGAAGCTAAGGGAAAACCGCTCTCGAGTCTAGCCGGGGGCCATTTTCATTCACAAAGCAGCATATCCAAGGAAAGTCATAACGATAGTATGCGTGCACAGCCGCACAATGTCCTTCGATGTCACCTTGTTGGTGTGAGCAGGTCTCTTCGAAACAGCACAGCAAAGCGCCGTAGTAGGGAAACACGAAACGTGAAGAAGCGAAGGAAAACAATCGAGAGTAACAAAACAGTTTTGAAATCAAATCGTGCCATTTAATGGCGTTGTTCACGTTGGCCACTCCGTTTGGAGAGGGTAAAGGGAGAGTTATTTTAGGATAGCATCAGAATGGAAAATAAATCTCCTGCTGTGTCAAACAACGTTAGACGCTGCCGAAATTATGTTTATTTTAGTTCACCACCAGTCTCGTCTCCGAGGAGGTTGTAATTTTGTTTTTCGGCTAAGGAGGACATTTGAATTGATGCGTTACCAACGCATGTTTGAGAAATGTGACACGATCTGGTTTTATATGGAAGTTAGACGATGGTATCAAGAGAAATCTTAGTGATGAAAACGCTTCATTTGAAACAGATTAAAACATATTTCCTTAATATGCCCGGAATCCAGGCTTGTATGAAAAAATAGGCTAATACTGGAAACGCCTACGTTTCTCAATAGTGAAAACACTTTGTGACAAAGAAGTTCATACATGAATCTAACAGATAAGTAAAATAATAAAATGCAACTAATACTCCCAGACATTTCCCTAACCGCCAGACAGTGAGGCGTCGACACCGAAGCACACCATTACCGTCACGAAATATCAGCTAATCACTCTAGCTCTAGTTTATCATTGAGCAAATACATCCATTATATTTACGCTACCATGCACATGGCCATGAGTATTTTGCGTCTTATTTTACCATTTATTGACTTTATATGAAAAAAATCGACACGTGGCAATGACCAGATGGCACTATTCGACTTTCAACGTGTTTCGACACAACAAATGTACAACAAGAGAATGTAGCGCTATACTAAACAGTCACGACTAATTCGTTGTTGCATTTGGAACTGTAGAAAACTATTACCAAATCTTCAAAAACATCCCTCCTTATTTACCGCTTTACAACATTGAATCGCTATTTATTTACCACCTCTACAACCTCTACAAAAAGCTGAATGAAGCTCTGCTATATCAACACCAGAAGCAAACATTAATGATTTATAATAAATGGCAGCGATTCATAAGTTAGCGAGCCACGCCGCGAATGCTTAAAGTTCTTGTGGGAAATCGAGCCATTAAAACGATCGAGCAGTAAACAAGGCACAAGAGATGATGCGTGATCGAGAATTATGTGTATCCGTATATTACAGTGACGTCGGTTGCCACACCCTTTGGAAACTGATTTTCAAGACATATTGTTTGGTGGCGAGGCTTTCCATGCCTTACAGCTCATTCCTACGCACATCACATCCATCAGTGCTTCTAGCGAGCAACGCCACTACGCTGCTAATTTGACATGGCAAAGTACATTTGGCCATGCGCATCATCACTACTTGCCGTTCAACTCGCGCGCCCTATTCCTGGGAACGGATAGACCCGGTGTGGGGTCGGTGTAAAATGTGACGATATGTTTTGTTTTTCCCTCCCATTATAGCCTACGCTTATTATGCTGGCGTGCCGAGAACCCGACATGACCGGCACGGCATCATCCGTATTGTGTGCTGTGTGTGTGTATGTCCATTGTCGGACACACATAAAGATCGTTTTGAATTGCGTAACACACATGTGCATGACTGTGGTGAATATCAAATCAGCAACCAACCAACCATCCATCCATCCCCCACCTTCGTCTTTGCATAGCCATCCGCGAGCTGCGAAATTTCGTATGGTTAACATACCGCATAGAAACACAACACATGAAGCGTGTGGACTCGAGAATACGTCTAGGAGACATATGACGGCCAGAGTATTCGAGAGTGTATCTGGGAGTTGGGAATTACCTCAGTTTCGGTTTGCACTATTACTAGCGCCCCAAGAGAATCGACCTTCCCCGAGGTTCACACGCTCAGCGAAATGCGTTTCGCGATTAGCTGTGAAAGGCATGTGCGCGCATATTGGTAACGAGGCAGAGAGCAGAGCTCGGCGCTACGATGTCTGGTTTGAAGCTGATTTATTTTATCAAGTATGCAAACTTACTAGAGCAAGCGTATTAGGGGCTCGGTAAACTGCCGGTTGCATCGCAAACTTGATAAGCGAACCTTACTTTCCCGCTTTCGCCGCTGTATACCATCAATCGCATAAGTTAAGCAATGTAACATAACTGGCTCTAGTTGATCAACGCGCCATGCGGATTGTGTGCATTGCTTTTCTCCATTCTTTTCCTTCTTCTTTGTTGTATCATGCTGGCTTCGTTCGTTCTACTGTTGACAAATTGATCAACACTGATAAATAGCACCGCGCAACAAAACTGACACAGTACCCTGTGTATGATTTGCTATCCATAAAGCGGACAACGATGCAGAGCGAGAGGGAGAGGAGTTATTATTTGTAGGACGGCCAAAGCATCAAATATGCCAGTTCCGTGTCGATTTCCTGTTAACTTCAACGATCGTCTGAAAGTGACAACGTTTTTAAATGCTTTGTATAAATCTATTAAATCTTTCAAACAAAATTCAAAAACTTTTAATATGTTCTTGATTGTAAATTTTGAGAAATTTCAATCGGTATCTAACGCACTAAAGTCAAATGGAAATCACATCTGCTGATTTCAATATGGATATGAAAGTTTATCCTTAATTTCAATATGTGTTGTGCTTACGAATCCTAATATATTCCAATTTAGTAAATTAATGCACAATTTCTATTTAAAGCGTATTGATTTACTTGTCAAATTATGACAGCTTGAAGCGGTATTGTCTCTTGTTCGGAAATACTTCGCTGTTTTTTTTTTTAAATACAGAACAAAAACCTTATTTGAAAAAAATTATACGTCATTTGCACAATCACATCAGCAGCGCACATTTCTGCATAGAACGCAACGTAAATTGTGTGATGTGGAACAGCAAACGGATGGCCAGCGGCAAATACAAGATATAATTTGTTAAAGATCAAAACGACGAACGAAATCAAGAAGATCGAATGTAAAAACAAAGCGAAGAAAACCTTTGGACTTACAGCAGCGGGCTTATCAGCATCATAAATAAGAGAAAATGCTACATCCCCGGCCGGCAGCCAACATCCGGTAGGTAACTGTCCGAGATGGTTCAGTAGTGCTTTAAACCAGGTATCGGCAGCCTGCCCAAGGAGGGCCCCATCCCATCCCATTCCATCCCATCCCAAGCGCGCCACATTCAATCAGCGACCTGTTGCGCAGGCTCCCGTAGGGCGAGAAAAAATAAAATCAAAACAGGAAGCCCTGAATCGTTGATCGGTGGTTTAATTTTTTACTTTTCCCTTTTATCCCCTGCTGTTAATTTATACTGCAACACGCCTTACCTAACGCTGTGCGCCTCTCCTCCTCCACCTTCTTTGGGGAGCCTCCACCGTGTACTCTTACGTTGTGCTGTCGCTAATCTTGGGTCGTGTTATATTTCTATTAACTTCCTTTACTTCAAATATCCGCCCGAACCGTGCCTTAAGAACAAGGGAAGCAATATGTGATAAGCATGAAACTATCGACCACCTTCCATAAATCAGACAAAACGCTGCACCAAATGACAGAAAGCACTTTCGGCGATCAAAGACACTTTCGTGGACATCTTTTAGGTTCCGAAAAACACTTACCAAAACCTGTCCGCTAACACAAGCGACGCAGCGAACGTTACAGCAAAAGCGGATAGAAAGAAAATGAGAGCAGGAGTATCGGGCAACGATCTAAATATCCATGAATGAACAGCAAACGCTCCAAATTAGAGGAAACACGAGAACGTATCATAATTGTGCTGCTACTATCCCGCCATGTCTTACACGGTGCATCCACCAACAGGTTTTGGATACGTAACTTGACTCCACAATCGGCGGACACACACACTGGATGAAGGTAGCAGCACAGAGTTGAGCCGGACGAAGCTAAAGACCAGCAGAAACGAGCGTAGCAGCAAGACAAGATAGAGAGCCATGGTTAAGATCTTGTCGTTTTTACACCGGAAAAGGCCTCTCGAAACTCGTTAGTTTGGTTTTTTGTTTTTTTGTTGTTGTTGCTTTGTTTTTCAAAACAGGAGACGTTAGAACTAACAGAGGTGTGTGCGTCGAAGCGGTTACAAAGTTAAGGCAGAATAGGGTGTCAGTGTCTGGAAATTTGCTCTGGAATTTAAAATCCCTGTTTGTGTCCTCGCTGCTCTAAATTCGGTCTTGCGGTTCCAACGTTTTCGATAAATAAAATTTGATTTCAAACCTTTTTTAAAAATATCTATCACAAAACGCGTCAATTAATATCTATGTATGATTCAGCTATTCTTATTTGAATAGCGAAAATCTGATGTAAAAGCAACAACTAAACTTTGCTGATATCTTTAGTCATACAATATTTAAAAAAATGTTATTATGATCTCCAATGCTTAATATTGTACTATTAAATTGAATGACGCTACCGCCATCGGTCCATGTTCAGCAATTAATCCCTTCCTGTAGATGTTTCACCCTTGGTTACCCGAGGCGTGGTCAAAGAAACAAACTTTGGAAAGGTATTAATTATACACCAAGTAGATACGAGTGTGGTATTTGTCCGACGATTCTAACGATGATGGTAGAGCTAAGGAAATGTCATGCTGGAAAGACAAATTTACTTGACTTATCTCCATTACAATTAAACAGAGTATTTGTTGATTATTACCAAGCCTTCTTCAACAATACTACCACTAGCTCCCTCATAAAAAAAAAAAAACAAAACCAAACTGATATCCAAAATTTGAATTACGTTTCTTACGCTGTTTTGTTTGATGCTTTGCACCTGGCGTAAGAAATTAAAACGCGACGCATAATTACATAAATCGGCTTCATTCACCGTTTTTTTGTTTTTACTTCAATCCTATATTTGCACTGGCCTCTCATTCGCAAGCACAGTCAAACAATCACTACGTTTGTGAACACACAAAACAACACATTTTGAAGCCATCATCTGTTACGCCGTGTGTTCTTATTGTTGGGTTTCAGATATTTCATTCATAATTTCGTACTGCGCGTATCGTTCTCGAAACCCTCGAAACCGAAACACAACGTTGTCGTCAACACGGGGAAAAACATACCGGCAGAAGGAGAGAGGAGAAGGGCGTGAATTCATTCATTCATGCTTTTGTGGCGTGCCTGGTTCTCAAATTCGAACCGATCCGTTCTCACACCAGGCACGCAAGGCGCAAAACGTACCATTACAGCAAGAAGCGAGAAGGAGAAACAGATGTCCCGCGAGTACTCACGACCGGAAGAACCGGAAGTACAGAAGGTCAGTTAGAAGTTGAGACAAGTAGAACAATTATAGATGCCGGATGGAAGTGCAAGCGAGACAGCGGCGTGGAAGCCGGGGTAAAATATAACACGAAAATCTACTTTTCCGAAATTCCATTCCATTAGTTACCACCACTATATCCTCCCGTACCATTGACATGGGCCGGAAGTAAAACAGAATAATAAGCGTACCACCGACGAACCGAACCAAAGAAGAAGCACGCACAAAAGCCATAGAACGAGAATGGAAAAACAAAACCTGCCTCATCAGTACGGCGGAACAGTTCCGGTCCAAAGCGGAACAACGATCAAAACCTCCCTACCATCTTCCGTGGTGCGTCGCTTTCTTAAATGAAAGACCGGAAGAATAACATCCGGAAATTATGTTTGGCTCATTCCTTCTTGTCCGTTCTTTGCTGTTCGTTTGTTGGTTTGCTTCCGATTTAATCCCCCGGTACGCTTAACTACAGGGGCTTCCTTTCTCTTGCAGTCGACCGATCCGTCTGACTCGTGCGGCGTCAGAGGAAATGAAGAATTTACGATCAGCTGCTGTGCCCCAGCGCACGATACAGATTGCGAAGCATATGTTTGCCCCGGATCTCGTTATTTACCCTTCCTGCTCTATGCTCGCCACTTCCTTCCGGTCGGTCGGCCGGTGTTGTTGTTACTTTTATTTACGCATAGAATCCGAACCGATGTGCTTGCTTTATGTACAGATGTAGCTAGACTAAGATATGCATGTTGGTAGAAAAAAAAACAGCTATAAAAAAGCATTTTGTTTTATGGATTTATGTTTTTATACAACCGCCCATATAAGATTGATTGCGGCACACCATTTTTTTTTACATTTGTAAATGCTGTTTTGTGTGTATCTGACATTCATTCATTCATTGGATATTCATTTGCGCATGCGCATTTGTATGGTAGTGTGGAAGGTTGCCTTGCCCTCAGAGAATGGTCAGGTATTTCATTCAAACAGTTTTTTTTTAAGAAACGCAGCATGGCAATTTCTTTACACACAACGTATAAAAGCAATATAAATATGCCTCAGACCACCGGCTAAGAGATGGTATCATACCAGTCAATATTTTCAAACCTTCTTCCACCAAGCGTATAATCGCAAAGTAGACAAGGAGACAATCGTGCGTCTCTTACATAATTGCTATCGTGGCCAGCAGCGCACACAGAATAATAATGACTCATCATATTTTTGCTTCCCCGAATTTGAATTATTATTAGCATACGGCTTGCACATGGTAAAACAATTCCTCTACAGGCGACATCGGTATTGGTTCAGACCGATTGTATTGATTGATCCCCCATTATTGATTGCAACAATCTATGTACACGGTATAACTGAATTTGGTGATAAAATATTAAAGAAAACAAAAACTGACATACCTCTTTGCTAGGCACTGTAATTGGTGTACCCTCCTTCACAATACCGGCCTCCACAATCACTCCCATCACGATTGGGTCACGTGAATTAAACACAAACTGTGGTAAAATCTGTAAAGCGATAAGATGGTTACACAAATTATTATTCGACGCAATACATCCATCCAAACGTGCTCCTGATTGTAATACAGTCTAAGATCAAATTAAGTAATTGCTACACTTACTTTTAGCTTGCACGGAAAAACGGCAATCGATTTAAATTCGTCTCGCTTCCGTTGCTTGATTTCGTCCCGATACGCCATGAACTTATCAAACAGATGGTAAATGATATCTGCCTGGAAAATTTTCACACCCAGGTGGTCCGCCAGGTCCTGAGCATCGCGCTCTACTTTCACGTCGAAAGCTAAGATGGTAGCATACCTGAGGAGAGTTTTATTTTCAGTTATTAGGACATTTTGAACACATTTGAACACACAAGCATCACTAAAATAGACTCGTTTTTCTTCTTGCTTGAATAAAACAAAATACTTACTGATTTTCATGCTCCAACATTGTAGATGCTTTCATAACATCACGCTTAACAACTGGACCAATTCGAATACCGGAGTACTGAAAAGAAATGATAGAAGAATAGTGTTATTTAAACTATTTTTCTCGATGTAAAGTTTCGTTCGTTTCGAACCGCAGTACAGTTATACGAAAGTTTAAACACATTTTACCCTATTCAATGTTCTTGGTAACGTAAATTGCAAATCTCAAAGTCCATAAACTTTGCTATAGCATTCCATTTACATACATTTTGTGAATTGCAGCAACATACATATCACAAAACCTGTAATGAGTGAGTATATCCATATTTTTCGTGAAAGTTCCAATCCTCACAATGCGCTTCATGACATTTGCCAGTGAAGCCAACACTGTTCCCATTTCCACGATAAGAAACAACACAGTTAAAACGAGCAGTCGAATGAATACCTATTGTTTTACGTTTCCTGTCGTTTTGTCGATTTAGGTTCAACCACGTAACCATCCATACGCAACAACAATCGCATTTCCATGGCCAAAGAGTGAGTATGCGTCTCCGTGTTCGCGTGCTTTCGCGAACTAATGCTTTTAGGTTGATGGTATACAGGGGATGGTGGTGTTGGTTGTGCTACTGTGCGTATGGGTTTGGGTTACCCTAGATTCCATTTCCACTCATCCTCCAATTGACACTTTTACCTAGCTGGCAGACAAATCATTGAATCATTGAAATAGTGTTCTGTATACAGGTAGCCGCAACGATCGAAGCACAGTAATAACTTATGATATTTTAAAAGATAAGAAACGGTTCATTACTATTGCAGGTGGTGGAGTTAAGAAGTTTTTATAAAAAATGTATTTTAATTTGACCAAAGTTTCCGCAATTAAAGACAAAAGTATCCATTATTTATGACAATTTAAGCGACTCCTAACGAATCTGTGACAACCAAAAGCAATTACAGGGTTTCTCAGGCCAGTTGAACATTGTAACGCTATACGTCAACAGCATAAACCGTAAATCCAACAACGTGTATGCAATTCAACCTCGTTAACCCTTCTAAACACGGGAAAACACACATTCAACTCCGTAAAATCCCAAGTGATTTATTTTGTACTAATCAGTGTTCAGCCTGAGAAACCCTGTATTTTTTAAGCGCTTTTGTAAATACAAACTTCAGCTTCTGTATAGGCGAGTATTTTCGATTGAAAACCAAATATACATGAAAATCTGAACATTTAGTTTTCTATGCTGTAGTTTTACACGAAAACTAGCTGACTGGAAGTTAGAAATTACGTGTTTGTAACGTACAACATAAAATTACGCTGGCGGTAAACGATATGCCTCCTCCTTCATTTTATATTTACTTTTTACTTTTCCGATATTCACATACGAGCAGACCAACGAAAAAAGATTGGCTTTGCTGTCAGTTATCGAAAGTAAAGCCTGTGTGTGACGAGTACTCCATAATCTAATGTGCGGAGGATAAATTCAACACTTCCTTCATATTTATTCATATCCGCCACGCAGTTGCTTCTATTAGCAACATCCGCTCGGTTTCAGTATTTTATTTATACGTGCATAATGTATGCATTTATTTCTTTAGGCACGTTTATCTTTCCGTTCTTTACGCTCGTAGATTACAACTTGCACAATGTTTAGCTTTCCCGTGTACGATCATTCTGAGAAATAGATTTTATTCTACTTACACAGTGCACTATCGCGAGGGATAAGTTAAAGCCACCACATACGAAATCAGATGTGATCGTTTCACATTGTGTTCTAATCAACTTTTGAATCATAGTTTCGAGCAGCTATTTTGATATACATAATACCATCCCAAAAAATGTTAATTATATTTCACTTTTCGTTTATTCTTTACTTGAATTAAAAAAAATCAATCTGAACCACTACGAACACACATGCATAATACTCCTTCTCTGCAGCACATTTTTTCTCCTGTGTTCTCCGATGCAGCATAGATTTTTGTCGGTCATACGTCTCAAACGACTTTGAACATGCTAGTTTAGACAGCTTTACTGCACACGATCACAGTTTGCGACAACGACCGGCAGCAGGTCCAATATAACGTAGCAAAAGCCCTCGCTTCTCGCTGTTTGCTGTTGCCAACCAGTGTTGGTTGAAGAATGAGCACATTTATTATGGTCAACCGGCGCGCGGAATCCACTTTGCCCGGTTTAAAGCTGGGGCGGCGATCGTTTTACGGACACAACGCAACTACCGTGGGACGACGATATGGCCACAAACATCCAGCCTGTGTTTACGACCATTGTCTTATGAGACGACGCTGCAGACTTTTACAAACAAGTTTGAACCAGCCGCCACTGTCGGCCGCTAACTACGGAAACGTTATCAGAAATGGTAATGGGATGTGTATCAATATGCATCAAGCTACAAGTGAAAGGAGCTCACGCCGACAACACGTTCACACAATACTCATTCAAAGCAGAGCGCAAGTTTGTATTCACTTTTTCTAAGCTTGGGTCTCATTTTTCACATTCCACAATGATAAGAATTTGTTCACTTTTTTACGGTATTATTTAAGCTCATCGCTGTTTAGTCAGCAGTTTACAGTGCTGAGAAAACACATTGTTGTTAAGTTATCACACTATAAATTATACATATATTCTATACTACTCATAAATATCAAACAAATTACTTTCAAAACTCTTATTTGCCATTATCTTTCGCTCAGCAATTGTTGTATTACAATTATGTAAACCATGAAGTTTAATAGTGTAATACATTCAGAAAAAGTCGGGACAAGATTTTAAATCGGTCTGGTGGCTAAATTCTGCCACTATAAGTTTGGAATAACTGTCAATTCTGTATTGTATGTAAAGTACTTCAATCTGTAATCACAATACATTCTTTTAATGCTAGCAGAGCTACTTCCGAGCATTCCGTAGGCATCGATGAACACCGACAGGTACCGAGATGGAACATTTCATTTTAAGCTATTAGTGCAACTTGGTATCTTTGAGACAAAAGGAGTACAATTAAGATTAAATTTGGATGATTTTCTAATACTGTAAGCTGTAATTGATATTCGAACTTACAGGACAAACAAGTACATGCCAACGACATCCTATCACAATAATCATGCGTAAGTATAACTTTGGTATAAAACCAAAATCATTATTTGCGTTGTACTGTTCCGTACTACAAATTAGCACTCTTCAAGCCGAAACGCTACCAAACACAGACCGTCCACGTCATGCAAAGGAGCGTCTAGAAATTTATTCCTACAGGTCTCATAAAATTCACACAATGACAAAACCGGATACACGCTAGAACGTGCTCATGACGGAAGATCACGATCACGTGGAAATCCTACTTAGCCACTGCCCAAAAGTGCTTCGCCTTCTTCACCAAGTGCTGCTATCGGACCGTAACCATAGTGTGTGTGTGTGTGTATTTGTTGATTTTCTTCCTTTCGCTTATCCCATTCACTAGAATGCGCTAGGGACGGAGAAGTAACAAACGGAGGAAGTCTTCGTAACGCATCAAACAAAATGAAATTTAAATGAATAAATAAACCCTTTGCCCGGCCTGAAAATAGTAATCAAACAAGGAGCCGCACTCGAACAAAGAAAATGTGGACGTCGAAAAGGAAAATACTTTAAATTCAAGCGAACCGCCACGTCCCAGTGCACGGATGCATAAAGTGAAAAAGCATAGGCGTAAAATGATCGAAATCGCTGAATGTGTACATGGAAGATAGGCCGTTTTTTTTTTGTTATATCTCCTCCTCTCTTTACTTTCATTACATGCAGCAACCGTATGAACATTCCCCGCAAGGCGGTCTCTTCTCGAACGGTTACTTTCTTGTTTCGCAAACTTACCCCTCCACACCAAGCGGTGGGTTTACTTTGCATTGCCTTGGCTCTGCGTTTTTGTGGGACCAGGCCAAGTAGGAGTTTTTTTTTATTCATAATTTACCAACTACTCACATGAATGAGAAGTTTATTTTGCCGGTCACCATTCAATACTGGTTGGCGAGTTGGACGAGGGCAAGCCGGGGTAGTGATTGCACCAGGGGAAAAAGTGAGTTATCGTCATTAAAACAAGAGGGATTCCCTTTTTTCTCATACGCACGCTCACTCGTGCATACACTGGAAACAACCTTCCCATTCATCAACCGACTCCGGTCCTCCATTCATTGAAATGGTGGGTTTTCGAGCTCATTCATAACTAGCTGCTCAAGGAAACGACCAGTCTATGCGACGGTGCTCAACACACACACACACACACACACACACGGTGGAGGATGCAGGGTGCACGACAGGCGAACAGATTACAAGACATGGGTTACGCTACACTGCGCAGACACGCAATACAGTGCGCGTTGTTTCCCAGGCTTGAAGCGCTTCTGTACCCTACTACTGTCGATCCAGTGCACAGCGGGCAAACACTTATAACAAACCCATCAAAGTACGAGAAGCAAAGACTTGGTTTACTGGTAGTAAAGTTTTTCAAATATAAATATTGACCGGTATGGAACAACAAGTTTGACGATTTTATTATTAAAAAAGGTGATTTTGAAGGAGGTCATGCTCCAGTTTTGAACACTATTTAAGCTGTATCTGTTAACGTTCAACAACTGTTGAGTTGTAATGCTAGTCTTACTCAGTCTAACTTCAAGACAGTACATACAGATTCAGTAGATACAGCTCCAGGGACAACTACATATAAAGCAAAACTTTTGGAACAGTTTCGTAACTGATACTAATATTGTTATGTATACGTGAATGAAAGTCTAGTCTTGGTATGGGTGCTCACCACCTCCGGATATTAGATTACGTGGTAAACAACTCCACGCGAATGACTTTCAACTGAGACGTAGGTATACTTCAGCCATCCACCTCGTACCGGTAACGCACGCCTTAACAGCATGCCAGGTCTGGTTTTTTTTTATCGCAAAATGGACCATGCCCCCACAAGCTAGACTGTCTAGCAAGACTGTTGGCAATTCAGAGAAGTCACAGATATATAACATAACCAGTCATCGAAACATACAAAGATAGTAGTACTAAATAAAATGACTCTTTAAAGGATATTTTGTAATAAACAAACATTAAGCAGACAACACTGTCAGACTACAAAGTCGGCTGAATTTCATTCAGTAGGTAAGGGTGTGTTAAATCAGCTTGAATTTTATCAACCCTCGTCCCACACCGGGAGCTGGGTGTAGCAAGACAATGCAAACCAAAAAAACAGAAATAAAATAAAGATGGGACAACGGCGAACGGGGGAGTATATTTGTGTGGGTGAGCTTAAATAATCGGCCGGTAGTGGGTGAATATAGAAGCTTTTAGCTTCGAACTGAACCGGCAGCCGTTGGCGAAAAAACCCAATGAAGCTTCTCTGCACTGCCTTCTTCGCCCACCTTGACGTTCCCCGACACCGTTGGCTTCAGTCTTCGCGAGACAATTTCATTCATGAATCCGGAGCACCACAACCATACATACGGTGTGTTGGTGGTGGTGGTGGTGGTGGTGGTCGTCGTCGTATGCGCCCTTTCTATTTCCCTCGCCCATTCATTAGATAGCGCACCGCAGCACACAGATGCAAAAGCCATCGATCCATTCACAATCTCTCGCTTGCACAGCACAGTGTCAATAGCACCAGAGCTGCTACCCCACGTACTTTTGCCCATGCTGAGCTCGTCAAACCATGCGATACGGTCTTTAAGGGGCCAACCGGCAAAAAAAGGCACGGTAGTCATGGTACGCGTGTGTGAGGCTGTATCCAATTACTTTCATTCATATTTCTTTCAATAGCGTTCCTGGCATCCCACGGACGGACACACTAGCGGACTGTGGTGGCTGAGGCGGCGATCATGCAACCACCAGGTACGGTATACGTCGACGGCATGCCTCTTTTCAACTAGCCTGCACAGTGAAACCAAATTGCCTCGGACGAAAATCGCAAAACCTGTAATAATGATGGCCGAATTCAGATTGGAATCAGAGTTACGTAACGCGTCCGGTTGAACACAACAGGTCTTTCCGAACGTGCAGCACGATTTTGTGCAGCGGTACAATGACAATTGAAATATGACAAGCATATAATGGTAAGAAGCATATAAACTATCTCAATTCCACTCCTGCTAACAACGGCAACGAAACTATTAAATCGTCTCATCTTCCCTGAACGCATGCGCAACCATAAATGAGCTGCGGCTGGAATTCAAATCTCAAAGCTAATAATTAATGGCTCCCCGCCCAGCATGCAATACTGAGTATTGCATCGTCGAATTTTAAAAGCAACAACCAATCAAAAAGTAATCTACCCGCCACTTTCATGGAAGCGTACCGTCATAGATCATAGATCGCCGCATTTATCTCCGGCCCGCAGAAGCTCCCACGCGCAACCGCTTTTGAGAAATCTACCGTAAATGACAACAACGATGATGGCCACCTTCGCGATTTCTCGAGAACAAGGTGGAAATTGGTATTCTCTGAAGGTGTGTGCATCGTGATCTGTCACCTCTGCCGCCCATGCAAGACACACAACTCGTCCGACGGAAACCAACCTGCCTGCATCTGGAAATCATGTTCAGAACAGCCTCTAATACAATTGACTTCACAGTGGTGAATGTCACTCCGTCGCTAGTCGCTGTGGAGGAGGTAGCGCACACCACTTGCCTTTATTCCGTGGGGTAACACCTTCAACTCCCACTCGGGCTGTTGCGTGTGCTGCGCCAAGTTGCAGTAAGCAACCGATACGTCGATCCGCCACGGCTGTGTAAATGAGCAACCACGAACGTAACGGTAGGATCGGCTGGGTGTGATTGATATGTCTCGAGTTACGATCACGATCTCCAACCGAGCCGCGAGTCGGTGACAGGTGATTTCCCCTCCCGCCGTACGGATGAACTACTTTCAAAGTTCTTATATTTTTACCACTGCGAAACAACATTGACGGAAATCAACACCATCTGGTCACCCGACCGCAAAAAACCTTGCCTCGATAGTTCGATATCTATGCGCATGATATGCGGTCAACGCGAGAATACGTAGCTGATGAAGCAGGTATCACAACAATAGCAGGTGCTCCTGTACACCAGCACCGTGCTTCTTTCCAAAGATGAATGATTTTGCTTCATTAAACGAGCGGAGGTCCCAGTTCGGAAACTGTCCATTGATAAGGTGCTATACATACATTTCAGAATGCTATCACACTTTTAGCAACATTCTCTTACCATGTCATAATGATAGGAAGTAATTTCACATGTTGCTGACAGCAGCAACGATTGCACGTTGAAGCATAACGCAAGAGCAAGACTGTGCATATTACAGAGAAAAAATTTAACAGGGGCCCTTCAAATGATTCCACAAGCTTAGGAACGTTGATATAATGTATTGATAATCTCAAGGACGGTACGTGAAAAATTTAAATGGTAATGCATGTTTAAAAAACAACAAGTCGCACAACCGGCAGTAACTGCAATGTTCTTCAAGCCATTTCAAAAGCAAAAGTCTAGCATTTTACTGCACAAATGCCTTCTGCCTCAAGAATCGCTCAACTCATAACTGAACGGAAATGTACATGCCAGTCAAAGCTAGCAACGCTTATCGCCCGCCCAATGATTGAAAACTATTCTAGTTAATATCTTTACATTCAGTTACTTTTTTGCATTCGCTAATCCAGACCGTTCCTGCAGCTTCGTTACTTTATCGTGTAAGAAAATATGCTGTCGTCATTAAAATATTACAACTGGTTCTTTGCCGGTTGCTGTGCCCATTTCACGCAACTCTTTTTCCAATCCTGTCACTACGGAATGATTTTATGTAACCAAACAGGTCGCACTACGTTTGCATTTCATTCAACACCGTATGTCAGTCACCCAGTTTCCCCGTTCGTCACTACAAGCGATCCATGAGGTTAAACAAGTTTAGACAGATGCTCGACTTTCATTCACAACTTTTGCAAATGATGAGATTATGAAAGTAAACCCATATACAAATTTTTAAAATGAAATCTAAAACAAAGCTCAATTTTGTTGGTCTACGATGCTAAGCTTCTTCGTAAGTTGTTTAACTTAAAGTAAATAATTATTTTTGGTCTATAACTTCTGTACAGCACAATCGCACCCCAATCAAGCGTATGGCGTGATGGTGTCCATAAGAATAATTTTGTTCACTTCTTTTAGTCGTGCATCACACCGCAGCTTCATACTTCTCATTTGCAAACCCTCCAGGCAAGCGTTTTCAATACGGGTTCGCCCACCTGGATAGGAATGTGACACAACGATGGAGAAACAAGCTCCAAGCAAATTCGACTATCGGATTAGAGAAGCTGTCCTTCATCGTCTTCCATGGCACGCGAGCATCGCGTGGGTCAACAATTACGCCAACACTAGATACAACACAAATGTATCTCCCCACCCGAAGCCGGGCAAGCTGAACACATACCAAATAGACGGGTAAAATACGCCTTATGCTAGCTGTATTTATTCAGATCACGATAGAATTGTATACGGCTATGGAGCTGTTGTATACCTACGTTCCAAAAACTAAATCTCAAAAATACGGATGAATAAGCTTCGCGAATGGAAATGTGATAGCATTTATCAAAATTTCATCATTTCGTTCCGGCAAAACAGCCTAAGTCGAAACTGACCGAACTCGACAAGGAACAAATATTTTTGACATAAAGCTGATTTAAAGGAAAAATATTAGTAACATAAGAAGAATAGATAGGTAGAATAGGTAGATAAGAAGAAGAATACACATAATAAAAAGCCCAATTTGTCCTGGGGGACTTAGAAAGAAAAATGTTTTGGTAAGAATCACCAATTATATTCAAACTTGAGCTTTATCTACGATTTGCAGTGTTCCAAAATCAACGTCACGAAACGATACAATCGCTCTTAAAAAGAGATAAACCAATCTAAAGATCCAATCAAGACCAGACCAATCTATAAAGACCAATCTAATCTAATATCTTTTCCGTATCTTCAACGACTCAACAATCTGGCTCAAACCTACTCTGGCTACAATTTCAGACTGTTAAATTGATTTAGAAACACAATAAAAAGACAATAAAAAAAGTAAGAGCCATTCATATATGTCGATAAATAATGTGATGTGCAGTAGTCGTGCAATAAAGTGTTTTGAGTGACGTAGAGGTAATGAGCCCAAACGAATATTATCGCGAAAGTTTATAAATTTCATTCAAAGAAGCTTCTTACTAGGAATATATTCTCGTAGAAGATAACCGATGGCGATCAAGAAGACATCAGTAGATCAACTCGGTGCTGGGGAATACAGCCGAGCTGAAACTTTCTTGCGTTTCTCGGCTCGTGTTCGAACGAAGGGGGCTGTTATAGTGTTATGATGCCAGCCAAAGAAAAAAGGTTTCAGACTATAAAATTATACAATTTTGAATAACTTTTTGAAATTTACTCAGTAAAACTGCGCTTTGTACTATGCAACATTTGCAGAATTTAGTTGAACAATATTAATAATCCATAATTGTTCATCATGTTTTAGATAAATTATAAAACAAATCTTCAAACAAAACTGAAATACAGAATATTTCAATTCAAAGAGATTTTTAAACAGTTGCTATCAAGCAATCCCCAATTATACTGCGCCTAAATGTATGTGATGCGGACATCAATATCAAGTAGAGACTGGGAACGCATACGGTTAATGTTTCTTCTTTGGCACTACAACCTCGAGTTGTCTTGGCCTGTCATTTAAGGTTTTCTGACTTGATTTTATCCGTAGTAGCTGGATAGTCCAGCATACGGGGTGGCAATCTGGATGGGATTTTATCCCCGATCATACCTTGTGAAAACCGGTGCCGCTTATCGCCTCTGCCACCGGTCCGCCCCATACGGTTGATTAGATTCTGATTTTCACGCATTCATTCGTCTCTAGTTCCATCTCTAGTTGCATTACAATACGATATAAAAATGTGTTCATTCTTACTTACCGGGATTTTCGAAGTTCTCAAAAACTCTAGCAATGCTTCTAGCGATCCCAGAGTGGAGGCCTGCACGTACACACCACGGTCACTCAGTTTGATGCTGTTTAAAGCCGATTTTAAGTCACGAGCCACTATATCCCTAAAAAAGCCAAACAGTCGAAGCGTTAGGTTCAGCTTTCCGCACAATTTAGTGCTAAAACTTACTTAAAAATTTCCACCTCGTCGGGTTTATGGGCTATCTGCAAATTCAATCCGGCGATCGCTTTCTCGAGCTCTTTCGCCGCAATCTTCACACCCTGCGCAGCCAAAATTTCTTTGTGCTCCACGTATGCGTTCTTCACGCGCAGTTCCTTCATCGGCTGAGGCATAAGCAATGCTTTAATTTGAGTGACGATCGGGCCTTCCGTACCGGCCAAGATCATCGTATCGCCCTCGCGCAACTTGCCGTTGATCAAAATAGCATCGATCGTCGTGCCGAGCCCGGGAATGGCCTTCACCTCCAGCACGGTCGCCTGCAGATCCTCGCTGTACATCAGTCGTTTGGCAAGCTGCTTCTGGCAGAATTGCACTATCAAAAACAGCAGATTGCCCATACCCTCGCCCGTGATGGCGCTCGTCGGCACGAGCGAAACGTATGTTTTCGGGTCCGGATTTTCGTAGAACAGGGCCGCGTTCAAGCCCTGCTCCGCGAACTGCACGATGATTTCCTTCGTGCGCTGGTTGAATTCGAGCTGCGTGTTGGACGCCTGTGCCTTCAGAATGTCGCGCACATCCTTACGTGGCATCGTGCTCCAGTCATACAATCGATCGATCTTGTTTAACGCGACAACAAACGGGGTGCGCTTTGATTTGAGCAAGTTGATTGACTCTATCGTTTGCGGTTCCAGCCCGTGCATAATATCCACCACCAGGATGGCGATATCGCATAACGATGAGCCGCGAGATCGCAAATTGCTGAACGATTCGTGCCCGGGTGTGTCGATAATCAGCAAACCGGGCAACTTGAACTCAAGCTCCTGAAAGCCCTTCACGAACCTCGTCTGTTCCTTTATGTTTTCGGCCGGCACGTTCGTGGCACCAATCTGCTGCGTGATACCGCCCGCTTCACCGTCCTGTACATTGGTACGCCGCAGCTTGTCCAGAATTTTCGTTTTGCCCGTGTCTACGTGTCCCAGCACACAGACTACGGCGGCTCGCAGGTTTTCGAGCGTCCTCTTCTTTTCGGCCTCTTGTGTACGATTCGCGATTCGGTCCAACGCGCGCTGGCGCATTTTTTCTGCCTCTTTCCGATGATCGCCCGCTTCCGAGCCGGAACTATCGTCGTCATCCGAACCATCCTCATCGTCATCGTCATCACCGTCGTCGTCTTCCTCATCCTCATCATCACCATCCTCCTCGTCGTCCGATCCACGACTGTCTTTTGATTCAACCGATTGCTGTTGCGACAACTCGGTACCAGGCTTAGCTGCCTCCTCCTCTTCCTCCTCTTCGCTATCTGTCGCGTCCCAGGACTCCTTCACCTGCTTTTCCTTCGCCTTCTTTTCTTCTTGCGCTTTCACTTCGTCCGCTGTAGGTGTGGATTCCTTCGACTCGGTCACCTCCTTGTTGGTGTCTTGATTTTTCTTCGAACGGATGCGAGAACCGGGCTTTGCTCGACGCTCGCCGGTCGTCTCGGGGATACCCACACCCTGTGCCTTGAGTGCTTCCAACATCGCTTGGGCACGGGCCCGATTCTGCTTTTGCTTGGCAGTAAGCAGCTTGCCCTCCGCCTTTAACCGCTCCTTACGTTCCTTCTCCTTCTGCTTCTTCTTTTCCTTCTTCTCCTGCTCTAGTCGTAACTGCTCCAGCCGGAACTGTTCCGCTTGCTCCTCCAGCTTTTGTTTCTCTTCTTCCTCCTTCCGCAAACGTTCCTCCTCCTCGCGGATCGCTTTCAGGCGTTCCTGCATAATGGCCAGTGCGGCCTTGTTGGGTTTCTTTTTCTTCGTATCGGCTGAAGCTTCTGCGCTGGGAGCGTCCGTGGTTTCGGCCTTCTTCGCTGGTTCGCCCTTACCGGATGCGTCGCCCTTTTTGGGCGCAGCTGCCGTCCCTTCCTCGGCCGGTATCGTCGTAGAAGTATCGTTCTTTTTGCCCTTGTTTTTACCCTTCTTCTTCGGCTCTTCGTTTGCGGCAGGTTCTGCCGGTTCTGCGACTGATTCCTCCTTGGCGGGGGCATTCTGCTTACCCTTTTTCTTCTCTGGTGCAGTTTTTACTTCCACAACCGGCACTTCCGGCTGGCTAGCGACAGGCTCTTCATCCTTTTTCTTCTTCTTATCTTTCTTCTTGCTTTGCTTCTCGGATGGCTGCGAATCTTGCACGGTGGCTGCATCGTCGGCAGACGGAGGTGGTTTTTGGCCAGAGTATTCCATTCCTAGTTCCGCAAGCATTCGATCGATCTCGTCATCATCATCTTCTTCCTTCTTTTTCTTCTTCTTGCTCTTTTTGCCACCCTTTGAACCACCGTCTTCTTCTTCCACCTTCGGTTCGGCATCCTTTTTGATCTGCGTTGCCTTTTTTCCTTTGCCACCTTCCTTTGGAGCAGCATCCGCCTCTATGGAACTTTTGCGGGACAATTCTTCGCGATCTTCATCCTGCTCCTCCGGCTGCTCATCATCATCGTCATCGTCATCCATCATCAGTAAAGAAAATCCGACTGGCCCAGATTTGGCCGATTTTTTCTTCTTCGCATCCTTATTCTTGCCACCTTTCTCGTCTTGCTTCTCTTCATCGGAACCGTGGCCGGCAGTTGGTTCCGTTTCAGTAGATGGCTGCTTGTCCTTCTTTTTCGTCACAGCCATCTTTTTAACCGACTCCGTTACCTTGGTAACATCATCTTCTTCACCTTCATCGCTATCCGCAGCTACTTTCTTGGCTCGTTTTTCCTTTTTCGATTTTTTATCATTTTTCCTGTTTTCCTCCTCCACTTCCGTGATGTCCGTCTGCGGAACATCGTTATCACTGACACTGAAACGGATAACACAGCAAAAGGTTAAAACGTACAAACGATAGCTCTGGTTTCCCCCGGAGCATCACGACCGCTCAAGTGTAACCAGTTTTCTATGAAGTTACTTACTTTTCTTCGACACCTGCACCGGCCGCATCCTTCTTGCCCTTCTTAGCCTTTCCCATCGTTCACACAAGTTCACACACGCGTTCAGCAGTGCTACTTTCTTATTTTAGCAATCCAATGCTAGGCACGAACCCTTCAGCAAGCGGAGAACCAAAATTCCACGATACCGATCACCCCACCAATTTACCACGACCGGGATAAAGGCGACACGTACGTTATCCGCCAAACTCCTTCTGCACGCAATGTGACACGTTGGTCGGCACCGGCTCAACCAATGCCTTTCACTCGATTCGGCGATGAACGAACAATTTTCGACGATTAAGCACCACGATAGGAAAATAACGCAAATGCGTTGCGTTCCGAATGTGTAAAATAGTGTGGAAAGGTAAAATCGTATTGTATAAGAACGGAAATCGCTATCAACAAAGATTCAGCAACCCACGACGCTCGGAACTTTTGCTGTCACTAATTCGATGACATTCTTTTGCTGTCAAAATACGCAACGGAAGGTTGGTGCACCGATCGCCACATTGCGCATCACCAGCAAGGTATGTAGATATAGAAGGTAGAGTTGTTTAGAGCAAATTGACATTTCTCGACCTGACATAACAGTTCCGTGGTGATCAAGGGGAAGGGTATTGAGAAGAGTGACGGCAGCGTCGGAGGATGCGAAAATTTTGACATTTTTTGACGAAAAATGCAACCAAATATCGTCAATCGTCTGTGGGACAACACTTAATATGCGAAGATGACCCATAAATTAGCGAAATTGCTCAAAGGACTGAGAAACGAGGCTGTTTGTTCATGTTGGTAGCCCCATACCATATGTTTTTGTAAACAAACTCTGACATAACTCGACTAAAATGTCGCCCTGTCAAATCGATAAAAATCCACCTTCTAAATACATACACCTTGATCACCAGTCCACACAAATGTCCCGCTCAGGATGTTTACCAATTAAATGCAATCACACAAAAAACGTTACAAAACTCACTTATTCTATCGATATTACTATTCTCAGGAGGTAGCTACACATAAGGAAAAGGAAATTGCAAATGCTTTTGTTCTCGTAGTAATCGTACTGAATATTCATCATCAATTCGTTGTTTATTTTAGCTTTTTTTCTCAATTACTCCCTAGTTTTTTTTGCCCTCACGAATTGTGAAAAGCTCAGTCCATAATAGAACTGGGTGTAAGCCAAAGACCTTCACCACAAGCGATAGCATTCCAAATTCATCAACCAAGAAAACTTAAACTCAGCTGCCACGATTTGTCATCCACGCGACGGCACAAAGCAGGCAATCCGTATTGCGCTCGACTGTTTTCCTCATTTGACATTGCGTTGTGGGAGCGCGCAAACTGACAGTTTCTTTTGAATGATTCCACCAGCAACGGTCGCCATCGTTGTTTGGTGAGGCTTGTTTTTCCAGCATTTGTGTTTGCTCTCGATTTGCTCGCTGCAACAGACTTTTCTTCCACATTCGACTGTGCAAAACTCAATCATCTCTGCTGCGAGTAAACATAAATGTAATTGAGAAAAGAGAAGCTTTTTTTGATCAATCAAAACGATGGATCGTGCAACAACAGTTTCCGATGCGCTGAAGGTACGTACGTGTGTAACGACATAAAAATGGATGAATTGTGAAATGGTGTTGCGGTTTCGTTAATTTTAACTACTTCCGTACGCTTTCCTTGTTCCAGCGACAACGCTTGCTAGCCGCCCAGGCTATACGCAAAGCTAACGACATTAGCCCACAAACGGTGCGCCAGATCCGTGAGCATTGTTCTCCCGCAGCGCAGGCTACCGGTGCCACACTGTACGCTTCACCGACGGCGAGCGACAAAACCTCATCGCCGCAGCAAAAGTCTCTCAACATAACTGAGCTGGAAGAGGAGAATACGATCCATATGGCTACCACGCCACGAAAGTTCACATTTGAGCCGAAAGAAATTACGGCCCGCTCCACCATGAGCCAGCAGCAGCAGCAGCAGCAGCAACAGCCGTCAGCGACCGCAACCATGGGAAAAACAAATCCGAGCAAATTCCTATCCGCTGGCATTGAGGAAATACTAGCCTCCAGCTTTGCTGATAACATAAGATGCATGGGCCTGTCGCTGCGCGAAACGGCCGCTAGCGTGCATGCAGATTTCGAAGTTGACGGGCAGTTGGCGAATTTGAGCCTGCCTCGTACCGCGGACATGAGCAAGCTGTCGTGTGATTCACTGTCCTCCCTGCCGTCTGGAGTACGATCGGGTATGGGCGGTAAGGAGCGTGGAGCGGGCAATGGAGAACAGCCGGGTAAAGACCCGTGGGAAATGTCGCAACCTGCGTTCGAAAGCAGCTGGATGAAGGACAAAATTAATGAGCTAAGTCAGATGGAAGAGGCCAGCTTTCGGTCCGGGGACCATATGGCCTCCAGATTGCTCGAGGATGAGATGGCCTGGGAGCAGGAGAATGCGGACATTCCGGAAATGAACGCTAAACGACGACAGATTAGCCCGGTCAAGGGTTGCCGTAAGCCACAGCTGAAGGATCACGTCGACTTTTCCTGCTTTTCCGGCTACCTAGCTCAGGAGGATGACCTATCGCGCGCCTACAACGATAGTGCGATGCACAACGAAGGCAGCGTTTGCTCCGTGGGCCATTACTTTAACAAAATGTCCGACGATCTGAACGATATGGTTGGGGGAGAGAAGAGTCCCCCGCAGCGAAGGCCCTTGCCCTTGATAGACGTTACTAACGATACAACAGGTACGTTCACCCTAATCTGTCGTGCATTCAATAGAGCTTCAACATTTTCTAATGCATTTCAGAGAGCCCTAGAAGTCCTACGAAGGCATATGGTGGATCGAAAGGGGGACAGAGCGCTGGCAGGCAAAACAAGGAGAATTCATTGAGTGTCTCGTGTATCGCTAAGGCTATAAGTAACTATCGAACGTCACGTCGGCCAGTGTCTGCTACAGTCCATTAATGCCCGT
The DNA here is from genome assembly GCF_013141755.1 of Anopheles stephensi. NCBI lineage: Eukaryota > Metazoa > Arthropoda > Insecta > Diptera > Culicidae > Anopheles > Anopheles stephensi. Next base: position 41,643,415 of record NC_050203.1, on the reverse strand, counting down.
TTATTACTCCTTGCAGCATCCATAGATCTAGAGGACTCTCCGCACAACTTTATTCAGAAGCTGAAGCAAGTGCAGCGCACAAAATCCGACCATCTCGGCGCTTCCACTGGCCGCGAGGAGCAGAAAATGTTCGCTGCCCTGCCCAAAGCTAGCAGTGACCTATCTGCGGGCACTCAAGCGTCGCAGCCCACCCGGCCAAAGCAACCGAGATGTTCGTCGGTTCATCCGGCCGATTCATTCCAACAGCGCTCCCGACTGGCACCGAATTACCAGCAGTCCGATACGCTCAGTTTCTCCGAATCGATGTTTGACGATTCGTCCGCCACAATGCCCGCGTTGCCACATTCCAAAACATCCAGCCCGAAGGCAACGGAAAGCGAATCCAGCGAACGGTCGTGGCAAAAGGACGAAACCGAACCGATGACTCCGTTGCAGGACGCGAAGAAGAAAGCGCTGGTCGCCGCCACCGCCGCCGCCGCCGATACGTTCCGCGTGTCGACGGCCACCAAACTATCGGAGGAGTACATGGATCTTCCGTCGCTACCACGCATTCAAGAGACACCGCCAGCCTGTCAGAAGAATATATTTGCTGGCGATCGTCCAATCGCGAAACCGAACCGCAAGCGCCGTTCGAACTCGACCAGCGACCGCCAGGAGCTGGTGGGTGGTAAGCGAGAAGAGCTGGCGGTCCCTTCCGCGAGCTTACGCTCAAAGTCGCCTTCAAACCGGGCCGAGCTAAAAGCCGTTAGCGCCACCTCCCATGAGCAACAGGTGCTTCGGGACAAGAAATGCGGATCGAATGTTTCCTACCGAACGACGCCCAAAATTTCGCACCTACGAAAACCGGTCCCGTCGGAGGTGGCATTCGTTCCGCGCGACACCTCGCGCAAATCGTACCTTTCGCCCGAGCCGCGCGCAGCTAGCCGTTCGCCGTACTCATCGCCGAAGGGAGACCTGGGACGATCGGCCGAAGGGTACGACGAGGTAGCGGACAAGTACAGTCTGCGAGTGCCCGGAGCGCTGGCATCCTCCCGCTCGGCTTCACAGTGCTCGGGCAGCACCGAGTGGATCCATCGGACGGAAGGAACACTCCCGCTGAAGGCCACGCACAGCGAGCTGTCCTGGGGCAGCACAAGGTTGCGCAAGGCCGAGAAGAAAACGATGCAGATTAAAAACACCTCCAGCCGGAAGCTGCTGGTGAAGGCGGTCATCGTCGGTCCGGGATTTCAGCTGTGCGGCACGGAACAGAGCGGGCTGCTGACACTCGCGAGCCAGGAATGTCGCACGATTACGATCGATTTTTGCCCCACCGTTATTGGGCCGGCCATCGGAGCGCTCTCGTTCCACCCGCCGAACGATCTGTACGTCCAGCGGGTGGTCAGCCTGTATGGGTACGGTGGCGAGGCGTCGATCAAAATCGAGGGCATACAGAAGGGTCCCAGTGGTCCGTTCTTGGAGCTGGGCAGTGCGCGCAATCTGGGCCGTCCGCTGGAGAAAAGCTTCTCGCTGTACAACAAGGGCAGCCTGCCGGCGTTCGCACGCATCGGCATCGACAAGAAGGGGCTCGATCAGGCACTGCTAGCAACGGCCGTCTACGTCCAACCGCAGCGCACCATCATTCCGCCGAACAGTTACGCACACGTTAAGGTTGTGTTCAAACCACGCCGACAGGAAATTGCCAAAATCTTGCAAAAGCAGGTCGAAGTACTGTCGATCACCAATTTGCACATCCTCTGGGGCGACGAACCGACGCGCCACCGCATCCGCAAGAACATTGCCCTGGCGAAGCAGAACAAGCTGGTCGATCCGAAGATGGGTGCGCTGGAGTCGATCTGCAATCCGTTCACCGAGGAAGAGGAACTCGATGGGCTGGACGCGTTCTGCGAGCATGTGTTCGATACCATCCACGAACTGTTTCTCACCTTCCGAGAGTACGAACTGGTGCTGACGGTGGACCGCGCCCTGGACGATACGATGCTCGATCTCTCGATGGCGGACGGTAACACGACGCTCTTCAAGACAATGTACGCCTGCTCGGAGGTAGGATCCTCGCCCCGACTCCCGGGCGACGACATGATAACGCCAGCCGTGTCGGCACAGCCGGGCCAGCAGTTGCATGGAACGGGGCTGCCGGTGGTAACTAGCAGCAGCAGCAGCACCAGCACCGGCAGCACCACCAGCGCGACGGTGGGAATGCATAAGCGCGACAGTGGCGAATCGTGGTCCGTCCGACCGACGGTGCTCGAGTTTTACCCGTCCACCGAGCGTACGAAGCAGTTTGTGATAAAGAGCAACTTCTACACGGCACAGTACTTTGAGCTAAACTCCAACTATCGCCAGCTGTTCCGACTGTCGCCGTGCGAGGGCCACATCCGGCCGGGGCAGGAGGTGGTGGTGAATGTTTCGCTGCAGCATCTACAGCCGATCGTGCCCATCAGCGGCACCAATCAGCAGCAACCGTCCATCTTTGTAGTGGTGTACATCGAGAACGAAAAGATCAGCATTCCCGTGCTGATACATTACGGACATTGAAAGATGCATTTTTCCATGTGGCCAGTGCGATTTGCATTTAAGTTTCAGCTATGTCAGCCCCCGTTCTGCTACGCTCTATACGAACCATTATTGTCGTTTTTGATTTCATATTTATACACACTTGTTTCGTTGGCAGAGAAAATTCAGTTTTGCACTCTCCTGCGGCACGAAGTCATGGCATTTAGATAGAAATAATTTAACAGTTTTTGATTACGACTACAATAAACGCAACGAAACAATTGACGCTCGCTCCACAATGTGTAAAACGCTTGTTATCATCGCCCAGCAGAATTATCAACGATGCTTTCAAAAAAGCAATTTGTACCAAAAAGTCAGTTGTAGTAAAGGCTCTAACAGTTGTGACCAAGTTAGCTTTCTTTGCAAGCCTCCTGATGCACCTTTGGTACGGAACGGTTATACCGACCGACGAAGCTGGTGGGACCGTAGAAACCCCGTTTCGCCTCGATCTCGAAGCGGTTGTAACTAAAGATCTCTCTCTTCAATTAGCGCGTTAGTGCAATCGCATTCTTACGGACGAGGTGAGGGAATCCCGCGGCTTCGGAATAGTAGTATCACTTCAAGAGGAGCGCTGGAAAGGAATTACGGTGAAAATGGCGTTCCTGATCATGAGGATCCCCTTGTACCTTTTGTACCTTATCAATGTACACAGTCGCCACCTTGGAAGCTCCGATGACGAGTAGAAGATCTTCTATACGCAGTTGGAGAGGGAGTTTGACCCCTGCCCAAAACATGATGTGAAAACAGTCATCGGTGATTTTAACGCTCAGGTCGGACGGGAGGAAGCATACAAACCCACCATAGGAAGTGACGAACGACGATGGGTTCCGCCTAATAAGCTTTGCCTCCTTCAATCATATGCAATCCATTCGCAGCACCTGCTTCTAGCATGCAGCTCGGTTCAGCTACACCTCGGAGATCACTACAGCAGAAATATTCCCAGATTGACCACGTTGTCATCGGTGGCTTATGGCTCAACACGGATCGACTGAGGCAAGCTGATGTGTCGAGGGACTTCGCGACACCACTACCGAGGCTTTGTCCCTTAATGACCACTGGAGTACGGTGAAACAAGTCATCAGCACCACAGAAGAGCAAACGATTGGCCACGTGGTAAGCAACTAGAGGAAGGAATGGTTTGATGATGAGTGCAGGCGAGCACTATCCGAGAAAAGCACTACAACATCGACCATCGGCTGATTGTTAGGATATTGGTCCCAACCAACGAAGAACTACCGGACGTGTGGAAGCTGGGTGTCATTCACATTCAGTGTACAAAAAGGGCGTCAGGCTGGACTTTGCTTACTCTTATCACACAGTCCAGTCTTATCACAGTCCTGAATGCTGCCTGTAAGATCCTGCCTCCCGTACTCTTCTGCAAGCTAGCGCCTCTTGCTATAGATTTGGTCGGAGGCTACCAAGCTGGATTTGTTGGACGGAAATCCACGACCGAGCAAATCTTCGCTCTACAGCAGACCCAGGAGACTCCCACGCATCACCTGTTCATCGACTTCAAGGCATGGCCTACTACACCACATACATTGGACCGAGCGATGGAACATCATGCGGCAGTACGATTTCCCTGCGAAGCTGGGTGAGGAAGTGTCGAACATGCTGTCGGAATGGTTCAAAGCACGGATCTCCAATTCCTTGGCTTCGTGGATGACATTGGCATCATCGGACGGATATCTGCGGCGGTGTGCGAGGCGTACACGCGTCGATTGTTTTGTGTCTTTGGTTTCCGGTAGGACATAGTCGTGATATAACATAAAAAACGGAACTGGTACTAACACGCTACAATTAAAACATTGGTTGGGATACAATATATTCTACTACGAAATTACAAAGTGAAAACGCGGACCGCTTGTCCCGAGGACCGTTAGAGAACAGAATCCTTGTTGCACGCCAGGCTCCCGTTCATTGCCCCTGGCAACGTCACCCAGGCCTACCACTCTCACAAACACATCAACACGCTGGCAAAATTGTCAGCGGTGAGTGACTGCAGTAATCCAGGAAACGGCAGGCTGGGTCACAACAGATTGAATTGAGGATCGCGCGGCGGGTGCTACGGACTATCTTTGGCGGTGGAGCAGGGCGGCTTGTGGAGAAGGGGAAAGAAACAGATTAGGTACTGTTTGGCGATGCAGGCATCCTGACGGTTGTCACGGGCAGAAGGATACGGGTCATGCGGGCCTCCGTGCGTGGTCCCGCTTGGAGCTGCTCAACAAGCCGCTTGTTATTCCGCCGTCCAATAATTGTCTCTCATTTGTCCGTCCCTTACAACAACATTTTCAACAAAACATTTTGCTCGCAGAAGCAAAACTCACCCCTTTTCCAATCAATGCCGTTCGAAATGGGTCTTTGCAAAAGAAAAGAGGTCGTAAAATCGTGTGTGCGTCGTCGTGGAAATAATCCGTTCGGATCATCAACAAAACTCCACACACCCTGGCTGGCACCGCCGACCGTGGCCATTCAATGCGATCGCATTAGCAAGGGTTTCGTCGGGTCGGCTTTTGGACTGCTGCCACACCAAATCCAAAGTATCCAAAGCTCTAGCGGTGACGCAATCGCAGATAGTGCTGCTGCGTAAGAACGCCATTAATTTGCCACATATGTGAAGCACGGGACACGGAGCACGGGGAGCAAGGGGGTTTGGGAGGGGCATATGCTGACGGTGGTGTAAAGTTTTCTAATCAACACCTCCATTCGAGCAAGCCCGGCTAGTGGCACGGATTTCCGTTCGCATGGCAGTCCATCCGTCCTGTGAAAGCTGGGAAAATTGCTTTGGAAAATCTGTGTCGAAATGTAGTGCTGCAGCAGCAGCAGCAGCAGCAGCAGCATGAAGCACAAATAGATTAGCCCGCAAGAAATGCTAATTCTGCGAACGTTTAACTTAATTGCCTGCGTTACATCGCATTCGTCCCCATCATCAAGCGTTGGCGATTAGCCGTTGTTGTGCCAGCTTGAAACGAAATGATGGAAGATTGAGCAACAGGAATCTCAAGTCAATGGTTAAGTCCAAAACATACAGTACTTTATCACTAGTTTTTACATTCATCGGGTACTCACTTAATTTATCGTAAAATTAATTTTGTAAAGCCTGACCTTCGCACGGCTTGATGAACTGGGAGGAGGGGATGGGCTTCATTCAATCGGTACTTGGCCGGCATTTTCAAGTGCATGCCCCCTCTTTTTTGCATATTAAAACTTGCAACGCGTCAACGAGGCCACCAGCGTCAAGCATCATTGAATATTATTGGGTTGAATCAGCAGTTCCGCAGCCAGCTTGAGCAACTACGCGTGGAAGGCGTTTACTGTTTGCCTCGCATGGAAGGCAAGTATTTTGACCCACACCCCAGTGGTTGATCGATATCACTCCAGCGGCGGATCAATCTTGCGCCTGCAACCAACCAACCAACCAACGTTGCAAATTTGTTGAAGTATGATTAGTGTGCATTGCATCGAGAACGACTGTTTGAAGCGAATGTTTTTCCCGTTTAGGAGATTATTCATCCGACCAAAAACTCATTACGAATGTACGCGTTTACTCAAGAGGACAACACAGAAGCAATAAGATCCCCCAAAGGCTGTAAAGGGTCATGATTTCCTAACCGTTAAAATCATTCAATTGCTTGGCTCAATGTTTGACAAAGCGTTCAGGATTTCGCTAATTTGAGTTCTTCTCTAACTGTGGAGGCAGACTCGCTGGTCGAACATGGCGCCTTTTATGGCCGTCCAAGCTCGGGCTAACGGGGGGGGGGTCCGGGCTGAGGTGATAACGGCGCCACCGTTCACACGACAAGACCGGGGTTCAAATCCGATCCAGACCGCCTCCCCGTACGCAGGGACTACTGACTACTTTGCTGCGGATAAAATCGAGTCATAAAAAGGCAGAAATAGCAGGCTGGGACCTTTCGAGAGGTTATATGTATAGGCCCAAGAGTTCCTTCCTTTTCCACAACAACTTCTCCTGCCTATCTCGCTGACAGAGCATTTGGAAGGCGCGCGAACTCGGACGATTCCTTTAACTCTGGCGTATAACTCTGGCTCAGCCGAAGGTGCGTGGCAATGCGGTGACGGATTTCACGGTGTGGATCCGACCTTCGAGAGCATCGGTAGTGTACATAAATTAAGCAAGTGTTGGCAACAAGATACCTCGCTTACATGAGGCGTATCTTCCGATTCGCCAGAGACAACGGTATCGTCCTTCGATTCCACATGCTCATTATCCATCCAATTCATTCCTTTTTTGTTGTGCTGTCCTTGTTGGCACTGTAAAAAGGAAGACAAATTATTGTCTGTAACAGTGCTCTTCATCTCTGTCCAGCCTAGATGAGAACACTCGCCGATTTAGGGAGATATTAAATGGGTTTTCCATTGTCACGTCGAAAGATACGTCAGGAAAGTGGAAGTCGTCCTTCAACGAACAGTTTGAACACGTTGTCACCAAGGGCAACCAGCTGCCGGGTTTGCTCGGTTTCCAACAAGATGCTCTGCTGCTCCCTTGGTTCGATCGGTGCTGATTTGGCCTTCTGGAGGCTTCAAGTGTCGCTGGTCCATCGTAATTGCAACGGTACCAGAGGTTATTTGTAGCAGGACTTTTGGACTGCCGGTTCGACTCTCCAACAAATACGGCCCATCTAGGCCGCTTCGCCCGAGGTCGTTGTTCGATCCTGTAGAGGATCGCCGTACCCGATCAGAGGCGCCCACGATTCCCCCTTTCTTCGCATGTGCCGTGAATACAACTATATTAGCATCCGCCATTAACCGGACGCACCCGGCGCCGCACTTTTGCATTGCATACGAACGCATAAAACAATCTATTTTTTAATTCAAATCCACCGCCGGCACTGGCATATAGTAGCAAGAGGCAAAGAACCAAGGCGTGCACGAAGCTTGCATCGCTGGGGCTGGCCGCATTCCGAGTGGCGTTCCAGTATACATAAAGACGTCAAAGAATGGTTAGATGATGCTTCGATTCCCTAGTTTTCTGGCTTCCTTGCCTTTATTTAACCCATCAGCTATCGGAGCCGGATCGGAGCGGATCCTGCGTGCCAAGAGACGCGGGTCAGTTAGCAGCTACCATAGTGCCAACCGGGTGCTCCTATCAGGGCATTATAAGGCAACCTCAATAATGTAGAAAAAAAAAATACGGTGGACACTCATGTGGATACTAGCGTCGGTTTAATTCGCGATTCCCCGCTTCCAGTGCCAGCATCAACTCACTACTCATAATTAAACAGTTCACAATACGGTCGGAGAAAAAACGGTCGGCAGTAAAGGAATCATCTCGCAACTGTATTAGTATGGAGGATTTATCATGCCGTGATCGTATCGCACATAGTACACGTTTGGACACGGATGCATGCGTATGCAATCCGTCTATAATTCCAGTCCGGTGTACTCGGAGGGCTGCACGCGCTCCCGCCAGGTTTTGACCCGCGTCGAGATGGCATTTATAGCATTATCGCTGATTGGAAATTCTCAGAAGCCCAACAAAGATGGCAATGGTGGGCCCCCTTTGCTGTGACACCGCGTGCAATTATTGGTTAGTTATTCGATGAGCACTGTTTACTTCAATTTTCAACGGCAACATGTTTCATGTTACATAAATAGAAACGCGTTTTTCTTTTTTGCGCGCTAACAAAGCCCATTTCCGCATGGTAAGAGATAATCTGTGGAAATTTAATTAAATAATGCACTGTTCGGTTGGGTCACAAAAGGCTGAAGCTCTCGCCACAAGATTAAGCTATTAATGTGCAACCAAACGCTTTTAGTGTTTCCTTTTTCGAAAAGTTGGTTATTAAGCTCATGCGATGCGGTATTCGACCGTACAGGTGGCAGTTTTGACTCATATGCAGCTAATTACACGGCTAAAGGAGTGATTGAACTACTGAAAACCCCAAAATTCAAAATAAGAACAGTCAATAGCGATACAAAACCCCAGAACGACGGTGGTCCGGGTTCGACCACTATCGATCGTTATTAACGCAAGAGCGACAAATTGAATATTACTTTTGCTGTTCGATTTTGGTGCCCAAACGCAAGTTGGCAGGACGCGCATTACTGTTACGATTGATTATTGCGTACCTGCAGCCATTGAGGTTTTTGTTCCCCCAAGCTGACCGAAGTAATTAAACGGCCAACTCCATCTGGTAGGGCAGGGCATTTTCCCTTTCCGGGTCCTGGTTTTTTGGTTTTTGTCTTGACGCATTTTTAATTAAGGCTCGCAGGAAAGGCCTTACTTCCGCTTCTGTCTGTCGGGCCATATGCTTTCGATACGCTATTTTCCGTTTCAAATTCTCCTGTAATAAATGTGTACACGACTGTAGGGCAAGAAAAACCATTGGACCCATTTGTGATGGTCATTTGCCCGCACCACAGGGCACACACAGGAAATTGGAAGCACTCCATTTGCATCTAGGACATCTTTCGGAAGAGTCGAAGTAAGGGTGTTAGTGTTAAACATTTAATCAATTTTATCAGTTGCTATACTACGTTTGCTTTTATGCACTATATAATATATGCAACACGAAAGTGAGACAGAATGTAAGAAATTCTCATACAATGAGCCATTAGCTTAGAATAAGGAGGCACTGCAAGTTACAAATCGAAGGACTTCATAATTTTTCACCTTAGGCTTGGGACCAGAGCTGCTGTCCTCAGACTAAGTCTCTGTTTCAACGTCCAATAAATGTAGTACAATCTTAAATCGCAGCGTCTTTTCCAATGTGGTTCCAAAGATGAACCAGTAAAGCAATAGATAAAAACCGAGTAGGACCACGGACTTCTGTCACCGAGATGCGATTCAACGCTCACCACAAAATGAGATCTTTGCCCCTTAAAAATCACGCCTGCTTCGATTTAAAACTTTTGCCAGAATGATTGGATATTCATTGTATCGTTGGTTTTAAATCGAGCAGGTGTTATTTTCGAAGCGCTAGGAGCGATCGAACCTTGGCGAACGAAGTCTGTGCTGTGTACGGAAGCTGATTGACTAGATCGACTGGACTGGACTTGTTGGAGATCGAATGCAACCGTGGTTCTAGGAAGGGAGCGATGGATGAGTTTCCTTGAAAAGCATTGGCGATCTAACCATGTCTCGATGACGTGGTTACTGAAGCAAGAGGAAAACTATAGAGGGGTTTTCAGTTGATATGTCAATAGCACCCTGTGTCATCGGTTTCTATGACAATATCACCTTAAGACTATACAATAAAGATAATTGATTCCCTTGTCATCTGAAGCCGTTTCCATATCAACTAGGTTTGTTTCATCTAAGGAGCCTACAAAAAATAATGGATGCTATTGCCATATCAAATGAAAAACCCTGTAATATTTAAATCAAAATACTTACTATGAATTTCGAACAACGTTATTAGTCTATAAAATTCTGGACCCTCTCAGAAACTCTTGCTAGAGCGTAGTGCCTCAATCTCAAGCGGGCAAAACTGGATTTTTTAGGCTAGATCTTCTTTTCGGAATGGCTAATGAAGCACGCTTCAAGGAAAACTGTTTCTTTTTTCTTTCCGTGCCTTGAGCTGTAACAGATGTAAGCCTGTAAAAATCTCTAAGCCTGTCTGCGAATGTAATCTGTAGAGAACCAAGACGCAAGTAAATTTAGCGTAATTTAAGGACATAAACTACACTCCTAGGGCTATCGGACATGCACGGAACATGTGTTTAATTATTGTCTTACGAGCCAACCAACGGTGTCTGGACGGTTTGCATCGTAAATCATGCCCGCCCAGAACTATGCAACATAACCAAATCTCTATTGACGTTACAGAAGTACTACTGCTGATGTTAACAACCCGACCCGATCTTACCGACCGAACCGGCAAAAAAAACGACGAACGGTCACTCTCATAAACTATCGCACCAAGCGTTTGCATGCAGCAACATCGCTTTCATCCCAACCATCGGCCATCGTTCATACCGTCCGGTGGAATTCAAGTCGACGGTGCGGAAGGAAAGTTGATTGTGATGAATGACCCATTAAAATATGTTTCGCTTGGCTGGTAGCAGCAATTCGTACACCAGCAGCGACACTCCAACCACACACACACACACATACATACACATTAATATGCGGCACACAGATCGGAAAGGCATCAGAAGTGATTTAAGGGATTTTGGTGACGACGAATGTGGTCGATCGCGAATGGAAAGAGGCCGTTGCGCTCGGTGTCCATGAGTTATGCTGTAAACATCAACCGTCAATTATGACCATTGCTAGACCACCCTGGGCTGCAGTCGAACGTTCTGCGAATGGTTCCGATGGCAATGGGGCCCGAAATAATGAACCAACAATGGAAGCGAAATGTTCAATCGAAAACTTTTATGAATAAGACACGGTCATGGATGGATAATGGGCGGAAAATAGATTTAAAGTAAGACAACAAAAGCAACTGTAATCGATCTGTAACTGTACTGCCAAAGCTCTTCAAAACAATCGTAGCGGAGGACAATCTGCGGGAGTTGAATAGACTGTTTGCACAGCGATGAGTTCATTCGCTGGTTTTAGTTTCAGGTTTAGCAAAGAACTTGAACAAATCGATTCCGTCCTTCTCGGCTTCTTCGCGCGCACTAAACATCTTTCTCGAGCTTTCAAACGTGGCGTAAGGTGTTTGCTCTGTGCTGCTAGTGGCATACGTCATAGAGGCTTATACGCAGAACGGAAGTTACGTCTCGCCGGACAGTTCATATTGCGAACCAGTACAATCGGCACCAGCTACCGATAGAAAGAGAGTTCAGGAAGCTTCGCTTCGATTCGTCCATTCATTCCTTGTGCTTTGTGCCGAAGCTTACCGATGATTTCGGTGTATGGATTTCTAATATGTATTTGTTCTGTTGGCAAATAAGTAAATAAACGCCAAAGAGCCACCGCAGCAAAGGCCGTTTACTTGCCGCTGAAAGCCATAAATAACTTTCCAAACTGTCCACTTGGTAGCCTGACGGTATCCGGTTCACTTGTTACACAACTTCCTACAGTCTGGTCCTGCTTTTTCACAGCTTCTTAAAGCCTGCTCTTTAAGTATTTTGCTTTAAAAATGAAGACTTTCTTACAATTTCAATTAAAATCAACACTTTCCCACTCAAAAGTATAAGAGCTTTTCTAATTTCCCTTTCGGCATTATCTCCATAGGTACCGCTTAGGTTTTTAAAGCGCTTAAGAATGCTGTACATTTGTAAGCATAAAACTCTTCTTAGGCTGACAAAAATCTCCATAATTCTCATGCTTCAAATCCCACCTGGTCAGAGAATGTCTCTTCAGGTTTGCTATGCCCTGTTGTGGTCGGTTGTGGCACTATGAAATGTTCATCGGCGGTGTGCCAACTTGAGTGGGACGGTCGTCGACAAAAGTTAGATGAGAGAGCTTCCGAATATCACCTGCTTTTCGCATCCGTTTTGACTATGAGTTGCCTTAGGCCATTAAAGTAAAATAAACCATGGAGAAAAGAGCAACAACAATTTCGGTAACATGCAATGTGGTGTGTAGTAGTGTGATTCTTGCTTGCTTTCAAGTTTGGTTGTTTGACACTTTTCTGCCGGTATGATGATGCATATGATGGAGACGCCTGGTACTTCACCATGCCACGTGGTGAAGATGAAGACGAATTACAAATAAAGGCCAATTTTAAGCATTTTTAATTCGATGCCCTCAGCAGCGGTCAATTGATGTCTAGCGAATCTCGACATTCGCACCGCATTACTTCAACAGTTGTATTTCTTAAATAAAGAATATTTGTTGCGGAACATCTCCTTTTACGACTCACTTTATTGTTAAGTTGGACGCTCCTAGTTGAGCGACTATGTAACGGCTTACTCTATATACCATCATGGTAACTAATAGCATCCCAGAGCACGTGTGAAAGACCGGCGCCGCTACCACTTAACCTACGGTGGCGGTTAAGTGAACCGTAACATTCGTTCTGAGCTGAACCTGTCAAAGGGATGACACCAACAATCGGCCCACTGCTTTGCAGAGTTTAAACCTCTACTGAACCGTACTGCTCGTATGCGAGATTGGTTATTTGCCTATGAGTGAATCACAAATCATACATACCCAGCACGGGATTCCGGCATCGATCTGAACCGTTTCTCCGGTTAGCAAGCGATACAAATAATGTCAGTATGCCAGAGGTCGTTAATCCGCGTAGAAGTAAGTAGCTTGAAAACCATGCAAAATACAACAAAACATGCACCGAGAAGGGTAAAAAAGTAGTACTTTACGTGGACAACGAAACGAAACGGGTTTCAAATGGCATCGGAAATATGATTGATGTTTGTACCGGGACAAACGGGGAACAAAGGCCGTGACAGAAGCGCCATTGTTACTTCAGTTTTGTACCGATTTTGATGAAATTTCTGTATGTTTTTACCGCCCAAGTCAATCATGGTACCGTTTGTGTCCTGAGAACAAAAGACACAAAACAAGCTTAGCAAACAGCAGTTTTGCTTGGGGTTGCAAAAGTAGTACAAGTTCAAAAACCAAATCAAAACGGGGAAAGAATGCATGCATGAGTGTGCTGCTCAACCATGGCTCAAGCGTAAAAGTCCCATTGATTGATGGCCATGTTCTAGGACGAGTGCATCTCGTCCCCGTTAATGGCCGACGATTCGCATAAACTTCCATAATTGAATTCCTAGCGATAGAAGCGCTCTCCTGTTAATAATGATCTAATGAAACTTGCCGAAAGCAGGTCACCAAACTTAATCAACCGAACGACGGCATTTCGCATTCATTTGCACGGAACTTTCGAAAGCCTTTGAAAGTTTTTGCGTGCTGATAGTAAAGTAGTGCCAGCTACGGAGGGAACAAAGCAGCAAACCGGGTGATTCCGAGCATCCGAGCGCTACCGAGCTATAAGCGAGCCGTTTAACCTTGTCACTGGAACATGGATCCATCAATCATCAGCGCCGCCGGGGCCAAGAGTACCCAAACGTTTTTCCTGCCAACCGGAACTAGCGGCACGGTCGCTGTGTAATTTGTGTTTCCGCTCCGCTCTCCCGGAATCTCGATTGGCCAGCTCAGGGCTCCGGGCTCCGGGAAGGCATATCGTTTCGAGCGAGCTCCGTGGAAGCGCTTTGCATCCCGGACCGGAAAACTGTATCTGTTTGCATTTCGGGGCAAACAGATTTCGCAGCAGATAGATTTTCAATGTTCTAATGCTTAAAGTGAATCTTGCCTTCAGCATCATTAGAGCCCAAACTCTGAAGACCCACGTGGACCGTGCTAAGCACCGAGGACGCTCTACAGCTTAAAGTGTAGTATCAGTAACGGTAGAAAGCAAAGTGTAGCATGCAAAGTTCAGTTCAAATTTTTGAAGTTTTCTTCACTTTTCTTCTCTGTGATACTTTTTTTTTCTCTCTCCTATGCTTATGAATCGTAAATCGATCAATAATCCTCTCCAACAAAGATTAATGGTAAACAACTCAAGCTCTCCGGCCAGTATGGGAAGCGTTGGCAAACTATCAATCTTACACGCTTACACGAAATTGCTGGAGCTTCATATTTTGCTAGCAGAATGCGTCAGCCACGTTACACTGAATGTGTTTGTGTGTGTGTGTTTGTTGTGTAAGTTATTAGATAGGATTTTTAAACTGTACATTTACCCTTTTTTGCATTCAACTTTTCAACTATGTGTTTCAAATGTGCTACAATATCCAACCTACCACCGAATGCCACATCAACCATCGACAAAAATCCACAGTTCAAAAACAAATCATTATCCTTCGTCAAACCTCCGAGATCGGACGCCTTTTGTGCTGGCTGTAATTCCCGGAATAATGTACTTCTTCAGCTCCAGTGTCTTCCACGGTTTCCTTTGTTCCGGAGGATGCCTTATGGGAATGGGACGAGGCACAGGGCATTGCTCACCGGAACCTGTTACAACCGGAATCATTTTCAGCTCCATCAATCAAAACCGGTTCCGAGGACTAGCTGCTGGCACAACAATCGATGACAAGTTTTGTCCGTATGTGTTTTCAGCACACACAGTTAACTGTGCTGGCTTTTATCATTATATTTACACCTTGACATATTTTGCAGCTTTGGCCACATGGCGGACACATGTCAATCAAAAAAAAAAAAAAACAACTGACCGCCCAAATAACCGATGATAGGTTTTTGAGATTGGGATCGGTGTTCTGGGGAAAACATGCCATTCAAAACCATTTTGGCAGAAAATTTTCTTGGTAATTGGTATGAGGGATGGGGGTGGGGGGGGGGGGGGGGACAAGTTTGTCTTTTTCTTGCTCCGTTATTGTTGAACAGTTCTTGTGGAACAGTTTTTCGAATCAAAATGCTAGAAATTGCATGCTTGCTAATTGGTGCTTCCCTTTACTGGTTATACTATTCAATTTTGAGCTTTGTAGCTGTTTAACACAGGATTGTTCATTCATTCATGGAACAAAACAAACAATTCTTGAAAGCCGTTAAAATTAAATCAAAAAGGCAAAATGGAAAAGGAAAAAGGGAAGGAAAACATAACACTGCATCCATAAGAATAACACCAAAGGAAAGGAAAGAAAACAAAAACACGCTCCAACGCTTGCTAATCGCACAGCAACAAGCTTTCTTAGCGGCGCTTTAAAGGCTTAATTGAATGTAAAAGCTTCAAAGCACACACTCACACCCCCCAGCGAACGATTTTTTACTATATGCATATGATCAACCAGTTTTCTTATGGCCTGCTTCAATCTTTAGCGCTTGGTGTTTTCGGCTAATCTTCCACATTTTTGGCACAATTTTGCCCAATGGCTGCAAAGATGCCGTTTTTCCAATGTTACTACACAAGATTTATCGTCGATAAGGTAGCCTGCCAAGCGATGCTTACCTCCGAGCGATCTTTGGGTCCAAGCGCGGTCATGGATTGGTGTCTTTAAGCCCCATCTCAAGAACGTAAGCTGCCAGCGGATTACACTTCGCATGGGGGATGGTTTGGGATGCTATTTTGCTGAGAGTGAGCAGCGTACTACTATGTATGAAAATGCTTTACAATTGCTCGTATAGCGTCTGTTAATCTTGTACGAGAGTTTACTGCACAGAACCCGCCCTCATTCATTTCAGTAGGAAAATTTGTAATTTTCTTTTCCCAGTATGATATTAATATGTGTCAAGAGCAAGGAAAGGGTGATTTATTGCGTTTTTATATTTCGTGAATTGCTGTAATAGTTTTGGTTGCAATATTTGAATCACGTTACTGTTTATTCTATAAAGAACTTTGTTTTGGATGCCAGACATAATTTTTTTTTGACATGCTTTAAATAACTCTAACGTTTTCGATAGAATATGATAATTGTACATACTTTAGAAAGATTATGACATACAGCTAATCGTCCTATTTGTTCGATACACTTTGTTTATAATGGTTTCAGTTTAATTGAAATGGAATTTGTTGTACCAAATGAAAAACTATTTTTTTAACTTTTAAACTTTTAAATTATAGGAGGGACGTCGAATAGCATCGCCTGTTATGCATCACCCGGTAGTTTAATAGATATACGGACAAATTACGAAAAAAAATTAGCAAATTTGTCCATACATAATACTTTGTTAAGTTTTTCCAAATCTGAAATCTCCCCAGTTCGCTTGGTCAATACTTGCTTCACTAGGTACCAGGCGTCTCCACCAAAACATTACTTGTTTTGTGGCATTGTGCGGGCAGCTCTTTTCGAGAAATATTTTTTCCCCTAGATTCTTCATATAATAATGAATTTTTAACATGAAAATTATTTTTTTCCCTAAATTTTTAATAAAACTTAAACTTCAAATAACCATTTTGCTTGAAATCTCCAAGCATTCTCCCTTGAACAATTCTATAAGTATGAGGAAGGATTTATAATTAGATACTGAAGTTCAAGAATCCATCAGGATCAATAAGGTCTTAGGAAGAAAAAATGTTCAGCAACTTGGACTGGGTAGAAAACCAGCCCAACCCTAAGACCATAGATCTAGATCTAAAGCAACTTTGAGAAAGTGCACAAGTAAAGCCAATAAATATTTTTATATCATAGTTCTATAAAATAATCGCCGAAAGTATGATATTTCTCAGAAATAATTTCATCAGGCCATTTTTTATAACTTTCCTCAAGCGATAATCCTTCCTTAACGAGAAATTTCCCCTGGTCCATGAGCATTTTAGCGTACATCTGGCCGATGTCGGACTCCACTGACTCAAAAACCCACCAGTATTAAACCGAAATGCGAAAATGCCAAGAAGAATACCGAAAAAAGAAAAACAATGCAACAACATGTCACGCTTACCAAACCCACCAAATTGTAGGTGAGCGTATGAACAAGCATGAATAATAATTGGAAATTATGTTTATCGGCCAGCGTTGTGCCTCCCTTATAATGAAAGCCGTCCCTGTTTTGGTCTACGCAATGATCAACTTTTTGTCCACCTCGAGAAGAACCACGCCGCAGGTAAGGGATACTGTTTTCTTTTCACACCCTTTCCCAACTGTCCTATTTTATTGAAGGCCATGGTCAGGTTGAACGGTGCTGTTTTTGCATCAATGACCGTCAGTTTCATGCTGCGTTCTCTTAATGACGGCCAATTAAGCTTGGTTAATTCGATAATGGCAGCGTTACTACTGAATGGCTATTAGTACCGCTTGCTAAAGGGTGAAGTATTAAGAACCAGGAAGCAATCAGGCAATGTATTAGCGCCAGCTTAAGCTTGTATTACATAGTTAAGTGAAGTAAACAGTTGAACAATATAGACGAAAAAAATGCATAAAAAGAGTTACAAATTATTCTATTCAATTTCATAACATAGGTATTCGTTAATTTATTAAATGAATTTACATTTAAACAGAGAACAGAAGAAGTAAGTTATAAAAAATAAGATTCAATGCTGTAATCAATGATGCAATCTAATTTTAGGAAAGCATTCAAAAGATTAAACGAATGTTGTTATCAACTGATTACACTGATGCCCAACTGATTAGATTTAAATCAGTCCATGATAAAAGTTCTTATTGACACGGGTTTTAATAAGCAAATGCAATCTCTTTTAAACTTCGTCCAACATCACATTGAACATTAGTGAGTTAGAATTGTTTGGATGTGAACCAAACGGCCTTTAGAGTCAAACCCTGAATTTCTACACTCACACGGCTCAACAAGTGCTGGCAGATGTTGAGCGCGAAATTCGATGGATCCAAATGGGTCTCGATGTTATTGACGCTACGATTTGGGAATTCGATTAGGACTCGACAATGAATGTGTTGAAACTAGTGTTTGGAAAAATGCTTCCCAGTGGGGATTCGAATCTTTGAAACCCAATCCACCTAATAGAGGGATCCGAATCTGAGAATTCGAGAATTCCCTTTCGTTATGACAGTCACTCTGCGCGATCTAATCCCAATGAAATCAAATCGAATTTCGATCAAAACATCAGCTAATCCTAAGCGAATTCCAATCGAATCTCGTTCGATTTCTAATCGCATCTCTATCGAATCCCTATGAAATTCCAATGAAAACCTATATGGATCCTTAATCGGATCCCAATCGGATTCGAATCCCTTTCAAAACCGAACCGGATTCGAATTCTTCTTTTAGAATCCTTTCCGACTCGCATCTTTCTAGAAACTGAATCTTGGACTCTTCTGTGTCTGTTAGTTGGTAAGGTAATAGTAAAGTACGCTACAACATCTTCGGACAGCCGTTATTCTTGGCAGGTAGAGCAACAGTAGCTGGATCCAGATTCAGATTTAAAGATTTGAATCCCAAATAGGATTTGGATTCGATTTACAACATTAGCTCTATTGATCCCAATCCCTCATCGCACAGAACACAGTGCAGTCCAACTGACGTTAAATTTGAGTAATTTAATCGCGTTTCAAATACAATTCGATCTCTCTAATGTGATAGCTTTACGGTAGCACTAATCTGTCACCATACCCATCCAGCTGCTCACATCGCAGAACGCGGATTCCCTCGGTGCTGATTCGAGAAAAAAAAACGCCGTTCGATAAATCGGATTTTCATCACCCAATCCTCGCGGTCACATTTATAATAGTGCGCTACATTTATTTTCCTCGCTTACAGATTTAATGGGATTACGGTGAGGCCCATCGGCACTGCGAGCTTAAAGTCAAGCACCCGACCAGGCACTCGGCTAACAATTTTCAGGCTTAATCATAAGCCCCCACCAAACGGTGCAGCTTTTTACGTTATGTGTTTTTATAATCTCCCAACAACAACAACAAAACAGCTTATTGTCTGCTTCAGCGTGAGTTTGATTATTTTGGCACATCTCAAATCCATACCTTGAGGCCTGTGGTTTGCAACGCTGTAAGAAACTGCCTCTCGTGAAAATGTACTAAGAAAAATAAAACATTACATTCAACTTATCATTAATTATCTACAGAAATGCTACACTTGCCTCGCAACCAAAACACACGCAACACAAACTGTTACACCGGGCGCCCTAACGATAAGGATTATTTTCCGCTTCATTTTCACTCGCGTACCATCCGCATGCTTTCATCAGCAACGGCAATGAGTGTGGCGCTACGTGTAGATAAGGTAAGCTCTTTTTTTCCCCCGGTAAGGAAGCGAGTGATCCAAATCTTTCTTAATCATTCATCCTGCCCCTTTTGCCGGTAGAACGAACAAAAGGAAAGAGAAGGATAAACGACGCTACAAACCTTTGCAGCAGTCACAAGTTGCAAGGGGTATAATGCGGAACGGATTACAGCAGAAGCGGATGCAGTTGGTTTGCTTATTAAATTGAATGCATTTTTGTACTGCAGCTTTCACTGGCACATTCCGTACATAAAACAACCGCTCGAAAGACCTGTCCATCCACTGCTCCATATCGAAAGTGATCCAATCTCGGCTAATTAAAAGTCACTCATAATCATGGGAACTGTCGAGTCTGTTCGGCGTTTACATATGCGTTTAATCTCGTTAGGATAATGTGCCTGATCAAGGAGAAGGGAATAATAAAAAAACGCTTTGTAAATTTAAATTCCCGATCAAAATAACGAATGCATCAATTCGCACTAATCAAATGCACCACCTATAATAAGAAAAGTTTTGCGTGCCTTTAGGCCCTGGCACGGCACATGACTCGTAGGAGACACCCGAGCACAATCTCTGTAACTGGCAGATTACATTAAGAACCACGTCACCTGGGAATATTACGTTTCGGGGGTAGAACGGTAGAATTCTGGCGACGTGTTGGCGCTAGCAAAATTAACTTCGAGCATCTCACCGGGGAATGCCAACTGTCACGAAATCATGAACAGCCTGCATTAATGTTTCCCTCGCCCGTCTCCCCGTGGAGAAGCGTGAAGACGTGTTAGCAATGTGCTTAGAATTTGCCCCGTGTTAGCGTTAACCTTCCTTTTCATTCTTTTTGTGCCTTGAAATTATTTTCCGATAAGTATTACTGACAATGTGCCACCGTGCTCCCCAGCGTCGATTGAGTGAAGGCATACACAAAAAAGAAAGAACAAAACTATATCTTTTTGGGCGCGTGTGTCCGCCGCGGCACGGGGAGAAGAAAACACAATCGATCATTGTGTAGTTTAGGTTTACACGGCCCGCTACCAATACGGCGGCCGAACTCGAGCAGCGTGCTGAAAAACAAGAGCAAAATATCCATCACTTGTTGATGTTGATGATACTACACACGGATGAAGTCAACCGCAACGTACGTACCCCGTGTGGACAATCGTCAAATAGAACCGCTTCATTTGTCGCCATTGAACTTGTGGCAAAGCCCCCTATTCGATAGCATTCAATCGTGAACGGGCGGTGTTTCCCCTGCGTCAGGAGAAACTCAGGAATGAGTCGGATGAATCTGCGAGGCGTCGGTGACTGGAGAGGCGTCGGTTGTTCATTTTGTCGGTGTCAGTCGTTCCCCTAACGATTGCCGCCCCTCACGGTAAAGCTGATGAACATGTTCGAAAAACTGGAGAACATTTGCCACGGGGAAAATAGGATACGAAAATCGAACTACCATCCCAGAGGGGTTGAAAGGACTTGTTCTGGAATGAATTGCTACATCAGGGTGGCTTTCCACAGGAGAAGTAATGAACCTGTGTTTTTCCCCTCTTTATCAAACGAGCAGTATGGCGAAAGTAAACCGATTCTTGTACACGAAGGAAGCTAGCCGTAGCTATCGCAGTCATATCCTCAGACGTGCCGCACCAGTGAAGCACGAATGGCCAGTGAATGGTAGCGTCAGTTCGGAGTTTACTTTAATGTTGCTTTTAACTAGATTTTTACACTGGCAACGAAATACTGATGCGCGGTGGATGAATAAATAGCTAACTATGCTAGTAAAACCCGCTGCTAGTTAATCTAAACTTTCGGTTGTAACACTTTTACGTTAACTTTTACTCAATCCATCGGCGAACATTGGATCATTTTTGTAAATTTTATTAATACAACAAAAGATTCTTCATGCAGCGTAAACGAGGTACACGCCGTGCTCGTCGTGTGCCGTTTTTGTCTCACTCTTTTGTTCATGCTCCATTCCATTTAAGTTTCTGCTGTTTGATCTCGCGTTACGTAGTACAACGATTAGAAGTTTATCGTTTGTTGGTGTCTCCCTACCGCCCTCCTGTTGCGTCGGCATTAAGGCGCCAATTGTCACAATTAATAAATAATACTAAAACACAGAGACAGCACAACAGCACCTCCGAGGGTTATGTACTGGCTTGATAGATGGATGGATGGATGGATGGAAGGATGAATGGAGTTAAATTATTAAAATGGAATTCTGAATCTCGAGGCCTGCACATTGTGCCATTGTGACTGGTCCCCATCAAGACGCATCACCTTTTTTGACAACCGCGTTGCCAGCTTAGAGGCTGATACTTGCCTTTTCCAGTTCCGGGCTAATCCTCACTTAAAATCACATTACACGCGCGAATGGATGCTGATGGCGGCGGGACTCGCAATTCTCGTTAAATATCCCGTTCAAAAAAAAAAAGCACCACCACGACGAGGACACACGGTAGCACGGTATGAAATCAATTGATACTTCTTTGCCCGTTTGCCGAAATGGCACTGACGAGTTGACGAGTAAAGGACGAGACATGGTCGGAGTTATGGCGAATAATCAGAAAGATTCCGTTCTTGAGTGCTGCTGTTGCTGGGCGGGAAAGGGAATCAAATTTGCATCCACTAGCGTTGTGCTTTGTGGATCTGAATTTACCGACATTTACCAAAAATAAGTCAACTGAACAGTGCTCTCGATGTGGCGCCGTCGTCGTAGGTCGTCGTCGTCGTCGTCGGTTGGTCAGCTTACAGTGTCGTGATGATGTCAACGGTATCTTTGAATGGGTTTGTTGGGGCCAGTACGGGCGGTGGCGGAGGTAGGCTTGCGCCTTGCGTCGAGCTGATCAACGACCCCGTACCTGAGTTGCCCTGAGATGTCGGGTGCCCATTGCCGGGCACGCCCGGCATTCCCGGCTGGATGCTGGACCCTGATCCACCGCTGCCGCCACCGGTGCCGATTACGGCGGGGATTGTCGTCATCGTTGTCACCGTGGAGGAGCTGGAGCTTGTGTTGGCTTTCATGCTGATTTCCATGTTGGACAGGGCAGACGAAACGTGCAGCAGGTTTTCCATGAGAATTTGATAGATTTCGCTCAGCTCAAACTCCGAACGCGACACGATGAACACATCTGTTGAGGGGATACGGATTGGAAATATGTACATACAAGTGCTCACATTATCAGATTATGCAATTCCATTCTGTTAACCCTTTTTCCCCCCTTCGTGTAGCTGTATAATTAAATGTTCACGCATGATTTCCTGCTACCTTCCAACTGATACCGTTTTTGGTTTCGTGATCAAGCGGTGCAACAACAACAAAAAAACGGTGCTGTTAAAGCAATGCAGTGTTTAACTGCAACGTGCAAAGGCATTGATTGATAACATTTATTACTCTACTTTACACTGCTAGTTCCGAGTATGAACAGAAACTCAAATTGCATACATTAACCGCGTCCTCGCACATGCAAATGTGCAACAGACCGTAAACGGCACAGAGTGGAGGATGATGCTCGGAGCAGAGAGGGAAAACGCACAACCACAGCTTGATTTACCGGCTCCCACATATTATGACACATGCGACGATAACCCTTCCGCCTTCTTCAGAGTCTCACGCAGTGCGCAATAAGTCACTGCCTCCAGCAGTAACAAGATCCAACATTTTATGCATGAAGATGCCTCAATCTGTCTTATACGGCTGTCTTATTATTGTTGCAGGGGCTTTCCATGAAAACTGTCCCTAATGATTCGCTCGCTCGCTCAATTTTATAAGTCGTAGCAAAATAAAAATGGGCTCCTTATCGCCTGGTAGATTAGTGGCAATACTGCCGCACGATGACTCCAGGGCGCGAGCCAGAAAAGGTATAAAAAATAGTTAAAATCATGTTGGAAACTAACTTAACCGCTTGAAACGTTCGACATTAAACCATCGAATCTACCTACTTTGTTATTCTTTTTATTTTTTATTTTTAAATCTACCTTGACGGTCATGATTCATCTTCTTCTTTAGCCTAACGACCTCTTAGGTCATGCCTGCCAATTTCTGGCTAACTAGTTGTAGGAGTTGGATAGTTAGTCCTCACTACGAGAGAACGAATTTGAACCCTGTATGGGATTTGAACCTCGGTCCTACCGTGTAAAGCCCAGCACCGCTGTTACCTCTACCACCGGACCTAGTGTTAGAACACCGTGTCATAGTTGGAACATTAGCAACAGCATTAGAGAGATTACATCCGGACCGTTCCTGTTCGTTCGTATAAATCATTGTTGGAAAACGTTAGCTTTTGCTATTTGTGACCATTATTAAATGTCCTTTTTTCCAACAGATCCCGTTTTTACGGCTAAAACCGTACAACTGCATTCGTGGAAAACAGAGCAGAGAAACCATCTCATTCTCAAAGAATGGTTGTTTTGGGTTTTATTACAGCTTTTGCACGGTCAGCAAAACGGTGCAAAAAAAAAAGCCCCAAAAACAGCGTACAGCGCAGGTGACCCTGTTAGAGCGGGGGAAACGTAAATCTATTACGTTACATTTTATTTCCTGTTCAAGCCGGTGCAGTTTATTGGATTTCACCTGAGTCTATGCTAGGTACGTAGGCGGACTGCTGATAGTGCTGGACGTTGTTTCAAAGTGTGCCCCAAATGGGGGAAACGCTTTGGTAGAATGACACACGTCAAATGGCATTAATGAACAGTATTGACTCGACACGGCAGGAGCACATGGACTTTAAAGCGCCACACAACCTTTCAATGCAAAAAAGCAACGATTAAAATTGAAAATGGTTTATGAAAAATTATTGAGTCGACAATAAAAAGGAAACAAAAACGCGCAGCGATACTTAAAGAGCATAATCCGCACCGCACCCACGGCTCAGACCCATGGATTAGATTGTCTACATTTTGCAGATAATCAAAACGTCCATTTAAAGCTTACCGTTTCTATCCTTCGTGAGCCGGTGGGCGTAAACGTTCAATATGAGCGATAAATCATCGATGGTTTTAAATTCCGTGCCAAGATTGCTGAACAGGCCGTCACCTCCACCGCAGGCAGACACGCCGGCGGTATTGCTATTGCCGCCCGAGGTGAACACGATACCGCCACTGCCACCGCCGCCGCCGACGCCACCACCACTGCCCGTCGTAACACCGGGAAGATTGTAATTCGATGCAGAGTGGTTAGACATTTGTTTGTGCTGTTTAACGTGATTTATTGCCGCCGACCACCTGCGAATGGGAAGCAAAAAAAATACGTAACGATGCGCGAATCAAAAATATACCTCCGAGCTATAAATATCGCAGTTCACACACTATTGCCCAACCAATACCCTATACCTAATAACTAATATCGTCGCTGGCTCGGCTGGCTGTTAGCCGAGTTGACAACGGAGAAAAATTAAATGGAAATTATCAAAGGTAGAACAGCAGAAAAAACTTACCGCTGGTTGTCGATCAGCTCGACCAGTATGTTCTCGAACTCGCTGTTGTTCATCGGTAGGCCCGGCGATGGGGTCGGTGTGTTTTCGCCTTCGGTTGACGTCGACGTGTCCAACGATTCCATCTCCGCATCGTCAATGCAGCGCAGCAGGGCGCCCCGGACGGACATGTACAGGTTGGAAAGGTCTTGCATTTGTTCGTTCTGTCGCAGATTCTGCACTACGCTAATGGCTATTTTATGGTCAGACTCAATTAGCAGCAGCAACTGAAACATCAGCTTGTACAGCCCACGTCCCAGGTCCAGCAGCAGCTCGGCCGTAGCAGGATCCGTTGAGGTGGAAAGGGACACGACTGCGCTCGAGCCTCCGGTCCCTTCGTTTGCTGAATCGATGTCCGACGTGAAGAGCGCCAACTTGCAGGACGCTTTCACCTCGTCCAGACTATCCAGCACGGTTTCCTTTCGATCGAAAAACGTCTCGAGATGCTCCTGTACCTCCAGCACACCGTACCGCAGGTTCTCAAAGAGCCGGGGTGTCGTCGCCAGGCTTTGATGGTACCAGATTTTCGGTGGATCGCCGCGCGTGACCAGCAGGTCCGACAGTACCGAAATACGATGCCCTAGCTGTACTCCACAGCCAGTGAAGTATCGCATACACTCCTTCGAAATCGCGATAGAACGCACCGTCAGTTCCTTCATCAGTCGGAACATTTGATTAAGCAAGTCGGGTGCATGCGACGACGGTTGGTTTACGAGGAGTGCCACCAGGTTGCGTCGCCACACATCGACACTCTCATCCCGTATCGGACCGGTGCGGAATGGATGCATTCCGGGCAGATGGGGAGACGCATTGCACGGTGTGATGTCGCCGAGATCACCGGCGCTAGATCCACTCGTGTCGCTACGTGACACTGAATCTCGCCGGTGGCGTCTTTCTCGCAAGCTCAAGCTCGTCGGCGGTCCGCTCAGGTAGGCGGCTTTGGAGAAGATTGGCCGTGGTTCTTCGTCCAGCGGTGATTCCGATTCCACCTCCTCGTCCGACGAGTCGTCCGCATTGGGCCGCTTTCTGCGGTTAAATATGGGCGTTTTCTCGCTCAGGCTCTCGTCAATGTTCGACGAGTGCGATGTCCGTGCACCGCCGGCGGACAGTGAATGGGGCTCGTTTTCACCCTCGGACAGTGGACGACGACGCACGCCCCAGTTGAAGTTGTCCGTCGATTCGCCTTCGATGCTTTCGCTCTCGTACTCCAGGAAGTCAAAGTCCTTGAACACACCAAAGTCCGGTGCACCGTCGTCGCGTTTCGAACCACCGCTCAAGTCCTGCTGGGCGCCCGACGTTTCGTCCGTACTGGATGCAGCGGACGATTGGCGTTCGAGCAGATCGGACGATTGACTGAAAATAACCTGCGGAACGACGCATTAATACGATTAATGGGACGATCATTTCGAACGCACTACGCAGAAACAGTGATGGTGAAACATCGAGTGTCTAATTGGTCTAACCGTTGATAGAGTATTGTGCGGATGTGCAGCAACAAGAGACTACGAAAATAGCTTTATAACATACTTGGCTCAATTGAAACACAAATGACCTGTAGCAAGTAACCGTACCCGTGTGCGTTTTGCGTGTGAGCCACCACAATGCCGTTCATGAGAGATGGTTCTGTCGAACGCAGCACGGTTAAAACAATATTTAAACAGCAAATGCAAATCCTAGCAAATGTTTTATAAGCAAGCATTACGGCTCGTCACTTGACTGAGGGATGATGGACGCACCTTCAGGGTCATCAAAAATTTGCAAATCTCTGATCGAAAGTCGACACGGGGAGCAAGGGTGCTGCTCCACTCAAATTGCCTGTCTCGATGAACGATGATGCTAGGTCTCGAACAGTACTCGAACCCCAAGAAATTCGATTGACGAGCTACTATTGTCCGCATACGATAGGAAGATTCTCAGAAGGAAGTTTTCGGAGTAATTTCAGACTACATGGACAGAGGAAGCGTAGTTCCGAATTGGCGTCCAGCAGCAGAAAGGTTCTGGCAGCAAGGAATATGAGATTAGCAGACGACTTCGCTCTCAGACCAAACCTCCTCTGACGAGGCTTCTAGCGCCTTTTAAATAAGTAAGTATAGCGGCTCGTCTCGCTGTTGTCACAAGATGTGATGTGGTATACATAAAACAACTTTTTTATAATTTAAAATATTTCTCCGTGACTCTGCAACGGCAACAACAAATTTTCCGTCCGGCATATCGGACTGCTAGCTAGCAAAGCCGTCGTCTGTTAAAGAATATCTTCAAAGCATTCTTATCCGTAGCACTTTAATAATCTTGTTTATTCCTCGTAAAAACAAGAACTCCCTGTCCTTCCCCCCGATCGCTGTTGACAACCGCACGCAAGTTTTGCCAAATCAGACAAAGTTTTCTGCTGCTGCTCCAACTTTTGACTTCCGTCCCTGGCCTACAAATAAAACGACCAAGGAAAAAAAGTGGCTCAATGCACAATCAAAGACAAAGTGGCAATAAAAGGCAGAGCTTCATCCACGCTGCCATTTCCATTTGCACATTTCCACAACATTAGCGACATTTTTGCAAGTTGTCAGTAAACCCATTCTTTGCTGTTAAGCCGAATGACGATTTATTGGGGATTGTGAGGGAACAAACAAAGTTCCCAAAAAAACAGACAAAAAAAACAAATCGTCCTCTTTACACTCACAGCAGCCACCAGCAGAGGCATACGAATTTATGCTTCATTCTCATTGTACTTTTGCTCTTGTCCCTTTTCATTGTAAAACCTGTTTCAACATTTTCCACCCACTGAACCGGAACTGTCCCATTCTTTTTCCCGGCCTTTTTTCGCGCTCTCTCTCACAGTATCTTAAACACACAAAAAACTAACAAACTAATCTAGTGTGAAGAACTTACAAGGGAATCTGTTTAAGCTGAATAAGAAAAAACTAGATAGAGGTAGAGCGCAAAATGCAAAGCCAACAGCTTCTTGGACCGTCCCACCTTACCTGGCTAACACTTTGCAAAACGGTGCGAAACGGAATGATGCCATTTTCGAAACCGGACATCGTCAGTGGCACACATCGTCACGTGGAATAAAATGTGTCGATTGAGTTCACGATCATAAATCTCCCATTATTGGAACAGCCGGATGCCGGCCATTGGATTTGAACAGCGCGCAATCCAGTGGCCAATCAATCTTTCCCAAACATCGGTAGGATATTTTCGCTCCCTCTCTCTCTCTAATATCCTTGCTCGTTTTCCTTCTCATCTTGCTAGCCACACCATCCTGCTTCTACTTTCGATTGACTTTCAACGCCATGCGGAACGTTTTACGCCACCAACCATTTGTTATCCTCCGGCTCAATCTTGCGCTGCCGTGTGCGGCGGGAAACCGAACCCCATGTACTCGGCAGCAGCACTCAATTAATGCACAACGAGCGCCCTTTGAAGCGTAAGAGCCGCATCCCAAATTGATGGACGACGCCACGCGTACACAATTCATTCGATCAGTTTAGAACTTAGTGGCAGATTATTGTGGTTTCCGGAACACTGCTCGCATCATGCTGGATTGGTGTTTGGTTCCGTTTCGCCAAATTTGATTGCTTTGAAATCACACAACCATTGCAACAGATTCTGACTGGAGGGCGATCTCGGTTTGGTGCGGGCAAAAGCGCTTACAGCTGTTTCAACAGTGCAAATCAGCTTACCGGCATGGTGGCGTCAGAAACATAAAAATACTACTGCGCTGTTTGCTGTTTACGGCAAAAGAAAAGGGAGCGATGGACAAAATAATGATCATATTTTCAGCATCAAATCGAGCTATGTATATTAATAGCAAATATTTCGCAAATATAAGGCGCACTCAGGCATACCGTCAAACACGGCTCACTCGTCCTACCCGCACAACAGTGCTACCAATGTGGTTAGCTGTTGAGCTAGCTGCCTGCCGCCAAAAACAGATGTTGTTGTGCGCTCCTGTGAGGAGAGTGTCAGCACCTTGAGCAATCAATAAACTAGTGCGAACAAAAGAATTCATTTGACGGTTGCAGCCTTTTGTCAATGTGGCTCGAACAAAAGCGCTGTCGGAGATTATGAAGGCGTCAAAACACACACACACACGCCAGGGGTTTTAGGTTAGGTTACTAAAGGAGAGCATGCAAAAAGAGTAAGACAAACAGCTACTAATGACCGCCACGTCATATTTAACGTGACATATTTAATGGCTGCCCTTTCCAACCTTTGTACCACACATCACACAGACTGCTCTTGCGGTATTATTTCATCATTCAGCTGAAACCGGAACGAAATAATGGTTCAAATATATTGAATCTTTAGCCGTTCGTATTGGTATGAATTCTGCTTTGGTGGCCTGGTTTACTTTAGGAAAAAAAGCATTGCAACAAACTTAATATCCTCAAAGTTCTTATACCGCAATGAATTGTAAGCTTCATGGTGGTGACACATGATTTACGAACTCTATTGCATCAGCCAGCCGTTGCAAGAACCGCCTCCGCTGATTGCAAAGGCAATTCTGGCACACAATTTTCTCTCCCGTTTTTCACCCCTAGAAGATCCGTTTTGTAAAACGACTTCATCACTCATCTGTCTTTGCTCCATCCGTCAACGGAGCATAGAATCTGCACCTTTGTTCCGGTACCTTTCGGCGCGTACTGGCAGTTTCGTGGAAATGTAGTCGGCCAATTTTTCCCAGCTTATACTAATATCGAGCATCGTTTTTTTTTTTGTTGCGGCATATTAGAGTAAGAGTCCATCGTTGGATCGTATAAATGTTTGCACAGCACACCCCCAACGGTACAGCAAACCACGTGCCTTGGACTGGACGCGCATCGCCTACCAACAGCCAGACGAAAAATATCGTGTCGCCACATGTCGAGTGGAGCCGCGTGTCTGCCGTGCCGCAAAAAAAACACACACTTTCACTTGAGCGTAAAGAAATGTGTTCGCGTTTCATTCATCACCATAGGATTCAACAGGACTGGAATTCAGAACACTGGAAAATCCGATTGTGTCAAGCACCAGTTTTCGTCCAACGCGCCGCTTGCCTTCCGAAGAAGAAAAAAAAAACCGTTGCGAGGCGAACTAAGCCCTCGCCGACGAACAAAAAAAACACACCACTGTCTTTGAGCGGCTCAATTTCACACACGCGACGAGTGAACACACAATTACCTGCAAGCAACATTTGCTATGCTTTTTTGAACTTTCCATTTTTGGATACGGTCTCCGTTTTGAACTGTACTCGGAACCAACGGACAGCACACGCGCCACGTTTAAAGCGGCAGAACATATATACAGGGCGAGCGGGCGTACACGAAACGCTTGTTTGCGATACTACCATTGCACGTTTGATAAATGTGTCCTTCGCACAAGCTCATTTGCTACGGTTCATTTGACGCAGTTCGGCGATAGGGGAAGGTAATTACTTCACAGATGATATTCAGCGATGAAATTGAGACAATTATCCCGTACCACCACAGCATCACTACACACAACCGATATGACAGGCGCTTTTTGGGTGATAAATTTGGCTAATAAATACTAGCAAACTTCACAGACAACTCGTCCGTCCTTTACTTCAATTGCGATTACATTTACACATGTGAATGCGATACAGAAGCTCTCGTGTACCTTTTCTTTACGGGTGAAAAATCAAAATGTTTAGCTCTCAAATAAAAATAAAAAAACATAAACTTAATCACAAACCCATATCTATACCAATCTTCCCATTTCATGGATCACATGGGACACAACTCACTAAAACAAAAACACAATGGTAAAACAAAAAGAACATAATAATAGTAATAGTAACACGTGTACAATAAACAACATGAGCTTTGGAGTAAAGTTGAGCTGAAGCGAGTTTTGCGAAACGCGGTGAAGCAATTACGTCGAATAGTGGGACAACATGAACGGTTCTTTACCTTGGAGTACAATGAGCTTATGATATCATCCTTTACGATATCAATTTTACACGGATAGACAATGTGACATGAATGGAAAAGAAAATAATAATATTAAATCACACGTCCGTCCAGGCATGATATAGTTCATTCTTATCCGAATATTTCGCCTTCCATTTAGCTAAAGGCACAAAAAAACACTCACACAGAGTCTTACATATTTTCACCTAAATTGAATCAGTTTAGTAAACAAAATGTATAATCCAAACAAATTCACTCACCGAAGGACTCTTGGGCAGACCGACGCGCTGGCCGCAAGTTGTCAGCAGATTTACCAAACCCTCGCGTACACGTCCCTATAATCAATAGCGGTAAGATAAAAATACATTAAAACTAGCTTGTATGAAACTTCGAACTCGAAACAATGAAGCTTATTCTAGGTTGCAACAAGCTGCACTTACCTGTGACATCCATGGCCGTTTCCAGCCGCTTAGTGGTGCAGTATCTGCCGGCGATAGACTGGCACTTCGGCGTGGCGAGTTCGGTGTTCCAGCATGCCCATAGTGCGCACCAGATCCGGTCACATTGCTCGAGCCATTGAAAGCTTTACCACCCATCTGGGCACCACCGCCAATAGCAGCGCCTGTTTCGTTATCGGATTTGAGCAGCAACTTACGCCCTATCAGAGGTGTTTGCGACACATCGAACGAAAATTCCATTGTGCGCCCGGCCAGCTCCTTCTTACAGAATACCTCCGAATCGCTAAAACTGCCGTGCAGATTTGCAAACGATGAACCACCACCACCACCACCACCACCACCTTCGGACGATTGCGGAACAACTTGCAGGCTTGAGCTGCGCGTCACCACGAACTTCAGTATCTTCAGCGCTTCCTTCCAATTGGGGCTCTGCACACGAATACGAAACGCAACAATAATACGACACAAAAATAAAAATGCAAATAGTTGATTTGTAATGGGCGAAACAGCTTTACGACTGTCAGGCAATTAGAACAATGGTTTGGTCTAAACAATCCATTGCGAAATGTACTCACATCCAAATACTTTGATATAATCCTCAGCATATCGCCAGCGATCGGTTGCACAGTGACGGCGGACAGATCCACATAGTGCAGCATGCAGTGAATCACACTCAGCACCTGCAGCTGCACCTGCACCCAACCCTTCTCCAGCACCTCCGTTAGGAACGCCAGCATGTGCAGACCCATGTGGGCGTACGTATCGTACAGATACTTCACCACACACTTGGTCCACTGGAACGACTCCTTGCTGAACGTCTTTCTGCTGTACAGCGTCATGACGGTGCCCAGATTCTCCAGCTTTAGCCCCATTTCGGACGCGACCTGGGCAATGTTTTCCGCGCTCCGGATGCAAATCTCGTTAGCATCTTCGTAGTGTAGCAGCATGTACGGCAGCAGCGCAATCACGTTCATTGGGAAGGCACAGCTTTGCGTCGGGTCACACACGGGCAGATTTAGCAGGGGCGTCAGCTGCGAAAGCAGCGCTATCGAGGCCTCGTACGTACCGGAATGTGTGCAGCCTTTCAGCAGTAGTGCGTGCACCCCCGGATACGTCGACCACTTCAGTTGCTGCTGAAGCTTTTCAACCTTGTCCCGGGCGTCGGGTCTATCCAGTGGCAACCGATGCAGAACGCGCGTCAGCAACCGTAGCGCTAGCAGAAATTCGTGCTCATAATCACTCTCCAGCAGCGACACGGCCAACCAAAACAGCTGGGCCAATATCGTCATCTTATCATCCTGCGTGGCCGTATCGCCCAGCAGCTTAAGACTTTGAGCACTGCGCGACCGCGACAGGGACGCTTGTCCAGCTCCGAACTTGGCCGCGTTCCGTTCAATTTCGAGCGCTGCATTTCTATTCCGCAACTCAATCTGCTTGTCGATCGGAGAGTTCGCTGCCTTTCGCGAACAGTACGAGATGGAGTAGCTGGTGCTGCGCGTGTGGCCGCCACTCGTCGCATTGTGCAAACTTTGTCCAGGTGATCCACCAGCGATGCCACCGTCACCAGAGCGCTTGCTGCCACTGTACATGCCCGATATCACGCCTTCCTTATTGTTCAGATTCGGTGTGCTTTTGAAGATGTCCTTCATCACATCCAATGGCCGGAAGTCGGAATCGAGGCTGTCAACGGCAGCTTCCAGCGTTAGCAGCAGCTCCGTTACGTAGCCCTGCATGTCTTCACCCTGCTCGGCTACGGTTTCGATCAACCGCGACAGAATGTCAGACAGCATGCGCGAATTGATTGGTACATTAAGCGAGCGGAACACTTGCAGACTGCGCCCAGCATAGTGGCGCGACGAGCAGCTAAGCCCAAGCTGCAGTGCGGTCTGTGCCCAGCGCTCCGGGATTCGGGCGTGGGGATAGCTGTCCGTGAACGCCTTCACGATATGTCGCAGGAAGCACTGCAACTGATCCGCCGACTTTATGCTCCAAACTTTCGCCGTTATGTCCTCGTAGTTCCACAGCGGCTGCTGTTGGCTGCTCTCATTCGACAGGAACTTGATCAAACTCTTGATGACGTGCGCCGTGGGCATGGTGGGTCCCGGCTGGGGTGGCGCATTCTCCTCCGTCACGATCATCGGCACAGCGGGCGTTTCCTCGTTTGGTTGGTTGGAGGCGGGCGATAGAATCGACTGCTGCCCAGTTCCACCATTTAATCCGAACAAATAGCTGTCAAACTCTTGGTCGGGTTCGGTGAAGTTGTGATCGATTACAGGAAGCGACGGTACAACGATACCCAACCGCAGCTTGGATGTATCACTGTTCAACAGTATCTTTGCCACCGTCAGATGGTCGTTATGCTCTGCCAGCACAATCTGCACACCCATACACGCACACACACATGTCCGACGACGCAAAGCAAATAAAACGTTTGTTAAAGCATAACAGCAACGATGCATTTTAAAGACCGGTTTATGCACAATTAATATTAACATTACGTTACTTACCAGCAAGTTCAACAACAGTTTCTTGCAATGATCCCGCACGATTCGGCGCGTATGATCCAGCCCGAGAAACAGAATGTGCAGCATCAGCGGAACGTGCAGCGTCCAGTCCAGGCCGGGAATGCCGTCGACAACGATATCCGTCAACAGCATGACCGCCACATTGCATCGATGGAAACCGCTGATGGGAATGTTCGTGTCCGGCAAAAACTCGGTAAGCGGGGCAAAGTATCCGCCGTACTCGGGCATCGGAAGCGGATGGGGCGCGGTCGGTTGTTCGGTGCGTATTTGCACGAAATTATCCTCCTGGTTCATTTCCGGTTCGTTCATCATCATCATTACGTCCTCGTGCCGGGGCAGCACGCACGGTCCGGATGCAGTGCGTATCTTATCGCTGCCACGGGGCGGACGGTAAGCGTTGGCGAACGTCCGCAGTGCACTGTCCGATTTGCACGTGCTACGGAGCGTGCCGCGAGCCGCGAACATGCAGATGACCATACATATAACGACACAGCAATAAGTAAACAATACGTACAGTTAATTGAGATTCCTTGCTGCTGCTCTGTACGTTGGTGGCTATCACTGGCAGCAGTTCAACGATTCAGTAAACGATTCAAAATGAATGGATTTTAATTAGAAACCCACAGCCCTGTTCAACCCCTTATGCGGCGTGTCGCTCAGTGTATCGATATGCTTCCTCATAAACTATGTGCCTGTAATTGTGATCATCAAGCCAAGCCATTATGATGACTGTTCAAGGTTATTTCTTTTGTGTGAAAAAAAAATAATCTCAACCTTCGTTTTGAGTATTTAACAAGAATTGTTTCCAAAATTTCAACCCGAAGTGGAATTCGTTGAGGGTTGTTTATCCAAGAAAAAATAAAAACAAATGCAATTACTCCATTTCTATTTTCAAACGCATTCAATTTTCCATGCCGTTTTAAAATGTATGCGTGACCCAGAAATTCCACATGTTCTAGTAGAGGTCCAGCTAAAACTGCCAGCATATACTCCAACCACAATATTAAAGTATATTATTGTAAATGTTGTTCGATGGCTAATGCCAAAGAATAACTTACCCTGATTTTATTGGATCTTCTCCGCTGTGACGCTTCGTGTGGATAGTTCCCTTTTCCACGTCCACATCCTGCACCTTCGGATCATTGTTGCCGGATGCAGGACCTGCAGGACAGAATAATGGAAATGTTTGTTCTTTTTTCAGCACAAGGTTCACCAATTGAAGCAGTTCCAGATTTTTTTTAATCAAAGGTCTTTTCTCATTTCTTCTTCTGAGACGGTGCTAGCGGACCAGCGGACTGACCGTCAATCACATCGACATTTTACGGCAATGCACCAGCTTCTTCTAATTAAGTACCGTTCAGGACTTACCATCTGAGTGGCTGGATGCTTTTCTCATGCTCGTTAAGCGGTAAAACGGAGGCGTTTCCGTGCGCTCAATTAAACAGTTCAGGGTTTCCACCGTTTGCAGTTCGCTCATCAGCTCGTCCAGCAGCCTGTTGGTGCATGAACGCGCCAAATATAATGCAACCCGTTTCGCCTGAATGAAAAAAAAAACACGATGGGAGTTTAGAGTGAAACAGAGAGAGAGAGAGAGAGAGAACGAAAAAAAACAAAGAAAAAGAGAAAGCAAATTAATTGTGCGCGCTACTCCGTCCTTTACAAACATTACTTCGTTAGCAATGTAAAGAACCAGGCGCCTCCATTAATCGGCACACATTGTCAACCCTCATCAAGTCTTAAGAAAAAAGCGTTCTTAAAGCGGGAAAATGGAAATAAGAAACCCCAGAATAGGAAAAAGAATATACTTACATTGGCCAGCAGCTCGTTTGGCGCCATTCCAGATATGATGAGCAAGTAGCGCAGTATGACCTTAAGGTTGTTGGGCCAAAATTGACACAAAGTACCCCATAGCTCTTCGATGTACGGATGTGAATCAGCAAACTTTTGTTTTTAATAGATGAATGAAATAAATTGCAAATAGCACACAATTAATAAGCAGATCGTGATGTGGTTATCAATCGAATCAATCTGCTATCAAACATGTTTCGAATATTGCACATTGATATTTGAATAAAACTAAATGTTCTTTCAATCAACATAAAACATTTTTTTTTAAACTCACGGCAGACAAACGATGAAAATCAGTTCTTAGTTTCACTTACCTTAGCTGTAATGTAAAAGAGGTTGTTCAGAATCATTTCTGTTGCCTCAGTCGAGCCAGACCCTTCACGGCGACCCCTAGTACCGGAATCGGGATAGTACTGTAGAAAGAAAAGGACACAGCAAAGTTTACTATAAAATACTATTATGGAAAAATATGCTCTACATTTTATTCAAATTCCACTTAATTGAGGCAAGACACATGCACAAGTATAAAACTTCACAAACATATTTACCATAATGTAGGATAGTGGAGTTGCTGGCGGAACGCTTGATGCCACAAGTTCCACATTTTCCAACCATGGTAACAAGCACTGTAATAGTAATGCTCGTGCCTCAGCTCTTGCTGTTTGAAATCGATACGTTATCTCTGAAATTGTATAAAAAAAATCAGCCGATTTGACACAAAACCATTACTGACAAGAACACTAGTTTGATTTCTGTTAAATTGATTACTGACCAGAAAACATCGACATGGTTAGTTCGGGACGGAGGCGCGCTATCTGACGGGACAGATACATCTGGGAACGACAGTACGCTCCGCTCAGTACCGCATCCAATGTTCCAATTTTATCTGGTTCTGAAAGCGAAAGTTAACAAAAGATTCTTTTATTTAATGTCAAAAGTTTACAAAGCGATGAATTAAGATTTTTTTAATAGTAATATCAAACTAAACTGTTAAGGTTTATGTATATCTTTAACTGCATAGGTTTCTCTTTTCACTCCCATTCTCCTTTTACACCCTTAATCCAACCAACCGCCTGGAAAGTTCCATATAGTCCTTCTTCTCGATTTCCTCGGTTCCACTCACTCTATCATAACATCCGATCTGCAAATATCCTTACCCTTACCACATACATATAGGAAGGCCGGATGCAAGGAAGAACAAAAGATTACCCGGACCGATCGTAAACAATTCGCGAGAATTGGGCTGTGTACGCATAGGTCAGGGTGCGTAACTAGTCATGCTGGCCCTTCTTTGCATTACGGTCTCTATTGCACTCCTTGAACAATTTCGCTATTCCAAAAGGGATACATGTCGCGTACGAAACGGTCCACGTCGTGTTGACACCGGAGCGGAGCGAATCCATCCTTAAGCTGCGGACACAACACAGGCGAAACAAGGCGAATTCGCTCCAGGAGAGACAGTCTCAAAAATGAACTATCATCAGCAGCGGGAGTGAAGGGTGATTGAACGGAGGCTGGATGATGGATAAAAACTCGGCGCGCGCCGAGATGAGCCTCTTTCTACACGCAGCGAATGAACGCCGCTGATTTTAAATTCGAGCCAGTAAATATTGTACTAACATATTACCACGCATTCGAATTACTAAAACCTGTAGAAAATCCGAAACGCGTACTAACTGAGGAGCGCTTTTTGCTGGACGCAACAGTATAAAAGGGACTGCAACCCTAATTAGCCAGTTGTCGTTCTCGTTCTTACATTAGAGTTGTGCCAAAGTTGTGTTCTAACCATCGAGAAGATCAGTTGCTAACCATATCTATCGGGTTACGCGCCACACCAGCAAATAAAGTGTTATAGTGAAACCAATCCATACAGCTTCAATTCTTGTGTCGAAACAAACAAAGGTTTATTCAAAGGTTTCTTTTTCATTGCGAAGATAAGGTTAAGCAACAACACAAAACGTCATACACCATTACCATCATAATTGCACTCAGTTACTGCAGACTATGCACAGACATTACACGTGACAAGCTACAGAAATACGCCTGACACATAAAGTCCAAAACGACTGACATTGACGATTTGAAAAGATACTGTCAGCATAATGCTCGGTACTACATTATTTAAAGCTAATGCTGGATTTAAACCCGATCCGATGCGACCCATTTAAAGCCACGTTTGCTCCGTCGCGTACAAAAAAGAAGGATGACACGCACAGCGTTGCTACGCTACATACATTATTCATCCAATAGACGCGTCCTGATAGATGACGTGTTATACTACGCTAGCTGAACTGAATAACTCTTCATCATAATTCGCAAAGTAATAATAACTCGTACTCCGAGTATTGTCACACATACTCGTGTACGTTTGACACATATTAGCTCTCTCGATTTATTGGATGTGTCATACGCAATGGCAGTGTAAGCCATTTTGTTTTTTTTTTGTAGCATCTGCTCAAAGCATATATAATTAAAACCGATTATACAACAATTGCGGTATTTAATTGATCGTACATTTTATTTTATTGAAAATGTGTTTTGCCTGCAAAACCCAATTAATTTATGCATTCATTAAGCTCGAATTTGCAACCACTGTCCCGGTACCACATCAGGTGCCACTTTTATTGGATGGATTGGATGAAAATTCTTAGAACGCTACCGCCCTATGATGGTGAGATGCAGCGAATTAAAAGCAAATGCACATGTGCTTAATGTAATGCAATATTCATTGGTTCAATACAATCGTTAAGAGCGCTTCTTTATCGTGTATGCTGATGATAGAGATTCATGTCAGATGCCCTTATTCAACCACTATGTTCTTAATATTGAAAAATATTCTGACCATAACGACCACACCATCATACGGTACAGCGTAGATAACACGGAAGGTATGCTATTTCCAGTCCGTTCTCATCAATAAACTATCCACTGCAAGTAATCGGTAAACTAAACAATAATACACCATACATATTTATGAACCGTGCATACCGTGCGCTGCTAGACAAATAACTTAACTACATCAGGGATTTGAGCCTCAACCGGTACGATACCGATCGGTCGAAAACCTTACTCTAAACTCTCCGACATCTCCAACGGTCACGCGTACCAACCAACAGTACGGTCGTAAAAGGGGAGCAACAGATAGATTTACGATTCCCCACGTGTTTCTCCCTGCCAACTGTCTGTCGACAACGATTTGGCAATGAAAATCCCATTCGAAGACGAAACGAGCAATGGGATAAATATGAAACCCTTGCATGAACTGGGCGACAACTAGGAAAGGTTCTTTTCTTCTGCTTCTCACGAATCGAAAATAAAACGCATCGGACGCCGCAATTCCCCATACACATTAAGTGTAGCGCTTTGAAAAACTGGACAACACATTCAGTACGAAGCTGTTCCAGTGAGCGGTACAGTTTCCCGCGAATTGAAGCGTTTCAAAGTACGCGCTGTTTGGCGAATGTTTGGCAAAACATAAAAGTGTAATACTAGGCTATTCCTGCGGTAACTGGAAGCATGCGGTGGTTAGCTTTGGTGTCATTCTTTGCGATTGTATGCCATTTCGGTGTGACAGCACTAAACCATTCGCCCTACGACTATTGCGACAAAAATTATTGTCCCACGGGAAAACGCAATATTGGCTGTGGATGCAGATTCAACGAATCGTACGGGCCCGGCTGCAGTGGCAAAAGTGCCACGCTGCACAAGTTCTCCAAGAAGGATGCACAGTTTATACTGCACATACACAACCATCTGCGACATTTGTTTGCTTGCGGCTTTATAAACTTCTTTGTCCCGGCCGTTCGAATGGTTCAGTTGGTAAGATATATCCTGTGGCTGAAAGGGGAAAGGCTGGTTGCGTGTTGTGTTTCATTGAATCAAAGACTCAAACCATTACAGCCATTACGAATTGCATCCATCAGAACTATAGAATCAATTTAACATTAATTTAACCTTTGAGGGGTTTTATTTTACCGATTTCGTTCAAGAGGATTCTGTGAATTGGATTCCATGGAACTACCAGAGACAGTAGACGCAATGATTTACGAGATAAAAGCTTTCCTCACATTCGAGACAATTCGTTATCAATAACGTTACAGGAACTTTTTGTTACAGTTTATTGATTTTTTTTACTCTTGTGAAATACGCCATTTAATTCTTAACGGAACCTTCTTCTTCTTCCTTGGCACTACAACCTCGAGAGGTCTCGGCCTGCCATTTCGGGCTTTCTGTGACATGATTCTTATCCGTAGCAAAGTAGTCAGCCCTGCGTACGGGGAGGCGGTCAGGATGGGATTTGAACTCCGGTCCTGCCGTGTGATTGCTGCCTAGGTCTCCGGACCGCCCCGAAAAGAACTTTACCATTTTATTAGTCTCTCTCATTTCTACATGCACAAATACTCATCTCTTTGCAGCGTATGGATAAAGATTTGCAAACATTGGCAGAGTGTAATGTAAAAAATTGCACCTACGGACACGACCAATGCCGTAGCACGGAACACTATCACTACGCCGGTCAAAATATCGCCAAACGCACGGTCTGCGGACGGACGCTTTCGGTTACCGAGGTAGTCAACAGTTCGATGTACGCTTGGTTCAACGAGTACTGGGACACAAAGAGCGACATGTTGGCCAAATATCCTAATTACACCCTCAGGTAGGTGTATGCAGTACCGAACGCCTGAACGATTGCAACCGTCCCTGTCTTAATGTTATGTTTATACGACCGTCTTAATGTTCTTGTGTTGTGTCTTCAAAAACAAAGCAAACCAATCGGCCACTTCACGCTGCTGGTAAACGATAACGTTTATTTCGTCGGTTGTGCGATGATTTCCTACGGCGTTCGTTTGAAGGACTACTATACCGAAACTGGTGAGGAATGCCGAGCGTATTACTTCGTCTGCAATTACTCCTTTATCAATCTGAAGAACCGAGCGACATATACCGCGGGGAAAAAGGCAGCAGCCATGTGCCAGTCACACCACAGCAAACAGTACCCTTGTTTGTGCAGCGTTCATGAACCATACTCGACGGTCATCGATTGGAAGGATGATGTTATCTGATTCTTAGAAATTGATAACAGTTTTCCTTGTTATAATTGTTTGTTAAAAACCCACGCTTTCTATAGCCTTTATTTCCAATTTCAAGCTGATACTGTAGCTGCTAGTGTAACGAAAGTACTACGCGCACACCACTATTTGGTGAAATATTGGTATTGATATATGTATTGGCATTAAATCCTTTCCAAACCACTTTGCCGAATACAGAATTTTCTATACAACCCTAGAAATGACATGCTGATAAGGTTTATCGGTGGTTGTAATACCATAGAGGCAGATGAATACCAAAACAAATTAGAAGAACAAGATCTACTTCATTCCATAGCATGAATTTAAAAGCACATAAAACCCTTCTTCCAAATTTAAATTCAAGATTAAGCAAAACACCTAAATCTGCTTCTC
Source organism: Anopheles stephensi (assembly GCF_013141755.1). Classification (NCBI taxonomy): domain Eukaryota; kingdom Metazoa; phylum Arthropoda; class Insecta; order Diptera; family Culicidae; genus Anopheles; species Anopheles stephensi. The sequence continues at coordinate 41,602,664 of NC_050203.1, read as the reverse complement.
GAAACCAACTTGAAATGCGTAAATTATTGCAGTGATGAAGCTCATAGCAAGAACTATAATTATAGAAATGTATAACATAAATGCTAATGTTATACAAAAATTTTAGTAAGTGAAATACTATATATCTGAACGAAATCACACACAGCTCTAATTCCCAAGTAATCAAACCTTGTTATTTTGCTTGTTTCTTGAACCATTAATCAACCATCAACAGCATAATTCTAAAGGTATAAATTCCCTAATCGTACCTTCGATTTCAATGTGGTCCGTACATTAATCAAAGCTTTTGGCCGTTCATAAAGGCTTCGACAACATGAATCACTACAATGCTCGCTTGCTTATGAAATTAATTTGAGCATTTCATATTCCTAAGGTTTCGGCGCTCAGGGAGAAATCAAACCGGGAATCAATAATAAATCACCGGCATTTACACTGCAGGTGCAATCGGTGACCTGTGGCCCCAACTACACACTGAAAAGTTTTGGGAAGTTCAAGAATATTTCCATCCAATTCATACATTTTCTGTTTCCTGTACGTTTGATCGACAAAATACCGAATCGCATTGTTAAACAATGTAGCATCTTTTGGGTTATAATTTTCTGGAAAAATGAGCATCACTTACCTCGGTCACTCTCGTTGTGTAAGGGTCCAACATTACCGAAGAAACGTTTATCCAATATCTGCAATAGCTGCAGAGCCGTCGAGTGTACCTCCACTCTAGGACAGCCGGTCATCAGCAGCGTTACGTTGATCACAGATGTGTAGTGGTCGCAGGGATATTCTCTGTAATAATCAATGTTTGTTTACTGGTTTAATTTATGATTTAAAATTTAAAGTTTTGTTTTCGATTGAATTCAACTAATTTTAAGAGTTATACTTTACAGGTACAGGACCTGTATTGTTAAATTGGAAACCATTTCATGCCTGCAATTTCTGGCTTACTAGGCTTAACGAAACCACATTGTTGGATAGTCAGTCTTCACTACGGGGAACGGTCCGGATGGGATTTGAACCTCGGTCCTACCGTACTGAAGACTAGCGCCATTGTTGCCTCTACCAGCGGGAAGCTCTCCTAAGTTAACCATTGACACACAATATACTTCAGTTTACAAACATGCTGTATCTATTTGTAGATTCATTCTCAAGACTAAGGATAAGTATACAGCATAGAAAACCCATCAACTTGTCGCTCGATTCCTAGAATTATCATAAACTTTAGGCCACACTCATCTCGGGTGTAGTATGCCACCAATATGCTGATTGTGTGCATGCATTTTTGCGGGTGCCTCAAATGTGTTATATTGCCTTCAATGGGATACCTTTTCGGAAAATTGTGAGCATTTCAGTTTTTCCCCATTGACAAAGAATTCTATCGAACGTGCAGAATACAAGCGAACCGTATTCCTCCATGTATTCTTCTCACATCAACGCTACCCACCGGGTGGGATGTGGTCCCACTGGCAGGTCCTTCCTCAACTAACCCCGCCCGCCAACGGAAGCCAACGGAAATGGTTGATGGGTCGTAAAGCGAAATAGGTTCGTCTGCCCATCTGCACGAATTTTGCAAACTCACGACGGTCATAAAAACCGGAAATTGATAAGGAACTTGAGAGCGCATAAAATGCTCCGGGTTGCGACGCCGCAAGCTGTTATGTGTAGCAAGTGATTCCGCTTCCGTTGTTGCTCAATATACTGCCCCAATATTGTAGGGTCGCCCTTTTGTAAAGGCAGCACCATTTACGAATTGGTGCATCATTCGGTCCATCCTTACGGCTTACGGGACAACGCACACGTTTCTTTTTTATCCATAAAAGCGCGTCGCGAATATCGGCGTCTGTGACGCAATCGCCTGCAGTGTCGGATAAATCAAAGTCAATTAAGGAATAGACACAAACATGTTTTCCCTTATCACTCTTGGTCTATCCTCTCTAGCGACTGGGATTTGATTTTCCCATAAATGTACAGACTGGCATGTGCAAGGTACGTCGTTTTTTTATCAATTAATAATTGTAATGGCCACGGTGTCTTTCGTAAGGTAGAATCAAGTATGAAATCTCGAACAAACCGTCAGTCTGCTCGAAGGACTAAATGTCCAGCTAAGAGTAGAACCAAACAGAGGGAGTTAAGAAACGTTGGTCCAAGAACTGTCGAAATAGCAGACTATTCCTAAAGAATATAAAAAAGACTGCCGACATGATTAAGGATGCAAATTCAAGACACCAATAAAAAAAGAGATTTTTTTCATAAACCAGCATGCTTGCTTCCCAATGTTGAATTCCCAATTGTCGGTTTAACTTGTTGATCATCGTACTAAATCGAACACTAAACTTAACACAATCTCAACGATAATTGAAAAGAGCATCGCTCTAGTGACACCAAGAGCAAAAATATCGCAGTTACAGCGCTCGAAATGGCAACGGACGGCGTGGCAAAAGCTTTACGATGGCCGTAAACATTAAATTGGCCGTTGGACGTTTTATATCGTCCATCTTCTGCCAGCTGCTGTAAAAAGGCTAGGCTAACGCGCTACGGTTGTCCCTAGCTCTAATTGACAGTATGCCACGGCAGCAGAAATAAAGTGATCTATGGCAAACTCATTAGCAAATAATTTCCTCTCAGTGGTCACTTTGCGCGAGTGTTTACTGGTGTCAACATTTGGATGGAAAGCATTCAATCGAGGAATGATGACAAGGCGAGCAAGGCTTTTACAATAATTAAAGAACTGACTGTGTTTTTAAGCGAAGCACACAGCGATAAATTCGTACCAGGAATGGATTAGGCCGAGGTGCACAAGAAAACTTATTTCTTTAAAATAAATTAACGGAACACAAATGGATGTAGAACAAATTTGAATGTCCTTACTGGCATTCTATAGAATTTACATGTAAAAACTTTTTGAGGACAACTTTAAACTTTAAAGATTTTAAGAAATTTAAATATATCTCTAAAATAAGCGAAATCCGTACCTTGCACTGAAGATAACAGCCAATGCCAAGAAACAAGCATCTGCTTCACGCGGAGAAGCCGTATAGCAGCGATCGATGACCCATTCGAGAAGCTGTCCTATATCGGGATTGGATTCAAGCAGTAATACGACCGTCTCCTTGGCCAACTCATAAATCTGAAACAGAAATCAAATAACAATACGCAGGATTTAATCAATTGACAATCTAAAGGATTTGACTTAATATCATTTGTTAATTTTAAAAATTACATAAACAATCCATCACACAAAACACATCACAAAATGTATTTCCCCCACGCTTGTTCCTATATGGTACAGGTTTTATTGTTTATTTGAAAGACAATTAAATGTCAAGTCTATAGTCAATTATCACCACCGTAAAACTGGTACAACAGGGAGAATACATGATTGTCAGTGAATCATTTACCCACAACACCAACGGGTACTGTTACACATTAACCTTTCCACCTGTTGCTATCATAGCGTGTACGTGCTTACCTTTTCGTCTTTGGAAGTCATTAGCATGTCCAACCAACTGTAAATTGCACCATCTTCCGCCAAATGACCAGGATCGAAACACGGACCACAGCATAGAACAGCTGACATTGCCTGTAACGAGAAGAGAGAGAGAGAGAGAGAGAGAGATATCATAGTACAAGGGTAACCAATAAACACCGTATGATTACATCGAGGCTCTTCCAACCGCTACCACATGTACACCAACTTTTAATGGAAATGCAATTTCCATTTCAATTCTGCACAGACCACCACTAGACTAGCTGGCAGTGTAAAAATAGCCACGAAAATGATGTTTGCTTCACGTATCGTTTTTCATTTTATTTAAATTTATTCATTCTGCGTTCGGCTTACGCGAAGCGAGCTGAATTAGCCAGCTGTAGTTTTCCGATAACACGCACGCTCATACATATGCATTCCCGTTCGCAGAATTTTGCGTGGTTTTGAATATACTTCTCGTGGAAAAGGATTGCACAAAAATCGGATTATAGATTACAATGAATTCATATTCTAAATAACGATAAATTCCACATTTCAATTATGAACATTGAACATAAACCTGACCCTTTTTCTGGTAAAACAACTCAGGACTCATGGAAAAAAAGCATAAAAAATACCTAACCAAGCAGTACTCTAATAACCTCACAGGTATTATTCTTTGATCGTTGGTTTATCTCTTCCAAAAACGTGTTCAATGTATATATATTTATTTTAATGTTTATTGCTTGAAATTACTCACCTGTAATGCGCTAAATTGCAATTTTTCCTCTTCCGCTGCAATAGTGCCGGCGGACGTATTGCCCGCCGAACCGATACCGCTTGTGGTGGACGAACTGCCCCACACACTCGCACCGATAGTGCCACTTCCGATGCCACTAACTCCACTGCCGATTCCGCCAATGCTGCCACCTCCGCTACCGCCACCGCCAACACCATGATGGCTGCCGTGATGGTGCGAAGAACCATGATGTCCATGGGCAAATGGAAGCGCATATGCAGTACCGCTCCACCCGACAAATAGATTGACAAGGTTCCGTTTGAGCTCGCGGGACAGCAGCGTGCCGCACGATTCGAGCGAAAAGTTTTTTATCATCTTGCGTATAAAGTCGCAGAAGTGCGTCTTCACCTCACGCATGCTGCTGCTATCCTTGCCATCCGTTTCCGTCTCCAGGTACAGCCGGGCACCGTCGATGTACTCGACAAAAGTCGGATGCAGTGACATCGTTTCGCGTTCCAGCACAAATTGGCTAATGCCGAACGTGCCATTCTCCGCAATCTTCTCAAGCACGCGCACCAGTTGCAACCGCAATGCATCGCGGCGTCGGCGGCGCCTCATATTCTCTTGCTTGCGATCGATGGCTTCACGGATGTATACGACTAGTTCTTCCATCAGGTCCCTGTTGTAATGACGAGCGAAATACACGATGGGGGAAATGAAAATGAGAATGAAACGAGAAATATTAATCAAAGTGCGAAAAAAAATCAAATGAATAATCAAATCGAACCACACACATTGGATTCGAACAGCCATCTTCTAACAGAACGTAGAATGGGAATCCATAGATTCATATAGGGGTAAATATCCGATTTTGTTGAGTAAAAAATGGAATTTTTTAAAATGTTTTTATACTCATATAAAACTAAATTAGTACAAATGAAAATATCTTTAAATAAATAATTAATGCCAAACCATAGGTCCCTTCTTCACACTTGGACAACGGTTTTTCTTTTACACCTGATAACACCAGCACCAGCCAAGGTGCCAAGGGAAAACGTATCAACGGCAACAAACATTTTTACGTATACGTTTTACTTACTTGAGCGCGTCATGGTTTATCATCCCCAGTGCATTAACGGCCGCATCTCGTATATCGACGACTTCACAGCGTAGCAACGGTATCACTAGCTTGTAAAGTGCCACGGGTGAGGCAGTTGTCCCGCTGGACTTGTCGCTACGATCCGCCGACAGCGAGTCCGGAGAGGAGCTGCAAGAACATCCATTGGCCATGATATCGTGGAGCACGCCAGAAGGGAAGAGAAAATAAAAAATGAACGCACGATGAAAACGACGGCCCACACAACACGTTCAATGCTATGTACAACCATTACCATGCTACAAGCAGCTAAGGTAAAAACCGAACAAAGTATAACGCACTATAGAGTGAATGTAGTAACAATGGTAATAGTAATGGAATGATGGCGATGAGCTGCAATACTGCACTGTGGATTCTACGGTAACCTCGTTACGACCCGCTGCCATCATAAATGCGCAGTGTCTAGTGGAAAGGTTATATACCGATCCGAAACATCGATAATAGTGAGTATAATACGAACAACAGCTAAAGATAAACAAGTTATACGGTACTGGATCGCAGTTCTACTTCCAACTGTGGGTATATTGAGAGCTTTTACTAAGAAGTAATATTTGCCCTCGAGGTACACAAACGACTCTTCACAATATAAATATTATTAGAAAAATCATCCAATGTATCCACCACGAAAATAATACAAAACTTTGACTTCAATTTTACAAGCAAATTGCAAAGGCAGCAAAAACTGCCCTGCCGTAATTAATCATCAATCATGATAATTCACATCATTAAACTTTTTTAATTTTAAATTCCATTTCCATTCCTGCTGCAGTAGATGGCATTTATGCTAAATTTATGTTAGCAATAATTTCGGAAGTAATGCTAACAGTGTTTTTCAATTGATAATGTAAAAACATTGATCTTTTTTGTAGACTCCTCAGATGAAATGGTAAACAACACTAACTAACATGGGAACGGCTTCAATTGCCAGTGGAATCAATGTCCTTTTATTGTGGCGTTACCAGATGATATTGTACACGGCCTGTCAACACTCGGGTAAGTGCGTAAACTAGAGGAATCTTAGCAGAAAAACGAGTCTGCTACACGAGGGCTGATAGGCTGTGAACAATATCATAGGTTTCGATAACAATATCATCTGGTAACTTTACAATAAAAGCTAATTGATTCGCCTGTCATCTGAAGCCTTTCCCATGCCAACTAGCTTTGTTTGCCATTTCATCAAAGGAGCCTACAAAAAAGATCGACGCTTTTACATTATCAATTGAAAAAACACAGTACAATTTAAATGTTTTTGAAAGGACCATATTAAAGTTAGCCATCAGTTGTGGAGTTAATGTGTAGGATTAAGATCTTTAGTCATATTGACGACAATTTATATACGTATATATGGTTCAAATAGTACTTTTTCGCTTATGCTTGTAATGTTGTGCGTGTGTATGGGTCGGCGAAGAGCAAGCAACTAATTTCGCTGATATAATACTACAGCTATCAACGCAACGACAAACACGAACAAGAAAACCAAAACAACGCTTTGGTTTAAACATATTCGTTCACCTGAAACTAAACAGTAAATGAATGAAACTAGAGCTTAAAACGGTCCAGATGTGAGAGCAAAGAGCAATAGAATCTGCCAACTCATGTAAGTGAGCAGATTAAAACTTAAAGTATGATCGTGTGTGAAACACAAGTGAAAACGATTATAAAAAAAAAACATAATGAATGAACAAACGAACGAAAGACGAAACAAAAGAAGAGAGTTAAAAGTTTGTAAAACTATGCCGGAAAAAAGAAAAAAGAAAATAAACGTTACCCTTGTCTCTTATGTCTGGCATCTTTGCGACCATAGGATAGAGGTAGGGTGAAGCGTGTCACGATTCCTTCTGGTCCAAACACGGATGACGGTATATTGTCCAACGAGTCGGACAACGAGCGGGAATCCGACTGATCATGCAGACTGAGAGAGTTGCGAAGTAGGAATGTGTTTAAGTACGAACGGTGAACATATGTTCCGATTTAAAGCACGTGTGTTGCGGAAGATTGTCGGCCACGACATTAGCATTACGGTTGAGCACATTTACATTGGAGCGATTTTTATCATTAAATCCGTTTTTTGTTTACATTTATATTTTGGAAGCACCGCCAAAGCAACAGGATCAATGATTTGACCATTTTGTTTTTTGTTTGTTAGCAGAACAAAACCCGATAGAGAAATGGTTAAGTGTTTAGGAAGGTTAGAAATTTTAGAAAAAAAGTTAAATATTCAGTAACACAGGAACGGTAAACCATATTAGAGGTTAAAGTGGAAAGCATTATTTGACGTTATTTTTGTTGTTCATGTAGAGGTCATAAAGAAGTTATGTTGAAATAGTTGAGAAGTGGTGTTTCAGTAGTAGAAGTCGATAAACGGTGAAATTTGTTGTTCGATTGACAGGATATGACGCGTCGGCGAGAGAAAGAAGAAACATGAAAGAAAAATATACTTTAAGTGTTACCAGTCAAATCATCGTCATTTTAATGCTTTCTGCAAAAAAAATTGTGGTTTCCTGAAAAGTATATAAACAAAAATCGAGCACGCCAACTGTGCGGTTGTCGGCCCCGTACCCGTACTAGTGCGATTAAGCGTTCGAACGCTCATGATAATTGTTGTGCCTTCTCTATGTGACAAGTGTTTCACAACTAAAGATTACAACACAAATTGGACTGTAGCCTCTGAACGCCCTAGATGAACCACACACCAACACTAAAACACACACAATGACCTATACAGCCGAATCCAATATATCTTATGTTTTCGCCCGTTACGGGACATTTGGGAAAAAATGGTTTGCTTCCAACGCTGGTCACACGTTTGTTAATCAAACATGAGAACTTCCAGGGTTTCTCAGGCCAGTTCAACATTGTAACACTACATGTTAACTGCATAAAACGCTGTTCCGCCATCGCACATGCAATTCAACAATTTAACGACCCGGTGATGAGGTGACAATGGCGCCGGTTTTTATACGGCAGGACCGGGGTTCACATCCTATCCAAGCGCTATCAGGACTTACTATCCAACTATGTGGTATCACATTAAGTCTAATAGGCGAGAAATGGCAGGCATAACCTAAGAGGTCGTTAGGCCAAGAAGAGAGGGAGAGGAATGCAATTCAACCTTGTTAACCTTTTTCAACGGGGCGGTCCGGTGGCAAATGCGACAGCTGCGTCGGTCTACACACGGCAGGACCGGGGTTCAAATCCCATCTAGACCGCCTCCCCGTACGCAGGGCTGACTACTTTGCTGCGGGTAAAATCAAGTCACAGAAAGCCAGAAATGGCAAGCCCCGAGCGAGACCTTTCAAGATTGTAGTGCCATGGAAGAAGAAAGTCATCTGCGGTACATACTACTTGATTTCGCACTACTATTCCCATATCATGCCCATTGATTGTAATCAGTTGAGGTGGTCTGATTAAAGATCCCCCACTCACCAGCACTCACTCTTTGCAACTGAGATACCTAAACGGATAACTGAGATAGCTCGGTATAGGTTAGGCTAAAATGTGACAAAAAATTGTATAAAAAATTATGATAAAAATAAAGAAATAAATAAATATTATATTATGTCTGAAAACTCATTAGCAAAATGTGAGTGCTCATGAGTGGGGGTATTTATTCAGACTTTCGCCTAACGAGCTTGAATTGCATGTACGATGGCGGATTAGCGTTTTATGCTGCTGACAGATAGTTTTACAACGTTGAACTTGCCTGAGAAACCCTGTAAAGTTTGTAAAGTTTGGGTGTAGTGCACTATGTCACATGTATCGAAGTGCAGAGCAGGAAGCAACACGACGATCGCATTTTGCTATATACAGCATCGTTATACACAGTGGAACGGAGTGCATTGCCGATGGTTTGCACTGCACGTCGTGTGTACTTATGTTAAGTAGTGACAGACAGGATGAGTAACAAATCAGTAAAAGGAAGTACGAAAAACAAAACTTAAATTAGTGAAACACAACCGAATGTCTTAAGAAGTAACAGTGACTGAGGTAACAATTGGTCGTGTCAATTGTGTAGCTGGTTAAATAATCAACTTAATATACAGATAATTCAAAACAATCACACAACCAACAAAGAAAGCGTCTATACATTGTTAATTCTATAATTCCAATCATTAGAATTACCATTCGCAACTAAACCTATATCCATTTCTTTCCCAAACATTGTTCCTATCTTTCGAGTTTATCAACAACCATTAGAGTCCAATTGTGCACACCAAACGAGGACAGTTACGAGAGTGTTATGATAGTGAACAATTAGTTTCTAACGCATATTCATTACATTTTTCCAAACCATAAACACACACACACACGCACACACGCTAAAAACGACTAGAAAAAGGTGTAAACAGTAACCTAATAGGCGGTAGTTACATCTAGCTAAATCGCCACATGAAACCCGAAAATTATAAAATGCTGTAGCCTTGAGCAAAAGGCACCCAATTGGTTGACACTATCGATTACGAGACGATCATTATTAAACATACAATCGACACCCATCACGACACATAAGGTGGAAAGAAGAAGAAATGTACGTAAATTTTAACAATCGACGGCGGAAAGTTGTTTGTACGAGACAATAGTGTTGAATGCAGTAACAAGTATCAAAACCTACACAGATTCCTCGTGCGCGGAGTGGTCGCCACACGGCAAATCGGACCTAAATCACTCACCTTAGGCTGAGATCGGGTGAAGCGCATCGCACGGCAACGCTAGGCATCTGTGGAATAAGCCGCATTGCCAATGCTACCTGATTCTTCCACAGATGTGCCAGCGAGTCTCGTTGTGCCTCGGAGGGAGGTTTCTTCGTGGGAGCAGAGCTACGCAGTAACGAGGCACGATTGTCACTTACTGGGCTGCGATTAGATGAAACGAAACGGAATAAACGAACACATTAAAACAGGATGGCCAATATACAGCACCGTACAAACTACTCTAGTGCTTGTACTGTTTTAGGAAAGTTTTTCTTAGCAAATGTTTCCCCCTTTTGGTTACTACATACGTTGGATCTATCACGTTGAACAAGCTCGTTACTCGCTGATAGCATATAGGCCAGGCTTGCGCCACTACCGATGGGCAGTGCTGTAAAACGCGCGTCCGCTCCATGAAGCCGAACAAACACACGCTCCACGGATCGTACGCTTGGCCGAGGGCGGACTGGGATAGGCAAAGGGTCAAGGTGGACGCCTTGGTCGATTCCTCAACATGTCCGGTTGTCCACACGCCACTGTTGCGGTCCACTATCCATTGCAGGTCGATCACGTTTGCGTTCAGCATTGCCGTTCGATCAGTCTGAGGTAGCATGTGCAAACATTTCTCAAGAACCTGCGAGTACGAAAGCAAACGATAGAATAAATATGATACTTTATGACAAAGGAAGCATAACATTTATCAAACAAACATTTACCTGGGGACAGCACTTATCGATGACATCAATCAAGGCCGGTTCTGTTTCTGGAATGCCCAACAGTTTCTTCAATACTTTCACCTGCAAGCAAACAACATCGCAGCAAGCAAATAAATATTACATCCGAAAGTTATCGCAAAAATACAGCATCTTTCAAAATTCAGCAAACAATCTAACCGGAACCTAACCTTACAACCGTTGGCAGGTCAATACATCACTTACCTCCTTCAATATGCTGACCGCAAACTTGCGTGGTTGCGAACGACAGTTGCACAGCATCACCAATGCTAGCCCTTCCACCATGTGCATAGTCGTCGCTAGCGGGAGCTCGTGGCCCTTCTTTCCACCGGGTACATGGCTGCTGCTGGCTGTCGCCGATTCAGACGTGCCTCCAGTGCCAGCAGTACCACCCATACCACTGCTACTACTCGTACCAACTCCCCCGATGGCTCCCGCTGTAATGGTCGTCGTTTGGGTGATGGAAGAAATGCCCGAGCTACCGCTGGAGTTGGAATTTATGGTAGCCGCGTTGAGCGATGCGTTCACGCCTGTTTGTGGGAGGTTTGGTTTTAACAGTCCCAAATCTTGCTGATTCGTTGCACGTCCCACCCCGGCCAAACCGCCCACCGGTTGTCCCGAAGCAGCTACAGCAGCTCCACCGGTTCCTTTCGTGTTGAGCGTATTGTTGTTGCTGTTACTGTTGCTGCCAGGGCCTAGCAAATTGCGCCAAACGGTTAAAAATGCGTACAGCATACGCAACCCGTTGTCCAACAGCTGCGGAAACGTATCCACTACATCGCGTGCCAAAAACTGACTAAATCCCTGGATCACATCTTGGCGCCACTCGGGAAAATCGCACACCAACGTTTGCAGTGACTGGTGGGCCAAGCCGCGTAGCTCCTCGTCCATGTGGATCGTTAAACGGGACAGCATATCGACCAGCTCGTGACCGGTCATGTTGTCGGGCGTAAGGCGTGGCACAGCCGCAATGCACGTGCGGAACAGATCGATGCGAGGCTTCCGTTCGCCGGTCAGCATTTCGTCAAACTCCTTGTTCTGATTCTGGATCACCGTCATCATCAGTGGCCGCCCGCAATGGATGTCGAGCGCTCGCAAGATGTCAACGAACACGCGCCGCACGTGCGGAAAGTAGTTGGACATGCCGATGCTTCGCGCCGTGTCTTCGGTAAGCATTTTGTTCAGATAGGTCTTCTTCACGCGTAGCGTATTGCCGGACGGTAGCACACCAACCGTGCGGGGCATTGGCGGCTCACCGTCCTTCTGCTGCAGCGAGTCCGCCACTACCATGAACGCGCGCAGCCCGATGCTCATGCGCTCCGGCGTCATAATGATCTTGATCGGACGACCCACGCACAGCAGCTCGAACACTATCTCGCGCATCGCAAAGTCGAGCCGTTCCTGTGCGATAAATTGGATGATTTTCACAAATATATTCAGCGGTGTGTCTCGCGGCACCACCGCCTTAGAGCCGCGAGGAAACAGCGAGTTTACGATGCTTTGCAGGCGCGAGTGCGTGGCCGAATTCGATTCACACTTTATGCGGATAATGTACACCCACAGCAACCGGTACAACGATTCGAGCGCAACGCGACTCATTTTGGGATCTTTGTTTTTCAGATTGCTCAGGCACATGGCCAGAAAGCAATGCCAGTTGCTGAGAAAGAACGATTTCTGCGAAACGCACAGCAAACAGGTCACCAACGGGAATAGCGCTAGCTTGTGCTTGGACTTGGTGCAGGCGTCCAGCGTTTGCGAGTACAGCAGATCGATGAAGTTTTTCACGCACGGTACGTTCACCTCGTTCTTCACCGTGGCCGCTACGGGGACTAGAATCTCCACAAACAGACCGGCCATCGCGTGCTTTATGTCCTTATCCTTTACCTCTAGAAAGTATTGTGCGCATTCGTGCATGAACTGGAACGATGCCTCGAACTCCTCGATGGGGGCCATCTTCACGCGGAAGAACTTCATGCCCATCAGCAAGCTGATAATGCTGTGCGTCGTGAACGGGCTCGGTTCCTTGCTGCGCAGCTCCTTCAGCTCGGTCATGAATCTTTTCCGCACGGAAGAAAATCGACTCTGGGCAAGCACACCGACCACCTCCGCGTACAGATCGGCAATGCGGTAGCAGTCGTTGGCGTTCGGTGCCGTCTGCGCACCTTCCTTGTACTTGAACTGGCGAAAGGCAAGATTTTCGATCTGCTTCGTAATGTCGTCGTGCCCCGGGTGGAACGGAAATTGGCGCAGAATCTCGATGAGGGCGAGACAAAAGATGAACTCTACCGCTGCCTCACGGCGCAACAGTTGATAGTCCAAGTCCAGACCCGATTTGTTCGCCGGATGGTGGGTGGTGGAGCTTGCCCCCGTCTGCAGGTCTCGCTTTATGTTCTTGTCGCATATTTGATGCTTGTGCCAGGCGAGCAGTGCCTTCAGCAGCGACGGCAGACAGTGCTCCGCTACCGAACCGAGCGCCTGCAGAAGCTGATCAAACTGATAGTCTTCACCGCGCTGCAGTAGCTTTGGCAAATTTTTGTCCGAACCGTCCAGCAGCACGCTCTCAATTTTCTTCTCCGCCTGCACGGTAAAGTCCGTGAACAGGGTACGCATCACGATTTCGCCCGGCCGTAGCGTACCGTCCGATGCGGCCATCATATCGATTGTGGTCGCCATTCCGCCGGCACCGCCCGCACCGGACAGAATGGCTGAACGGTTGTGGCTATTCCAGGGCAGCAAACTAAGCCGCACCGAGGTGGCGGTCGTGGATGCGCTTAGGGGGGATTTCGATGCGTCGGAAGTTTCAATATTAACCGGACGTTCGATCACGGTAATGGTATCCCCGTCGTCTACTGCTGAACTGTTTGCTCCGGAAAGACCTGCTGCACCGCTGGCGCTGGCTGGTGCCAATTGGGCGAGTTGCATTTGCGATCCATTCTTTGAGGCGCGTTCGTTGCTAAGCTTCGGGGTGCTGCGTACGCTGTCGGATGTAGGACCCCCAGCACCGACGCTGCTGGAGCCAGTAGATTCATGATGGGTCGTGGAATTCTGTTGCTGATTTAGTCCCCCATTCGTAGGTTCACTAGTATGTTGAGATTCTAAAAGAGAAAGAAAATGGAGAGATTAAGTTGCAATTAAAAGTTATAATTTAGTGAAAATAAAACCAAGCCAGCCAACCAAGTCTTCAATTTTCAGCCCCAATCAATCGTCAATTCAACATCAATTTATTAATTTTAATTTTGTCTTGTGCTTTCTGACTGTTTCCTCATAATTTGATCGTTTAATTTATCACTCACATTCTTCTGTGACGCATTTAAATAAACTGTTCCAAGAATGAAATACAAACACGGAAATGCATTTCTTTTTATTTCCAGGAATTCACTCACAACATGTTGCAAAAATTGAAAAACTCGGTATAATTAACAATCTTTTTTCCAATGATGATGGTTCACATTCACAAGTGTCCTCAGAGCTCTCTCATTCACGACCATTATAAAGAGCTATCAATATTCAATTAATTTTTTTCTGTTTTAAGCCAACTGCTGTTCATTGTGCGCATTATGATTACGGTCCGTCACAGACAAATTTTTCATTAAAAATATTTTCACAAAAATATTATTTTTTAACTTACTCACAAACTGGTTTAATGTCTTGCACCACTAATTCCGATTGGTAACGTACGGGGTAGCTCACTCAGCAATAAATTAATGGTTATTCGTTTGCAAAACAAACGGTCAACTGGTTTTTCGTTTATTTTAAAACCCAATCCAACAAAGTTTGTATTGTACCTTGCTTTACGAAAGTTGTTTTATGACTGAAACAGATGCGATTCTGCTACCCCAGAGCACCAGAGAGGGAACGAACCTCGGGTGCCAAAAACCAATCGATAACGAACCACCCCCACGGTGTGTCAGCACGGTAGTAGTAAACGGAAGTAATTGAATCGCGTTCCACCTTGCCACGTGACTCTCTTGCTAATTCCAAAACCCCCCGCAGACAGGTAGCAAATAAACAGCCAGCAACATGGACCGTAATCGATAAATAGTTGTAGCGTCTACTATCTCTGTGTCGCGGCATGATTTAGTTCTTGAGCTGGCTGTGAGGCAAAGTGCAGTTTCACGCTACGATACTAAGTTGATAGCATTTATCCAAAACACAACTACACTACGGACCTAAAAATACCTTATTTTCCGAATGATGGTCTATGAGGAAACGTCGGTAAACGGTCTTTGATCTTTTCGCTTGGGTGTACTGGCACAAGCCGAGAAGGAAAAATTAAGAAATCATCAACAACAAACAACATTTCCTTTCTTCCCATTTTTTTTTTTTTTTTTTTTTCCATCATCAGCGTGAACCGCCTTTTTGCAAAATGCGAACAAAACAAATAAACATTCATTACCGAAACATGTACAGCACGTGCGCTAGTTCAAAAATAGCCATCCCGCCAACAACCCATCGCACAATTACGTAGGACATAGTTTGCGGTATGTTCGGGTCTGGGTCCAATCCAGCACTGTTCGTTGCTGTCCTTTTTTTATTTTATTCTCCCTGTTTACGTATTACAGCGCTCATTCGATATTGGTAATGCGGAAAAACAGCTAGGCGCTATGCACAACCAACCAAACACACCTTTAAAAGCGTAATTAAGCGGAGTTCTGAGCAAATTTTCAATTACCCTAAATTGACTTAAATGTGGATACTCACGTGCAGGGGACAGTAGTGCAAGTGCGTGCCCAAAACGAGCCACTATTCTAAGCAATTTTCCAGACAAGCTGCCGCGTTCAAACATAAACCACTCGTTGTCCTACACTTTGGTGGCACCACCGCCCTAGAATCGGAACTGTTAACGGGCCCGATCAGCGTTGTAACCGATCACCTGTGCACTACGGTTACTCGACTGAGACTCTCCCGGTGGATCGTTTGCTGACCAAGATGCTAATGTAAAAGTGAGTGTTGCGTACTGCACAACCACCATACCATACAACAAGGCGCAAAACCACCACTCTGAAGAACTGTGAGCGGCCGCCGCCGCAAGGAAAACGGCCAAAACGGAACCAAATACCACCCTTTTCCCTTCCTATCAGACGGACAAGATCCGAAAACAAGAAGAAGGAACCGCAGCCAGTTATGTGTCCCGTGTAAGGTGCCATTTTTAGCACCCAAACCCAAACGGCAGCCGTTCCTCCTCGCTGATGATGAACTGTTGGGATGTTTCTATTTTTTTCGGTTAAAAAAATACACACACGCAACTAGTTCACTATGTTCCACCGCACAGGAATAATTCCCCTAAACACCAAACTAGAGACATTGGTGGTGGACGAGAGGGTAAAACATCGTTCGTCAAAGAGCTCAGATCGGTCGGAAACCGTTTCGCACATTGCTTCTGCTTTCGATCGCATCTACAGACGCGTATTGGGCGGGAAAATCGCATATCAAATTTAACGTCAACAATTCAAGTAATGCGACGCGACCCACCGATACTATCCCATTCGTTGCCATATTTACACAAGCAACGTTCCAAGTCTGCCGCCGATGATGTAGAAGGTGATGCAAATGTTGGCCAATTCACAAGGCTGGGATCCAAATAATCCAGTCTGTGCCTAACGATGGTCATCAGCTGAATACAGTGCGCGAAAGCAAACGACAGTAGCTGTAATTAGCGCTCACACTCCCGCACTTCACAAACGCGTTTGTTTCTTAAAAGTGCTGACTGCACACCTGCTGCTACTTGACTATCGATAAAAGATAATGCACCGCCAAACACAGATTACACACCACATCTTGATGAACGCAACCGACGGAAACCAACTGATTACTTAATCTTGCTAACATTCTTTGTTTCCATTTCCACCATCGAATGCTCGACAAGCGAATGTCCCTTTAACATGCAAATTTGTCACTTTTCGCGAAGGAACGTATGAATTTGCCAACGGTCCGCGCTTACTGCCGAGGTGTTCTTACTGACCGGAAGAAAAATAGTCTCCCGAACCCTTACGTCTCTCGAACGCTAACTAAAAAGAGAAAAAAAAAGACTCGCAGGCCGTCAAACATCGTCGTCTGAGAAAACACACATGACTGTGTGCAGTCATCCCATGGGGCAAGCGTTTTGCGCCTACGAACATCACAACATCGGCGTGCGCGTCACGGTATAATGTTGTTATCTATCGTTTACACCGAACCATCGACAGCGAAAGCAGCTGCGGTGATGATGGTCCAAGAGATAGAGACGAAGGTACCGCGCCACCGCGGACACCGTGACAAACACTGTGATACGCACATATACAATTCAACAAGGTTTACAATATACCACCAGCCTAATGTGTGATTACACTTTTTTTAAAAAGCAATTTCATATTTCTACAGCACATCTCGCATAAGGAGACGCCGTTAGCTGAAGCTTTGCGGGCATGCTCACCTAGTGGTATTAGTAAACCTTATAGGAAATGTGACACAAAAACTGATAGATATTGCATAATAATAAAATTAAATTTTAGATTTACCATAACAAATATTATCCCGCAAACAGGACCTTAATACAATCGAATTACTTAACGAATATTGCACTTGGCAGCCTCATAACTACAGTCCTGAACACATCTATACAAATACCTGTTTTTTTTTGTTTACAATAAAAGAAGAACTAGAAGTGTTAGCTTAAATTGATGTTCTAGTAAGTTGTAGAGAACAACAAAACACACATTTTGACCTGTCTAAAAAATATACTACCTTATTTTTATCTCATGTTTCCGAGTTTCTGCCCTCATGTAAAGCAGCCGATATTTGACAATTTTTGGCATTGCTTCGCAAATTTATAGCACTGCTTGTAGATAGGTATTGCTTCTTCAATACAAATACATCGTACGATAGGCTATCAAAAATTCCTTAATTCATAAAAAATGGAATGAATACATGCGTTGTTAACAATGCTAAAAATTTAAATATGAAACAGCAGTATCTTTTCCCCGAAATCTGCATAGCGAGGAGACAAAAACTTATAACAAAATTTATTCAAAAATATATTTACATTAACAAAAGTTGTTTAGTAAATTGATTGCAATAGCAGGGAAAAATGTTTTCCGTAGGTGTTCGTTCAGTTATGTTATATGGAAGAATTTTGCAGTATACAACAAAAGTGTTAAATTGGGTGTAAAATTATAATTTTTTCTTTAAATTGTGTTTTTTATTGTTCTCTACAGCTATTTAGAACATCAATTTAAGCTATCTCTTCTAGTTCTTCTTTTATTCCTAAAAAAAATAGATGTTCGTATAGTTGTGTTAAAGACTGTATAGATACAGTAACCGGCAAAATAAAGTGCCCATTTTTTAGTTTTTCAATAACTCCTACATTTTTTCATACATGTATAAGCTTCATTTGAGATGATGATTTTGTATGTAATATTCTTCTACCATGATCTTCTAGATGATGCACTATT
Organism: Anopheles stephensi; assembly: GCF_013141755.1. Classification (NCBI taxonomy): domain Eukaryota; kingdom Metazoa; phylum Arthropoda; class Insecta; order Diptera; family Culicidae; genus Anopheles; species Anopheles stephensi. The sequence continues at coordinate 41,584,457 of NC_050203.1, read as the reverse complement.
AATCCGAACATTAATTGTCTAAGAAAGATTTTGCTAACGATTTTCTAACGATGCTCCGCGATGTGAGTTCTGGACAACGTTTCCCAAGGAATTTGTTTTAAATTTACACAAATATTCATGATACTCAAATCGATACGAACGAATGACTTTCCACGTGGGGACACTTATTTTTGACATAGTGTTTTTTTTTTTTAATTTAACTTTTTGTACTTAAAAAATCTGTTTTATTGTTTAATACAACTAGTTACAAAACATGTTACGATTAAAGTCAAATAAACGAAAAAAATTTAAAACAGGAAGAGGTGGTCACAGTAAGTTGCCGATCACTGACACTTTTATACTGTTGTATATTTGTACAACATTTTTTTATATTTCTGTACAATTTTTTGTTGTTGGGCGGTCCGGTGGCCGAGGCGACAGCGGCGCCGGTCTTCACACGGAACGGCCGGGGTTAATATCCCATCCAGACCGCCTCCCCGTACGAAAGGCTGACTACTTTACTACGGGTAAAATTAAGTCACAGAAAAGCCAGAAATGGCAGGCCGAGACCTCTCGAGGTTATAGTGCCAAGGAAGAAGAAGAAGATTTTTGTACAGTATCGAACAACAGTTTTGTATGATCATCAAGAAAAAGGTCCATAATTTTACTGGGAAAAGATCGAAAAACTGAACTCGATTTTACAATGTCTTACGCATCGTTGATTGTGGACTCAAGTGCTATCAAGTAACGAACCAAAATGCGACATAATTGAAAGTAATGACGGTGCACATGAGGCCAGAACTTTTTCACTTGCTTTGCATTGGTAAAGTAACGATTTGCTGGCCGATTCTAGTATCGGATTTTAACCCAGTCAACAGCTTATAGGATGTTGTCGTTAGAACAATCTATAAGTACAATTTGCGAAATCCAGCACGTTAAATACGACAAAGAAATATGTGGTTTAGTGCTAAATGACATTAGACGTGAAAAGCTCGTAAAATTTTAGCTATTAATTGCTACATTCCCCCATTCCAAGTTTAACTTGTGGTGATAAGAGAGGACAAGGGATAGCGATCAAGCAAAACGTACATATTTTGTAGAAGAATTAAATTGGTTGATATTTATATAAACTTTTGATTGAAACGTAAAAAAAAAATTAATTAGAATCTAATATTTTTCAATGTACATTCTCCACAGAATTCACAAAGAACAGACAGACAAAGAATCCCCTAAGAGCATATCGATTCGTGAGTTCTCGTATTTCAGATCACGACAAACATTCTTTCGTCCTTGATTCTAAGATACCAGTGTCAAGGTCTCTTTATAGACGATGTGTCGACTGTTCTGGCGACCGTAAATTTCGCTCACTGTAGAACTCAATAGAGCGGATGTTGTACGATACAATTGCATCAATCAATTTTAAATTATTTAAAATCCCTACTTTCGTGTGAAACGTAAAATCATTACGATCTCAGAATAACTTCACAATGATCAAGTGTTACGACACCGTTCAATTGGTAGTTGCCGCTGGATACCTTAAGTTAGTGTATTGCTTGTTCGATTCGGTTCAACCCAAGAACAGAACCGACGATCCTTCGATCGTGCTTTAAAGCGTTAGTAGATAGCAAAAGTGGATTTTTGCTCACAACAGAGAGCAGGTTTTTGTTTTAACCGGGCTCCGATAAAGAACTGGCAACAAACTAGAGCGAACGCAAACAAACATGACACTCGAAAGTGATAATTTACGTTCAGTTTGACTGTGTTTAAATGTATGTTAGTGAAAGTATTCAAAAAGCTGTTCATAATCAGTGATTGAAACAAACAAGTTGTTTCTCTGTCGGATGCGCATGAACCCGTATATGCAACCGTGTTGCAATTCGTTTGCAACATATTATGTTTGATATGTTTAGTTTGGTCTCACTGATGTACCTAATGATGGACCACTTTTTCACAGTTTCTGCTATATCCATATTCCACTGGCTCCTATGAATCGTTACAAGGAATAGGTGTAGCTTATCTAAAAGATCTTCATCATGCAGAGTAATCTTGCATCGTTTACTGCCACGCAAAAGGATGGCTAGAACCTGACCTCCATTCGATATTAAAATCTCCGATCAGCGATAAATCTCCGATCAGCAAGTGACTTCAATTCATCTTCAATTCATTCATTCAGGAATGGCATTGATAGTGCAACCAGACCAGAATATTGCCGAAATTGATTTTCCTGTGCATAGTCAGAAATTCGGTGGACAATTCAATCGAACGCTGGGACACGGTCCAATCTCATTGAATCTCTCATTCCATATTTTGTAAGGTGTTCAAATCTGCCGAATCGCGGTGATTTTCTGTCGCAATAAATTGGAAGTTGTACAAATTATGGAAACGCAGTTATGATGCACAGCATCAAGCAATGGTCCCCCAAAAAAGGGGGTTGTCTCCCAAGCATCCAGGTCGCAAGCTACGCAACTAGCTTGATTAAGTTACGTTACGTCATTTACACGTATTTAGAGCTACGGAAATGAGCTCATTGTGGAAAGCCAATCAGTGAAACTAAACCGTTCTATGTTCATCGCACCAGGAAGCATTGCGGTCAAAGGGGCGTGATATTATGATGCTAACCTTCGCACCAAACGACATGCATCAGCCAAACAAAGCGTACCAAGTGTATGTAAACAGTGGTGGCGCGAGTGGTGGTAGTTCCCCAATTTTACGTCATTGCGATTCCGAAGAACATTTCCAAGCGAATCAAGTGCAATCGGAAACACTTTCCTCATGCGGAAACAATGGTGCGCCAAGTTACGTCAATTTCACCATTCTCCGGACCGAAATTCCCCATCCTGCTTGGATGCATCTGCCTAGTGGCTGTAAGTTACTACACATCGATAAAATACCAAACGAATCGCAGTAGGCGCACTCCCAGTCTCGTAGATACTGTTGCACATGATTTCCCGACCATCGCCTACACCCGGCATTAAATTTGGTTTTATCCCGGCCAGAATATATACCAGAATACATCCAGCCACGTTCGGCAGCCCCTTACCTGTACTACTGGATGCTAAATTTGTGCTGCTTGCGGACGGAATGTCTTCGCCATTGTCGGCCGTATCCATCCCATCGTCGGTATTTTCGCGCTGCATTGTGCGATTGCGGGTTGGTCGGCGACCGTCGAAACGGTGGCCGGTTTGCATGCAAATCGCAGCTAGGTGAATCACACACAATAACTGCGCTTTGGTAAATAACTAATGCACGCTTTTCACCTTTCACTATTGATCGAATCGCTCGGGTTGGATATGTTGTGTTAATATTGGAACTTTTTCCTCTTCTTGATGCTCTGGCTATTTTTTTCTCATCTGTCATTTCGTTGACAGCGCCAGACCAGAACAAAAAAACATTTCCGATGACAGTTTCCCTCCCATCAACATTCGCGCATTCCGTTCGGCTGACAGCGCATGCAACAGCTGATTGTTGTTTACTTCCCGTTACAAAGCTGTTTTACATCATTTTCTGCCTCAAATTGCACAGCATGGAAAGATATGTATTTTTTAACAAGGATTTTACGTGTTCCACACCTGTGCAGAGTCCATTTTCACCCTCTTCGTGCTTCGACCGGCTTCCGAGCGGATCAGCTGTTGATGTAAACAATCTACGCTCGCCACACCCAGTGCGCATATTTTGACACAAGCGCTTGCTGACAATCAACGAAAAATTGGTGAGATTTAATTGAGGTCAATTAGCCACGGCTAGGCAACGCGTTTGATGGTGCTTTGCGTTTGATTTCGGATCGTTTTGCACAACTATAGAAAGGACTTCAAATGTTTATTATACACAGCGGCGGATCATGATATAAACATACTTGGCAGATGCTTCAGGTCCTGCCATGGTAACAAGTAAACCTACCAAAGCGAGAAAGGATGATGATTCTGTCACCGGAAAGAGCTTTCAAAGGGTATCTTCCTGTTCCTGTTGTGAGGGCCTTTTAGTTTCCATCATTTAGAGAGCCCCTAGCTCCATAAGAGGCCTCGCATAATATCTCTATTTGGCCTCTGACTCTGGCCTAGTCAACAAATCTGACGTGTTAGGGATTTCCAACTTTCGTTCTGCTTAGGTCCTCCAAGGGGCTTAAGCCGTCACTGATTGTCCATAATTCGTTTCTGTACAGGGATAGCAGGCGTATCAGTATGAGATATATCACATACCAGGGTGGCTTTGCAAAGCCCATAACAGAACCGATTCCACCAATGGCGGATTATTCCCCTTGTTGGCCCTTAGCGAAATGGAATTTATGGGACCCTATTATCACTTCGATTCTGTTGATAGGAAGCGAGGCCTTTGTGCGGTCTCCAGAGACCGATCCGCCTTTGGATTCACCAGAACTATGCGCCTCATAATTTTGCTCAGAACTTTAGCAGAACATGCAGAGCTCTTCTTTAAGCAGGATCCAATCCAATACCAATTTGCGCACTGTTTGCCTGACAGCACCATTGTCAACCTTCCATGGTGGGTCGTGGCGGCAAGTGTTTCGCCTTCCGAACAAACCAACAGAAACGTCACCTAGGTGCAAACATTTCGCAAGTGCAACCCACAGCAACAGCTCGATCTACAAACGATAGCTGCCTTGGCTATGAAGATTGATATTCACCCGCTCACGAACGATCCGACGTCCGCATGGAAGGAAATATCGAAATCACAGCGCGTGATAAAAATCAACACAAAGCCGCCGACTACAGACGTGCCCGCGAACAAGGTGCGCGTCGTCTGCATGTCCGATACCCATTCGCTGACGCATCACATCAAGTTCGACATTCCCGACGGCGATATTTTCATCCACGCGGGAGACTTTACCCGCTGTGGCAAACTGGATGAGGTGGTCGACTTTAACGAGTGGCTAAGTATGTTTGGTGTTTTTTCCCGTTTCTTTCACACGGTCTTATTGGTGTTTCAATGTGACCTTTTCCTCGTTCGCAGAGAAACTACCGCACAAGCACAAGCTGGTGATTGCCGGAAATCATGAGCTCAGCTTCGACCATACCTTCACCCATCCGTTCCAAAATGCAAGTGCCTGTTGCAAGAAGACGGGTTCCACGCTGCTAGACGAAATACCCACGCTAGGCAACTCGAAGGAAAGCTTGGCGGAAGCCGTCAAGACGGAAAACATTCGACAGTACTTGAGCAACTGTACCTACCTGCAGGATGAGTGCGTCGAACTGTACGGGTTGAAGATTTACGGCACGCCCTGGCAGCCCGAGTTCTGCAAGTGGGCGTTCAACGTCAAGCGCGGCCAGGCGTGCCTGGAAAAGTGGGAACAGATACCGGAGTGCGTGGATATACTGGTGACGCACACACCGCCCGTCGGGCACGGCGACCTCTGCTGTTCGGGAGTGCGGGCAGGATGTGTGGAGCTGCTGGCCACGGTGCAGCAGCGCGTCAAACCAAAGTACCACGTGTTCGGGCACGTGCACGAAGGCTACGGCATCACTTCCGATGGAAGGATAATCTTCGTGAATGCTTCAACGTGCGACATTAACTACCTGCCCAACAATCAGCCGATCGTGTTCGATGTGGCCCTTCCGAAAGGTCGAACCAAAGAGGACTAAGTACGGGCTTGACGAAGGTTTCCCGTGTTAAAAGCGGTCCGCCGTGCCATACCATGACATGCACTTAACAGCCCACTAGGTTACACCTTACTCGTAGTTTTGTTCCAGCAAGCAGCTCGATGAGTGTCTGTAACGGGCAACAGACATCTAGCGTCTTTAAACGTCGGTGGCTAGTAATGATCACACAACTCAACTCAAAGAACCAAAGGTTCACCTAGAAGAAAAGAAACAAAGGTATTATTGTACATCGAAGTTGTTTTGCTTCACCACCTGTATCTCCCAGTTGGCGGACGAGATTTTTGCTATAATCTACAACATATACATCTGCAGAAGGAGGTACGCAAAGGGGCCTTCGAATGGCAAGACGCAGAGATCGTAGAGGCGAACAACCTTACAACAAACAGCACAATGAAACAAGCAGCAATTAGTCATCCCTAAAACGCTTAAGCGGAAACACATAGACGTCACGTTAAGACTAGAATTTGTAGACTGTGAAATACCTTACTTATATGTTCCTTATTTATACGGTGTGAAGCTAGGGTTATATGAAACAGTAGAAACAATTATTGCTCAAACTCTTTTTCCGTTGTGTAATGTGGTAGATTTTCTTTCAAAGTTAATCTTTCTTGAGATTCGAAATAGCGATCTGTTTCACAAATACCCGAGGGCTTATTATGAATAAGGGCCGTTGATCATACACATCTGTTTAGCTAAAGCGTCGTTCGTTTAATTAAAACTCGCTGCGACTCTGTTTGTGTTCAATTGTGCTATTTATTATAAAATTACTTCCCGCTTGCTTTTTTCTTGCAAACAGATCCGAAGCACTTATAACTGCACGCCACTATTTGGTAGCTATTATCGGCACTAGCTAACATAGTTCCCTTTTTTATATATCGAATTACAATAAACTAAACATAAATTGTACCATAAAATAAAATGTCGTGTGCTGTTAACATCCATATCCAGAAAGAGACATCGGCAGCAAAATGGGACCGAAATATGATAGGACGTACCAAAGGGATCAATTCTTCTGTTTAACACAGCGATAATAAATCTAACGTTTGAACATTTTGCTATTGCGTTCTGTGAGAGCGTTATCAGCGCCAATCAAAAAGGGCGATAGGGTGACTATGAGTGTGTGTGTGTTACCCTAGTCTGCATTTATACATACGATTATTATTGTATCATCTGTGAAAAATTCAAGCTGAAGTCAATACTTCCTTCTTGCTATACGTCCTTCTTTCCGTTTTCTCAAAATTAAATATTTCTTTGCATGGATGTATTGGGGGGGGGGGGCATACAAGGATCATATATAGCGGTAGCAGTACAAAACAATACCAATACACGAAATCTTGCATTTCGCGGACATTAATCAATGGACAGGTACAGGTACTATTGCTAGCAAAATACAAAAATGCGAATCGCACCATGTCTTTTTATTGACCTTTTGGACCGTGTCAAAAGTAAACTTTGTGTGAAATGTTCCTCTCGTTTTCTCAATAAGACTCAAAAACAAAAAGCATTTCATGCCCGATGACGATGATGACAATGAGGACAGGCAAACGTCCCCGTTTTCCCTGTTTGAACGTAACACAAGCATGATGCTGATGCTAACCTCTCTCTCCCTCTCTCTCTCCTTCTCTTTCTCTTTCTCTAGTTCCTGCAAACTTATGCTCCATTCTAATTTGTTGTATATCGGGCCACGCAAGTAAATGTGTTCTTGCTCCACACAAACACACTCCTTGGTCACCTCCAGAATATATCTTTATGGCCTTTCCTTTCATTTACACTGATCTGCTATGGGGAAGATTTTTTTTTTTGTCTCTGCTTCACCGTTCTCGTACATCTCTTGGCGTGTGAAGTTGCGTGTCTCCTAATGTTTGATGCTACCGTGCGTCTCCAATCTTATTGGAGGACAAGGTTTAGGGCGTAAGGTTAGGTTTGTCATAGCTTTAGCAGAACGGAGCCGCACATGGAGCCCCCCCGTCATGCTGGCGTAAGAGCGGCGGCTTAGTAAGGAACATTGGAAAACAGATATGACACACTTTCACCGTTATGCGTCCGGCGGACAGCCTCGGCAAACATCATCGAAACGTCGATACACTGTACGAAGGGAACGGGCGCGAACCGTGCGAAAAAGAGATAGAAAGTGTTACATACCACCGGGGCACATTAAAAGCCAACCACCACCACCACCACATACCTGAATTTTGGGACAATCCTTCATGTGACCGTCCTGCGGAATAGTGTTTGTCACGACGACTGCCTCGAAACAGGCATTGTTTATCCTTGAAATGGCCGGCCCACTGAAGATGCCGTGCGTTAGTATGGCGTAAACTTTCGTTGCACCAGCCTCTACCAGCTTGTCGGCCGCGTGGCAAATGGTGCCGCACGTGTCCGCCATATCGTCCACCAGGATTGCCACCCGGTCCTTCACATCACCGACCAGCACCATCGAGGCAACCTCGTTCGCCTTCTTGCGCTCCTTGTGGATCAGGGCAAACTCCACATTTAACCGATCGGCGATCGAGGTAACGCGCTTGGCACCGCCGGCGTCCGGCGACACGATGATCGAGTTCCGCCACTCGGCAATATTCTCCCGGATCCACTTCAGTACTGCCGGCTCGGCGTACAAATTATCCACCGGTATATCGAAGAAACCCTAGAAAAGCGAAAAGTGAAACAGTCGGGTTAAAATGAGTAAAGTTTTCACTTGACTGACAAAAAGCTTAACCATTACACCATACCTGAATTTGTGAAGCGTGCAAATCCATTGTGATGATATGATCTGCTCCAGCGACTGAAAGCATGTTTGCTACCAGTTTGGCCGAAATCGGTGCACGGCTCTGTACGGTAAGGAGAAAAGAAAGACAACACGATAACATTACCGACCGATGATCATCCAAACCACCACGTCCACCAGCACAGTTCTAGTAACAATCCCAAACAAAAACACGAAACTTATGTGTGTGGTGGGCGCCCTTGCATTTTTTTTTAATAATTCAAATGCAGTTTTGTTAATTTCCCGTTGGTTAGTAGACAACAATCACATTCGATCGATCATCGCGCATCAGCTAAACCCCCGTCCCCATTCACGCTTTGTAATTGCGATCATGCATCCAGTACTGTATTAGGATGAGATTTGAAAATTATGTGACACAGGGGACCAACAAATTATTTATTGTTCTCGCTTTTTTGGTGATTTTTATAAAGCACAAGGAAAAATTTAATAAGAAACAACCCGTTGATGTCCGTCAATATTTTACATAAATATTTACACTCAAACTAAAACAGCATCTGTGCGAACAAAGAATGTAAAGAAACGTTCAAATATATCGGATGTATAACAAGTGCATCATTAGACTGATATCTTTTCAAAACCAGAGAGAATAACAATGAATAAATGACCCTACAATTTTTAGTACAGTCCCTAATACAACAATAAGAACAAACGTTTAAAAAAAGAGAATTTTAAAGATTTTAAAGAAAAGAGGATTTTAAAGAGATAGAGGAACAGTCTAGTAATTTGCAAATAGTTATAAAGTACACCTTTGAATATACATTACAAATGAACATTTTTAACATTTTTCTTTTAATTTACAAGGTTACGCACAATATGAAAATATTGCGGCACCGTTGCGCGGGAAGTTGAGTTGTTTTAACGGCCATTAATAAAAGATTTTTTTCTATTTTTGCCTATCGTGCTCCATTTTTTTTATCTGCAAATGCTTAATGTTCAGTGCATTCCAAATCAGGGAATGTGTTTGCAATATAGAGAGCAAATAGACCAATATCCGTATCAAAACAATCGACCAACAGAAAATTGTGTTTAAAATATACTAATATTAAGACAACAAACACATATCTAGACGCTGACGGTTGATTCAAACATGTAGTTACTCTAACAAAGATAGTTTAATTTTCGAAAAAGACATTTGAAAAGGAAATATTTTATCGAAAAAAAAATCTCGTCTGTGTGTGAATAGCGAAAAATTGAAATAGATGTGTAAAAATAAACAGCAAAAAATATCAAAAAGGTGTTTGAAATAATTTTTTACAACTTATTATAATATTTTGTAATCAATCTCTAGATGTTCTTAGCAGTTTTAGGGACTGTTTAATTCCTGTTCTATTTTGGTTTTTTGATAATACTAATCGCACAACCCAAAACAAGTACAGTTGAGTTCTTTAGAAGGAAACAGAGAAAACGCAGGGACGGGTACAGTGAATGGTGCAAAGCTGCTCAATCATTCGTGTTTCTATATATATACAGAGGGAATTAACAAATGGTTTCATCAGGACAATCGGAACACGACACAGCAAATTCGCTACATATTTACATGGCCACTTCCAGGACATACGACACGACACAAAACACACACACACAAAAACACACACATAGTTGCTTAGAAAGTTTGCAAAAGAGTAAACGATCCCTGTCCGCCACTTGTTTTGGGTCGTGAGTTTTACTGCACTTTTTGTTTGTTTGTTTTAAATTAAGCATCAAGATGCCGTAGGAAGGGACACTCGCACAATGTGTGTTTTGCTACCAGTTCATTGCATTTCTTTATTTCGCTACTCACTAGATAGGCTTCTGGCAGATAATCCTAAGATGGGTGTGAGAAATGATTAATTCACAGTGATACAAAAGGGAAAATGTGTGGAAAAAAAAGAGAAAGAGAAAACGTAAAATAATCTTTCGGCATAAGCTTACTGCAAACTACTAAGAATTGACCTGTATTTTGTAGCGCTACCAAGAATCCTTGTAAAAGTATGACTTTATTCAAACAAAATTCCTTCAACAGCAAAAAACAAAACAGAAAATTTGAAAGAATGGGGCATTGTTTCCTCATGCGTTAATTGGTGTCGTTTATGCTGTTTTTACACAGAGGAAAAAAAGGAAATACAGTATATGAAAGTAATGAAGAATATACATTTGAATCATATTTTACATGGACGAGAAAATTACAAAAACAAAAACGGTCGCTCAGTGTCTCTCCCTTGTGGCGTGTTTCACGCAATGCTTTACAATACACAACACCAACGAACAAATAAACGTAAATATATAAACATGAACCCATCATTCACCCAACATTTTGTTAAACCACGTCCGCGTAACATTCTTTTGATGCTAGTATTAACACAATAAAGGACTAATAAAGGAATTATTCCCTTACTAACACATAACTGCAAAATGAAAACCATACAGAAAACAATCAAGACAATTTAGAAGCAATCGTTTGTAGATTTTGAATGCATAAACTTCCGTATATAACCGATATACTTTACTCCGATGGGTGATCACGGACCATCGGACGGATAAATATTTAGTTTTGATGGGTTTTTTTCTTTTCTTTTTGATACAGCAATTTATTTGCCCTATTTACGCCAATGTGGAAATAATAATTCGGTTGCATTTGCATTCTGTTGTGCCTATAGCATCGCGTCACGATTCAAAATAAAATACATTCGTACAAAGAATGGAAACAAAATTCAGGTGTATTTTGTACACACGATGCACGACGACGAATGAGTGTTCCAATCCGGTTTTATTTTAGGCTGATAGTTATATCAAAAGGACAGCACAATGATTTAAAATGTAACAATCTCGAGCATCTATTTGTCAGAATTCAAACCGTATAAATGTGTGTTAGGCGTATCGTGTTGCCATAAGGTTAAAGTTTTGGGTTTTTTTGCCTTTCCCTGGTTCTGCGACGTGTATTCCACACGTACACAAATCGAATGATTAAACAGCTCTACCATTCCAGCCCCCCAGTCCACGAACACAAACTCGTTAAAAGTTCCTTCATCCAATCGGAAACATGATTTTCCTAACCTATGTTTACAACGGGAAAAATGAGATGTACCACCAACGAAACACAGTTATAATGGGACCAGGACTCAAAACAGATGACAAAGAAAATACATAATCTTAATACGATGAAGAATAAAAGCTAAGAGTAACAAAAAAGAAACAATAGGAACCGCTCTTCAACCCTACCCGGAACTTCCACTCATTGGTTTTCATGAGCTCTGCCAGCTTATCGTCGCCTGTCTGTGTGGTGTAGCAGTGTAGTGGTAGTAGGTTGGGGGGACAAGGCCATAATCAGGGGGGGCCACCCAATACATCAATTTATAGAGCAAGGAGAGGAGAGAAAAAATATTATTTAAAACATTGGTTTCGTAAATGGTGATTAATAACACGTACTGCACACGACTATGAGACCGAGTGCATAGTATAAGTGCTGTCTCCAGGATCGGAATACTTATCGATGGAAACATATAGAATCTGTTTCATTTACAACTGTAGACTGGCCTTGCTACAAACGATAATGGACGAGGCAGACGAGTTCTAGCGGAGGGCTTGTACTAGGGAAAAACTCGTCCTATAAGTGTTGAAAACACATGTTTGAAAACAAATTTTTAACTCGCGCTCCTCTTACAAACTTATGCTACGTACTTATGACGTAATACCAGAGGGATCACAACAACTCTTTCCTTTATTTTCGTTGAAACAAAAACGCATAGCACAGCAACTCGCAACTAGGAAAGGAAAGTGAGTTGATCGTCGAAATCAGTTCAAACCGTTCCCCGCCTTGAGCTGATAACCTTTGGAAAGAACAGAAAAAAGCACAGTTCGTAGTTGCTCTCAGGCAAACTCACAATCTATCAACAGCAGTTATTTTGAAAAACATTACTAGCCCCACTCTATCTCCCATCGAAACGGACCCGCGTTTCATGCGCGTTTCCTCTTTCGCGCCACGCTGTAGGCAAAACAATCGATTCGATTTCTTTTTTGCTTTCTTTCCCTGCCCGTTTTGCCATGAGCGATGCCTAGAAACAAGCGATCGAGAAGAAGCCTCATACGGCGTCGTCGGATCATTGGAGCAGCACGTTATCGCAGCATCGGTTGATGAAAGGACACTGTTACTGTAAGCAAACACCATCTATATACATATTTCCACATTATCCTTCCCAAGCGTAATAGTTTTTTTGGGTAACGAGTATTCGAACAGCGATAAAAAAAAAACCCAACAACTATTTTTTTTTTCATAAAACAAAAAATATGGAACAAAAATCAAATGCATCATATGCATCTCCTTATCTTCTATTTTGCGCGCATTTCTGCACGAATAAATAACTAACCAAATAGCACAGCAGCTAATAGTGATAGCTAATGGTTCATCAAAAAAGGCGATCACTGTTGTGAGTTTATCAAAATCATTTCAAAATTGCAGAGAGCATCAACGTACAACAAAACGATGGATAAAATGTAGAGGGAAATTTGCTGCTACCGCATCACGCACCATCACCGTTATCGGACAAGATTGACTTCAAGCTTCACAAGGGACTACATACATACCTTATCTTTCTTATCCTGTCGTGCATACGGAAAGCATGGTATGACCGCAGTCACACGGGAGGCCGATGCTATCTTGCATGCATTGATCATAATCAGCAGCTCCATCAGGTTATCGTTGATTTCTCCCGAACCCGATTGGACGATGTACACATCTTCGCCACGAACGGATTCTCCGATTTCGACACTAAAAGTAAGGTAAACAGCATGGTGAGGTTAGCAATGTAGGCAAAAGCGTTTACATTTTCAATGATTTTATGGCCCTGCAGCTAAGGCACGTGTTCTCCGACAATAAACAATAGTATGTATAATGCGACAAATGATATAACTAATCTTATTCGATTGAACAATCAGGTAAATATGTTTTCCTCCTTTTGCAATATCTCTCCTAGGACATATATAAATTTACTATCATACTACTTATATTTAGGTTTTAGCTTAAACAGTGAATATTCTGTTTAATCGATCTATGTATCAGGTTCCAACCAACCTGAACTTGAAATGCATCAAAAGTAGATCGTAAAAACCCCGATGTCCTGGAGGCTTTAGCGCACAAGTTGATGGAGGATCGGTTGATCAGTCAGCCATGAACAGCAAGCATTTCACGCATTTCTTATCAGGCACTACGACACCGAAGTAGATCTTGGATTGCTGCAAAAATCCTGGATACCGCTCACAATATCATGCCGTTGTTTGCTTTATCGCTGCCATTCTGGCAGACGCATCAACGCCATCATTGCATCTTAAGTCACAACTTAGAAAACTTTATTAATTACGATAATAACTTTTTGTGGCAAGTGATTTACTACAAACTAACTTTCTATTACTCTATTTTTTTAACCAATTTCAGACGATCGAACCAATGGCTGCTTTGGTTTTACTTTTTCTAGTAGCCTACTTGGTCTACAGAATTTGAGATTCTTAAGCCAAAACGAAAGATAAGATTTTTAAAAGAATTTACAGGTTTGGTTTAATTCACCATAATATTGATAAAACATAACAATAAGCTCCAAAAAGTTAAAACTGTTAAAGCTTTAAACGCTCAGCACGATCATGCTGCACGTATAATACAGCCTATTAGATTTATTTACACCACGTTTTTTCTGCTGTGACAACACAATCTGGATGGGATTTGATACCGGTACTGGCCGGTGCGAAAAAGACCAACATCGCCAAATTACTCCCACAGACCGTGGCTAACCTGTTGATTATGAGGATGAGGTAGGCATCTATCCACTAACACATTAATGTGCATGGAAGTGTGAATTTATGTGTCAGCTTACAATACATGCCAATCGCTAGTAAAATCGCACGTTTAGGAAGCGATCCGATCCACTTCAAACAATGTTGCTGACACCGCCGCTAACACGTGCTTCCGAACGGACAGTTTAAACCACCTGCTCGCTGCCTCCTATTCCTCGCCCACACGGCATACCGGACGCACCAACACACAAAACGCTTTGTGTCGACACTCGCCGACAGCAGCAAGCAAACCAAACAATATTCTGCCCCGTGCTTAAGTATGTATTGGTGGTGCAAACGATGCGTAAGAAAAGAGGCACAAACATTTGTGTTTCATATAGCGTGCGCATGCATGAACTGGAGATAAGCAGCCCTTCTGTCTAATATAGGACGTGGTTTGAGGTGAAGATAACTCAACGCTCCCATCATCCATACTCTTTCGCCGATACGCTTTATTCTAATCGTTCGAATTAATAAAAATTAACGCGATCGGATTTTCGCTTGCACTAAGAAACGTACGATTCTCAAACGAAAACTTCATTAAACACGTTCGGTCGTGTCTTCCGCTTATCATGGGCAGGGAACCAAAAAAAATCTCCGAACACTGATAACGATCAGCTGTTTACTGGCGTATGATGATGAGCTGTGAAATATGTTTCAACGAGCAGCATGTAAACAGGACAAAGGTCCATGAGTGGGACAGAATGCTTATTCCGTTTTCTATGTCGCTTGCCAAAAACAGCTTGCTTGATCGATTGTAAACGAAACGGGACCATGGCGCAGCAGTAGGCATGGCAACCGCGTGACGAATCGGAGAAGCCACAAATTCAAGATTGAGTTCACATAAATTGAGCTCAATCAATCCCCACATCATCGGCATCCAACACACCTCTGGGCTGGATGACTGGAACGCCTTTTGCTCGACAATGTGAACACGTAAATCGTGTTCTAATGCCGAACCAAAAGAAGAAAAAAAACACACAGAAAACCGGACTCCATCACACAGCTTGTTTAGTTATGAAGCTGTGTGAGTGTTGTGTATGCGTACAAGGCACATTTTGCCGGTACGTCTCAGCGAGCGTTCGAGAGTGCATACACGTGGTGCCTCACTTTTTCTTTTAGTGATTTTGGTTTTCACTGCCAAATGTAGCAAAAAAAAACAACAGGGAAATCTATCAACGCCATTACATCATAAGCTCAGTTTCAAAGTTTAGAGAAAAAAAACCTTTTTTATCGTTACATCCATTACAAATCATAGAAAGCAACTAAATGTTAAGGCACGCATCAGCGCAAAAGTTGGGAAAAACCGGTTTCCCGGTACATTTTACACTTGATCAAATCCTTCAGCGCCGTAGGAGCTTAATTAGTCCCTCTAGCTATGGACAACGTACAAGGAAAGCTATTTAATCTGTCAGGAAGCTCACAGTAAATGTGAAAAATACCGTAGAATACATGCAATGGACTCCTTCCCGCATTCATCCCCACAATACAGCGGTGCACCACCACACACCTCAAGGTTACGAAAACCTGCCGCCTGAACAGCGGCGGCCAGGGAATTATTGCGAAGGGAGAATCAATTTATTTTTAACTAGTTCCTTTCGGTGCCTCGGGTGCCGTCGTCAGCCCAATTTGCCGCTGCACATCCCACAAACACAAAACGCAAAGCGGAAGTATACTATCAGGGAGAGATCACTTTAAATAATATGTGTACTATGTGCCATTCTTCCCTCACTGCCATTTTGTTGCAAAAACGATCCTACATTATTTTGGCAAGTCGGTAAAGAAGCATTGAACTCTCTAGCCACCGCAATCGTCACATTATTCGCATAAATTGGTATGCTTGGCTTCCAAATGGTTTGCTGCTGCTGCTGCTCACACACGTCTGCATCTATGTACATACTGCTCTACGGTTGCTTAGATGTTCGTACACAAATTCACATTCACAAACACACACACACACACACGCGAGCACACACACTTACCAGGTCTCCAAGTTGCTAAACTTTTTCGTCACTACCTTCCCAAGATCGATACCGAGCCGGTCGACGATGCGGGAAGCAAGATCCGGATGGGATGAACCGGAAAACACCTTAATGTTTGGCATTCTCGACTGTAGGATTTGGTGAGGATCGACACTAGGAACGACGATGCTATCGGTAGGCTGCTTGCTATCACTGCCGCTGTCGTTGGTGTTGCTGCTGCTGCTGCTGCTGCTTCTGGTGCTGTCTGCTGCCGATGACAAACTATGCACGAGATTGTTGCCGCAGACCTGGCTGCTGCCGATGCTGTTGCTGATAACGGATGCCTTCTCCAAGTTGCTGCGGACAAGCGTTCTGGCGCGAATCGGGTGAGATGATCGCACTGGCATCACGGTGATGAATTAAATATCAATCAAGTGAAAAGAGAATCCGTCATTTCCCTTTCCAGCGAGACCCACAGTGCACGCTGGCTGATCGATCGGACATCGCGGCCTACCGCGCAATGACATTTCGTGAAATGTATTATTTTTTAAGTTTGTTATATTTTTTTCTGTTGTTCCATGCATTTTATTGCTCCCCTGTATTAAGCAATTTCAATATTGCAAAGAGGTTAAATCTCGCAAAATCAAGCGACGTTCAAGCGCGGCGTTGGTGAGGAAAATGTGTTTCCTTCCCATCTCTCATTTTTTATTAGCTGGATGTGTGTATAATTGTTGTATAACTTATTAATACAAGTGCAGTTTGCTAAATAACATATGTATATATCTGACTTTATGCTCAAATAAATCATATTAGTGGTTGAACAACTTAGTCCTCCACGCGATTTTACATGTTTTAACAATTTCGAACCTCTGCAATAGAAACGGCCGTCAAATGAACGTCATTTCTCCTTCCAACACGCACGCACACACACGCACGCAAACAAGCAAGGGCATAAAGGAGCTCAAAAGAAACCTGCCTGCTTTCCGGATGATAATGTTGTTGGATCAATTTCGCATCCTGCGTTGCTAATTCATCGCGACGCAAGTAGTAGGCCGCTATTATCATCAACAGACTCACTCCTCGGACCATAGCAACCGACGGGTAGGTAAAGCTACGTTTCTCGGAGAGATAAACCCCATTCGTAGGGGCGATTAAAATTAATGCACCGCACCAACTAACCAACAACTGACGTCATGGATGCGGTGGGGATGATTTTGCAAACATGTTCGTTCGATCGGTCATCGTCAGAGAAAAGTGAAACAACAGTGAGGCAGAGTTTATACTGTGGGCCTCCTTTCAGTACTAGCTAAGCAACGTTTCGATGGAACCTCCCCAAAAACCGAACCGACAGAACGGCAATCACAACGAACTAACCAGAAGGCAAAATTGGCGAGCACAGTGTTACTATTGTGTGTTTACTACTGACTGTGCTCCTTGCCCTTACTTATGCGACTTCAACCGAGCCTCGGTTATACCATCTTGATGAATGCAAACGTTATCCTGTGGTATTTCTTCTTAATTTTAGGTCGTTTAACAACAACATCTCATCGCCGGTGGTGTACGGCGTAGCAAAGGTGCAACGTTACATCCCTCGTTCCCTGGGACTCTTGCCGCCGTCTGATCGATAAGCTCGCTAGGACAAGAAAAACACGTTGGCAAACATGGCGAACATGGCCGTATCCCGCATTAAACGAGAGTTTAAAGAAGTGCTTAAAAGTGAAGAGGTAATTCGCTATGCGCTACGCAACAAATGGCCGCCGCTCAAAGGATCTCTGCAAAAATGAATGTGTGTATGGTGATAACAACAAAGATTGCATAACACTGTTTATGCTAATCAGACACTCTTGCAAGGAACCTGCCAACCACCAGCGCCAAAATTCGGGGCCTTAGGAACCCACGGTAGAACCTTTAATGGTTGTTGTGTTATTCTTTTCCTACCTTCCGGATCTGGATCTGGTTGGGCTTTCGTTTGCTTACTGCCTCTTCGGCCCATCTTTCGAGATCGGTTTAGCAGGAGTACTTCTACAATTTCACCACTAATAGTAGAACAGTTCTCGACAACTTGTTAGTTACTTGATTCGTTACTGCCCTGACAGATTGTGCTCGAGAGTTCGCGTGTTGTGACAGAACGATTCTCGCGGCAGTGGTAAATGGGAGGGCTAAAGCATGAAGGACCATATCGGTTCTGCCTTGAACTTTGTGACTTGAAACTTTGTTCCAATCGCACTGAATCAACCGATCCTCTGCTACACATCTGATTACTCCTGATAATATTAACGCGGCGGGGGTACGATCGACGTCATGCACAGGTTGTTTTAACTGGTTGTGGCAGTCGGTCTTGTAAAATGCTGCTGTATTTGCCACATTAAATATGTGTAGGCTGCTATTCAATCTTCTCAACCCTGTGGAAGTGTTATCAATTTTTGTAAACAACAATTACTTTCAAAGCTTGCAGCGACACTACCTCGAACGATGAGCGCTCTAGCCAACTTTCCTTCTGCTTTCTACTTTCATTCCCGCAATTACTAACCCGTGTGTATCACTAATGTATGCATCCTCCTACTGGCGTATAGATCACACAATGCTCGATCAAGCTAGAAATGGTCAATGACAACTTTACAGAGCTAAGGGGAGAAATTGCTGGCCCGCCAGACACACCGTACGAAGGAGGAAAGTTTGTGTTAGAAATAACGGTCCCAGAAACATACCCGTTCAATCCGCCCAAGGTAAGAAAAGCAAGAGCAGGCTAAACGCAACGCAGCGGATACCTTTTTCTACATTATCACTCTACTTACATTTGCAGGTGAAATTTATGACTAAAATCTGGCACCCCAACATTTCCTCCGTAACCGGTGCGATCTGCCTGGACATACTGAAAGACAACTGGGCAGCGGCAATGACGCTGCGAACGGTGCTACTATCCCTGCAGGCACTGCTGGCCGCGGCCGAACCAGACGATCCGCAGGATGCAGTCGTTGCCACGCAGTACAAAGACAACCACGAAATGTTCATCCTGACGGCGAAACACTGGACGAACGTGTATGCCGGCGGTCCGTTTGCGAACACGGATTTCGACCAGAAGGTGCAGCGGTTGCGTGATATGGGCATCCCCGAGTACGACGCACGAGCCGCCCTTTCGCGCCACAACTGGCATCTGGAGCGTGCCTCGGAGCAGCTGTTCAGTTAGTCCCTCTTGCGGGGCCCACCTCGCCAGCCATTCGTGTGTGTGTTTTGTGACTTTTGTTCGGGTGTCTCAACAGGGCCGTCGTCATTTCTCGTAAGCATCAGTGTTTGGTCTGAAACAGAGAGATAGAGAGAGAGTGAAAGAGAGAGCGAGGAAGGGAGGGAGGGAGGGTTCGGATGCGGGCTGTAGCTACTGTAGATTCAAACTATGTAAAGTAAAAGCATAATAGAAAAGATGGGTATGCAAAGCACCGTCGTCCAGCAAGCGCAACTTCAGCAACTTTCAAACGAGTGATACATACCGGAAACCCGCCTAAAAACGACTATTTAGCATTCATTTGTCCACGTTCATCCTCTCCCGCGTTGGACGTGCTGCCAACGCAATTATGTGAAATGGTATACAGAGCAACACTACTGCCCACGTTTGAGGATGGAAACGGCGGGAACTTTCTTCCGAGGGCAGGCACCACCCGTCATCATGTACCAAATCGAGTCGAATGAAGGGAAATGAGAGCAGCAATACATGGCTTCGCACGTGCAAAAGACAGGCAAACAAGCGTAAATATATTATTCCGTAGATAAACGACGGTGAATGGTGAACAAACAATCTTCGCAGTGGGGGGGGGGGGGGGGGGGGGAACAGGGAACGAAGAACGAGGGGGCTACTGAACCCTTTCAGATGAGAACACAAGGAAGAGCAGTTCGAATGCCACCAGCAAAGCAAGCAACATTCTTTCACTGTAATCCTTTGTTGGACTGTACAGAAACCTCTAGTGCACCGAGTTTGGCAAAGCAAAAAAGAAATAAATTTAAATGAACAAACTCACAATGCGCCGGTTTGTGTTTGATGCATTCATACGTCCCAGTTTGTATCTACTGGTCGTTGCTGTGTAAACCAGTGTCCCCAGAGCGCGCGAAAGAAGATAATCGATTTTGCGGTTGCCCTTCCGTATACCAACTGCTTGTCCACAGATGCATGATTGCCATCATTTCTTCCCCAATTTGGAAGAAGAGTGACACCTACCAAACCTCAGTGGCGCTCAGGGAAGGTCTTTGGAGGCCCCGAGCGGAATGGCAGTTACTCATGTTCGTGAGTAAGACCAGCAGGATTTTCCTCGTCGACGAGGCCCCGAGCGGTCGCTCTTTACGTTCCTTGGTTGATCCGTCACTCCTGTCCTTTGAAGGTCCGAAATAATAAACGCTTCGAAAGAGGGTCGTTTTGTTACATTCCGCCATGACCGGCCCATCGGATAGTACGCTAAGACTACGACCATCGGTCCATGCTAAGGACCACATTTTTCAACATTTCAACATCAAATCTGCACCGATTTTATACCGATCTAAAGTACGGCCAAATGAGCCCAACATTTTTTTTTCCTAATAGAATACAAATTCGTAACAAAAGGGGACTAATATAAGTTTTTCTTATTTGCGACAAATTCTTCATTATTCTAATTGTTTAGTCATAAATATCGTTTAGTTTGATAGCAATACGGTGAGCTCTACTTGATTATAAAGAAATAAATATCATTATTTTGATACTTTCCTAATAGTTTTGGATCTGATGTATTACAGTTTCAACGGATTCCAATTTAATTAGGCTAATTTTGAAAAAGTTTTCCGCTTCAGAAAATGGTCATTCAAGTTTAGGATTTTGTTCTTATCAATTAGCAATTTAGTGAGTGAATTGTGAGGGATGTGGCTACAGAACGTGGCGTAAGTGCATTAGCGACCCCAAAAAACGAACACCCTTCCCAGGCTCTTCCTCTCTCGCGGAGTACGTCCATATTAGACATCAAATTGGCAGCCAGCGTGTACTTACCAATCGCCGTTACCGCCAGGAAACGGTAAGTTTACAGGGGGGGAATCGCGAATGTATTCTTTACCGGTTTACAGTGTTAGAACGATTTTTCTAGCGATCTGCTGTCACGTAAATCGATTAACAGCAATCATTTCGTGCCGTTCGTCTTCATCTTAAGGGTGGCCAAATTCTTCTGCTTAATCGATTCCCGCCAATCCAATTCGAGCTTGATGTACGTGCCGCCCTGTTGGTACGTTTGGTACTGCAAATTCTGCTCACCGCCGGTACGTTTCCCGACCATCGTAATGATCTGTTTCATGGCACGTTCCTCAAACTCGCGCTGGTTGTCCTGGTTGCTGCGCGCGGACATGTCCCCTGCCCAGTGCCGCCCGTACGAAAGTTTCGGCTTACGCTTCATGTCCTTTGCGTGCTGCTGTTGCGTTTGCTGCTGTTGCTGCTGCTGCTGCTGCTGCTGATGCTGCTGATGTTGGAACGAAGCCGGACTGCTGTACTCCGATTCCTCCCCGTCCGAACTGCTGCTCGTACTGCGGCTCTGGTTGGTGCCGGATTTGTCGTACTCATCCGAGTCCGTATCGGTTTCCGTGTCCATCGCGGACTGCGACATTTGGCGACTCGAACGGTGATGGTGATGGTGGTGATGGTTGACCATCGCATCGCCGTCCACGTGGAACGTCGGCAAAAGGCCTTGGCGGGAACGGTGGGGTACTATGCCGATACCACTCCACCAAGGATCGGCGGATGTGTTGGGTGGTTTGAAGGGCGGCTGCTCGTACAGACAGCCGCCCTCGGAAGCGTGCAGCGCCAGCTGTAACACTGCCCGATCGCGATCCGCTTCCACCTGGACCGTATGTTCGCGAAAAAGGCAACCCTGCAATGGAAGGATCGAATCAGCACGCAGCTCATCCAAATATATGCCCTTGTGGGCGGATGTACATTCGCTTACCGAAGGCCCGGGCAGTGCTTCATACCGGTAGGCTTGCTTGCCACAGCAAGGATATCGTCCGGCAGGTCCCGCCACGCGACCCTCTGCCGCGGGGCCTAGAAACTGTGGTTGCTCCGGATGGTACTGGCACCACATCATCTGACTCACCGGGAAGTGTGTGTCACATATCGAACAGTACAGGAAGTGGCAGTGGCCCCACAGACGCCAATAAACCTTGCGCCAGGAGCGCAACTCTTTGTGCAGGCTCGAAACGTAATTGTTAATGTTCCACGACGGGTCCTTCACGTGCGCACTGATCAGCTGGCCCCAGCGATTGAGGCGCAAGTTTTGCGGCAAACAGTGGATGTACGTGCTGACCGTTTGCGTCAGGAACTTACCGCACTTTAAGCAACGAAACATGCCGGCCAGCGTCGCGTAATGGCCGCGCAGTGCCTGCGGTTCGATGTCACACAGACTGGCAATGAGCTTGGTCCAGAGACGTGGTGCAATACGGTCCTTCTTGTCCTTCACCACCTCCAGCTCGAGGTTCGTGAACATGGCGGCCAGCCGCGTGATGATGCTGTCGTTCAGACAGGCCAGATTTGCGGAAGCCTTCACGACTTCGTTAAGTCGAGCGTGGCAGAACGAAAGGCAATCGAGCAGCAGCGGCTCCATCTGCAGGAAGCTGGCCGACACCAGTATCGGTATCACGTTCGTCGGGTCCAGTGCGGGCCATTCGTCTTGGGCCACCGATTCCTTCTTCACCCACTTCATGAGCCATTCGAAAATTTGCAGATCGCAATGAACCGAAATGTCCATATCTTCCAGCCGCTGGCCAGCGGTCACGTCGGCAAAGTAGCCCATCTTGGTGATGAGCAGTTTCTGCGGACAGGAGAAATCCCTCGACGAACCCTTTACCTCGTCGCACACGTGAATGATCACCTCGGGCCTTTGTAGGAGAGGGGTAGATGTCCAGAGGCAAAGTAAAATCGCCACTAAATGGGGGGTGGAACTGTTAGGAATACTTACTCGGCACGGCTGTCGGGAATGGCGATCTGTGCGATGGACGATTTTCTTCGCAGGCCAGTTTTGGTCGAGCTGCTGGCGATAAGAAAATTTTGCGAAACGTCTCCCACGGCCGAGAGGGTAGACTTTTTGCCACTGCTTCCGCTCTGGGTGTCGGGTGACGAAGCGCCACTGGCGGCCGATTTTCCACCGCCACCAGAACAGCCCACACCGATCGAGGTTGATCCGTTGATCGATTGCACTCCGCCGAGTGGGTTGCTTACGCCTAGCTTCTGCCCGGCTCCGCCTTTGTGATGGTAGCCTGACCCATTCGATGGGCAAATGAACGGCAGCACCGAATCCAGTATGCCCTCGTTCAGCACCTCGTCAAGCTTTCCGTTCAAAATGGTTTCGAGTCGGTTTTTGGGCACCTCGACCGTTTCCGGTTTACTCTTTTGCGATTTTTGCGACACGGTTCGCTTTTTCGCGGGCATTTTCTTATCTGCTGGGAGCGTGCGTGTGGAGCTCACACCTAACGACGAGGACGACACATCATCTGGCTTCGTCGTGTCCCTTTTTCCACCGGTCGCCGCAGTCGCAGTGGTGGCTGCGTTTCTTGCGGGTGAGATTGCCGACGGAGTTTCGGTCGATTTTCCACCACCGGACGACGAAGACCGGGAGTTTTGTTGAATGCTGTTAACCAGCTCATTGCGAGCCAGCTGGTTGTAGTCGAAGGTGGGAGGATTTTTCTTGCCGCTGTTGAAGGAATCGTTGACTTGGCAGGTTACGTTCAGGAACTCGAGAAAATCGTGCATGGAAATTGACTCCGCCGACTCTGGTGCAGTGGATTCCGATGCCATTATGGTATAGTTTTTTGTTTCGCGTTCCAAAACAATTGCAAAAAAGAACAAATTTTAATAATAAATATCCTAATAAAGGGATGAAGCGAATCCAGCTTCAATGTACTGAATACTCCGAAATTTGGAAATGAAATGAAAATTTTATTTACTTTCCGTTGCCGTTGACAACGGCCACGGCAACGTTCGCCGAATTGGTGTGGTGTAGTCAGAAAGTATGAAATAATCAATTAAAGTGTTTTAATTTGTACTGATTAATATTTATTTTTCCTGTAAATGCATTTTGATATTGTTGGTGGAAGACATATAGGAAAAAAACGATAAATTTATTTTTACACGCATTATTCACAATTTTGAACACATTCTTTGACCAATATCACCACGGTGCACACCACTCACCAGGCAATTTCGAGGCGATTTCGCGTTCTTGCGTTGGTAGCCTTGCGGTTTGACAGCTGCCAAAACTGGCATCGGAAGGACGTGACGTCATACGAGTCTTTTCCACACGTTTTCGTAGGAACCGACAGCCGTGAATCTAAGCACAGAATGGTAAATATGTGAAAATATCTGTAAAACAGGCGTTCGGCCTGTTTATTGCTCGCCGGAAAACATTCGCGCACGTTAATGGCAGTCGGTGGTGATGAAAATGGCACTGCAGTGTGGATAATTCCGTACGAAAACGAGAAGTAATTTCTCCGAGCCAGATAGCAACGCTACCCATACCAGCCGACACCGACTACCACCATGTTTGACAGCTGAACCGAACCGTGGTTGTGCCTGCCTCCCTTGGTGTGAATTGCACGGTTCCGAAAATGATGCGTAAGGTTATGTTAACCCGGCGCGTGCCCCAACTTGCCATGGATGAGTGTGAATGTTTTCCTACCCGAGCCATCTACAATCGGCCGTCCTGTGGATTCGTTCCAGCGTGAGAATGTCTAATGTTTACCAAAAAAAAAAAAATGTTCCGTAGGGTCGTGTACGTACCAAGACGATCAAGAAGGCCTCTAAGGTCATCATCGAGAAGTACTACACTCGATTGACCATGGATTTCGACACCAACAAGCGTATTGTCGAGGAAGTGGCCATCATTCCGACGAAACCACTGCGCAACAAGATTGCTGGGTAAGT
Organism: Anopheles stephensi; assembly: GCF_013141755.1. Taxonomy (NCBI): domain Eukaryota; kingdom Metazoa; phylum Arthropoda; class Insecta; order Diptera; family Culicidae; genus Anopheles; species Anopheles stephensi. The sequence goes on along the minus strand of NC_050203.1, from coordinate 41,559,404 downwards.
AAAATCGTTCGACAGTGTGGTGACGGAGTTGGCGTGTTGGTGGTGGTTGTTCGGCATGCCTCGGTCGGGACTGTGCATTATTCAAATTATTTATTGACCGGTTTCATTCGCTTCAATTTCAGTTTCGTGACCCATTTGATGAAGCGTCTGCGTCACTCGCAAGTGCGTGGTATTTCCATCAAGCTCCAGGAGGAAGAGCGTGAACGTCGCGACAACTACGTGCCGGATGTGTCTGCACTGGAGCAGGACATCATTGAGGTGGATCCGGAGACGAAGGAGATGTTGAAGCATCTGGACTTCAACAACATCGTCGTACAGCTGACCAACCCGACCGCTCCAGGATACAGCAATCGACGCAACTGAGATCATCGCGCCAAAGTGTGTTGAGCCTGTATCGTGTAAGATTGGTTGGTACTTTCCCGTACCGCGACGTGGAGATAGTGTGTGTGTGCATGAAAACTACGCCCGAATACAGGAAAAAACCAACGTAAACCACATAACCCCATACGGTTCGTGAAGGAAAATGTTTCCGTGTTTCCGTAACACTGCTACTTATGAGTGGCATGATGACAACAGTTGTGAGCAGCAGTGGTGTGTTTCCGTCCGGGGCTCATAAAACAAATCGCGGAAACCGGTAAATCTTGTGTACCGGTTATTGACGCTGATCCTTATTCTATCAAGCTATTTGTCTCGTTGATAATGGTGAAATTAGTCAACATAGTTCAATCAAACAAGTGGCACGTGTATTGATACTTTTGTGTTTCAAACAATCGGGGCTCAGGGTGTCTTCATATGCCGTTTGAAAGTTGTGTCATTTTGGTTGAACTTTTATATTTTTCGCCAAATTAGACTGTGATTCTTGGGTTTTGTTATGATACTGTTTACGCAAATTAGCGCCTAACGCTTGCTTCAAAAAAGTTCAATAACATTTATTATGTGATGGACTTGGATCTTCTATCATCTGTGTAAAATTTGTTGATGTTCACTTTGGTCAAAACAGGACTATCCCATCATGATTTGGCCATGGGATGGTATTAAAAATTTGGCAAGTTTAAAATTTTACTGTTCTAATACTAAATGGTTCAATAATACCGATTGGTATGTTGGTCACGGCTCCTCCGATAAAATACTTTCTCGTCGATTATTTTTAAATTCGCCCTCAATGGTCGATATTGACACAGCAATACATGTGAGAAGCGTTGTGGCACATTGGTTCATTATTTGGACATAAATCGTAAAAGCTACACGCATGAACACTTGACCAAATGAAAAAGAAAAAAAAAAACAAAGTGAGATGAGAGCTAACGCTTCTATCTCTCGCTCACCGTAACGCTTGGTGAGCGAATCGCATTGAAAAGGAGTGAAATATTTCAATGTTTGAACGATTCAAATAACCGTTTGAAATACTAAAAAATGCGGGTATTGCTGTAAACGGGAACAAGAACGTTAGCATGAAAAACTTTGGACCTTACGTTGTCCCCTGTTTTTACGGGGGATCTTCGAAATTCTTCATGGTTTATATTTCTTATCGTTCTTTCTGGGTTGTATTTTAAGTTTCATTGTTATCTTTGTGTCGCGCACACGAACCCCAAATAGCCAAATTATCTTAAGCAGCCAATTTCAGCACGCTAAAGAACGCTGATCTAATACGTCTTTTGCGGTAGATAAGTAGCGTCATTAAGAGGTTAAGAGTAGGCTCTTAACCGGGCCTTAAGCAACTTTCGTATATCGAGCTGTTAAAGAATGTTTTTATGTGCTATTTATTTTCATGCAAGGCATCTGTTTCGGGATTTCATTCTGCTGATCATCTTCCGAACTAGAATTGTCGGATATATCGATTAGAATATCGATTATCTGGCAGTCGTCTTCGTTCTCAAATATTTCACGCATAATTTAAGCACGCTTTATACAAAATTTTCTCGATTTTTTTTACACACTTTCAACACATCTTTCCACACAATGTTTTTCTGACGACGCATGGCAGAGAGCAATGTCCTATTGACATAATCCTGAACACAAACAACTTAAATCCATCTTTCCATCTTTCACTCTTAAATGGGCATAAAGTTCCATGAAATACCGCATGCTTCTTAATAAGCCGCATAGTTCGAATGAAAACTATGTATGTTTTATAAATAATCCTCATAGTTCCATCAAGTTCCAAGTGCATGTGGAAGAGTTTCATAGTTCCATTAAGTTGCACGCTCTTTTTAACTTGCCTCAAAGTTCGGCTGTGGTACGTTTTTTTCTTTAAGCAGCCCTCAAGCAGCACGATAGTTCGATTTCATTATTTTTGGCTATTTGGGACGAACCGATCGAACCGAAAGGCAAGTTGTATCAACGTGTCTAGGTATGGAAAGGATAAAACAGTGAAGGGAAAGGAAAAGTCCCGCTTGAGCTGTGCTCGTCTACTGTTCTCGTATCAGCTCGCAAGCTCGTTTTTTTTAATTTTTCCTACAGTATGTGGTCCTTTTCGGCAGTACAGTAAAGTAGAAAGACAGAGGTAAGTTTCTCGTGCGGATGCAGAAGACTGAATTTTCTATTCTCCATCAAAACCCTATTCTAGTAGAGAGCGTCAACTACCAGTTTTCCTCAATGAAGCCGGAGTCATAGCTTTGTCGCATTCGATATGGCCGTGCGGAATTTAAACGTTTCAGGTGGAATTTGGTAGAAAATGCCCCGTACGCGAATCGCACAACTCGTAAGCAAGTGCGGGAAGGCTGTAACCGATCTCTAAGGGATTAGCAAACGGGAAATCATAATATCGATATCCAGGTTGGAAGAGTTTTTAAAAAACTCTCGACAACCGTAATCAAGAATTACTTATATCTATCTCGGCTCTCGTAATAACTACGTTCCACAGCGCCATCTAGTGCTAGGAAAAAAAACTTCCACGGATTATCGCATTTGATCAGATGACAACTAAGCTCTCTAGCGCCACCTAGTGATAGAAAGATGAATTTCCACGGATAATCGCGTCTGATCAGTTGAACACAGCAAACCGGTGTCACCGCATTCGCATTCGTGTGAAAACAGAACAATCGTGAATTTCGGGGTGTTCCAGTCGCGCTTCCAAAGCTAAATGATGTTTTACCCCATAAACCTACTACTACTCAAAATGTTAGCTCTTGGATGTTTCTAACCTTTGACTACACCGGAGAAGAGCCCTTGTTCTTTATTAAAAGGAATCGATGTGCAGCCGGCATGTGCACCATTGTATGATTGTGTTTTTGCATGCAGACAAAATATGTGTTTATAAATCCCGTGATAAACTATGTGTGATTAATCAGTAATAAAAGATTTGATCATACACCTAAGGCGATCGTGTTTTCAACATCTTTTAGTGTGACACATCCGAAACCGTTTCTCGTATTTAGACTTAGGCCTAATGTGTGCATAACGCAATTGAGTGCTATACTGATATTTAAAGTTGGGTAAGTATTTCATAGGATTCACATTTGTGATTAAATAATTTCTTCTTCGTTTTTGTGTAAACCATATTTCGAACCGTTGAGCAGTTCGTACGTTAATTAAACGAACTGGCTAGCTTACTGGCTCAACAACTAGCACTTAACAGTGGACCTTGTGCTTGCTGAAAAGTAGCTCATAGTTGAATAAGACGGACAGCCTGTCTTTATACATCAGACTCCTTTTAATTTCATTCCATCCTTTTTTCTACACGTGCCGGCCTTTATTAAATTGCGGAGCTATGTTAAATCATTTTGTTTTATCGCACAAAAACCTCTCGAGCTTACTTCATTACAATGCTTGGATGTAATACATATATATGCCAACTGTTGTGCATAGTGTCAAGAACAGCACCCGTTATGTAAAATAAATTGTGAGTTATTTAAGTAACAAAACTGGTTTTTTTTTAAATTCATGTAGAACGGTCTGGCCGTATTGCTACAAAACGTTAATCATATTTAGTAAGAATAAAATTAACAATACTTCACTCGCAACACATGGTTTCATAATGAAGCATCGATTAATTATTTAAGTTTATTTTTCATTTTACAGCTACAATTTCTTTAAATAGATAAGTAAATGAATACAATTTTAATTATTTCGATATTGCTGTTACTAGACTTCTATCGATTATTTCACAAAAATGCTCTAAGAAAATGCAGAAATTTGGCGCTCATACGTTTGTCTCCTGGATGTAATTTTATCTCCTGCAGTGAACACATCAAGTATGTATTGGGCCACACCTACCGATCTTTTTTAACAACACCTATGGTACATATGTCCCTCAGTCCTGATTTGGAATCCGAGTTACAATAGAGGCTCATGCTGTTCCTAATTTACATCAACGCTCTCACCATCAATCAATGAAATGTGCAGCCGAAACTGACGCCAGTTGTGTCCCACCAAATACCTTTTTACCTATTTGGAATACATACCATCCAGATCTTTTAGCTGTGCTTCACATGGGATACTTTCCGCCTTTTCGGGTTTCGGCCATAGACGCTGTGCATTTTCGATAAAGAACCCCAGATTTTCGCAGGGCTTTCAATCGTGGATTTTCGCCACGCAAGTCATTGATAACCGATAAAGATAGCTTTTTGACACTCATTTTCAAAACACTTTATCCAACGAAATCACTATGCAATTTTGTAACTCGCAACTAAACTGTATCTGCACGTGAACAAAGCTTAAACAACGCTGATGGAAACCCGACATTAATTCCATTGAACAATCGAATGTATTATGTTTTAAAACTATGCTGATGCTCGTATTGCTATAGAAAAGTACATGTATGTTGCATCCTGATTAGAACGTAGCCTAACCGTGCGCTCTATACCGTCTGGGAACTGACAGCATCCGATGTGTAGCGGATATGGCTGTCTCGCTCTAGCAACGATCGGGGATGCGCTTTAAGAGCATAGAAGTTCGTCAGTAAGGATCATGCGGATCCTGGGAGACTCTCTGCTCATCACGGTTCCGGGACCGACGTGGCTCGCGCGCGGCCTCGTATTTTACGTTTGTTTTAATGTTCGTTTTAATTGTGTTTTAAGTGAAATAAAAATAAGTACCAGTGCACAAACACAAAATTTAAAATCCTATTTCTTCCTACTTTTTACTAATCCTAGTTCTACGTTTAGATGTAAATGGCCAGGCTGAATCAAGCATAAACGCGCTACACGCATTACAATAAGTTTTATTATAATTTATTAATATTTGGTCATCTTTGTTGAGCGACAATCATCAGCAGCAAATATCAAATTTCGAACAAATTTTATTAGCAACACAGTCTCGATCAAAATGGTCAGTCAAAATGGTAGCACACAGTTACTTCAAACGGCCCGTTCACATGGCAATGACAATCTTGCCCTGCTCGATTAGACGCTGTGGTACGAACCATAAGCTGTCGGCCATGCCTAAGAGCACGTTGGTGAGCTGACAACACTGGGCAGCCATCTGTGTTTGCGCTCCCATATCGTCCTTGTCTGGTGGATGCACACATCTGCAAAACAAAGCATGGAAGTTATAATTTGAATCCGTGAATCGGATGAAGATGGCAGCCTGTCGGCGCTTACGTTGGTGGAAAGAACGAGGGCGCAATGATCGTTGCCACGTTCTGTTGGGACATTCGGTTCAGGTGTTGCTGCTCCACTACTCGACGGAAGAAATGCAACAGCGCGCGCAGTGTGTTGCGATTCTCGTGCGGCAGTAGTTGGCAAAGCACCGTCAGCGCTTTACACTGATCCTGTGGAGGTAAAACTAAAGGGAAAGTAATAGAAAACTCGTCAGTCAGCTCACTCGTTAAGCTTTCCCTGCTACTAAAATCCGCCCGCAACTTACCGTTCGTTCGAAAGAAGAGGTGCACCAGATCGTTGGTCAAGAGCGGCTGCGACAAGTCCCTTAGCCAACGCTTCAATAGCGAGCCGAGATCATGCACACCCGCCTCCTTGATCAGCGGATCGATCTTTTCCGGTTTGCGGTAGAAATTGTGCTCGATCTCATTGTACAGGGCGTCGATCTGGATGGAAAGGAAGTCGAGCAATGGAATGAGACTGATCTCCGTAGCGCCACCATCACACCAGCACGACCAAACCTTCCTTCTGTTTGTTTCCCGATAATCGCAAAATGCCTTCCTCCCTAGCACCGCGCACTGCCAGCTCGGACAGTATGACCTGCAGCACTAGCGGTACCATGGTCACGGTCGTATCCTTACCGGCGAATACCTGCTGGTCGCGGTGAATAAGTGTATTCAGCGACACACCAAAGACACCGTTGCCTTTCTCCTTGCGCGTTGGCTTAAACGGTTTCTGTCTGACCGGGGATACACGATGCTTGTCGAAGAGGGATTCCAGCTCGAGCCACAGAAGCGGTTGCAGCCGCTTCTGTTCATCCTCCGATAACAGGTCAATGTCGATTTGGCAAGGTACGCGGGCAGTTTCTACGGGTTTCGCGGGACGGTCTACTGCGGTCAAAACCGTCTCATCGGTCGTGCTGTCGAACCTGACTCCAAATACGTCCCGTACATCCCGTTTGTTTGTCGGTCGGTTGCGCGTGCAGTAGAGCGCCACGCGCTCTATTCGTGATCTTTTTCTGGCCTGTCGCGGAGCTAGGTTTGTCGCTGACTGCTCGCGACCCTGTCGTATGGAAAGGGAACGATACAGAAATCGAGTAAGAGATACAGAAAACTTCATCGGAGGTCTTGTCAACAAGGTAACCTTAAGCATCTTTCGCAAATATGTGAGGCTTGCATGCGTGATGGGTGAATAGCTCACACAACACCCATCATCGTCCGCTTTGTATTCTTTCAAAGAGTAAGACTATCAAAAAAATAGAATTAATCCGATATGTTGAACGAACGACAACGACTCACAACAATGGTGAATCGTTTAAGGGATGTTTACCCTTTTCGGTCTTCTTCCTAGCAAGCACAAAAGAGCTTTTATCGCCATCGTGCCGTAAAACTTCTGTACTGGATCACGATTGACAAATGATTAAACTCGTAACCATCGCATGCATTAACATCAATGACTACTCGAACCAATATCCCAGAAATGTGCATTTCTCAGTAGATACTATGATACTCTCAGTGACTACTAAGATTCGCGACATCAACAATCAGGGTGTGAGAAATATTTTCGAAACTGGTGGTATTATCGCGGTAAAACTCGTTGTAAAGTGAAACCCGTGCAGTCTTGGCGCCGTTCCGTTTGTAACTGTTTATTCATTCGTCCTAGTTCATTTGACATACATAATTCATTCGAAATTCATCCTTATTTTCCTGGTTGTCAAGTCGTGTAGCGTCAAGCAGTGTGTGTTTACAGTATCTCTGTGTGTTCTGTGGTCTTAGTCCGAACATTTAAATTCATGTAATATTTCGTAATCTAAACTAGCAGTAATTCTCACAAGCAGTGAAGAGGGAATAGACTCGTCCAGCCAGGTTTCGGTCAAAACGTATATGCTGTAATCAGCCTCCGTAATAGTATGACGGAAATGATCGAGCTTCGTACGGAGACCACGGACGTTTTGGTAGTACGCATTCGCGATCTTCGATGTGGTATTACGATCGAAAGAACTGATCCAGAGTTTGTTGATGCGGGCTCCGAGTCTGTACCCTTTGACGCTTGCTTGGCCGGACAGCGGGAGTCAAGGATGAGCGCGGCGAATTACTGTTGCTAATGATGGTAGTATCAAGATCAGAGCCTGTGGACGACGGTGAGAGTGTGTTACCGTGCAGCAATGTGCGGGAGAGGCTAGGCGTGTCTCTGCGATCATATTGGCTTATGATGAGCGGATCCGCTGCAGCAAGCGAAGGCGAGTTGCGTGAAGATCGAGGCAACTTTCAATTTCCAAAATTCTTCAAATTGCTTGTTCTACCGATAGTTGGATCTGATCAGACCGGATTTTATGTATCCTAATTTGCGTTCAAAAGCATATGTACAAAAGTTGTCCAGAGTTCCAAAACGTACTGCTTCTTCATAGAGGTGCACTCAATTGTGCACATTCTCGTTATGGTGTGTCCGCTCTTATCGCACGTAAAGATACCTTTACTGTGGCATCATTCAACTGCAGACCCGTTGTTTGTAAAGAATTTATCTCCGCAACGAACGGACGTCGGAACGGCTCATTGCTTTACGGCTTCGATTCACCGCAATAGATTCCGACGATTAATACAGGCAAAAATGGCTCTCCAATATAGGCCAAAACTGCGTTTTTGACCTTTTATGCAGAGGGAGGCCGTCTATATTAATGTCGTAATGAAGATGATGTGGTACGTTTGTATATTTTCTGTAAGAAAAAATGGTTATGATTTGCTTACAACGTACAAATGAACAGTTTATCGCGTCATGCATTAATTTACTTACTGTAGCTCCTTCGTTAAAGAATGACTAATTCCGTGGTACCAACATATTGGACATCGTTGCACGGTTACGAAGGGTGCCCAATAAAGTTGTGGGATCTTTGGGCAAATTGAGATCCGTTTTCGCATTTAGGATTCTTAACAGCCGCCGTATTGATTTATGACTCATGTGCTCAGCAAGTGCCCAGTACCGTATACATTCTACACCGTTCATCTGATCAATGTCGGGATCGTCTTTATCGTCCAGATCCTCTCCATCATTGTCTTTCATCGGCATTTTCTTCTTCGTCTGCTTCTTCTTCCAATTCACTCAAATGAAGCTCGTAATCCTGTGTCTCTAAGAATAGCGTCTCCTCGGTATAGGAAGGTGTTGTTTCGTTTAAAAATTCCACATCCAAAAAGGTTGATGGTTCCGACGCAGTTGGCACTAGGATAAATCGAAACAAATATAGTTCCCGGGTCTTCACTTTACAGTAAATGGCACAATATATTTGGAATACATACCATCCAGATCTCTTAGCTGTGCGTCACATGGGCTCCTTTCCGCCTTTTCGGGTTTCGGCCATAGACGCTGTGCTTTTCGATAAAGAAGCCCAGATTTTCGCAGGGCTTTCAATTGTGGATTTTCGCCACGCAAGTCATTGAAAACCGATAAAGATAGCTTTTTGACACTCATTTTCAAAACACTTTATCCAACGAAATCACTATGCAATTTTGTAACTCGCAACTAAACTGTATCTGCACGTGAACAAAGCCTAAACAACGCTGATGGAAAACCGGCTGTAATTACATTGAACAATCGAATGTATTATGTTTTAAAACTATGCTGATGCTCGTATTGCTATAGAAAAGTACATGTATATCTTTGCTGAAGGGTAGAGAGATATACAAAAGAAAGCGAATCCAAAACAAATTTGTACACTAGCGAGCCTAGGCGGACTAGGAAACTAGGAAGCTCCCCGTCAGACGCCGAATTTGCTCGATTCCGCTAGATTTCTACTCGAATCACGCACAATCGAGCCGCTGACAGTCGTAAATTCCAAATTCGATCACTTTGGTACTGCTGGTGAGGTAATCATTTTCAAAAGCTGATGGCCGATTTAAATTCACTGTAAGTAGGCAAAAGTTATCTCTTAGCTTAAACTATTTCCAAAACTGAAATCGAACTAAACTACTCTAAAACGAATTACAAATTCCGAATCTATCATTTCCCTCCACAGACCTAACAACACAAGCAAATTGAAAACCCTGATTGTTGATGTCGCGAATCTTAGTAGTCACTGAGCGTATCATAGTACCCACTGAGAAATGCACATTTCTGGGATATTCGTTCAAGTAGTCATTGATGTTAATGTAAGCGATGGCTACGAGATTAATCATGTGTCAATCGTGATCCAGTACAGACGTTTGACGGCACGATGGCGATAAAAGCTCTTTTGTGCTTGCTAGGAAGACAACCGAAAAGGGTAAACATCCCTCAAACGATTCACCATTGCTGTGAGTCGTTTTCGTTCGTTCAACATATCGGATTAATTCTATTTTTTTTTATAGTCTTACTCTTTGAAAGAATACAAAGCGGACGATGATGGGTGTTGTGTGAGCTATTCACCCATCACGGATGCAAGCCTCACATATTTGCGAAAGATGCTTAAGGTTACCTTTTTGACCAGATCTCCGATGAAGTTTTCTGTATCTCTTACTCGATTTCTGTATCGTTCCCTTTCCATACGACAGGGTCGCGAGCAGTCAGCGACAAACCTAGCTCCGCGACAGGCCAGAAAAAGATCACGAATAGAGCGCGTGGCGCTCTACTGCACGCGCAACCGACCGACAAACAAACGGGATGTACGGGACGTATTTGGAGTCAGGTTCGACAGCACGACCGATGAGACGGTTTTGACCGCAGTAGACCGTCCCGCGAAACCCGTAGAAACGGCCCGCGTACCTTGCCAAATCGACATTGGCCTGTTATCGGAGGATGAACAGAAGCGGCTGCAACCGCTTCTGTGGCTCGAGCTGGAATCCCTCTTCGACAAGCATTGTGTATCCCCGGTCAGACAGAAACCGTTTAAGCCAACGCGCAAGGAGAAAGGCAACGGTGTCTTTGGTGTGTCGCTGTATACACTTATTCACCGCGACCAGCAGGTATTCGCCGGTAAGGATATGGCCGTGACCATGGTACCGCTAGTGCTGCAGGTTATACTGTCCGAGCTGGCAGTGCGCGGTGCTAGGGAGGAAGGCATTTTGCGAGTATCGGGAAACAAACAGAAGGTAGGTTTGGTCGTGCTGGTGTGATGGTGGCGCTACGGAGATCAGTCTCATTCCATTGTTCGACTCCCTTTCCATCCAGATCGACGCCCTGTACAATGAGATCGAGCACAATTTCTACCGCAAACCGGAAAAGATCGATCCGCTGATCAAGGAGGCGGGTGTGCATGATCTCGGCTCGCTATTGAAGCGTTGGCTAAGGGACTTGTCGCAGCCGCTCTTGACCAACGATCTGGTGCACCTCTTCTTTCAAACGAACGGTAAGTTGCGGGCGGATTTTAGTAGCAGGGAAAGCTTAACGAGTGTGCTGACTGACGAGTTTTCTATTACTTTCCCTTTAGTTTTACCTCCACAGGATCAGTGTAAAGCGCTGACGGTGCTTTGCCAACTGCTGCCGCACGAGAATCGCAACACACTGCGCGCGCTGTTGCATTTCTTCCGTCGAGTAGTGGAGCAGCAACACCTGAACCGAATGTCCCAACAGAACGTGGCAACGATCATTGCGCCCTCGTTCTTCCCACCAACGTAAGCGCCGACAGTCTGCCATCTTCATCCGATTCACGGATTCAAATTACAACTCCCATGCTTTGTTTTGCAGATTTGTGCATCCACCAGACAAGGACGATATGGGAGCGCAAACACAAATGGCGGCCCAGTGTTGTCAGCTCACCAACGTGCTCTTAGGCATGGCCGACAGCTTATGGTTCGTACCACAGCGTCTAATCGAGCAGGGCAAGATTGTCATTGCCATGTGAACATCGAGACTGTGTTGCTAAATAAATTTGTTCCAAATTTGCTATTTGCTGCTGATGATTGTCGCTCAACAAAGATGACCAAATATTAATAAATTATAATAAAACTTAATGCAATGCGTGTAGCGCGTTTATGCTTGCTTCAGCCTGGCCATTTACATCTAAACGTAGAACTAGGATTAGTAAAAAGTAGGAAGAAATAGGATTGTAAATAATTGTGGATTTCTGGAGGCCGTGAGCATTCGGGTCCTTCATCTTCACGCACTTGTTTCCTATTAACGTAGGGACTCGTTCACAATCGGTTCATTTTCGGCCCCAGCCCATTAGATCAATCATGAATGCTCATCATAAGCGCATCGATCGTACTCAATTATTATTATTATTATTATTTATTTATTTTCAACTGGTTGCCTCGAGGGCTTTTCAGTAGCGTCTGATACAATAAAATAAAAAATAAACGTATAACTAAAACGTCATGCACGGAACGAAACACATTAGGACAAGGAAGACAATACAAGGGAACGGAATGAAGCAAAAGACATGCTATGGTCAAACAAATCACCTACTGAATTGAAGTCAGATAATGCGCGCATCCAGGGGTCATTTTGAGCAATCCGCGAGCGTCGCAATGGGTTGAGAAATGGAGGGCGAACGCGCAAGCGGTAGGATGGGACATAGATAGGAATGGCTGCCAGGAGGGTAGGGGAGTCAATGTTGGCAAGAAGGTTGTTGGCAATAAATAGCCTGCGCGCCTGACAATGACGATCATTTAAGCCAACCAGTCCCAGCAACTGACACCTCACCGAGCATGGAGGAGAAGCAGCACTGAGGTCGGTTAGGAACCGCCTTACGGCGATTTCGGAAAACTTCCGTTGTACCCTCTCCAACCTTTCCATAGAGGTGACACCCGCTGCGGACCAAGCGACGCTGGCGTAGTCCAAGATAGGACGACAATACAGCGCCCTCAAGCACAACTGATCACAGACCTCAGACGCCATTCGAGTGATGAGGCCCAATAATTTGTTGGCTCGCTCGAGGACTGAGTTGATATGTGGCTCAAAAGACAGTTTGTCATCGAGCCACACACCAAGGTCCTTTACCTTTAATTTCGCGAAACAATGAAAAAAATTGCTTTGCTTCTTTTCTCTTCTCTTTACACGTTGTTCGTTGCTCGCAACTGCTTCTACAGCTGATCTAAGGTGTTTGTCTTGTTTGTGTGGATCGTGTGTGGGTGATGTGTGGCGTTCGTGGAAGATCGTCCTTAGGTGTGACGGTTTTGGCTGTAGTAGTAGTAGGAGTGGTCGCGCAAATGTGTGAACAATTTGTGGCACGGATTGACAATCAGAACTTCCCCGGAAATACAAACCAGACCAGGACACAGAAACAACAAGCAAATCCGTGAATTCTATCGCCCGAACGACAAGGGCTCAGCGCTAGTAGTTGAGCTGAAGGCAATGCGCATTATAGGAATTCGGAGAAAATTAGTGCAGCGTTTTGGTACACATGTTCGTGTGCCATACGAATGCAAAACAGAATCATTCTGCGATCAGTAGTCCACGCGATAGGACCTTACCTCGGTTGTCAGTATTCATTTAGTGAAACAAATAAACTGCAACTCAATATTGGCTGTAAAGATTTTGTTAGTGAAGTGTAGTGTATTTGAAGCAAAAATGGAAGTATCCAACAAGCATATCGGTGATTGGAAGTTTTTCGAGCGCTATACTACAGCGCTAAATAAGTATATACTACTGTGTCCGAAAAGTAAGGTGACATTGGATGCCAAATTTCGCGCGCCAAAAGTAGCCCCTTGTTTTTATTTTTCGTTTGTCAATATGTATGTTTTTGACCGATCTGCCACGTTTCAAGTCACAACACCAACCCGGATACGTGTGACAAATTGTTTTCGGAGCTGCGCCAAGTGTTTTCGTCCATATTGACCATGTCCAAGTTTGTGGAGCAGCGCGCATGTATCAAATTTTGTTTGCGCAATGAAATAAACGCTGCGGATGTTGCGGATGCGGCAACATTGCGGATGTTACAAAAAGCATTCGGGGAAGACTCTATGTCAAAGAAAAATGTATACAAATGGGACAGTGATTTTAAAAATGGCCGTGAGAAGGTCGAAGACGAGGACCGTCCGGGGAGGCCATCCACCTCGACCGACGACGCCCACGTCATCCAAATTAAGGATTTGGTTGTCAACAATCGTCGGTTAACGATACGAGATCTTTCAGAAAGTGTTGGGATTTCAAAAGCATCGGTCAACACCATCCTAAAAGATGTTTTAGGGTTGAAGCGGGTGAAGTCTCGCCTGGTACCGAAATGCCTGAACCTGTTCGAAAAGCGGAGTCGCATCGAAGTCTGCAAAACGATGCTGACAGACTACGCTGGAAAGCTGAAATCGGTTATAACTGGCGACGAAACTTGGATTTACGCATACGACCCGGAAACAACGAACCAGTCCAGCGAGTACCGTTCCCCGAACGAGCCGAGTCCCAAGAAGTCGCACCAAAGCCGGTCGAAAATCAAGGTGATGCTAACGGTATTCTTCGAGTACCGTGTGATGGTTCACAAGGAATTTCTTCCAAAGGGCCAAACGGTTAACAAAGAATACTGTCTAAGCGTAATGCGGCGGTCGCGGACCTCCATCCGGCGAAAGCGGCCGGATTTGTGGAAAAACAACAGCTGGTTTTTGCACCACGATAATGCGCCCCTCCCATACGGCCATCATTTTGAGGGAGTTTTTCGCAAAAACTGGCACCCATATTGTTCCGCATCCACCGTATTCGCCAGATTTGGCACCAGCCGACTTCTGGCTGTTCAACAAGCTAAAACTGCTGCTTCGGGGACATTGTTTTGATACTATCGAGGAGATAGAAGCCGCAGCGACGGCGGAATTAAAGGACATCCCAGCATTCGCGTTTTCTACCTGCTTCGAGGAGTGGGAGAAGAGGTGGAAGAGGTCCATTGCATCGGAAGGGGATTACTTCGAAGGTGACGACCTTCATTTGACCTAATGAAAAATCCATTTAAGAAATAAACGCAAAGTCACTTTATTTTTCGAACACAGTAGTATGTAGTATTTGTAAGGACGTTTTAACAGTTAGTGAAAATTTATCATACACGTTGAAGCGTCATTTTGTAAGAAAACATCCAACCATCGATTTTGAACCTACGCAAAGTTCTGCTTCTTCTAGCTCAGTCCAACAGCAGCGGCAAAATATAACTTTAGGCAAACGAGTTCAGGCTTCAGTAAGTGAATATATCGATGTTTTCAAGCCTGTGAGCGCGGCAACGAAAACCAACATAGATAAACAACTACTGAACGTTTTTTGTAGTCATACTTTGCCGTTTTATCTTCTAGAAGCTGATGACTGTAAAAAAACAACTTTTTCACACCGTTGGTCCGAGCTATAGCCTACCAAACCGGAAAACATTCAGCAATTCCATGCTTGACAAAGAGTACCAGCAGCCTCATGAAATAGTGCAACATAGTTTGAATAATTCTAAAGCAGTGAGTTTTAACATCGGATGGCTGGACCGATATCAATAATACTAGCTTTATGGCAGCCACAGCCCATTTTATTGATGAACAAAATAGTATGTAAAAATCGTATTTGCTAATGAGTTTCCAGAACGACACACCGCGCAAAATATAAGTGAATGGTTGAAGAATGTTATGGACACCTTCAACATTTCCGATAAAGTTTGTCGTATTGTGACAGACAATGCAGCTAACATGAAGAGTGCGGTAAGTGGTTTAGAAATCTCACACATTCCTTATTTTGTACACAACCTAAATTTGGTAGTAAAAGATTCAGTTATTAAAACTATTCCAGATATCCTTTTGAAAATCCGTAAAGTTGTGACATATTTAAAAAAAAAGCTCAGTTGCCCTTACGAAATTAAATGAAATGCAAAAGAATATGAAATTTACACCACTGACGCTTATCTTAGACGTGGACACACGGTGGAATTCCACTTACTACATGCTAGAGCGGTTGCATTCGAATAAGGAACCTATCATTTCTACACTTGCTGTTCTAAGATTTGCTTCCGGATTGATGGAAACCGTATGGGTAGTAATGAAAGAGAGTTGTTAAAAAATAAATATTTTTCTCAAAAAGTTCCGAAGATGGTACAACTTTTAGTTGAGGGTTTAAGCAATAGATTCAAATATGCATACACAAATACTGTTTCCCGAGCAGCTGTTGTTGATCCTCGTTTTAAACAAAAAGGATTTGCTGATGAGGATTAGTTTAAGGAGTGTTGTATTGCAGTATTGAGAGAAATGACAATGGACCAAACGACCAGAATGTATCCTCCCAATATATTGATTGGATCACTCTTCACTAAGCTTCATCACAGTTTCACAACCAGGGGAACATTCCCAACATCATCCCACGGCTCTGCTCAGCCCTATGATAAATGTGAAGGCGAAAACTTTCCTTCACGGAAACGGCGCAGAACTTATGCAGAAATATCACGCACATCGCAGATCGAAGATAACCTCACGCCAAACAATGTTAACAACAATGACGTCATCATCTCTGAACCGTTCACCACGATCAACACTACTACTGCCTTAGCAACTTCATTTCCAAAGCCCGTAGCTGGCACCAACACCTGCTCATCAGTCCCGCTGCTAATAGTTGCCAAACAAACATCCTCAACAAAACGCACATGGCCGCACTTGTCCGGGTTGGACAAAAGCGTTACCCCTGAATACGTAGCGTCGTCGGTAGCTTCTCTGTTCAGCCTTCAGCCTGCTCAGACGAGGTACAGATCCAGACGCTATGCACTCATTAACTTTCAAAATAAGAATACCTCCCGCACTCAGAGAAAAGGCACTTAACTCCGACACCTGGCCTGTTGGTATTAGTGTGCGAGATTTTATCCTAGACCGTAACGCAAATGCTGCTTCACCCACTACAAACAGCATCATTCCGTGCCCGTCCACAATCACAAATCATCGCAACACTCCACATGCACCATCAAACGGAACAAACACACCACTGCCCGACCTTACCTCTGCTTCCAAACAGACAGCACCGCCAAAAAGAAATCAACAGACTATCGATCGCTTTTTTCTCAAATGATCAACACACCGCTAATCCAACGAACTCACGCGCACACGTCTGCACTATCCGCATACCTTCTGGGCAGTCAACACATTCACACAATCACTCGCTGTCTACTCAGCCACTCACTGTTTACTATCAAAACGTCCGTGGTTTACGCACAAAAACCTCCGACTTATTTCTTGCATCATCGCTCTTCACCTACGACGTAATTGCACTTTCTGAAACCTGGCTGGAACCATCCATACTATCTGGACTGTTTTTTAAAAAAAGCTATACTGTATATTTTACTGACCGCAGCTCACTTAACAACACACATTCTCGTGGTGGTGTCGTTTTAATTGCCGTCTCCTCAAAGATGAATTGACAATTATCCTGACCGAAGGGACGCTATTCCTTGCCAATTTCTACATACCGCCAGACAAAAGCACTGACTCACAAACACTATCTTGCGTTTTGTCAACGATCGAAAAAATAGCGCAACACATGAAGCCTACCGACAAGCTGATTTTACTCGAGGACTTTAATCAGCCGCTTATTACGTGGACTGATTCTCTCACGCATTGCAATTCCATATTATGCATCACATCATTATGCGTTTGCGTGAAAACATTGGAGATAATTGTCAAAGAAAGTATCCTTAGAGCGTCTCTAGGTTACATAAGGAAGGAGCAGCACGGTTTTATGCCCAAACGTTCCACCTCAACAAATTTGGTTCGATTTGTCTCTGAGTGTGTGAACCGCACGGACCAGGGCTTACAAGTCGATTGCATATACACCGATTGGAGAGCCGCCTTCGATAGCATATCGCACGATATACTATTGCAAAAAATCCCAAGGTTTGGACTCTCACACCCAATCGTCGCTTGGCTCAACTCCTATCTTCGCAACCGAAAGTATCGCGTAAAATTTCGGGATCATACCTCTCGTCCTTTTATTGGTACCTCTGGAGTACCCCAGGGCAGCAATCTGGGACCATTGCTGTTTATTCTATACATAAACGACGTATGCTCTCTTCTGCCTCACAACTGCTACTTGCTGTATGCTGATGATGTAAAACTATTTATGCCTGTAAAAACGTCTATTGACTGTGGTAAACTACAGCAAGCTGTTTCAGTGTTCAACAACTGGTGCGTCCTAAACTGTTTGTCTATATGTACCGAAAAGTGTTTGCGCGTGCGAGATCTGTGATAATATATGACTATAACATCAATGGTGTAAACGTCTCAAGAACCACACAAATGCGCGACCTAGGTGTTCTACTTGACCAAAAATTGACGCTTGGACTCCATTGTGACAACATTATTAACCGCGCCAATAGAACTCTAGGATTATTATTCAAGCTGACTCGTGATTTTGACGACGCCCGATGTTTGAATGAAACGAATGGATCGATGGGCTTGAGGCCATTCAAAGAAAGTTTACGCGCTACCTCATCCGCAAGCTAGGTTGGGCCGATAGTACCTTAGCTCCCAAGCTACACAGAACGTTGTGAACTGCTAGGCCTCGAGTCACTGGAACATCGGCGCTATATAAGCCAGGCCACATTTTTAGCAGGACTCCTTTTAGGCACCATTGACGATCCGTATTTGTTAGGTGAACTGAAATTTGTGACACCTAGACTATCGGCTAGACATATTCCACGTTCGCGCACTGAGTACGGTTTCAATGCTCCACATACTGCTATGTCACGCCGCTTTAACACGCACTCGCACCTGTTCTATTTTAATATGTCCGTGTCCACGTTCAAAAATTTGTTACGCGTCTGACCACTTAGAACTAAAGCAAATCAATGTTTCATTATTGTAACTAAGATTCTGCATCGTTAAGCCGTGAAACGGCGGACGATTAAATAAATAATAATAATAATAATATTGGAACAGAAACAGTAACCACGGATGACACGGATGTTTAGGCCGAATTTGATACTGATCTAGGTCATCCGCAAATCATGTTCTATTCGCAGAGTTCGAGTCAAATAGAGCTTGATAATTACATTGCCAAGCCTTTGTGCCACCGTAATGATGACCTATTGGAATGGTGGAAGTTGCACAAAAACAAATATCCAATGATTTATCAAGGGACGCTGCGCGATTTGTGTATTCCCTGCTTCATAAGTTCCTTGCGAACGAGTTTTTCTAAGGCAGGAGATATCGAAACTGGTAAGAGATATAGATTGAAGCCCAGCAAATTGAACAAAATAGTGTTCATAAAACACAACAAAATTGCTTAGGCGGGTTAGAGGATACGATTATTTAATGGCGAACCACACACGAATCATACATATAACTCTAAAAAGCTGCTTGGTACCTGGTACGAGTTAGTGTAGTGTAGTGTAGCTTGTAGTGCCAGGAAGAAAAAGTAAAAGGTTCTGGGAAAGGGAGCTTCCTTTGCCAACGTATATCTCCACTTTTGCAGCGTGATTCCAACGATGGTATCGAAAATTATGAGTCGGTCACCATAAACAACATAGTAATATAGTTTTTCAAGTATGATGTAGGCAGTGGTAAGCGCTCATGCGTCATGCGTTGCATTTTCTGAAAATGTATAGATTTTGACAGACGCAGACTTCAAAATTTGATGACTGCGTCTGTCAAAATCCATGCATTTTCAGAAAACGCAGCGCATGACGCATGAGCGCTTACCACTGCCTTACTCTAGCGAGTCGAAAACATACTTGTTTTCAAGCTATCTTGAATGCAATAGTATTGTATTGTCTAACGACGGTATCGAGAGGTGCTTATTTCTAAATCATGAAGGAGAGTTTTTAGTGGGTAAAAATTCCACACTACCCAGGGGATTGGGTGCCTTTTTTGAAGATCCTCTCTCCTTATAAAACAAAACAAAAGGAAAAAAAACAGTTGATCGAAAATACCAAAATCTATGACCATCATCAATATCGTAAAGTTATTTTATTCCGATCATCTTTGTGTTTGTCGCATGGTACGGAGTGTGACATAAATAAAAGTTTGCAAAGATCCATAGGCTGTGCATTCCTTTATCAAACATTTCGCTTTCACCCATATAGCGTCCCTGCTTGCACTCATATGTAAGACGACGAAATCAAATTTGCCTCATCAATGGTTTCAATGTGCGAGTGTGTATGTATTTGTGTACCGTTCCTATTTGTACTCATATGCGAGTAGGGTTGAGAATATTTTAGTTCAGTAATGGTATCAATTTATGCGTGTATAATCAAAGCATTGCACAAATTTTCATATGTTTTATACACCTGCTTCATATGCCGCTTCCATTGGCGATTATCAAACACCTGTACCCTTCATGCGGAGGCGGTCCGGTGGCAGATGCGATAACAGCGTCGGTCGGACACGACAGGACTGGGGTTCGAATCCCATCAAGACCGCCTCCTCGTACGCAGGGCTGACTACTTTGCTACGGGTAAAATCAAGTCACAGAAAGCCAGAAATGGTATGCCGAGACCTCTCGAGGTTGTAGTGCCAAGGAAGAAGAAGTATCCTTCATGCCCCCATACGGTGGAACTTCATGGAACTATGAAGCTTTTCTACTTGCAGTTGGAACTCGATGGAACTATGAGGCTTATTAACAAACGACAAATAGTCTTCACCCGTACTATTCGGCTTGTTAAGAAGCATACGGTACTTCATGTAACTCTATGCCCATTTAAGAGTGAAAGATAATCCTTCAAGTTGTTTGTACACAGCATTATGTCAATAGAACATTGCTATCTGCCATTAAGCGTCATCAGAAGAAAAAAAAACATTGTGTGGAAAGATGTATTCCATATAAAACAATCGGAAAACTTATATAGAAAGCGTGCTAAAATTATGCGTGAGCTGTTTGAGAACGGAGATGACTGCGAAATAATCGGTAATCCAGGTTCGTCAGTGTAGTAATTTACTTTATGAGACTATGTTTTTATATTCTATTTCTTCTTTTAGAATCAACAAACTTTGATCATGCGGTTAACAAATATCCGACAGTTTCAGTTCGGAAGATGATGAGCAAAATGAAACAACGAACAATCCAAACTAAAATCTATATCGCATACCGGAATAAACATCTGTGGAACAAACATAAGCATCAACCTTCGAGCAATAATAGCAGATTCACCAGCCAGATGATGCAAATCAGTTCGTCCATCCATTCACTGTCCACACACTCTACCGGCCTTTCTTTGAAGACACTTCTATACACGTCGTAAATGTTTTCGTGAATTTCCTCTACACATGATCAGTTTATTCAACCGATCATTTTGTCGTATATTCGGCCACAACAAATTCGTCGTTCCTTTGCTCGTACCCAAGGTTCAGGAACCGCTAACAGCTCCTTATGCTCTCTGCTATCCACTGTTTCTTCGATATTGAACGGCATCTTTTAAGTTTTGTAATGCAATGTCTGCGAGATATAGATCAATTATAAAAATCAATAAAATGAAGGTTTTCAAATATATCTGCGATTTATCTTACCTTACACTTTTAGCGTATACTCGCACTAAGTGCCGGATGTGTTCGTGGTAAATTTATAAGGCATGTCGGCGGATCTTTAAAATTCCTACTCTGAGCTATAAAATAAGAAAGTTTGACTTACCGTTTTCGGTGTTACCTTTCCTTGAAGGGCCCGGTAGTTTAATGTGGTCTCGATCTCGCTGATACTTCACTCCGGAGTCGTACTAAAATACCATCTGCGCTGATGGTCACTGACTTACTCCGTTAAGATACGCCTTACGAGAACTCGTTCCCACGTGCTTATTGCTAATAAGCATCCTTTATGCACTGCTAATTTTATGTCCTCAATTTGTTTAAACTCGAGCACTTTAATGCGATCGCAACGTCATTCACTCGGTTAACTTATTGTTCTGCGGTTGTCCACGTACTGATTGTTAACCATTTACGCTATAATACGATTTCTTTCACAAGCTTAGACGTCTTCACTAAAGAGTGTTTCTTTCTTAAACATTTAAAGTTTCTTTAGAGTTGTTTCGGATATTTTTCACTAATTCACCAAATTGTTCAGACTTCACTTTTCGATTTTAATTTTATTCTTCAATTAGTTTGCGTTCTAACTCCATTAACACTGTACACAAACTATACTTACCGAATCCAAAAATTGGTCTATCAACGTGTCCGGTATGGTTCTGCCGACTTGTAAGAGCTCTCTTATGGTTGTCGCCAGCTCATCCGCGAAGTCCTCCTCAGGTTCGTTGTCACTTGAGAACCTTTGGCTGTCCACATGGTCCTCTTCGTGGCTTAGGCTGTAATCTCCTAAGATTACCTCGTGGCGTTCCACGATCTCCAGGTGTATCTCCCTGTACGATGGCGGCGGATTTACCTGCACTTCGTCTAGTGCTACCTCGTCCCGGTCCCAGCAGTCGTCAAACCAGTCAGCCGGTATCGGGATTCTGATTGACCATTGGCTTCGCTAGTGGAGGTGCCGCATTTTTGAATGAGGCTATGTATACCGTGGTGAACACAGTCTTGCCCCCTTCTGCTTTGACAAACCGAAACTTCCATTTCTTATCTGTCGTTCCCTTCTTCACCTGCCGAAAAGCAGGTCCGACCTCGTATATAACCTTCACAGCGAACTCAAGTGCAAAGCTTTTCGTGGTTCTATTGACCTTGTCTCCATAGTCAACCACAACTTTCTTGAACTCTGCCTCAAGGT
The DNA here is from genome assembly GCF_013141755.1 of Anopheles stephensi. Classification (NCBI taxonomy): domain Eukaryota; kingdom Metazoa; phylum Arthropoda; class Insecta; order Diptera; family Culicidae; genus Anopheles; species Anopheles stephensi. The sequence continues at coordinate 41,537,337 of NC_050203.1, read as the reverse complement.
CTTCGAAGTCGAATTGGACTCCTGCATGACGGGTTCCTACTTCCTCAGCAGTTATGCCTAAGATGTAATACTCCTGGCCACTCTCATGACCACGAATCTGGTCAACAGTAATGCCAGTAGCATTTAGCTGAGTTATCTCTTCAGCTGGGATGTCATGCCCCTTCAGAAACTCTTCTGCAGTGATAGGAGTGTTCGATGCCATCTAGATGACGTTCTTAAGTATCTATCAAGCTATGTAACACTTTCTCAAAGTCACTGCTATAGTGGTCAGATAGCTTTCTAGCTAGGTCTTCTACTGACTCAGCTGAAGTGAATGCACCACTCTCAGTGTATAAAGTAGCGTTGGATGACAATACGTAAAGATCGTAGTTACCACTCTCGTTCACTGGAGTTGAAACCGGATAAAATGCTGTACAGTTACAAAATTTGAGCTGTACTGCCAGTTGAATTTCTCCTGTGTGATTGATGTCAAAGAATATTTTGCTTGGCGAGATCAAAGACAATGTCAAATTTAATGTTTGGAACATTTACTTTATGGCCTCTGCGTGCTGCTGCTCAAAAAAATCAGCAGAGTTGCGCAGAGTTTAACGCGCGCGGATATTAACAACTCCTCTCTGGAGCCACCATTTGTTAGTTCGATAACGAACCGTTGTTGAACCGACCACGCGAAGGAATGGTCGGTTCGGAGATCTCCGCGCAGATTCCAGGCCTTGTCAGAGTTGCTTGAATCAGGCGCCTAACCTTTTTTCCTGGATAACCAAGAGAAGTTCACTTCACTAACTCGGCGTGGACAACGGGAATGCCGTAGCTCGATCAGACGATTAACCTTTTTTCCTGGATAACCAGGAGAAGTATTTAACCGTGGTTCTTGCTTGGGTTAAAAGTTAGGAAAAAGCAGAAGTGTACAACAATTACACATGGAACAAACCCTTACCGCTTCGAATATTTGATGATTGCTGCTTAACTCCTTTTTGTCTCGGTAGAGCATAATGAGCAACGACAGAACTATTGGTACAAACGACAAAGGCATGACTCTTCACGCAGGAAATACCATGTTCAATTCTCAATTATAGGGGACGTTAATGAAAGATGCAATACCATAATACACCCACTCAAACTACTAACAGAACTACAATGACATACGATATAAAAAATATCTGATAACATCTCATCGACAGCACACAACAGAAATTCATATTTTACACCATTTTGCTTGTTTTAATTTTTGTGGTTATCTCGAAACAGACGATTTGCTTGAAAATAAAAAGCGCATAAAAATTTTCTTTAACGGTTGGAAACACGAAAGCTGCTTAAGGCCCGGTTAAAGGTACGTCGAACTATGACACTGCTTATCTACTGCAAAAGACTTACTAGATCAGCGATCTTTATCGTGCTGAAATTGGCTGCTTAAGATAATTTGGCTATTTGAGATATTCTGGCAGTAAAAGAGGAGAGATGTATTCTTCTCTTCTTAATCTTACCGAACATATAGTTGACAAGTGGAATAATGTAAAAAGATCCATCTCAAGTAATAGTGACGAGTTAGGAGAAGCAATCATACGCCGCGCAACGTATATAACTGCTGAGAATTGCGACTTGACTTGATTTTTAACCCTTAGCAGGATAGTCCTGCGTATGAAAGGCGGTACGGATCAAATACCATTCATTCGCCCTCAGCACAGGCTTCATTCGCCGAGATTCGATCGCTCTTAGCACTCCAAAGGTTAAATTACGCCTACTCGATTCAAAACTACCGATAGAATGAATAATCCATCATTCTGCCATAGGTTTTACATCGAGGCAAGGGGTATTTTTAAGGGCTAAGATCTCATTTTGAATTGGGCGTCGAATCAAATCTCGGGCTGACGCCCTGAACTTATTCGTATTTGGCTCGAATGCAGTAACTGAGGGGTGAGTTTTGGTTCTGGGCATAGTAAACATAAACGAACGAAGCATACGAAGGTGCAATTATCAAGTTGAGCCATACAACAACGGCAGACGAAGCTCTGATATTTGTTACCATAAAAGTGGGAAAAGTATACGAGAATAAAATTCCATAACCAACATATTGGAGTCCACCATTCATAACTTATCAAACAGTGCATAAATACTATCTCGTAATGAACTTCGTTCACGAATCTCACGAAAGAAGCCATTAATGTTAAAAAAGAACCACAAACTCGAATTTCAGAAAAAAATATATCGGTTAAAAGGAACATTTTTGGGAGAAGATAAATGGGTTGTTAAAATGAGTATGTGAAGAACAAGAACGATTTTGCGGGTAGCACGAATGTTACTGTTGGGCGACTGTTCAATAGCCCAGGAAACTCCTCCTTAGTCTGCTAATTGTAATCGAACATTTATGGGTCATTGAGATAAAGAGAAGCCAACTACCCAGTTTGTCGCCGCTAGAGCAGATAAATTTTAAACAAATCATCCGTTAGTCAATGGGCACTGAAAGGACAATCCCGCGGATGAATCCACCAACCCTATTTTGTAGCCATCGATGTGGTCAACAGAGACGGCTATGAAACGAGCCAGTCATTGAAACGGAAAATTTGCAAAATGATGGTACAACAGCAGCAACGCAACCGATTTATGTGTAAAACGTCGGAAAAAAATATTGGGTTTGATTGGGTTAAAGGCGAAAGGAAGGGAAATATCTCCAATATTAACACTATTATTATTGTAATATGCAATATTATTAACAGATCTGGATCCGTTAATTAGAAAGGCACAATGGTAAGGGTTTGAGGAGAAGTGTTCAGCACGAGTTTACCAATTGCAACAAACAGCTGTATACGAAACTTATGCCCAAATATGGATGAAATTAAAATATTAAGAGCAAAGGGAAGATTAAATAAAGTAAAAGTTATGAGTAGGGATGTCAAGCAGCCAATGTTACTACCAAAAGGAAACTATTAACTTCTCTTGTAGTGTGCCGTTATCACGAAAAATACATGCACAGGAAGACCGAAACAGTGATTGCAGCAATTCGCCAGCGATATCGGGTGACAGATTTGAAGACAGTGCTAAAAAGGGTATCCTCTAATTCCCAACGATATAAAAACGAAAAGGCTAAGCCGCACCCGCCTCAAATAGCGCTTTTTCCTCCCAACAGGACAGAAGTCTATTTTAAAGCCTTCACGCAAACAGGAGTCGATTACTTTGGGCCATTCACAGTTACGATAAGAAGAAAAATTACACATTTTTAATGCGATAATGGCACAAATTTCATAGGCACATGTAGAGAAATGGCACAAATTATGGAAAGGTGCGCTGCAGAAAGAATTGATTGGCATTTTAATCCACCCGCAAAGAATGGTAAAGACATTCGGACAAAGTGCATTGAATACGGTGAGGGCTATTCGCAAGCAGGTTGAATCCTTCAACGGAGATTTTGAGGGTGTTGCACGTTGCACAACGGATGGATCATACCGGGCGGTCGGTTTTCTTACGGAAAGCAAAGCCTGCGGATACAGGAGCTCATCGATGCCAAGGGTGACTACTTTGAGTAATTTGATAAGCTAAACTTCGTAGAAAAACATTTTTTTCTTATTTGTTTCATTATGCGCCTTGATGACGGTATCCTATTGCTAGAGGATTTCAACCAGCCTCCAATCGATTGGTGTCCCGCTTGGCATGACCCAAAAAAGCCTTTCCTTTTCTATGAGCCGCGTGCGCGAGTTAACATTCTGCAACATTCCTACTGCACATGCAGAATGTTTGTCAACGTGACGCCGCCAGACTTCTGAGCGACGGTGTCACCTGATGCCACCTTCGACTGAGACATTCCACACACCTGCCGAGTAAGCCGAACATTACTTCCTCGCGATGGACCGTGAGAAGTAGTCCCAACAACTTTAAGTAGAAGAACAACAACCACCTCAGCATTCCATATTCCATATCATCGTCCCCACCTCCGCAATTATGTAAACTAACAAAATAATTAACAATAGTCAGTCTAATCCAGACCCTCACAGCAGACAGTTAAATAAAAGCAGACGTCTTCCGAATCAACCAAAATACCCTAGTGTTTAACACGCGCTCCATTCTCTCCGCTTAGTTTGCTGATGGGATGCATTGCTGCGGGCTTTTCCAGCTTAATGGGGGCTCCTCAACAACAACGGCCGGCCTTTAGACTTATATTATTTAGGTATTTGCGAATGGGATCGTTGCCTCAACCAGTTCATCGCCAATAATGTGCTGTAGCTATTGATCTCCGCTGCTAGCTATTAATACACATCATCCTGCGCTTGAGATGGATCTTCTGGTACCCTGTTTGGATTCAACTACTCCCGCGCCAACACCTCAGCTCGACTGCGCGCGGACCGATTATAACAGGCTTTTATCGATTATTTCCTCTTTTGCTGCTCACTTCGAGTGTTCCAATTTCGGTTCTCTTGACCTCGCTGTTAACGAATTTACGCGGTTTATGTCACATGCGCTAAACGAATGTACGCCGCTTTAGCGACCTAAACGAGGTCCTCCCTGGAGCGACGGTACGCTGCGAAGGCTTAAGACGGCTAAGGCTGCTGCCTACCGTGAATATCAGGCGCGTAGATGCCGCGCTTCCAGAAGCAACTACAATGTGGCGTACTCTCTGTACCAATAATAACAACCGTTACTTAGCTTACGTAAGACGCATAAGTTCGCACTTGCGCAGTAACTCCCGTGCACTTAGAAACTTCGTCAATCGGAAAGCGGAAATCCTCTGGCTTTCCTAGCTCCATCAGCTTCAACGGACATTCTGACAACACACCATTAGCAGTCTGTGATATCTTTGCCTCACGTGTCGCCGCCACCTTCCTTGCTTAAGTGAATGAGACGAGGCAAATTGTTGACGCACTATCACACACACCACTGGATGTCATGACTCCTCGCTAGCCGATCTTTGATGTGTCTTCAGTTCTTAAAGCTATTGAAGCCATCGTTTGCCCCGGGACCGGACGCGATTCCGCTCTCTATCTTGAAGCGAAGTGGTGCCACCATTGCCCCAATCCTGGTCTCGATTTGTCGTGCCTCGTTTCGCCTGAATACCTATCCTGCTAGCTGGAAAGCCTAGCGCTAAGTTCCAGTGCACATAAAGGGAGAAAAATCCAATGTCTGCAATTACCGCGGCATCACATTGCTTTACGCCTGCGCTAAGGTTTTCGAGCTTGTTGTGTACGAAGCTCTTCTCGCTGGTGCCTCGAACTACCTCACCACTATTCAACACGGATTCGTCCCCAAGCGCTCAACCACCACAAACTTGGTTGAATTTGTCAGCCTATGTCTGCTCGCCAAGCTCGAGGTGTTGGGTACGCCCGTCCAATTGCTGACTTGGATGCGTTCATGTCTACTGCTCGGCCCCTGGCCCACTTGGAATCCATCCAGCGCAAATTCACCCGGTTCGCTTTGCGTTTCTGGAGAGTTCAAGTGGACTACGACGCTCGCTGTGCGCTTTTGGGCATCGAGTCGCTGAACCATCTCCTTTTCAAATCTGTCAAGCCGAGGCTTCGAGGTCTATTTGGAAAAAATCCAGACTTGCGGCTCAACAATATTGGTTGAGGTGGATAAATGAATACCTTACTCAATTGATATCTCGCATAAAATTGTTTGAAAAGGTATTAGCCCTAGAAAACAGAGACATTTAGACATTTCATAAGGAACAGGTTTTCGGAAGTGGGTTAAGCGTATAAAAGTAAATACGGAAAAGGTTCAAGATAGGCAGGTAGGAACTAATACCAGAAACAGACACGGGGTAAGCTCTGTCGGCACCGTGATTACTATAACTCTCTACGAGCTATAACTGATAGTTCCGTTCTGCTCGAAGAACAAATGTACTTTTATTGACTGGTGCCCTTGTTCGGAGTGGTCTATTTCGATCCAAGAGCTCTTGGACACGGGTTTATTGCCCTGCTGAGCTGGGAACCTTTAGAAAACAATCCAGCGATTAAAAGTGTTACGTAAGCGATTAAGTTACGACAACACACTTCTCAACGCACAATTCAAGACCATTCTCTGAACACCAGGACTGGAATGAATAGAGTGTAGTTTGCAAGCGGAGTCGGTCGGACCGGTCCCGGATCGGCAGGAATAGCTTCACATCGCTTGAAGCAAAGCTAACTTTCTTTTCAACACTAAGCCACTTTTTTATGCAATAAGGACAGACTGAGTTTTGTTTGTGCTTGAGAGTACGTCCTGCATGACAAACTTTCAAAACGGCCGCAATTAAAACGCAGAAGATAAAGAGCGATGTCGGACGAAGCGAATTTCGGTAGGGTCCAAGTCATACTCCAAACTGTTTTAAATGCAGCGCAAGCCGTACGTTCATAGTCTACCAACATACGTTCTGTTGCATCCTGATTAGAACGTAGCCTAACCGTGCGCTCTATGCCGTCTGGGAACTGTCTCGCTCTAGCGACGATCGGGGATGTGCTTTAAGAGCGTAGAAGTTTCGCGAGTAAGGATCATGCGGATCCTTACTTATTCGCTGCTCATCACGGTTACGGGATAGACGTGGCTCGCGCGCGGCCTCGTATTTTACGTTTGTTTTTAATGTTAGATTATTTGTGTTTTACGTCAATAAAAATAAGTATTAGTGCAAAAACACAAAACGTTCTGCCAAGATTATGGTTATTAAAGAAGCGGTACTCAGGTCTGCGATCATATAGCCATCGCAACTGTGTTCAGTTTAGATGCATATGTGATACCAACTGTGAAAGCTTAGCTCCGAGATATCGACTCTTCGCTCTCTACATGATTGTATCAGCGGCTTCACTCTCACACTGAAGCCTTCGGATCTGCTGTTTGTTATTGGCGATTTCAATCAGCCTAGCATTAGCTGGTCCACAGCTGATCCTTCGTCCTCGCCAGCATACTCATCATTCACGCACTATGAAGCAACTGCGCGCTCACTGGCCAACAACACTCACATCAATAATTCGCACGGACGCATGCTTGACCTGCTCTACGCTCTATAATGCTGCAGCTAAATCGTGTTCGCCTGTCTTTCCAAGTGTTGTTCCGCTTGTACCTCTTGACTCGTACCATCCGCCGTTTGACTTCAATATACGTATTAACTCGTTGACCCGACACAATTCGACGACTCGACAAAACTCGACGACAACCGCATTTTACCGTTGTAACTTTGCTAAAGCTGACTATACGAAACTGAACGACATGATATCAATGTTTAACAATAGCTTTCATTGTTCCAACCTTGTTTCACTTGACGAAGCAGTATGTTCATTCTCGTCCTTTATGCTGCAAGCATTTATTGTATGCGTCCCAGTTCAGCGTCCTAAACCTAACCCCCCCCCCCTGGGCGGATCGCACATTCAAACGACTCAAACGTGTAAAAAGAGCTGCTTATCGTCATTACCAAACGCGCCGCTGCCAAATTGATCTCGCTCGATCTACTTTGACACGCACTCTTTATACTGCAGCTATAACAGGTTTCGATATGGCACATATTTGAGTAATACTCAACGTAACCTCTGCAGGTGGCCTGACTTGTTTTGGCACTTCTACAAGAGCAAAACAAAATCCACGCATACACCGAAATCTATTACGTACAAAGGAGCAACAAGTGCCAACACTAATGAAATGTGCAATCTCTTCGCGGATCGCTTCGCAGATTGCTTTTCACCGGCCATGAATGATACCGATACCATTGATGCTGCTCTCGTCAACACTCCGGCTGGCGCAATTAACATGAGTACTCCTTTCATCGACAGTGAGATCGTTTGCAACTAAAGCCTTCCTTCGCTCCTGGACCCGACGGAATTCCTTCTACCGTGCTGAAACGCTGTCAAACGACAGTAGCACCTATCCTGGCAAAAATGTTCGATGCGTCGCTAGCCAATGGCTACTTCCCCAAAACATGGAGGAAATCTTGGATGGTTCCTATTTATAAAAAGAGCGACAGGACAGATGCCATCAACTACCGGAGTATTACATCTTTATGTGCCATTGCCAAGGTGTTCGAACTAGTGATATACAAAAATCTGCTATATGCATGCCGCAGCTACTTAAGCCCGTATCAACATGGATTCGTGCCAAAAAAGTCGACTACCACGAACCTGGTTGAATTTGAAACCTATTGCACTAGCTGAATTGATGCCGGAGCTCAAGTCGATGCAATTTATACAGATCTGAAAGCAAAATTCGACTCTCTTGCGCACGCAATTCTTCTCGCTAAACTCGATAAGCAAGGATTTCCTTGCTTGCTCGTACAGTGGCTTAAGTCTTACCTAACTAATCGCACATGCATCGTGAAAATTGATAGGCACATGTCCAAAGAAATAGTCAGCAGCTCGGGTGTGCCACAAGGAAGCAATATTGGCCCGCTTCTCTTCATATTGTTCATCAACGATGTTACCCTCGCTTTACCTCCCAACAGTGTCAGTCTGTTTGCCGACGATGCAAAAAAATTTCAACACAGGTGATTGTATATTCCTGCTGCAAGACTGCATCGAAATCTTCTGTTCGTGGTGCAAGCGTAATGGACTGACTATCTGCATCGAGAAATGCTTCTGTGTGTCTTTTAGTCGATGCAGGAGCCCAGTTACTGGTACCTACTTCATGGACGGCACTGCAGTTAATCGAAAAAATCATACCAAAGACCTGGTCGTTCTGCTTGACTCTAGTTTGAACTTTAAACTTTTTCAACTAATGAACTCCGCAACCCCATGTGCATCAAAGCTGTCTACAACTGTATTGTTCGTTCGGTTCTGGAATATTCGTGCGTAGTCTGGAGCCCAACTACTGCTTCTTCAATAGCTCGATTTGAGGTGATTCAACGTAAGCTCACGCTATATGCCCTACGCCTACTTCCCTGGCAGGATAGCAATAATCTTCCTCCGTATGCTGCGCGGTGCCGTCTTCTAGGCCTTGAACATCTTTCGGTTAGAAGACGTAATGCACAGTGCTCTTTTATCGCTGGATTGCTAAATGGCTCTATCGACTCATTGCATTTGTTGCATCGAGTCGATATCTATGCACCATCCCGAACACTTAGGGCTAGAGAAACTCTACGGCTCGCTCAACCCCGTTCCAGCGCTGGTCGGTCTGACCTTATGTTCCGCATGTCGGCTGTCTTCAACACTGTTTCGGATTGCTTCGACTTCGACATCTCAACTCAGTGCTTCAAGGAACGTCTCCGGCTTTTGCCGTGGCCGCAGTGAATTGCGATGCAAATTTTGTTTTGTTATGTTTTTTTTTAATGAATTGTTACACCTAAATTTGACCATACGGCCCGTTGCAGATTAAAAATAAATAAATAATAATAATAATAATACCGTATGAGAATCTCCAATCGTGGCGGTTGGATTGTTTTGTGGATCGTTTAAATGCAATGTGGAAAATTACCTATGTCGATAAAAATCAATCTCATGATTTAAAGCTCTTCCAGAAGTAAAAGCTATCCCAACCATTTTGTACAAGCAAACTTTTCAAAAATTACACATGATATTTCAAAAACACCTTAATGGGTCACCCTAAAATATGTTTAATTTGCGTAACTGACTTTTCCAATAATTATCCTATTATCAACTAAAACAACATGTTACTCTATTCAAAATAACTTGGTTAACAAACGACAATCAAAACAAATGCAGCGGATAACAACCCTGTGGCCGCAGACTACACGACAAGGGATTCTTCTTGAACTATAACGCCGTGAAGACCCGACATACCATCTCTAACTTTCGAGATATGAGTTTGGGCGTGGCTAGATAGTAGTCCTGCATAAGATTCGTACAGGATTCGATACCGTCCCCTTCCGTGTGGAGGCGGGCACCGCTACAGTCTCGGACACACGATAACAGTGTGACACATAACACAACAGCAACATATGGTAGTTATACTCAAAGAGTCATTCGATTTTTTTCGTCACTTGTTGGCGATATGACGGCATCGTAAATAAAGTACAAAATTGCAAATATAAACGCGCCTACGAAGGCACATTGACAGTTCAATGATCATTCCAAGGAAGCAAAGACCTCTTTATATATCTTCTAAACCACCAAAAAAAAGAAAGTTTTTAACAGAACTTGCATGTGCCTGTCAAAACCCCTTTTTTGTCAGTGATTTGGGAGGATATATAAGGTCTTGGTTGCATTTGAGAATACAATCAAGTATGAAAAAATGCTGTATTGTTTCAACGAGCTGTCAATATGTATCCGTAGGCGCGTTTATATGAGCTTGTAGTTTGTACATCACTGATATCCGTCACAACCGGGCGGTCCGGTGGCCGAGGCGTTAACGATGCCGGTCTTCACACGGCAGGACCGGTTTTAAATCCCATCGAGACCCGCGTCCCCGTACGCAGAGCTAACTACTTTGCTACGGCTAAAATCAAGTCACAGAAAGCCAGATATGGCAGACCGAGACCTTTACAGGTTGTAGTGCCAAGGAAGAGGAAGAAGGTATCCGCCCTTCCGTCGTCTATAGCCAATCCAACACGATGCATGCATATTTTTCATTGTTCAGTGCTGTCATTTACGCTCCCGGCTCGTATCGTTCAAACACCGAGTTACGAGACGAGATGCAAAAACAAAAAAAAACATGTCGCCTTTGTTTTATACGTCACTCATGCATGCTCTTACCATAACTTCGATGGTATTTGAGCTGTCATCCGTAGCATTTGCATAGATTTCTTGTTGAGATGAAAAATATCATTTTCAGAAAACTCACCGTGGCCGGGCTCTCGGGGTAATACCAGATCTTTGACGAAGAATGTAGACAAGTGATCGAATGTAAAAACCGAGTAAATATCGAGCAATGCAGTAGTGGTGTAACACGCAGGCATACGCAGAGGAATATTCACGGCGGAGACGAGTAGAGAAAATAATGTATCTCACCAAGAAAAAACGGCAAAAAACTCTCAGGGCCCTCTGCTACCACCAAAGGCCTTCGGCAGGGAGATGGGCTTGCCTGTCTTCTTTTCAATCTAGCGCTAAAGAGAGCCATCCGTGAATGATCGGTGGAAACTGCTGGGATCATCTTCTAGAAGTCAATCCAAATCCCGGCATACGCCGATGACATACATAATTGGTTTGGGGCTCTTCTATGTAGCAGAAGCTTATCAAAGGATCGAGCGTGCGTCACAGAACCTCGGATTGGAGATTAACGAGGCGAAAACCAAAATGATGGTGGCACCACCAGCGACCCTGCTAACAAACACTGATTCACACAGGGGTGATGTACAGAAAGGTGACCACACCTTCGAAGTCGTCCAAAACTTCACCTATCTGGGGTCAAAAGTAAGCACCGACAATAACATTGATGTTGAGTTACGCGCAAGGGTGCTGGCTGCCAACCGGTCTGACGAAGCCCTCTTAGCCGCGTTCGAGAGGAAGATGCTCAAAAGGATTTTTGGCCCCGTATGTGTGGAATGACAATGGAGGAGCCGCTACAACGACGAGCTCTACGAGTTATACGATGATCTCATCATCGTGCAGCAAATTAGACTCGCCAGGCTCCGGTGGGCTGGTCGCGTCATGAGAATGAAAACGGACGATCCAACCCGTAAAGTCCTTTTAGGCCGTCCACACGGACAGAGGAGGCATGGTAGGCCCAAAATGAGATGGAGTGATGGCGTTGATGCGTCCGTCAGAACGGCCGATATAACGGATTGGCAGACGACGGCGCTAAACCGTGAGCGGTATCGAGGATTGTTGCAGCAGGCCAAGACCGCAAGTGGTTGTAGCGCCTGATAAGTAAGTAAGTAAGTAAGTTAGTGTATTCAATGAAATAGCTCCGCAATCTACTAATAGAACATTGCTACACATCGTGTGGTACACAATCAACACTACCTTGGCACATTTCCTCATTGACACTTACATGTACGATGTTCCGAAGCCTGATTACCGCCAGCTCAGCCCCAGCAATCGATGCTCGCTGCTAAACCGGGAATTATGCAATAATTCAAGGAAACAGCGGGGGGTATTTCCGACAGCGTATCTGGAACGAATGCAGAAGGATAATGCTCGTATGAACAAGAATGGTAACATACTACATACCGGACTGGACATTGTGAAGGAAGACCTCCCATCCGTTGGCCATCAGCGCGTACACTACACACGTATCTTCAAGGCTTGACGCGGTTCACTCGGTCGAAACAAACGAACGGAGGAACTTTATATGTTCTTTTGTAAGTAGTAGGTCTATGAGATAAAATATCACTCCACTTTGATGGTGCGACTGGTAAAAACTGCAAAATTACCCCAAATATATTCCGGCACATGAGTTGTCCGAAGCTCGCAATTGTACAGTTTCACACGAATGCGAATGCGGTTAATGTGACAGCAGTATGCTGTTGTTACCTGTTCAGACGCGGTTATCCGTGGATGTTCTTCTTCCTAACGCTAGATGGCGTTGAGGAGTAGGTAATCGACTGCTAACACCAAGAGACATAGAGATAAATAATATCTGAGAAATGGTTTTATTAATTACATTCTAATCAAATTAAAAGTGCTTTCATAAGAAACAAGATCATATAACTTCTTCTTCTTCTTCTTCCTTTGCACTACAACCTCGAAAGGTCTCGGCTGGCCATTTCTCGATTTCCCGGTCTGCAATCTCGAGAAGTCTCAGCAGCTAGAGAGCCAGTGGTGTGAAGGGGGACGGTTCGCACAACATTTTTTACCCTTTTCTCTCGTTTGGGGAGCGGTGGGGGCATGTACCATTGGAGCGCCCCTGTATCGATTAACTTATTCATCAATTTAATACCTGGTGATTTCATTAAATTCAATTGATTTTCACAAAACGCCTTGCTCATATATTTGCAACGGTTATTTGCACTGAAATATTTCACACGCCATTTCAAGGCCAGCAACGATAGTGAGAATCTAAACTGGTCATTGTACTTCGGTGAGCGTTACAGTAAGCAAGCGAAAGCCCCGGTAGCTCTCATCTCAAACGATGGCCAAACTCAGCAAAACAAACCGAAACGAAACATCAAGAAAGCAACTAAACTTACTAAAATAATGCTTTTGCGACAAAAAAGAAAAAAAAAACATACGGCAAAGCTTGTTGCGTCTTTTCGAATTTATTTATGAAATGATGATTGTACTATTGTATTCATGTTTTATTCCGTCTTTTTCACATTTTCCGGTCTACACGCGGGATTTATCGAAACGAGTAGAACTTAAAAATTGCGTTACGATGCGTTATCTTGATCGTTAGATGTTTCACTGTTACGCACCGCAATGCAATGTTTGCATAGTCTTCCATTTTACCCAAAGTAAAATTAGACATAGGTAAATATAAATTATATAGGTTTATTACCAAGCTGCCAAACCTTCCGAGCTGTGGTCGCGTGCTGTTGTATAGCAGCACCCAATGCGAAATGACCAGTGCCGTCCCACTGTGCAGCGCTCCGGAGCGAAAATATTGATAGCTGTCAAATGCGCAGCAGCGCGTGCCACAGTGTGACGAAGACAGTTTTCTAATCAATTGTTTCGGTGTTTCGTGTGCACGGGCACAGTTTTCCCAAGCACGCCTTGCTGCACGAGTCGACAGTTTTCGCACGGTAATCAAGTGAGCTAGTTGAGTGTTAAAAGTGTTTGCTGCGTTGCAAGTTGCCGGTGGAGAAGCATCGTCGGGTTAGTTTCATTTCATGGTATCGCTTTATTCCGCATTCTCTGCTGTAAATGTCCAGTGGAATGCGCAATGGGCATGGGATTTCGTTGAACATGGCGCCTTGCTGTGCATTCCAGAGCCGTATGAAGTAGATTCCGGATGATGGTTTTACTTCCATGTGCATTTCACAGGCATCGTGATTGGGAAAGAGCTTTTCTAACGATAGCTTGCCTAACCATCGTAGAAAGGTGGTTCCGTTTCTGCGATGTATGGTCGTGTGTGAGTGGGTTACGGTTACACAGCAGTAATGCGGTCGGTTTTTTTTTTTATTAGCGTGTTTCCAGCTTCGGTTTGGTCATTGGCAGGCAGGCTGTGCAGCTGCGTGTGGGTAAGCGCCACGCGTGTAAAGAAACAGTGCAGAGTGTGTCTATGTGTGCGTGTGTGCGTTGGGCGAGTGAGTGGCTGATCAGTGTGAAAAGAAGCTAGTCCAAAGAAAGCAAAGGTACTTCTGCGCCCGAAAACGAAAAGTTTTTAAAATTTTAATTGTGAAGAGTGTGGCCCTTACAAGTTACGGAAAAAGGTATTTTTCGCGAGATGAACAGCATCATTGGTGAACCAAACCTAATGAACTTGTTGTTACCTTTGCACGAACGGGGCAAGTGACGGTGGTGGATTTTGGTAAACTGTTTTTAGCTTGAGCGGAAGTTAATCAGACATACTGTCAAAGATCAGCGTAAGCATTCGAACAAAGTTTCACATATTTGTGGAAAACTGTTGCAGCAATCTGTCCATGCCTATTTGCGTACGTAAGACGTCTCGAGGACCCCGGAACTACAGTGGCTTACTACCATAGTGATAGTATTGGTTAGGATAAAAAAACACTACATAGAGAAAGAGACATGTAGAGAAAGTTCCGGTGTGATATCTACTTTCTACTAATATTCAAAGCAGGTTAACGTTGGTTCCGCGTGTGATATTGTCATACATTAATTTAATTTCCACCAAACAGGCAATCATCCGACCAGCCCCAGGTGTTGGGTTGCAATTTAGCTGCACAAAAACATGCGGTATTTGCGGCGTGCTGCTGCTGCAGCAAGAACGTTTGCTATTTTTTAGAGAAAGTTTTGTTAACTTTCTTGTTTTTATGGAGCATCTAAACAACCGGCTTTCGCTGCTGCAAGACTATAGACAGCAAATTTGTTGCAAAATCTGCCAGTTGTGCGCTTTTATGGTTGGGAAAGTGTGAAGTTTGTGGTATGATTCATCATCATCGGCATTTTGTCGGATTGGGCGTAAGATGGCAACACACCACACAACCATAGCAAGCGTTGATGCATATTCCGCATGCACAGCTAGGTGTGGTAGTGAGGTTGAGAGGCGTACACGCTTCACTGTATGCGTGCCGACCGAGTGCTTCTGCTACTCATCGTATGTGTAAACGCTCTCTTGGCTGATGTGTTTCCACGATTGAAACGTTTTTCGTGGATGAATTTCCTTTTTCCCGGCGACCGCATGTTATTGGAATGTGCTAAATTTTCATTCTAATTTTCTATACAACCGTAATTTTAACCGAATTTGGTTTTTAATTACTTTTGAAACGAAAGTTTCCTTATAGCTTTGTAAACATTGGTGTTATTATGATTGATTACATACCAGTACGTTGAACTTCTTCGATGGTTTATTAATTTATGTAAATATTAGGGAATTTAGTCTTTACTTTATCCATTCATACATTTTCCCCATTATCCCGTATGTAGGTCCGCTATAGTCAAGAGTCTAATTTTGATCAGGTAGAAGTGATTGGATAAAAGATTCCCAATTCATTATAACGGAAACCCCATTAAATGAACAAGATGCATCATGCAGTTTCTTATCATTTTTTAATAAACCTTTCTACAATCGAAACAAACTCCAATACACGAAACGGGTTACATTAAACCCATAGTTTTTTATGCACGAATGCGTTTCACTAAACACTAAAACTGTGCCAATCGTATTGTATCGTATCGCATACAATAGTAAGTAAGAAAACAAGATAAAAAAAAAGTTGATTACTAACAAGCTACTGATGCCAGCATTTGCCAACATATTTTGCCATTCCATCATAAAATGGTGAGCAATACAACAAGACCATTTTAATACCCGATTTTAGCTACTGCTTTAGATATTGATTCCTTTTATAATCATCCTAAAAATTAAGAGCAAAACCTTTAATATCTTAACTTCCTATATTAAAGCTAAACTGTGTTAAAAGTAAATAGCACAAAGAGGGCAAAAATTTTTATAATATCTGTTAGCCATATTTTCATCAAAATGACAAAAAAATAGTCAGATTCGAATCCGTAATCTATCTAATGAATGAATCGTTTTTCTAGAGTTTTCAACTAAATTACACAAAAAACTAAGTTGATTCGTTAAAAAACGGTATCGTAAACTCATATTTACGGGGTTTCAATTTACAAAACTCAAAAAACTAATACATATATACATACATATATTTACAAATATCAAAAAACTGTACATAATTTTGAACTCTTTTATTTATAAAAAAAAATCATCTGAATCTAAATGCTTGACCGTAAACTTCAGAGAAACCTGTACTGATGCATCGTTGTTATTTTCTATTCTGTGTATTGCTATTTTCAATTGCAACCCACGATGTTTCACTCCCATCATGATTCACTCATTTACTTAACACCGTTTCCGGAACTAACGTCTTATCGTTCGAATTGCAGAATTGCTCAGATAAGCGAACAGTTTGCAAACACTGCTATGCTTGACCTTTTTTTAATGCTTCTATTGAATTAAATGTTATTGGAGAGTATCAATCAACATCCCCATCCAAATCTCCCAAGGTGTCGTTTTTCGAGGCTCACTCCCCAAGGTAACACGATTCATCAACTGCCACTGAACCTGAGCCGATATTTCGGAAGTTCCGGTCTGTGAATAAAAAACGTGCACCACGTATGCACTTGCTCCATCAGCACGGGAAATGAGCGTGTTTGGTTCGGGAAATGGACAGAAGCAAAAAAAAAGGAATTTATTTAAATACATTTCACCTAGATGTTTTTGTTGATTTGTGGAAAAGCAAAAAAAAAAACTACCGTATGTGATGGAATGAAAAACGTAGAATCATTTAAATTTGTCCGAGCAGAAGCAAATAGATAGGTGTTTAATTTTACTCGCACACACACGCAATTGCTTTCCTTGATTGAAACAGCTTGATATGTTCGTTGGCTGCTTATGCTGGGGATTTTTTTGTAATTTCATCAAGCACAATTTCACGCGTGTTTTTTTTTTTTAGTTTTCACTACCATCTTAAGACGGAATAACTGTTTACCTAACGTACGGTTAACGCACGTATGTTATGCATAATTTGGACGAAATCCATCGAGCGTCGCATAGTTGCGGCCAATGGTGATGATTGTGATTTGGCTAATGAATTCTATTTTGTCAACCAAACTGGTTGCCTGCCGTTAAGGAAACGAACCCTTACTCTTTGAAGCGGAAGTATTGACCAGAACTGGCAACTGGTCGTACTTATATGAACGGGCAAAGAAAAGCCACTGGCCAGGCTGACACACTATTATTTGTGACACTTCGCATCGCTATTTTCCAGTGTTGTTTTGGAAAAGACGGAGAATCTAAAATCACTACCGTCCGCGAAGGTTTTTTGATTGATTTCTGTGAGGCAAGAAATAAGCCCAATTCCCTAACCAGATTTTAGTAAATTTGTAAAACGCCAATGAGCAACGGTGGAATGGCTGGCAACACAACAACACACACACACACATCATGTTTCCCTAATTATCTAAATAGAACGGGATATCTGCTTTTCCAGATCGGTGTAAGAAAGCCATCGGGGTAAGACTTTCTGGTGCAGTAATGATTGAGTTTAAATTTAGACCTGAAAAGCCAGGACCCCAAGCACCAACCCGTTTCTCCTCACCGCTTTCGGCGAGGGGCCTCCTTATGGCTCGCGCGGCCCCTTGGAGTGCCGCATTTGGTTTCGGCTTCGGTATGATAGACAATATACATCGTATACCACACCGTTAGCAAATAGCACTAGCCAGCCCCAGCACCTTCACCTCCACCACACAGTTGCAAAAGAACGGGATGCGAATGCCCCGCTATTTTGGCAATCGATGTTGGAAGTGAGCAGCGCAGCATACCTACTGTTGCGGCCGTCCGGCAGACAGGCACCACCGACCGTTCTCACATACACGGTCCATGAGGAGGAACCGTGCGCGTACATATGCGGTGAAAATTTGTCCGTTCATGTAAGGTGTGTGTTTTACTTGATTTGGATACATACCTGATGATGATTATGTGTAAAAATGAATCATAATCTGTGTTGGTACTTTCTGCAATTAATATTCGTTTAATTTAAGAGTATTTTTCTGACTATTTGAAGCAGCAGAGTTTAAGGGACTTTCTCATACTTTATCAAACTTTGTGGTAGAGTTAGAGAAAGGTATATAAAGCGAAACGATATTTTAATTAAAAGACAAGTGAGATATCAAATACGAACATTCCAAGCGATTGAAACTGCATTAAAGTGAAAAAGGGTAAAGAAGATGAAAAGGCAGATACATACATTGCGTGAGTCAATCGCTTACGGCAGTAGCCACTATAGGCGAGGTGGTGGAAAAGCGTCTTTTTATGGATGGAAAGTTTGTGTTTTATTACATTATTTTATAACAATTAACGAATCGACGACGAACCAGCAAAAAAACTACCTTTAGCAGTGGCAAATTAATAATGTTTTCTTTTTATACACATTCTTTGGGTGTTTGGCCTGTAGACAACCACCACCGACACAAATGGTACTGTGTTGATAGAAGCTTTCCATTTGCAAAAGTTTAAACTCAGCAGACGGCAGCCACCGATGATTGTTGTTTGCAATTTTACCTTTGTACCAAAACCTCTCGTCACACTAATACTGGCGACGGAAACGATTGTGCCTTTTGTTGATTTTCCGATTTAGAGTAGGTCAACCGGAACATAAGACAGCTTAAAAAAGGGGTGTAAAAATTGGCGGAGGCGTTAGCACAGGTGAATGTAACAACCCTTTTGTTTTGCGACAATTTTTCATGATGATGTGATATTATCAACAGAACTTGTTTTTTAAGTTTTATGATAAGAATTCAAAATACACCAAAATAGATGCATGTGTCTGTATTGCATTAATGCGCACGTAGGAGAGATGCACTCGCGGGCGGATACATCCTACAGTGGAAATCATGTGACTCAATACTGAAACCGGTACCATTTCCTGTTGGGCTTGGCGTACCAGCGTGCTGTGGTGGGGTACCTGTGAAGCAATATGGAATGGTAGGGCTGATGGAGGAGTGTTGCAGCCGCCAATCTCTACCCTACGCATTGTTGCATAAAGATATGCAAGTTAATGTGTTTTATTTTCGATTTTATTTTATCTCATTTTTTGTTAAGGATTATATAGCACAAAACCAATGCAACAAAAACGTACAAAGCATTTTGATTGATTCGTTTGTGCATTGCAAACGTTTCGCACAAATGGGAGCGGTTTTTGGTTGTGATGTGGTGCTTTTCGAGGTGGGAGCGTCCTGTACTGTAGAATATGTGCCTTTACAAATTAATGTCATGGAACAGTTGGTTGATTGCACTCAGCCCGCGTACCTGTTGGAATGCCCAGGCTATATAAGGAATCATAATGTGCGGCTTCGGCTCATTACAGATAGTTCTAGTGACACGTGAATCATCGAGCAGAAATGGCATAAACGCTAGCTATACTTGCATTGATTGATAAAATGATGCTAGTGTTTAGTGCAAAATAATAACAAACACGTTGTGTGTTATTCGAAAGTAAAGTTTCACGAATCAAAACGCAATATGGACGAATTCTAAGTAAGCACTTTATGACTTCATGGCAAATAATTGTTACGCATATTGCTATGAGCTTACAATCGTAACTGGAATGTAGAAAGTTGTCATGACACCAGGAACAATATAAGTGTTCAGGAAGTGGTGTGCACCACACCAGTCGTGAATGAATTATCGTTAAATGAAAGGAGGATTGATGACGAAAAAGGAATAGGAGTGCCCTACTACATGTACAACAAGAGATGAAAGTGAATTGCTGACCGACCCATAGAGTACTTGAGAGAGTGGTGTGTTACGAGGGTATTGACTAATAGTCGAAAAAACAATTCGCCCTATCGTACCGATACAGACGAGAGACAATGAAGCATGTGATCCACTTCGTTTACTTACGTTTTTTTCCATCACTACTGTAAAATTGATTGAATGGAAATGTTGATTCAACAGTTTCAAATGTTTGAAGAAATTATTTGCTCTTTTGAATATTTATTACTCGAGGATTACAAAAGGAAATCAAAATAATTGTAAAAGCAAGCAGTGTGACATACATGTCCTCCCCACGAAAGAAGAAGAACGAAAGAGGCTAGTGAATGCCAATAGAGAGGATCCGAGACAGAACCGCCGCAGTCGTAAATATTTATTCCAAATATTTTATGCCGTATCTGACACTTCGCTACCCTTTGCGCCGCTGCGTATCCCACCGAGGACGTTCAGGTGGCCATATAGATCTCCCTTTCCTTGAAGAAAACCGGATTATCATCGACTAAAGAACACAAACGCAAGCAATGAAGATGTAGATGGGGAGAGTTAGAACGAAATCAGAGATGTGGTGCGATAGATTGATTGAATTAACATTTCCAGAAGCTTCATATCCGCCTGCACGGAACAAAACTAACGCAAAAGTGCGGTTGATCACAGCATAAGGGAGCACATATTTAATAGCTTGCACCGGTTGCCGGAAAGCATATGTAATCGCATAGAGAAAAATCAAGGTGAAACGTTTTTAGCTGTGCTACTTTACTATAAATTTAATATATACATAGCTAAATTATTTACAAACGGTTGCTGTCCGTACCGTAATGATTGCCTTCTTGCGCTTCTTTCGTTGAAAATTATTTTAAATTTGCTGCTCTAAATGTATGCGGCCCCTGCAGTTCTGGTTGAGTGGTTCGCCTTCAGCATGCTTCAGCACCGAGAACGACCAAGGCGTGCTGTGCATGCAGCAGGTTCTTTATTTTTGCATTCCTTTCGTTAGGATTGCGTCGCACTAAAAATGTCAAGAGCAAAAGTAGAAAATTCTTCCAAACGTTCTACCTCGGTCGGCTCATGCGAGACAAGAGACACGAGACACATAAATGCTGGCTCGGTTCTATCTACCAGCACACTACAGGGATATGGTGGGTTCAGTGCTCGTTATAGATGATTACATCCGTAACAGAGGGGACGATCTACGCGATCGTGCTTAACCATAGACTGAAATCGTACGGAAGGTGAGAAAGAGAGGCTTGATATCGGCATTGCTTGACTGTGTTTGGGTTCGATTCGTGATTTGATTGCAATGTTAGCAAACGAATCTCTACCTCTCGTGTCGTCTGTCCCGGAGAGTATTTTAATCGATCGTGCAAAAGTAAAATAGCGGCGTAAAACATACATGTGGGATTTATAATGCTTATAAACAGAGTATAAACAATATTAATGTTTGCTCTTTTGTTTCATTTTAGAACGAATCGTACACGATAACTGATTAAACGATGGCCGTCAACGTCTATTCGACCAACGTCACGACAGACAATCTCTCGCGGCATGATATGCTGTCGTGGGTGAACGATTGTCTGCGATCCCAGTTTACCAAGATCGAGGAACTGTGCACCGGTGCAGCTTACTGCCAGTATATGGATATGCTATTTCCCGGTTCCGTACCAATGAAGCGTGTGAAATTTCGCACTAACCTCGAGCACGAATACATCCAAAACTTCAAAATCCTGCAGGCCGCTTTCAAGAAGATGAACGTCGATAAGGTATGTATATCTTGTGCAAGTTCGAACCCGTATTTCGTAGCGGACGACCACAACCGGTATATTTGGTATTGAAGGTACTCTCAAGTGTAACAGTGATTGTTAGCTCGTTCAGCAGCGCAGGGCGGTGTAACAATTTCGAGAAGATAAAAAATAGGGGGTTTTAAGATTAAAAGCACCATGACGTGTGATTTACCTTTAGTGTGACAATTGGTAATCGCATATGCTGTGATTACAATTTCGCAACTGTGGGATTACGCTCGCGCAGACCCCTTCAGGAATCCCGTAGTTGGAACTGACTGCGCGACTCTACAACCATCGTAAGAGGGCAGCAGGTCGTGTGCGTGTGTGTATGCGTAACCGTTTGTAAGCTGATGAGCGTGGTATTTAGTTTGGTCAGTTTTTGTTTCTTTTTTTTTGACTCCGTAATCATCGAAGACAATCGAACAACAACATCTTGCGACAGAATGAATCTTTGGGCAGTAGCGTTTCTCTTACTCTCATCTATTCCATCCGTTCCTCATTTCCCTTTTCCCCTGTGCTTGTAACCTAGGTCATCCCGGTGGACAAGCTGATCAAGGGTCGTTTTCAGGATAATTTCGAGTTTTTACAGTGGTTCAAAAAGTTCTTCGATGCGAACTACGACGGCCGGGAGTACGATGCGCTGGAGGCACGCGGTGGCATCATGCTCGGCCAGGGAGCGATACAGAACGAGCTGGGTGTTGGCGAACTGCCGACCACCCGGATTCACAGCCGTCCAGCTGCTTCCGCCAACCGCGGGACGATCGGTACAGTAGCCTACAACCCTAATACATGATTTCAACAGCAACATAGGAAAACAAAAAACAAAACCCCCCCATTCCTTCCATTTCCTTAAATTTTTACTCAAAAACTTCTCTGCTCCAAAATGTTGTTCATTCGTGTTCGATCATTAGTTGTGTGGCCAGTTATGTTTCCTATGTTTCTGATTCAGTTGCGATCGTTGCTGATGAAACCAGGGTGCTTGCATCGGTAAGGAAACAGGACGCTGCTGGTGCAAACAGTTAGTAAAAGCGTAAATAGCCGGCAATTGAGCGAATATAAGTATTTCTTGAGACAATTACCGGCCACTTGTAGAAAAATTGTATATTCGTTCAACTAATGGTTTGCTACCGACATATAGGTGTATACAGATGTACACAATTTTCACGAGAGGGAAAGAGGAGATTACAATAAGAACATATCGGAACAAGCTTTAATTGAATGTACATTGCAAACAACGTGTAACAAAGTCGTGCGTGCATCATCGTTCACACAGGTATGAGAGTGGTTTGTGTGCGCAAATTGCACGCATTTGTTGAGGCTTGATCGTACAGAGCGATCCATAGGGCCAGGTGGTGTAAACTATGTGCCATTATCAAAGAAAAGGAAGCTGTTTTACACTGAGCTAAGAGTGCCTGCACATTGGGTCAACTGCTAGTGATATTATGCGGGGAAATGTGAAGCCATTTTGCACAAAGATTAAGTTTTCGCGTTGTTGATTGCTTTTCGGTTACGTTATCATTACCACATTTCTTATTCCGTTCAACAAATGGTGGCAGGTCCCCCGCACCCCCCCGGCATTACATTCGTCCTCATTTGTCATCATCCTCTAATTTAATTTTTTTCTTTTTTCATTTTTAGATTATTCCAATCGATAAACTAATTAAGGGTCGCTTCCAAGATAACTTTGAATTTTTGCAATGGTTCAAAAAGTTCTTCGACGCAAACTATGACGGTAGAGAGTATGATGCTTTATTAGCGCGCGATAACCTACCGATGGGTTTGGGTTCCGGTGCAGGTGCACCGAAAGGTAATGGCGTGTCAGCCGTTGCTCCGCCGCGTAAAATGGCAATCGGCACCACGGCAGCACCACGTGCTGGAATCAAACCGAGTATGTTTTGCCTTCCCTACTATACGTACATATAATATACATTCAGGCATAGTATAACTCCTCTACCTAACTTAACGTCCTAGCATCGCTCAAACTCGTCTTACTATTTCCTCACCTTCCTTTTCCAAGCTAATCATAACTAATGCAGTATGCAACGTATTCTGTCGTCGGTTCAGTCATTAATTGTTGGCGCTTAATGCAATGTTCACAAATTTTAAAATAACCCTCTCACATTCGATCGCTCACCTATTTCACTCTCTGCTATGGAGGCGTTATCAAGCTGCTCAGCATTATCCATTGTGTCCTATCGAGTGCATTGCGAGCAATAATCGTGCCGGATTATAGTTGGATCAAATCGAATAGACATTTTAGTAAATTTGTAGTACTTTCCTGTGCTTTGGCAATTATCAGCGAGAAGCATAGCCACTCGAGACTATATCTTGAATCTTCCTTCTTAGACAAACGAGGTTTCGAAAAGAATGATCGATAGAATCGAATAGTAACAAAACAAGTGAATGGAAATTTGAAATTTTTATAAACATATTGTTGCTCTGCTTGGGATTGTGCTGCAAAGTGAAAATTTGCTTATTTTATGTTTGCATTCAACTTGTATAAGATTGATGTGTAATCCTTTATGTTTAGTGCATGCGTACTCAACAAATCTTTCATATTGAGGGAATTGAATGCTTCCAAATGAGGAGAAATAGTTTCAGAAAGGGGGTCGGTCCGGTGGCCGTAGTGACAGGACCGGGGTTAAAATCTCTTCCAGACCGCCTCCCCGTACGCGCAGGGCTGACTACTTGGCTACGGGTAAAATTAAGTCACAGAAAGCCAGAAATGGCAGCCCCGAGACCTCTCGAGTTTGTAGTGCCAAGGAAGAGGAAGAAGAAGCAGAAGTTTCAGCAAACTTTTTGAACCAGCTTATCCACCATTTCAAATGTTTTATCTTACCAATTGAGAAATGCAAAAAAACAGGAACTAAACGTTTAGAAAGTGTAGGAATGCTTTCTTTTGTCCCTAAATTTATGTATTTTTAAGCGTTCTCGAGCTTTTGGTTGATTATGTTTTAACATATTGCATTTCACTTCATCTTTGTGTAATTTATAAAACTTAAAACATACAATTTTTGAGAAAAACTACACAAAACAGGGATAACTGGGTATATGTATATGTACTTTGTAAATATCTGAAGATAACTATAGTGTACAGTCACTAACTTATTTTTCTGGACATTATTGAGCATTGAATAAAGATTGTAGCACTCAGACTACATGCTCACAGATCAGGCACCTGCAATTTGAATGTAACTATTGTTTATCGGGCAACAATCGTCACATTCCACATAGAGCTGTACAGAATCACCTTTTGAGCAACTAACTCGTAGAAAACAGCTTGCTAGTAATACGGCCCTCGCGGTCCTATTTGACTAACAAAAAATAATATGCTTGCTTTAGAAACATGCTGCGCTTATAATAACCTAGTAAATATCGTTTTATACGTGAGTCAGTACATTATGCATCATTTCATAATGTGGTTTTTCTCGGTTATTGCGAGCTGTGTACAGAATATGCCCGAAGGCAATAAATTGAAAGTCGATCCTCTTTCTTTCCCGTGGTTAATTCATATTGTATACAATCATCTATAAAAGCATGCGCCAATGAGCAACAAGTGTGTGGCACTGTGTAACAACTGGAAACACGAAATCAATCGCCATAATCGTCGTGTGTTGTAGATGTTACAATTCTCTCTTCGATTCCTTCGTTTCACCGTGCCTATTGGAGTAGAGTAGTTTTCTTGGAAAGCTGGAACACCTTAACACCATTTCAACAGTAGCGCAATATGTTATTGACTGTATGTTTTCTTTTCTTCTTTTTCATTTTATTTCTGCTTCTTATCTTTCGAACGTTGTTCAATTCCCCCACCCTAACACAAAAACACCACTGACGACGTATATGGACACCCATCACATGTTACACACATTTACCATAATCCTGTAATGTTCCCTGTTGCCTGGCAACGATGTGATGAATGTCCATCCTGCCGTGATCCGTCCGAACTTCCTAACAATGTGGCTCACTATCGATGGAATCCTGCATGTTATCGAATAACCCGTGCACACCGACCCGTGTTCCCCCCTTATCCCGTAATCATCGTATATTTGGCCCAACCGTGACGCTAACCACACTGATCACACCACACATACACACCGTTGAAAAAACACGTAAACAAATCTAACGTTATCCAGTGTCCAAAGTTGCACCCACCCGACAGATGGTGCAGAGCCCGCCGGGGCGAATTGGAGGTGGCGGCAATGTAAATACGAGCAAATCGTCCTCCCAGAACAGTGTACCGAATCAGCAGATCGAGGAGCTTACCGCACAAATGAACGACATGAGACTAAACTTCGAGGGTCTGGAAAAGGAGCGCGATTTCTATTTCAGCAAATTGCGGGATATCGAAATTCTGTAAGTTACGCCACACGCCCGGTTGCTGCATGCCGACCGATGCTAACTTAGATGTGTTTTGCTTCCTCGTCTGCAGGTGTCAGGATGATGAGCAAATCCAGAGTCCTTTCGTGCAAAAAATTCTAGAGATTCTGTACGCGACGGAGGTACCCAAACACACGCTTCAAAGAGTGTCTTTCTATGCACTGTCTAATATTTCGTTTCTGTTTCTTTTTTTTAGGATGGTTTTGCGCCACCAGATGAAATACCGCCGGAGGAAGAGGAATATTAAACGGCCCGATATGGGGGGCCGCTCGTTGCGAATCAGTGCTCCAGCGCAGGCGAGAAGAGCGGGATGATCGCTTTCGCTAATGTGTAGTTCATTTGCGCGTTTAGTGGTCGTTCGATTGAAACGAGCGGAGTGTGCACGGACACGGAAAGATCGTAGAAAAATAAGCAACAACAGAACAAAAACGAATGAACGTAACATGCAGATGCAGTAGTGCTGTGCTGTGCATCCCAAAGCGCAAACGAAGGATGACAACGGAAGTAAGCCGCGTAGTTGCGATTTTGTGTTAAACGAGAACTTGATTTCTGCAGCAGGCTTCACGTAAACGACAAAAAAACAAAAACAAAGTTGGTAATGGTAAATTATTAAACCTAATCATTTATACTACTTCAAACATACACGCGCGTTTGTTGAAGAGGCAATAGATATTTAATCGCGCTGAAAGCGTAAGTATGCTGCTGCATGGTGCATGTTGGTGTTTCGCGGTCGATCTTCGAACTTCGAAGACGTGAGAAGAATAATGAGATTTAAAAGACATGACTCACATGCTCACTCACTGCTCATATGGTGGTGCACGCGCATATTTCTTGTCGACTTTTTTTTCGTTGGCCAAAAACTGCTGGCATAATTGTCCCATTTTGTGTAACTCATCATGTTGGCGCATATTCGAATTAAGAACTTATTTTTCTACTCTCTCTATTACTAACTCAAGCTGACGTAAGAAAAATGTTGGGAGGCAGTCGGATACATGGCGGCTTATAGACACTGGAAGGACAATGAAACAATTCAGCATTTGTTTGTGGGTTCCCATGAATTGCCAATTGCATTTGTGTGTATCGAATATTATTGTTTAAGCGGTAAATGCCACCTTTTGTCTTCTTTTTGCGGTTTGAAATGTAACGCTGACACGCGCTGTAAATGATTTCCACAACTTGCGTTAGCGTAGCGAAAATGGTAAAACTGCGCGCACCATTCATGACCCTGTCGGTACTTGGTGAACGATGGATTTGTTATTTTTGTGCAAACTGTTTTTATGTTGAACGTTGGTACAATAAATGCTTGATTTTGTCGGGTCGCTCTTGTCCGATCCACCGATGGAAACATCATGCTACATGATACACCAACCGATTATTGAAGCATCTTCGGTCGCGTTGCGGAAGGATGACCCTTTTCACTAGCTCATAAGCCCCCGATGCAGAAGGTTTGATAAGGAACGCAAAGCAAAGATATAAACGAAGCAAACGAGCGGAGTGGAACATGGAGTGTAGAAATTGATTACTACTGTATAGGTATAATAGCTCAAAGGCGACTCCTGTTACATAGCTAACAAAGAGAATGGATGAAACAGAACAGAACGTTGGATCAAAATTATACAAGACAAGAGGAAGTTATTAGTAAAGAAAGCTACCGCACCAGTCACTCGGTACACCAGCAGCAGTTGAATGAGAGGAGGTGTTCAGTTTGTGTACTGAGGGGACAGGTGGTGTGTCTGGGGCTTGATTTGAGGTCGGTTTATGTTTGGCTAATTATCAACATACGAAAGAGACCAATAATAGTCACAACGATATAGACGCATTTACAATTTGTAAAACAAAAGGTACACAACTTTTCTTGTATGTAGTCGCTTCTCATGTGACAAGATGTAAGTTAGCAATTGCATTTGCCTTCTATTATTACTCATCCAACCATTCGTGTATTGTGTTTTCATCCTTTTTTTCTCTCTCTCTTTCTCTTTATCCCTCCCTTACAAATCCTTGCGTTCGGATGCGAAGGAGGACTGGTAGTAGTTCAGTCAGTTTCAAACAATGTAACAACACTTTATAATATGCTCTCAAGGCAATCCTTTCTTTTGTTTTACTTGAAAATACAGAAACAAAAAATTGCTAATTACAAGGACCGTGGAAGCTGAGTTTAGCCACATGATGACAAAATTTAACATTTCCGCGCAGAACCGTCGTGCGGTGCTGGTCGATTGGTCGAGGCAGCGATAGCGCACGGCGAGCACTGGGTCAGTAAGAAAAGCAACAGTGATGATTGTGTGTCCTAATTTTTATTCTACAGACCAAGCCTCCGATCCGGGGCGAAATTCGATGCTGCGAGTGCGTAGTGCCGCAACACTACTTGCCGGATGTCTTCTGCACCTCTTCGCATTTGTGCGTTCCATCGCAAAAGGGCCGGTGTTTCGTCTGTTTGCAGTTGCACAGCCAGTATGTCCCTGACTTTTCCACTTGAAATCGAACGGGACTGAAAACGTGTCCCAAAACACCGGGTTAATGATGTACTGTAGTACGAGGTAATATCACGAGCCCCCCCCCCCCCCCCCCTCATTACATACCGTTGCGTGATTTTATACTGCACTAGCTTGTGCGTTCCATCGCACAGCGGTTGACCTTTGGAGCGCCCGCAAAGGCACCAGGAATAACGCTTTCCTTTGTGAGGCAGAAGAAGAAAATAAAAACCCGATAGTGTAACTTGAAGCTTGAATGGGGTTGTGTGGGGGTTAGGTAATCATCGGCGCGCGGTACCTTCTTCCAGCTCCATCCGGAATGGTTTTTTATCGTATACAAAGCCATTCGTTTGCTGCTCCTGTGCCGTGTTAAGATGTTCGATCACATTCTTGGGTAGTTTGGTGTCACCGCCGGCAGTGCTATAGCAACGCAGCACCGCACACATCGGAGCAGATCGCTGGAAGGAAAGCGTATTATAGCGCTCGACCTGCTTTCACATGGGGAGGCCATGATGGCTCTACTTACGACCGCAAAGCAAGGCGAACGGCACACCTTCGGAAGAACATTCATGGCGAATAATGCTTGTCTGGGCGCAGTGATGGAGTGCAAAACAACGATTTGGCGAAAACTGCCCTGTGCAACCGAGCAGGATCAAAACATTGAGTTTCCCGGTAGGGGTGACAGATGATGACAGCTAGCCGCTCGATGTCACTCACACACACGCGCACTAGAGCGCACGATCTGTCAAAGCGTGTGCGATAGGAAAGCTGTGTGTGCTGGGAGTGTGTGTTGGTGCAATATATTTATCCGTGGTTGGTAATCGCGTAGAGCGGAAGGTGTAGTTTGCGATTGGCAAAAATTCCATCTTTTCATCAATTTGCGTACCGGCCCAAGAGCGTTCGCTCCCGCAAGCAAAACATCTGTGCCGCGCCGGATTCAGTGCGTTTGTTGTCGAAATCGTGCGGTGCCGCGGTAGTCAGCGAAAGCCGCAACGAAACCCCGTCGTGTACCAACCGGAGCAGCAGCGGAAAAGCCCCAGCACTGCAGAGAAATGGCTGGAACAATCTCGGACATAAAAAAGCTAGACTACGATATCTACAAATATTCGAGCTACTCGTCGTCCTATCTGCCGGAGTAAGTATGCCGAACGAGTGCGCTCATTTGCAGGCGGCCGCAAGCTATTCTGGCTACAGGGAGGAATGCGCCGCCACCGCATGGCAGCGAATGGCGCCGGTAGATCCTGGCGGAGTGTGTGATGGGCTGCCAAGGGGCGAGAAATGCGGGTGGAGGTGACGAATACCGCGCAGACAAAAAGTCATTCTTGCGTTATCGCAAAAAAATTGGGTTCTCGAATCATCACAGTCCCCATTCGCGCGGCTAAAGTTTGGTGTGCGTTTCTGCGGGGCGATGGCGCATCAATTTTGGTTGGGCGATGCCGCGGCAGGTGTATTGGTGTACCGTTGCGGCGGTTTGTTGTGTTTGGACGGCAGCGTTGCTCTGTTCGGTTTGTTGTGTGGGGAAGATTGAAGGTGAACCGCCGCACGGTGCACAATTTGCATTAAAACGGACAGGTTCATTGGTGAAGGGTACAAAAATAGCACGAATGTAGTGTGGTGCTGCTGTCTTCTTTGCCATCGTTGTTGTTGTTTTTGCCGTTGTTGGCCGGTTGGTTGGTTGGTAAATTTCGTAACGGCGGTGTGCTCATTGTTGTGCATATTTATTTATCAATCGCCATCCGTCTCATACCGGCCAACGCCGCGGGCTGCTGCATCACGATGCGTACGTGCGGCACCACACATCCACGCAAAGCCCCCCCAAAAAAAACCCACGACCAACAGCGACGGTTGGTACTATCTGTGTTTGGCGGGGGACACAATATTAACTGACCTGCCAGAAAGTAAACAACAGAATCCCAAGCTAAAAAAAAACCTTCTTCTTCTTTACGTAGAAATATCAGGGAGGACAACCCTTCGAACCAAACTTCGCGCTGGTCGTCGAACACGAACACGCCGCCACAATTCTTGATTCTGAAACTGGAACGACCAGCGATCGTGACGAAGATCAAGTTTGGAAAGTACGAAAAAACGCATGTCTGCAATTTGCGCAAATTCAAAATACTCGGCGGGCTGGAGGAGGAACGCATGGTACTGTTGTTCGAGGGGTAGGTGACGCGCCGCTTTCGCTTTCTTCTCACTTTCAAATTCGCTTCCTTCTCACCACTATTCCGGAGCAGTGCTCTATTCATTATCACACTGCATTGATTTCATTCCAGCGGGCTGCGTAATGATTCGGTGCCGGAAATATTCAACCTAAAGCATCGCACAAACTCCGGCGAACTGTTGCCGATCAAGTTCATACAGATCGTGCCGCTACTGTCGTGGGGCCCAAGCTTTAACTTCTGCATCTGGTACGTGGAGCTGTTGGGCATCGAGGATTCGATGTTTATTCTGTCGAACTTGCGGAAGTACAACATGCTGCGGGAGGTGGAGATCGTGCGGCTCTTCCTGAAGCATTGCCGCCAGCAGGGGTACGCGAATGCGTTCAGCGCGCTGCAGGAGGAGACGGGCGTCAAGCTGGAGGACGAAAGGATGACGGAATTGCACGAAATGCTTGTAAATAGAGGGGATTTTAAGAAGACTGAAGAAATGCTGATGGAGTTCATTGAAAGTAAGTTTGCGTGGTGCGGCCTGTTTGTGGCGTTTTCGTTCGCGAACCGCTTGCTAATCGCTCTTCTTTGTGGCAGATGGCCTAATGGATAGCTACCTCGAGCGGCAGGAATACAAATCCCAGTGGAATCTGCAGCTGACGCCGGAGAACGAACCAAAGCCCGGGCGGCGTGGTGGCCATCAGCTGATCATTGATCCCTTGACCAGCACGATCTATCTGTACGGTGGATGGGACGGGAACGAGGATCTGAGCGATTTGTGGTCGTACGACGTGAAGGCAAACCGGTGGACGTTAATCCACGAGCGGTCGGAGCTACTGGACGGACCGACACCGCGCGCCTGCCACAAAATGGTGTACGATACGCGAAATTCGCAAATTTTCATGCTCGGCCGCTATCTGGACGGTGCCTCACGCACGGAGGAGAACATCAATAGCGACTTTTACCTGTACAACACCATCAGCAAGACGTGGTTTCTGATCTGTAACGACACTAGCCAGGTCAGTGGGCCACAGTTAGTGTTCGACCATCAAATGTGTATCGATGTGGACAAGCAGACGATCTACGTATTTGGGGGTCGTATCCTGGAACCGAGGTATGCTGTTGAGAATGTCCGTTTTAGTTAGTGCGTGCATGCATGCCGTTCGCTTTTACAGGGGTTTTCGAGGATATAATGGGCTATTGCAGCGGGATGATTTGTTCCATCGCTCGTTTTCTATCGTAGTATCCATCGGCCATGAAACTGTTCGTGTATTGCCTTGACTTTTCACAGCACCCCGGCGGTTGCTTGGATCTAAAGGAGCCTTAAAATTACATCCTCGAAAGTCCTGTATCGGTGCATTAATTAATTTCTTTTTGTTCTGTTCACCATTTTGCCGTTGAATTGTGTTTTTTACTTTGTTTTCCGCTCTTCCGTTTGCGTTTCGTGTTGCATGTACTTTCACGTACAAGTTACAGAGTTTCTTTGTCGTTTAGAAATGAGGAGGAAACGACGGGCCAGTACCGGTACTCGGGGCTGTTTTCGTACCACATCAGCACCAACACCTGGACGCACATACTCGTCGACTGTGAGCATCCGACCGCGTCAAGCCCCTACGTGCAGAGCATTCGATCGCGGGTTACCCATTCCATGCTGTTCCATCATGTAAGTGTGGCCGTCACTTGCGTTCGTTCGTTTAACTCTCTAGCTAAATGTTGCCAAAATATGTTTGACTAAATCGACTGCATCGATTTGGCCATTTGGTGTCTATAAATATGTTTGGCCGCTTGTCAAGACACGCGAAAAACAAAACGGGGACCGGACCAACAAATTGCGAGTTGTGCTGTGTTCAATCTGTCCTGTGTTTAATTATTTGCATTTGCTTTTATTTTCTTCTCGTTCCTAGAAACATCGCAAACTGTACATTTTCGGCGGTCAGCGAGGAAAAGACTATATGACAGATTTTCTAATCTACGATCTGAACACGAACGAGCTTTCCAACATGACCCCGGAGAATAACAATACGGACACGAAGAATGTTCCCCAGTCGGGTTTCACGCAGCGGGCGACGATTGATTGCGACAAGGATGAGATTTATGTGTTAACGGTAAGATGGGAAGGAAGGAAGGAAGGATGGTGGTTTGCCAATTTAACTCTCGCGCCGTTTACCATTTGCAGAGCCTGAGCAAGGAAAAGGAACGGCGCGATCTGAACATCAATTCGTTCTGGTTGTTTTCGCTGACGAGGAAAGAGTGGTACTGCGTGTACAAGAGCGAACACTCGAACGGGGAAAACTGCTACCAGAAAAGCCAAACCACCTGCCACGAGCCGTGCCCCCGGTACGCACACCAGATCGTGTACGACAGCATTAACCAGATGCATTTCCTGTTCGGTGGCAACCCTGGCACGAACTCGAACGTTCGGTTGGACGATTTTTGGGTGCTGCGGCTGGAGAAACCGAACCGTGGCAACATACTGCGCTACTGTAAATACCTGCTGCGAAAGCAAGAGTACGAGGAGATCACGAAAAATGATCCCCTGTCGGCTATTCTGTACCTGCAAACGAAGCTGTACGACATCATCGACCATAGCGATCCGGTGCAGCTGAAGGAATTCCACAAGCTCGCCTCGCTGCTGTTCAAGTCCGACACGGTCGACGGCGAAACCGAACCGACGAGTTTGCTCACCTGTCCGCTTGGTGCTGCGACCGGCGCGAACGCACCGATCGGTGGAAACAAGCACAAGCAGCAGCGGGCCGACGACGATGGCCACAAGGAGGAGGAAAATATGGCAAAGGTGATGCGCGTTGAATCACCGAAAAGCATCGAAGAAGCCGATACTTCCAGCATTAGTTCGATGAGCAGCAGCGATTGTTCGAACTCGCAAACACAGCCCCCCGCAGGGCAGGTAGGAGGACAACCCGGTACGGTACCGGCCACCGCGGACAAACCTGAAGAAGCAGTGTCTTCCGAGGCTGCCATCACTGGGCCACATAAAGCGGGCAGCAACGACAGCAGGGAGCTGTCCAACGCAGCAGCAACACCGTCAACCTCCCGCTCAACTGGCGGTGCCGGCAGTGGCTCGACACGCAATCGAGTCGTAGATCAACAGTTTGAGATGAAGATACGGCGATGCTTGCTGTTTAACAAGCTGGTTGATCTGATGCCAGAATCACTGTGTCAGCCGAAGAAAAATATTAGCGACTTTGTGCTGCTGTAGGAACGCTTTCAGCCCAGGCATAGATGCTGTGCTTGCCCCTTTGGGCAGGGGTTAGTGCACATTGCCCCAACACAGCACCGCAGGCGTATTGTATGATATTTCGGGAGGACACTGCCAGTATGTCTGCATGCGTCACCAACATTCTCCCGTCTTGAATCGTTAATACTGCTGTCGATCGTCGTCATGTGATATAATAGTAGTCCTGCGGGTAACAAAAAACAAAAGGAGAAAGTTCGTGCCGAGCGTGAAATTATTATTGTGTCAGGGGAATGTTAATTTGTTTCACAAAATTCAGTTTTAGACAACCACCATAACACGGGACAAATATTTGCGGGCTAAAGCACAAGGAGCATGGATTTTTAGTGTTTTTCAAAACATATTCGTACGCTTTAACGTGTTGTATTTTTGTTTCTTTTTTGTGACCGGATCATTGTGTGTAATTGTGGCCCATCTTTAAAACTTTGCTCTACTCTCGAAATGTGAATGGATGAGATTTTTCTTTCAAATGTTAAGCGCGCCTCTTTATGCTAGATTTTACAATGCTTCTCGAAAATCGAAGATTTACTATTGTGACGCGCAATGAAAAAGTGAATTGTTATAACGTTTGTTTACTCCATGATTTTTTTTTTGTCTGAATGTGTAAAATAAAACTGACTTGAAATACCGAAGGAAACGGAAGTTGAGAAGTGAACTCAATGATGAGCGAGCGAGTGTAATGATTGCCGGTAGGCCGGCCATGCATGAAAACGGACAATCCAGTGCATTAAAGTTCGTTCAGGCCGTCTACATGGACAGAGGCGCAGTGATAGGAAGAAGAATGGTAAGACCGAAGATAACGGTTTGGCAGTCGGTGATGTGCAACTGTCTACGGTTTAGCACGGTATAGCACTGCAAAACAATAAGAGCGTCGAACAAGCATATAAATAGCAGCAGAATTTCTCAAAAGAATCAATAATATAA
This sequence comes from Anopheles stephensi, assembly GCF_013141755.1. Taxonomy (NCBI): domain Eukaryota; kingdom Metazoa; phylum Arthropoda; class Insecta; order Diptera; family Culicidae; genus Anopheles; species Anopheles stephensi. The sequence continues at coordinate 41,502,698 of NC_050203.1, read as the reverse complement.
AATCAAAAGGAAATACGAAAAAAACGGTAGCGATAGTGTGGATACCTTCGCAACATTCAAATCGTCACTGTGCACACCTTGGTGATGGTGCAGCTGTCAAAAGGAGAAATCAAAATGTCATCGCTTGACGATCCGTCCCTACACACCTTGGTTTCACACATCGGTTTCTGTGTACGTGTTTTTCGCCCCGATGTTTTGCGACGGGCTAGTAAAAGTTTGCGAGTGGTTTTATTCAGCGAGCAAAGTAAATAGAAACGTTTTCCGCCACTTTCCGAGCGTATCTGCGTATTGCATCGATTAGGGATAGTGCTGCTAAGCTGTTGGTGCGCCCGTGCGAGCGGCATTCCATCGTCATCTCACAGCCTTCCGAAAACATTGCCGGAACCCCACATATCGCTTGCTGGCCGACTCGGACGGATGCGATGTGTCAGTAGCAATCTGGGGTTCTTCGTCGCGCTGGGCCGCCTACTGATGCTACCAAAACAAAACTTTCCGTCGTGGTTGTTCCGGTTCCAGCGGCAATAGCTAGCCTATGTCGGGCGGTGCATCACTATCACTGGTTAGAGCACAGAAACCCAGCTTTGGCCATTCGGGGCAGTAAGCAGCAGATCGTACGTAGAAAAGCTAAAAGATGAAGTCGTCCTATCGAGCGGTCGGTGGTGGTTGGTGGTATGTCGTAGCGGTCGTTGCCTCGCTTATTGTCACCTACGTCGCGGCAGACGAGCATAATCATATGGTAAGAATGCTGGCCTGGACCTTTCGTTGTCGCAGGACATCCGCGTTATACGTTTTCCGATTCGCATATGTTTTTGTTTTTAGTACGAAGACCATGAGGAAGTTGTGCTATGGATGAATACTGTCGGCCCGTACCACAACCGGCAGGAGACGTACGCTTATTTCTCGCTCCCATTCTGTGTCGGTGCCAAACAATCGATCAATCATTACCACGAGACCATGAGTGAGGCTCTCCAGGGAGTTGAGCTGGAATTTAGTGGGTATGACATCGATTTTAAAGGTAAGGAGTAATTAAATTCATTCGGCCATTCTAAGAGATGGAAATCAAACTCCTCTAAGCTCCCGAGTGTTCAATCACACTGAAGGAACAATTGATGGTTTCTGCCCATTACACTTGAATTCTAACTCTTGAGCTGATCTCTTTGTAAGGGAATGTAACCCGATGACAAAATGGTTTCGGGGTTGCATTTTGTCCATTTCAATGAACAACTTTAGCACTACTGCTAGGCTAGTAATGTTGGTGCGCAGTCTCTTTTTAATTTCGTAATTGGTCACTTAAAATTCCATCGTGTTGCGCTCCGGTTCAATGTCATGCGGTCCTGAGTTATAAATTCATGCGCAACGAGGCTAAAATGAAAAAAAAAAAAAAAATTCCTGTACGAAACGGAAAGAATGAAGCGAAAAATATTTCTAGAATAACATTCACCGCCATAGGACGTAGAGATGCTGTGTGCTGTCGTTGCTTTTACTTGGCTATGCGTTGACTCACATTTTTCGACATCTTATGCTTAGGTTAAAATTAGTAGTGAAAAAGTAAAACATATTCACGTTGTGTGACACACATTTATTTATTTATTTATTTATTGATAAGTGTGACACACATTTTAACCAAAATTTTATTTTTTGGACATGGACATGTCGAGTGATATCGAGGATATTTAAGAATATCGAATGTTCATTATTCCACTGGGTTAATTCTGTTCTGTGCCAACCGGTCATGCTACAGCCCAAGGAAACTTCTCCACTCAAAATACCTGCCGCGACGGACGAAGCTGGGACTGTGTAGAACATTCATAACCCTCTTACTCATATACGCCCCTGAGACATAGACTCAGTCCAAAACTGACGAAAGCCGCTTTCGAAAAGAAAATGCTCAGACGGAATTTTTGGCCCCGTATGTGTGGACAATGGAGGAGTAGCTACAACGACGTGCTCTACGAGGTGTACGATGATCTCACCATTGTGCAGCGAATTAGACTTACCCGGCTCCGGTGGGCTGATCACGTCATGAAAATGACACCGGACAGCTCGGCCCGTAAAGTCCTCTCTTAAGATAGAGGAGGCATGGCAGACCCAAATTGAGCTGCCACAACGGCCGGGATAATCAATTGGAAGACGACGCCGCTAGACCGTGAGCGATATCGATGACTGTTGCAGCAGGCCAAGATCGCGAAGCGGTTGTAGCGCCCGATAACTAACTCTTTCTGTTCATTCTTCCACACGGTCGGACCGGGGATTAAATCCCTTCTAAACTCAGGTCGTTGAGCCAACAAAACATATTTCCCTGGATGATTCGACTAATTGTTGATTGATTTATACTCATAGCAGTATAATTGAGTACGAATACTTGTTGAATACTTGTTTCTCTCCCGTGGTTTGTTGTGGTAACAATCGTTTTGAAGGGTTTAACCAATTCATTGAAAAAATCGAAAATATTTTTCAATGAAAGATCCTGGCAGTTTGCTAAAAAGGAGAAATCAAGACAATCAGATTGACATTCGACATATGGCTCTCAGCTTTCGGCTCACTAAACTAGAGGTTGCGATGTACAAGTGAAATACCTCGACAGAAGAAAAAGAAGGCGAATCACAATTCTAGAATTCTGAGAGAATTTTTTATCGAGTTTGGTACCCGGTTTGCCCTTTGCCTTTGCCTGAATTCGGGTTAAAGTTCAAAGGCAGTCAAAGCTTTCCTCTATCTACAAAGAAAGAAGGAACTGTTGAACATGAGTGAGCGATTCTCGATGGATCTTCTTATCTTAAGAAAACAGGAAATTCGGTTCATTTTTTTTGAGCTATATAGTAGAATAAATTGTGTTGTTGCAAGCTACAAAACTTGCAAGCATTGTTTGAATGGTTTTCATTTACAATTTATGTTCGATTAATTTGGATTTTGCCCAATCCTACAGAAATCTCTTATTTGCCGAGCTATAAGCACAGTTTATCTATTTTAATTGGCAAAGAACATTAAATCTCTTATTATTCACAAGAACATTCAACTCTTGCAGAAGTGTTTGGCGCAAGCCGGCATTGAACCGGCACCGGTACAGATCTCGGTACAAACATGCAAACAGTCACAGTTGTCATTCGCAAATACCGATACAATGTGTTGACTGGCGATAAGAATCGGCCCTACACATGCTTGAATCGTGTTCCCCAGCAATGTTCGCTATCGTACAATTTATTTATTTAAAGAAAGTTGATCGCACCGGTGCGATCTGTGAAAACATGAGTTGTTTACAGTTTTATTAAACAATCGAGATTGAGAGAACAGAGCTCATCGAGCCGCCGCCGCCGCCGCTGCTAAGGCAAACAGGATGCTCAGGCAACTGCTAAACGTCACTGCACCTGCTCCATTGGAAGGTTTCTTGGTGGTGGAAGTTACCTGCCCCGGTTGCTGTGTAGTTGTGTTGGGAACCGGCGGATTTTGCTCACAATTGTCGGTTGTGCAGGTCGAGCAGCTGGTAAGATTCACGCTGCTGACCCAACCACTGCAGAAGGTGGTGTTGAGAAAGGTGCATCCCCGACCGTAGCCGCGCAATCCCGTGTCCGTATTGTTCGGATTGAGCCGTGCAGCTTCAAACCGATAGCACTTAAATTCCGTCCCGTTGCCCTGCGTTAGGGTCGGATTGTCGCCCTTGAACGCTTCATGGTTTGCGTTGACGATAGTAGCATTGCACTCCTGTATTTCACCCATCTTTTCACACTCGTCGAAGCTTTTCGAGCTGAAACAGTTTCGACATTTTAGCGCCGCACCTGGAACGAAGCCAAACATGGGGAGACGTTAAAGATCACTCATAGAAATCGTGCACAAAAAACCATATTCTGCGTCCAACTAACCGTTTCCCACCACTAGCACGAAAATGAACGCAACCACCGTGTAGGACTCCATTTTCTGTCTGGAACTCAACTTTATGGGACACCCACCAGATCGTTTGCAATTGTAAATGCAACTGCACCGAGCTGGGCGCTAGCGTGGCACTATTTATATCTTTGCCATCGTACGGGTGCTTATCATCAGACGAGCTAATACAGCAGCTCTCCGCGGTACAGGATCCGACTGGCTTTGATAGGGAGCGTGTTTGAATTGGCCGACACTCTTGGATACTGTTGAAGGTTAGATTTGCGCCGTGACTCATGCAGTTTAAACTGTGCTACGGGTGTGAAGCGATGCATCGGACGCTTATGTCCTGTTGCTTATGACGCCTCATATCCTCATTTTCTTAAATACTGTGGCAGCCGTTACATTTATTCAAAATCATAGCACAACTACTTCCGCAACCGTTTCATTGACAAATGTGTCTCTTCTGCTTAACACTATCATTTGATGGACGGATCAGGCCGGGGAACTCATTTTCAATCGATTAACTTTCCAAGACACGTGAATCATATACATTGTGCGGTTTGAAGTATATTAGCACACGTGTGTTGTTTTTAACTAGTTCAAGTGGTCGATAGAGTGCGCAGATAAAATGTGCAACATTTGTTGTAAGGTGTGTTGTATGTGCAGCATGTTACGGATGGATGTACAGTGCATTCCTTTGGCTAAATCAGCTGGAAAATGGTTTGAAACGACAATGAATTCGGTTTCAAACCTGAATTTTAAATCATGATTCTATGTAATACAGGGTGCGCAGTATTGGGATCTGGTCTTAAGTAACCTACAATCTCTCTGGAGAAAAGATCCTGAGAACACGGATGCGCCAAACATTTAAAAATCGATCCGTATGAAGGGTGATCGCTTTCCTACCGCCATGCTCTATCAGGAAGCGTTGTAATAGTGATGGGCCTATCGGGTCGGAGCCATCCGTAAGCGATCCGGAATCGTTCGGTCGACTCGTGGGTGTAAAGAGTCCGGGTCGATCAGGGGGCGCAGCGAGTTCGGATCGACCCTGTGAATTCTACGAGTTAGATCTAATCCATGGGTCGCTCGTAAATCGTTGCACCTACGGGACGAACTCGACTCCAGGTTAATCGGTAAAATATATAGGTTAATCCGTAAATATATGGGAACTTTACAAATCCGCTTACCTGAAGACATTTCAGACACCTCCATTTTTACAGTTGGTTGCAAGTGGCATATTAAATTAAACTGCGCGTTTTATTTCAAATGTTTCTCCTTCTTCTTCTTTGACTCTGCACTCTCAAGAGGTCTTGCATAACCGGGGTCCCTGGCGAAGCTTATCTGAACCTGATATGGTCCGCCAGATGGGTGGAACAGATTCCAAATTTGCGCGACCGAGGATTCTGGATGGCAAAATTCTTACTGGCAAAGTAATACTGCGGTCCGGTGGCCGATGCGATAACGGCGCCGGTCTTCACACGGCAGGACCGGAGTTCAAATCCCATCCAGACCGCCTCCCCGTGCGCAGGGCTGACAACTTTGATACGGGTAAAATCAAGCCACAGAAAGCCAGAAATGTCAGGCCGAGACCTCTCGAGATTGTAGTGCCAAGGAAGAAGAAGAAGAAGAATACTGCCGAATGCACAAGATCGATCCCCGCACGATCAAGACGCTAGGTCTCATCAGAAAGCCATTTGTTTTGGTTGTCTATCTTGTGGTCTATCACTCCCCTCGTCGGTCATGTCCACCATAGAGATACAACTCGATCTATGTGCGATTAATATGTGATTTATGAGACATGAAAAGTTTGGCCTCTCAACCGGACGCCACCAACCGAAATCATTCTCTCGTTTATTCGTAATAACGTTTTCGTGCTTAATGCCGTTTGATATGGCTTTTATACTTAATTGTATTTGTCCAATCGGGATGCGATTTTTATTCTCCGTTGAATCCAGCCAGGCAAATCAAAGTTTGAGTTTTACATCACTTGTTTAAGGGAACTATGCTTGACTCATTGGTTAAATTTACGTACTTTGTTAAGGAAGGAAAGCGAAAGATGAAACTGTTCTTTAAGAAAACGCTGTTAAGTGTTGATGGGATGCTATCTTAATAACTACAAAGATAGCTGCATTTTGCTAGACAAAGTTGAATATGTCTCATGGTTCAACCAAATTTTACGATGATTGGCGTGCAGCAGTTTGAAAGCTGGCCTTAAAATGGATTCCGTAATGTTTAATGGGACTTTGGAGGACCAACTTCTTTCCCAAGGATCGCTCGTCAGCCACACGTCATTATTGCTGACAAGGAAGATTTTGTCCAAATATTTCTGACTCTCCAGCATTCCTTAACTTTAGCAGAAGGATTACACAAATTTGGCCGTATGTTGAGGCGTATGTCATCTCACCCTAGTGTGAACATCCAAAAATGTATCATAACACGCACGTAACAGTAGACGTTGATCTAGAACTATCTCTTCTAGATAGACTAATTTAGTTTCAAATGGGTTTCAGTACAAACATACACCCGAAAACGTTCACCATTTTTTCTTTAGTGAATAGGCTATGGGATTCACATAGCTGCTCTTCTAGATCATTGTTTAAAGATTGCAGTGCACAAACTTCCCAGCAATGTCATTGCTACCATCCAGTTGAACGAACCATCTACTGCACCAGCTCGGTTGCTATTTGAGGAAGAACAGTTTTTGTTGTTTAATTTAATTGCGGCGCTATGACTAACCTCCATCGGTGCCGCAGTGTTGCAGTTGTTCCCGGTGCAAAGCGTACAGGCAGCTCTTTCACTCTTTGCTTTTGCCCACCCAGCACACAGGTCTGCCGTGGTCGTTGTGCATCCTTTCGCGTAGAACACTTGCTTCGCTTCACCGTTTCCCGCCGTGGCGGAAAGTGTAAAGCAACGGTACGGCACTTGACCCGCTGCCGGTAAGCTTCCGTCCGGTGTTTGCGGATGAATCATGCGCAGCTTGCTCACGGTCGAATCAAGCTGCTCGGGAGAGCATGGTTCGGATTTCGAACTGTTTTGACACTGGGCAGCACTTACGAGGCTCCAGCAAACGTTACACTGGACGGGAGCGTTCGTGGCCTGCGATCCTGATGAAGCGTGTGCTGGAACAGGGAAGAGGTGTTTCAGTTTGGTTTTTTTTATCTAGTTTTCCCGGGGACGTACATTCCTCCAGTGCTGTGATGGTTGGAACCAGCGCTAGCAAAACTTGTAACACAAAGGCAGCTGTTGAGTAAGAACCCATCGCTTTGGGAATGAACCGAACCGCAGCTAGATAGATGAGCGGCCTAACAGAGACTTCCCATTTTCTGAGTCCGTCAATCTCTTTTGAAGACATTTCTCGGATGCCCAATTGGAAATGGGGTAACAATTAGGCTAGGGGGAACGAATACTAATAATTGTCTCGCGCTTCTAATGTATTCATGGTCGTGTGCTTCAAATCGTCTCTTAATAGCCTAGCACGTGCAGTGCAAATTATCTCCTATAATATTACTTTAACAATTTAAATGTAACGTCTGTTGGGTTTTTTCTCCAGATGACATAAGCCCAACGGAGATCTGTATGGTGGATCTGTCCGAGGAGAAGCACAAAGCGTTTGTATACGCCGTGAAGAACCAGTACTGGTACCAGATGTACATCGACGATCTGCCCATCTGGGGCGTGGTAGGAAAGGAGGAAGACAAGAAGTACTACATCTACACCCACAAAAAGTTTGACATTAGCTACAATGGCAAGCAGATCGTGGACGTCACGCTTACGCCGGAGCGCAAGGAGCTGCTGCGGGTTGGGGCAAAGATCAAGTTCACGTACGAGGTGAACTGGAAGCCGAGCTTGGTCAAGTTTGAGGATCGGTTCGACAAGTATCTTGATCCAAACTTTTTCCAGCACCGCATCCATTGGTTTAGCATCTTCAACAGCTTCATGATGGTGATATTCCTGGTCGGGCTGGTGTCCATGATACTGATGCGTACGCTGCGCAAGGACTACGCTCGCTACAGCAAGGACGAGGAAGCGGATGATATGGTGAGTTTCGAAAACTGGTGAGGTTATCGCCCGATAAATCTTATTCATTGTGGTGTTTTTTTTGTGTGTTTTGCGATGCGCAGGAACGTGATCTTGGCGATGAGTACGGGTGGAAACAGATACACGGGGACGTGTTCCGGCCAGCGTCGAATGTGATGCTCTTTTCTGCCTTAATCGGTGCCGGCTATCAACTAACATCGGTCGTGCTGTGTGTGATTACATTCGCAATCTTGGGCGAACTTTACACGGAGTAAGTATTGTGTGGAGCAAGGCTTGAGGCTGTTTTCCCCCTAATTATTTGACGATACTTCTTCAAACAGGCGTGGATCGATGCTGTCGACGACAATTTTTGTGTACGCAGCAACGTCACCCATAAACGGATACTTTGGAGGATCGCTGTACGCGCGAATGGGAGGCAAGCAATGGATAAAGCAAATGCTGATGTCCGCCTTCATCGTGCCAGCGCTTGTCTGCGGCACCGCTTTCTTTATCAACTTCATTGCAATCTACTACCATGCCTCGCGAGCCATTCCCTTCGGAACGATGGTAATGTGGGGGGGGGGGGGGGGGGGGGGGGAAAGCCTTTGCTGTCTAAGAGACAATTTCCAGTTTAACACCATCCTGCGTGTGTTTTCAATTCTTGCAGGTTGCTGTAACATGCATCTGTATATTCGTCATTCTACCCTTGACACTCATCGGAACAATCGTTGGCCGGAACTTGGACGGGCAACCGGACTATCCGTGTCGGGTGAATGCGGTTCCGCGCCCTATCCCCGAAAAGAAGTGGTTTATGGAGCCGGCTGTGATTATTCTTCTGGGAGGAGTGTTACCGTTCGGGTCGATATTTATCGAGATGTAAGTGAACGCCTGCACATTCCCCATTGCCACGTGAACCATTCTGCCATTGCTCCTTGCAGGTACTTCATATTCACCTCCTTTTGGGCGTACAAAATCTACTACGTGTACGGTTTCATGCTGCTGGTATTCCTGATCCTCATCATCGTGACCGTGTGCGTCACGATTGTGTGCACCTACTTCCTGCTGAACGCGGAAGATTATCGATGGCAGTGGACCAGCTTCATGTCAGCGGCGTCCACGTCCATCTATGTGTATATGTATTCATTCTACTACTTTTTCTTCAAAACGAAGTAAGTGTCCTTTTGAAGATGTTTCCTCCGGGGTTCGGATGCTAAAATTGCTAACCCCTGCTTTTTTTTCTGTATCCCTTTCCAGGATGTACGGTCTGTTCCAGACGGCGTTCTATTTCGGCTATATGGCCCTGTTTTCCGGTGCGCTCGGTATCATCTGCGGGACAGTAGGGTACTTCGGTACAAATCTCTTTGTGCGAAAGATATATTCCAATGTAAAGATTGACTAAGCAACTCCTTTCCCACTTCTCATCGGTGTATCAACACACACACACACGCACACACCGGCCGATAATCGGCATCCTTGAGAGCGCGTCGTAAGGATTGGCATTAGCGAACCGTATTTTTTTGCTGATGACACTTCTTATTTAAAAGCGGCGCGATGAGCGTTATAAACTTAACACCTTGAAAACCTTCCGCAGTTCGTGCTTTAGTTTAACGTTCTACCATCTAATATCTAATCAGCCTGTCCCGACGATGTACGATGATGGCAGGTGGAACTGGAAGGAATATATGTATGTGTATTGTGCAAAACCAGGTGTGTTAGTAGCTGACTGAGCTGATTCGAATCGCAATATGACAAAGAGTCGAGCTTTTTGTATGAGGTTAAAGTGTCCGGTGTTAGAAACGCGCCGGACGGAGCAAGGCAGCATTTGTAACAGGATGTGTGTGTAACCGTAATTTCGTGCTAAGGTGTGTCATGCGGACAGATCGCCGGCGGGATACGGTGAACGTATATGTAACCTTTATTGAACAGCAATCAGTTGCGTAGCGTATGTTTAGTTCGAAAGCGGCTATCGGTGTTGTACTGCGCGCTGGGCGGAGGAGCTGGCGGTGACTGTACTGAACTCTTTGCACTTGATTGCGGTGCACTTGGCGCTGCAGAATCAAGCGCACTTCTTATTTATAGTCATACAGGGCACAGGGATAGTGGTGAAGACGTGACTGGCCGTACCGTAAGTGCTGATTCGTTCTGTTCTAAGCCCGCGAATGGCGCGCATTCTATGTTGCCTTATTCAATCTAATCCTTTGGTTAACAATCAGCTTACTTGGACTGTGTATTAAACCGATCGTCGTCGGACAGAGAGCGAGAGAGAGAGAGAGAGCGCGAGAGAAGAAGGCCACGGGGTGATGTTGTACGAGCTAAACGAATACAAACCATAACACCTTCTCTTACCACCTGCAATGAAGTTTGCTACGTTCCAGTATCGCAGTATGTAAAATTATGCTTTTGTTTTTATTTTGAACCAGAGGATTACATAGCTTACTGAAAATAGAACTGAGCATGAGTATCGATAGGAAGGGTGAATCCTCCGTAAACCAAAGTGGCAAAGCAAGACTTCGGCGTTGAATTGATGAGTGAAAGAAAGGCGGTGCATTTGGATTCACTGCAGAATGGTTATTAGTGGAAGGAGTCACCAAACAGTGGAACGGAAAAGGGAGAATGGGAAGCAAGATGCAGCCGACGATGGGCTCGATCAGTAAGGATATACAACTGCTCGAAGAAGCCACACAAAATATTTCTAGCTGTCCAGATTCTTTAAAATGGAGTTCGCGAAAGATCCTGGCAGCTTCCACTGATTCAAAAATGTATGTGCAGAGTACTCATCCTTTGGAAGGCTCACCTTCAGAATTACGCTTTGGCAGACGCCTGTGCTCAACCGGTTTAGATGACTTCAGTAACCTGGCCTGGACTGAAAAGAAAGCGAAAAAAGTAAGTGAAAAGCGACAGAAAAGTAAGTAAACAACTTTTAAATTGTTCCTCTTAGAGATCCTCTTAATATACTTATACTCTGTGTGTCGACTCGCAGCCGTCACGTAGTTTCACGAAGCGAACAAGGCACGAAGTAAAGGAGCGTTAAAGTAGAAATCTTCTTTCAGATGCAGCGTCTAAAAATGATCCTATCTTGCGGAAGAGATGAAGCGTTTTTTCTAAGTAGTATGGGTATATGTACGTCCGTTGGTCTCGGAGGCTGATGATAAGGAGAGCGATCGATCCGTCGATCGTACGCACGCAGCCGTTCACAAAAATCCTATCGCAGGATCGGAGAGAGGATCCACGCCGGAAACTCTCTCCTATGTGCTCACGCAGTTGACAAGCGATATGAATGCACTTATCGCTCCAGAAACGCATTCGAAAGCAGGGGTTTCGCAATGATGATACTCGGTTAATCGAACATCGTTATGTTCGATAACCACCCTGAACGTACCTACAAAATTTGCTGATAGATACCAAGTGTATAAGGTTGGAAGCAAATTCATCACCAAGCATATTTGTTGTGCTCTTTTGTTAGACACCCTTAAAAAATCTTAAATAAGAAGCTTTAATTGAGGGTTTCCTGCAAAATTCGCTTGGTTACTGTCCAGGGGAGTTGGATGGTGGCCACATCGTCGTTGGATGTGTCTGGAGTCGCGATCGTCCCAGGGTTGTACTTGATGGAGCGGAGATTCGTGGAAGGGTCTGGACTGGGCCAGGTGGTGTTACAGAGTTGAGGTGACTATTGCGTTAATGGAGCTGGCCGGAGACGACCTTCGTTGGCCAGTCGATCTGCCTTCTCGTTTCCGTCGATTCCAGCATTACCCGGATTATTGGAGGTGATGAGCGGATGCCGTCTAGGAACTGTACGTCAAGGGTCTTTAGAGAGGCCGTGTTCGAGGTCGGTCAGAACACTGGCACTGTCGGTGAAGCTGACGTTCGGAATGTCGGTCCGTAGTCCTTCGTCGACGGCAAGTAGTATGGCTTTGGCTGAAAAGATAGATGTGTGATTAGGGAGCTTGTTGGCGCTGTTGTCGAGGCTGAAATGGATCCCACAGCCGGCTGACACCCGATTAACGGAGCCGTCAGTGTAGATGTGGTGATCGTGCTGGTATTTAGTTCGGATCAGGTAGGTGAAGGAACTATTGGCGAATTGGCCGCTTTTTCCGGATTGGATAATCGGAGAGAGCTGGTGGTTGGTGATTTGTTGCAGGTCGGTGTTGCCTCTGGTAATGAGGGTAGTTGCATCGATTCCTTTTTCAGCCACGTGAAGGCGTTGAGGTGAAGGCCCACAGCCTGCAATCAAACGGTGGGCATCCAAAGCCTCCAAGGTGCTTGATCCATTATGAACTAAATCGCATGGCGACAAACCATTCAAAGGTCGGATCGGGCCACCGTTGGGTTCTGTAGCGCGAAGCAAAATGGAAACTAGCTGCTAAAATATCATGATCACGTTTATTTAAAAATTGTTTATCCCTACACAATATCCATTCAGAGTTTTCGGTTGGTACTCGGTCGGTTTTTTGTTTTAAAATGCTACACACTATCGAAACTAGCTTCCCCATTCCCTTCGCCTTGGCAAGGAATGTTCGATAAAAGGACGTTGGAGTAAAACGCGGCAAACATTAACTAGCGTTGAAACTGAGCTAAAAACAAATCGGCTTGACCACCGTTGGACCGTGTTTCATGGTCCAGCACGCATAACGGTTTCGTTTAAAATTCACAAGAAATGCAAATTGATCTCTAGATTAAACATGGACGGAAAAGGTTTGTGTGAACTTTGCATGCCGTTCGCTTCCATGCCGGAGCTCGTGCTCGTGGTTCACAAGTGTCTCGATTAACGAGTAATAAAAACGGATTACTATCATGGTCGTCGTCGGCTTTGCACTCGCTACTCTCGCTTTTCCTCTCTTACAAAACAAACAATACTTTGTATCAATGATTACTAGAACTTATGCACAGCGCTACGTGGAATTGTGGTTGTCCTCCCGTCCAGCTCGGTCGGTCGTTCGCGGTAAGAGTGATTGGGAGATAGGAAAATGGGTAATTGGCACATCTCTTCACGTGTGGTTATGCTACGCTGCTATGCTGAACATGTCTCATCTCGCGTGGTTCAATGACACGCTACTATGCTTTGTGTTATCGTACAATGCCTCCTTCGAAAGGGTTGTGGCGCCCTAGACCTAGACGTAAACCTCGCCATGCTTTGGCTTACGCTTGCTAAGCGTCGATGCGGCTGAGGAAGAACTGTCCGCGTTGCTGCCGGTCGCTGCCCGCTGGCCTTTCTCATTGCTCAGCGTTACGCTGGTGCTGACCTCGCCATCGTCACACGGCAGCTCGGTGATGATCGTGCCGCCGGTGGTAGTGGTGCTGGTGGAGGTGCTGTTACTGCTCGTGTTCGTCACCGGGGTCACGGTGAAGGACAGCGGCAGGGAGGTGAGTGAAATGGGCAGCAGTGCGTCCGTTTTCGGCACTAGCATTCCACCCGCTGCCAGCGACGAACTTCGAATGCCGTTGGAAGTGTCGGTGGTGTCTAGCGATCGTCCCGGTCCGGCCGTGATCGGGATCGTTCCCGTTACGGTGGCGCTACCGTTGGCGGATACGGCCACGGTGGTGGTGGTCGCCGGTAGGACGATGACGGTGTTGGCACCGAGCGGATTCGGTGGTCCACCGAGGGACGACGAGTTGGTGAGCGTGAGCTCCAGGTTGGTGCCATCCTTGCCGAACGGGGACACTGCAAAGTAGGGACGAGAACGTGTAAACGTTTGCTCTAGAGTAAGGGGTTAGGCAGGCTATTAGTAACGTTTGGACATTTGGCGAGCATAACGAAGGAAACCTACCGGAGCTCTTCAGTGCCGTTGGCAGAATGGATTTAGCCAGCGAAGCCGTAGCGGACTGGCCAGAGTGTAGGGTGTTGGTCGTTGAGCTTGAATCGAGCTCTTTGATCGGTGCCAGCAGCAGCGTTCCGACCACCGGCACTTCGTTGTTGTTGAGCGTGGCCGCGGATGCCGGATAAATGGAGGGATTGTTTGCCAGCTAGAAGCAGAATGGAGCAGAGTTCTGTTAGTCTGTCTTATGGAGGAGGGTGCGGAGCGGGAGCGTTCCTTACCTGCGTTGCCATCAGTGCAACACCGGACGCAATGTTTGCGGTGCTGGTCGTCATTGTACCGAGCGGTGGGACACGGCTTTCTTTCGTCACGTCCGGTGTGGGTATCCGTGGGCGTGCCTTTTGCGGTACGTTCGATATGACTGATCCGTTGAGGCTGAGCTTCGAATCTGTGTATGCGAATTGTGCATGTGAGTGATTGCTTTCCACGAACAAGTGACAAGATGGAACTTACTTTGCTTAATAATTTGCCTCGCATGCCGGCCCGACTTTCGATTTACGAACCGATCGTACAGGCTCACCTTGGGAGCCGGAGCCCCCGTGACGATCGGTTGTCCGAGGCCTGCCTCTGGGCTGGAGTACACGGAGTTGTGCCGATTGCGCGCAAAAAGGCCGCCGGACGAGTAGGCGGTGGAAGAGCTTCGTCCTGATCCCATTCGGCTAACCTTTCCAAGCCATCCTTTGCGTCGTTCCGCCATCGGAGTGTCCACACTTTCCTGTGGAGAACGTGAAGCAAGTTGTGAGTTGAAAACGCACCCATAAACGGTATGTTACGTTGGCCAAATGACACGTACATAGTCGGCGTACATCTCGTCGTTCATCATGCGTTTGCCACCGACGGCACCGATGTTGGCGTAGACCGCGTCCGCCTCCTTCACCTTGTAATGTTCCGCCGAACCCTTCGGTTCCTCCCGCCGGTAGTGCTCGGACGCGACGGTGTACGGCAGGTCTTTCGGTACGACCTCCTCCCAGTATTGATCCTTCAGCAGCTCCGGATGCTCGTCATGCATCTCGTCCACGATCATGTACGACGCCTTGATGTGTCGATCGATCAGCCAGTTCAGCTCGATGTCGTCGTCGTCCTCGCCGAACGGGTTGATCAGCACCTCGGCCACCTTCAGCCAGCCCACGTAGAACACAAACTGGAGCACGGTAAACAGTGGGAAAAACACGTCCAGCTCCTGGTACGTGCCGGTCGCCGCATCGTACGTCGGGATCATCTGGCTACCCATAATGGCTGCGGTAAAGTATGAGTACAGCACAAGCGTCACCACCTGCGTGTACACGAGCGGCACACACACCGTATCGTACCCGATTAGGCCACCGAGCCGGCGCCGGATATCGGACAGCTCCATCAGCAGCGTTTGCACGATATGATCGGACGGGATCAGCTGATCCTTGCGGGCCCGGTTGATGATGTTGGTAGCCCAAACCAGGGGCATCCAGTACTTGGACATGGGGCTTTTGGCGTCCATAATCTCGAAAATTTTGCGCTCACTTTCCAACATCAGGCCCGCATCGACCAGATGCTGCCAGCCGGGGAACCGACGCTTCACTCGGAGGGAAATCTTCTGCAGCGTTATGACGTACGACAGCACCATGTAGCGCATTATGTTTCGCCGCATCAGTCGTCCAGTTTCGTCCTGTGAGATAGAGAGCGAGAGAGGGAGAGAGAGAGACAGAGTAGAGGTGATTAAACGGGCACAATTTGTTAGGTTGAAAGAGCTCATTCGATCACTTACATTACCCTGAATGGCGGCGCTTACAAACAGTGCTAGAGTGTCGGGCCATGGCAGCATCCGGTACTGTTCCCACCAACGTTTCACCACCAAGCTAACGTAGAAGCCGAGCACGAACGAAAGTGGCACCGTTTCCCTCTGTTGGCCAAAGTACGTACGGATTCTTTCGAAGACTCTGTAAAACCATGCAGTAGGAGCATTAAATGAAATGCCTCCCATCGTATATAGCAGTGTCGATGCGTTGACTTACCTTTTACCATCTTCGCTGAGTCCGTAACGGTAGGTGAAGTTAAGAGTATAGTAGACTAGCAGATATGCTAACAGTTCTCGCCAAACAGCTTTGTACACACTACCACGCCATCTGTGGACAAAGAGAGAATTGTGTTGAGATTACATCAGATTTTATATTTTATCAATTATAATTTTAAATCCATGGTCCATCCATCCGACTTATTTCTGCTTCAAATTTCACGCTTCATTAGCATCCGTACAACGAGCGATCCGCATTGCTTGCTAAGCGGTGACGCTACCTAGTTGAAGTTTAGTTGACAGTTTGCTGTACGAAATTAGCTTAGAACGTTTGCCCAGCAAAGCAATGGCTATTGTTATTGTTGACGGTGGGTTGACCAACTGAAGTAGAGCAGCACGGCGAGGCTTGCAGCTACAGCAACACAACAAAAAAACCCCAATGCACGATGGAATGTCTGTGTGCATACAGTTGGATTAGCACGAATAAGCAATTAAATATAATCAACTGCGGTGTTTGTAAATCCTCGCGAGAGGAAGATGTTTACTGGAAGCTTCGCGTTTTTAAAGCTGGCTGGCTGGTACTTTCGAAACTGCTCGTGGAGCGTCATTCCTATTTATTTTATGTATGGAAAATGTGTGGTATGATCTTTATCTTGTCCTTTTTCATTATTTTGCTGTTTATTGTAATGTGTTCCTGTAATATTGTTTTCCTAAACTTCTTTTATTTACTCTAAGATGGATTAGCAAGTAGCTATTAATTATATGAATCAGTGCTTCTTGTTTACTAACCTCGTGCATTAGAGCAGTGCTTTAGTTAAAGAAGCAAACTAAAAATATGTATTTAATGACTAACGCATTGCGAGAAGGTCCATTTGCTTTACCGTCATTGTGTATTGTAGGTTGCGAGCGACGATATCACTTCTCACCTGCTACTGCTTGATTTAATGGCCTGTTTAACCGCGTAGCTTTACTCTGTTTGCCTAGCAACTTATCAGACTAGACTAGCATGACTTGGAGCAACATCCCATACCACGTACCGTAGGTAGGGAAAACTGATGGACTTTTCATCAAGAGTCTTAGTACAAGGGGACGGCAGTCACCCGTTGGTTGTGGGCAATCTTGGAAAGGATTTTGGATGAATCGAATATCCCGAAGAATTTGTGTAGGCCGGGGAAGGGGCATTTGAGCTAGATCACAATGCGAGAATCAGAAATGCAGGGGAACAAGAAACCATTGTCTGGTTAGTGTTTAAGTGCTTCTTTTCCATAAAATCCTTTACAGTGCAAAGGCGATGCGGGTCGTCAATAATTATGCTGACACTTGCGCTGGCTAATTAACTAAAAACAGTCCGGGGCGGTCCGCTGGTAGATGTGATAGTGGCGCCGGACTTCACACGGCAGGTCCGCGGTTCAAATACCATCTGGGCCGTTCCGCCATGGTGAGGATTGACTATCCAACTAATGCGGTATCAATAAGTCTAGTAAGGCAGGCATATGACTTTAAGGGGTCGTTAGGCCAAGAAAAAAGAAGAATTTCTCTATCCGACATATCCAACAAGCATTAAACATTCAATCAGCGATGGTATAGAGAATTTTAGAATATATGATCCTAAAATTTTAAACACACATATCTAAAGTAGTACTGAAATCTCAGCAGGAAACAAATGTACAGATATAAATTTGTAAACACAACAGAAAACAGAAAACAGAGCCATTCAGGTTAACCTGTGGCACTACGAGTAAAATTGCAACTGTAATTGTAAGCACTAAAACTAAACTGTACGGAAGCTTACTTCCCTCATAAGGAGTGTAATTTCGGCACGTATTAAGGTCTCTGTCGTTGAGTCGTTGACTGTACCATATATACATTCTGTCACACAAGGAAATAGTTGTTCAATAATCGAACGAACGCCTTCAAAATGGACCCTATTTGAAGCAATACACAAACATAAACTTTTTCGAGTCATCGCAGATTTTTTTATGGTATGCGTTTAAAGTGATCGCCTGCAGGTGCAGTGGCAACTTCAGTTTCTGTAAAAGACCCAGCCAAATGTGTTGTTGGCTAGACCTTACTTGCCGAAGCATATCTTCCGTCACCTGTGATGAGTCGAGCAGCGAAACGTTTCATGCCTATTTAATTAGAATTAGAATCCTATGAATCGTATTGTGAAATCTTTCAGTTTGTGAAACTCTCGAATGTTGGTTTTCAATTCAAACCATTATCTTAATTTTCTGGAATCGACTGGAAGACATTGAAGACTTCCAGAGCGGGACAACTGTTCCACGACTGGATGTCCCTCTGTAAATGCTTGTAGCTCCGAGTTGGAGTGGAGCTGTGGTAGAGGTGACAACGGGACCAATCTTTACACAACAGGGCCGGGGTTCAAATCCCTTTCGGAGGGATTCTCCTTAGTGAGGACCGACCGTTTAATTCTCTATAGCAAGTAGGTCATTAAACTACCATTGCTGAAAAAAAATTGCCAAGGAAGTTAGACAATGATCAGGGCAGGTCCTGTGACATCAGTCTGGCAAGTTGTTTGACTACATTGTTTCACCTAGCAGGAAGAAATCTTATCACGATTGTTGAAGTATTATACAGCTAAACCAAGGAATAGTAATGCTATTGATATATATAACAGGACTCAGTTCCAAAATTTCTCAGACACCTGTCTTCATCAAACATCAATCAATTGCGTATAAAAAGAGGAGGTTAGCAGGGCACTCGGGCGGAAGTGTTGTCCACCGATGTTGATCGATAGACAATCCCCCGCAAGCCTCGAAACGAAGGCGACAATTAATTGCTTGTTCTGTAAGCATAGAGCGGATACAGAACCGAACGACCGTCGGTAAAGGAGAGCATCGCTAACTCGAATGTACATAATCCGAAAATAACCGGTTCACCACCACCTATCAAGGAGCTACCGAGTACATTGTTTCGTTGCGCCAGGGTTAGTTGGTTGGTGGTTTCCGAGCTGATCTAGTGACGGGGTATTGTGTAATTCAGCATAAAATTAGCAATAATCAGAGCCATTAAAATAGGTATAATTTTCCTCATCGGTCAGGAGGGTTGAGTGCTAGAGCGTCGGATCGGGTTTCGCCAATGTTGCCCATGAAGTAGTTAAACGGAACTTTAGTTAGGGGCTGAAGTTAGTTAGCCAACAGTTGCTTTACTATTTAAAATTGCCTCTCAAACGGTTTAAAAAAACAATAACTCGCATGGCCCATAAAGGACCTCAAAAACGCTTATTTAAAAAGTGTAAGCTGTGCTGTTGTTGGTCCGGCTAAGGCAAATAAACTATTCGCACGAACAAAAGCCATTTATGATGGTGACGATGGTTCGCAGTGAAGATCACTCCACTCCACTCGATCGCACAGTCAGTTGGTAAATAACCGGTTGGTTGATATTGTCAGCGGCTGATCGTTTCCCTCGTCCGAGCCACATGTGAACGTTCGTAATTATCACCTGATCGTTCATGGGCGACAAAAACGGCGACCGGGGGCTGTTTGCTCGATGTGCTGCATCGCATGCAGCTACGAGCTTGCTCTTCAGCGTGACCTTGAAGAAATGCTACCCTGGCTACTGATGGACAGGTCGGTCAGTCTGCCAATCGAGCTTGGGAGGCTTCCGAAAGCGTGGAAGTGCGTCGTCGTGCAGAGTCAAGGATATCGATGGGTTGGCACAGTTGAAGGAAACAGGTCCCGTCGCTTGGCTAGTGCGCGAACCGGGCGAACGGGTGCTGTTTGTGGAACACTTCCGGAAAGCCTCGATCGCCGGAATTAAACACAATGACAAACTGCGGGCGCTCTTCTAGTGGGACAAAAGAGGGCTGTTTCAGCCCTGTCTTAGCTTATCGATCGAACACTAGCAGGTTTGGGTGTTAAATCTTGCGCCCGGTGCATCGATTATCCCGCCCACCTAACCTTGGGGAAAAAACACATTATCAAAACGTACTGAGAGGGGGGAGCGGGGGCACACGGAGGGTAAAGCACTAAAAAAATGAAATGATCGTTAGAAAAAAAACCAAATGAAATTAATAAAACGTGAGTTGTCTGGGAGCGATCGTTAAGGGAAGCATTACCCAGTTGCGCCTGTCGATGGGTGTTGCGATCTTTGCCTGTAGCCCGTACAATTTGCATGACTGTAAACCGTTTAACGATGCCATTGTGTTTGACATTTTGCAAAGATGAATGCAGCAGCCATGCAAATGCATCTCGATATCATGCGATTCGCGAAGGGATCGAACAGCATGTGGGATATTCGCTACTTACGCTAGGGTTTCCTTTGTTTTTGTGTGGGTTGGAAGTTTAAATTAATCTTAAAGTAAAGGTAATTGTTTGATGTTCTTGGTGAACGGGACGAATATTTCAAGACTTGTATTTCCAAGAGATGCTCGAACCGTCAGGACAGGAGCAGGATGGCCAAACTTAACATCTTCGCACTATGATTAGGGCATTGAGTGTTTCACCTGCTTAGGGTTAAGCATCATTGTTTTCACTCAAAATTATTTCGATTTCTTCATCAACCAAGCATTCTACAAAAATATTGCCGCCCCTTCAAAACCGATCCTTTGGCAGATGGCAGTTCGCTTTTTGTAGCTCTTTCTGAGTTCTTGACGGTTCGTTATCGTTGGATAAGTTCCCCCGAGAGAGGTTATAGGTTCCCCGATAGGCTCAACAAAGCCCATTGATCGCTGCTGATGCCTCTCTTCGATCGACGACGCGCTTACTCATTCTGAATAATTGTCTTCCATGTCGACTATGTAAATCGTATGTAAACTTCGGCTTTTAGTCTTAGATTACTGCAAAAGGGACATCCCTTTTTGTTCGGGGTATTTCTAACCTATTTCTTGCTCTGACTACTGGATCAATGTATTTTTCCAGCGATTAAACCACTAGCTGATAGATCTTCGGACCACTCAACACTGTAATAGGGCTAGAATCAGTTTTCACCTTTCTCCAGCAAATGAAATGAAATGTCGTAAAACTCAAAGCAATTACAACTCATCGTCAGAGCATGAGCAAACAACATTATTCCCAAGATCATCGCTTCTTCTTTGGCACTACAAGCTCGAGAGGTCTCGATCTGCAATTTCTGGTTTTTGGTGACTTGATTTGCCCATAATTGGATAGTTATTTCTGCGTACGGGGAACTGCGGCTTGGATGTGATTTCGCGGCCTCGGTCCTTTGGTGTGAAGATCGGCGTCGTTATCGCCTCGGTCACCGAACCACCTCTCGATCATCACCAATGGAAAGCAACTCATGATGCGAACAAATCTTCTATTGCAGTTCCTGGGCTGCTTTGGTCAAAATGGCTTTATATCAACCGATAACTGATTTGTCTGTGCATAAATGACATTAGGATCAACTATTCATTTGACATACGTGAATCGCTTCATTGAACGTTCATAAGCAAAATATTAAAGATCTCCTTAAATTATTTTGCGGTGATTATACGATAGATTCACTTTTTATACATATTAGTCAACCTTGACCAGTGGACAAATTACCCAATTTTCAAATATTTACTTTCTACACTGATTTACATGGTGATCTCGTACTCGAGATCGCACTACTCTTCGACTTCAAACTAATGACAAAAATTTAGACACGCACCACAGAAGCTAAGGCCGAAGGAATGCATGTGCCATTGAATGTAATCGATTGATTAATATTTAAATATCGTTTTCCGCTGGTAAAGCTGTCAGGGAATTGAATAGTCGTAGGCAGCAGTGAGTAGCGGGACGGATGGACGAAGATGGAACCAAATGCACGCCGTACAATACTTACTTCCATAGGATGCGCCAAAATACGCCAAAATTGCTTCCATTCGGCACCTCCGCTGAATACGAAACAGTCATGTTTGTTTACGGCACGCGTCCACTGTACGGCTGAAGCAGTTTCGGGTCGGCGAGGGTTTTATTAATTCATTCGGGCGGCACCTGCACGTGTTTGACTAGCACGAGCGTTATTCTTCGACGCGCCGCGGCTCCCAGATGCGATGGCACATTCACACTTTACACAGCACCTCCCACAGCACCTTGATCGGTTGATCGAGTGAGCGATCACACTTGAAATGGCAAATATCTATCCGCGCTCTGTTCAACTCTGCTCACGCACTTGTCGAGGCTTACGCAAATCGGCACATTTCACCCGTCAGCTGTCACGTTGTCACAGGATCACAGGATTACGCATCGTAACGTGCGGCGATGATCACCGAATGATAGAGCAAAACGGACCAAAAACGGATGATCACTTATACTGTGCAAACACTGTGTCACAAACGAGCATAGTTGCTTCTAGCGTCGGGTTAGCGGTTGGAAACTACTCAAACTTTCGCTTTTGTTCATTCCATGGTTTCACTCGCACTCATAATTTGGGCTATTATTTCACTGTTTCCCCTTCGGTCGTTTCACTAGCAGCCCGGAGTTTTCGTTTAAAATGTGTTACTTTGTACGGTACGTGCGAAACACTTATGGCCGCACTCATCCGGTTGGTTGTATAATTTTTGCACCGATTTTCTGAGTTTGCACTACCGCCAAAAATCGACTCCGGGGTGCTGTGAGATGTTAGTTTCCGTACATGGACATGAGAAGAAGACTGAAAGACAGAGACTGAATGTTAATGGAAAGGTGGAAAGAGAATGTTGCCATTTGGGCGAGATAAACATGAGCGGGTATGTCACCGGATGGGGTTACGGTAGACACACATAAAGCATGTACCGCAAATCCCGGGTGGACAAGATCGAGTCCAACCATTTCCTTATTCGGCAAGCAGCGGATGGTGGCGTGAAAAGATGTGTGGGAAGCTAGCTGATGGAGACGTGGATTTCGTTTTCGTGACAATTCGATTGTGCACGGTCGTTGAACTGGACTGGAGTCTGGTGGGAGGGCCAGACGACTGTAACGGTCATAACGGCCAAGGCGACAGATTGTCTAAGGCGGTTCTATCGGTGCGTCTTGCAGTGGGTGAAGTGAAGTGTAAGTTGTGGGATTAAAATCGACCGGGCGTTGAATTGAATTGATTGTTATGTTGTTTTCTTATTTAAATCATTTGTTTAATCTTTTGGCACCTGTATTTGGCGCTGTATGTGTGGAACGTCAATGGAGGAGTCGCATGAGTGACCAGGACAAAGAGCTGTATGCTGATCTCACCAATGCGAATTATACAAGCCCTCACAATTTCTGTCGGCGGCTCGGTGGTAGAAGCGATAACGGCGCCGGTCTTCAAACGGCAGGACCGGGGCTCAAATCCCATTCGGACCGTTGGCCGGACCCACAGAAATGGCAAACAACAATAAAAAACCTGTATCTTTGAATTAAAGGAAATTGTCAGGTCATGGGACAGGGAAGGAAAAGGGGTCATTTGTGTGCCATGATTAGTGCGTTTAGGAAAATCAGCAAGGACAGTACGAAGTCAAAGACATCGGAAAGCGGCATAAGTAAGGAACGCTTTAAATTCCACTCAATAGGACCTGGACACGACCCTATCTACTTTCTAAGGTTTTTAAACCAAGCATCTGGCATTGAACTTTGTAAGAAGGGAACCGGGTGATTACGACGACCCAACAAACTCCTGAAAGCGCGATCCTTGTGATAGGAACGATAAAACGTTCCTGGTGATAGGAAAAATGAATCCCAGTGAGGATTCGAATCTGCAAATCTCCATGTATATTGGGATCCGAACTTCAGAATCAGAATTCGAATCCCTCCCGGTGAGAAAGTATTTTTCCTGTTGGAGAGAATTCAATTCGATTCAAATCTTCCAAGGGATTGGACCTTCGACTCTTTCGAGTCCCTGATCTTCCAACGCTAGAAACAACACCTTCAAAGTGGTTGCAACACGGAGCGGGAGAACACGGAAACACTGGACAGAGTTGAGGCAATAGTTTTAAAGGATATGCTGATGAGTACGGTAGAAAGAGACGATTTAGTGGGACACAGGTCAACCAGGTGTGCGAAATTCCAACGAGAAAAGGAGTCCACGTAGAATTGGAGAGACGAGCTCTAAGTCGCTCTTAGCCGAGTCATGTCATGAGAACGGGCGAACCGAACCACCGGGCCGGACCTATCAATACCAGCGGTCGTTGCGCCTGATAAGCTCACAAGTAAGTAAGTAAATAATTGTCACAAACGTGCGATATAATTTACACTGAACTTATCATATTTGCTCACCGTTACCGCAGCATGCGGGGAATGCATTACAGCACTTCCGTTGCCGGATTGCACAAGCGCCACAAATCATTTCACGGCTCGTGTATTGTAGGTGATTTGCCGGGGATTAGACAGAAACAAAGCAAGCACTATTGCAATGCCTTTACAGCGAGGCTTTATAGCCGCGAGTGCTGTTTGGGTCATTAATAACCCTGTCGCAATTATACAATCGCCAGAGTCTGTTCCATCTGGAGCTAGGGCCACCGGCCACAGACTATCCGGTGGGGCCACTGTCGTGAGACGTGAGTAATTAGCTGTGATAAGCATCTTGCCCAAACCTCATTCTAGCCTACCGTACGAGCCAGCAATGGCACGATGGATGGTTCGTTTGTGATGAGGGCGTGAAAATGTTCTAGCCCAACCTTGCGGATCCACCGAACCAGCTTCGAAGCTTCCCGAACGCACGGGCCACGACACGCAAACAGCTTGGCACCCAGAACCGGGTGAAGAATTTCACACCACCACCACCATTACCAGCAGCATCCCCTGCCCGGGACGATGAGTGACGACGTCGCTCCGTCCGATATCAGTCCCACCGAAAGCGTCTTAAAAATGGCCGACCAATAACCGGTTAATTAGGAAACAAATAAAGCCCATTATTCGTGTTAGCCTATCGGTTTCTTATTATCGAGCGGTGTGTTCTTGATTTTGTTTTACGCTTCACCATGATGTAGCTGGGCACACCACCGAAACACACACCTGTCAGCAGCGTGTTGCGTACGACGACGACGACGACGATGACTACGATGACGACGACGGGCACGGATGAATGTCAAATCAACTCGCCAAGCAAAGCGGGTGAAGTGAAGAAAACATTTAATCTCACGTTTCACTGGCTGCGATCTGTTGTTGATCAGTGTGTGTGTGTGTGTGTGTGTGTATGGGTGCAATCGATCATACAATGAATTGGTATTAGCAATGCTGGAGGAGCTGAAATTAAAATGGGGGCCCATTGTATTGCGTCCGCTAGCGATAGGAAGGGCCCGACGTTTCAAACGTCAAACGTCAAGCTCATCGCTACGCCGGAGCGGGACGATAGGGTGGCCCGGCACCGGATCTAGTGGAGAACGGGGCTCAAACAAACCAGGCACGATCAAAGATGGAATTAATCAGCAGGTAGAGTCATCGTTTGTGCTGGGGCAAAGGTATATTATTGGGCAGCTCAGAAAAAAAACACCAACGGCTGTTACTGTGTTGCGTGCGCACAATTGATTTGTGGTCTTGGGTTAAATGTGAGCACGCGAAAAAAAAGGCGTCCGGGGTCGTCGGATGCACTTGTTTTGCTTTGTTTCGCCAGCTTCGATTTTAATGAATCGGATGCTGGCGCTCTGATGTTGGGTCAGCTCTGTGAATGGGGTCTCGGTCTTGGCGCATCGGAACAATGCAGTTTCTGCCGTTCTCTTTTTCACGTTTGCGGTGGATAGAACAACAATTGCACAGCTTGGTGTGGATGGCAGAAATTGTTTGAAATGGTTTGCAATTCTGGTACGTATGCTGTACATACTTCAGCACACTTATTTGTTTTAAGGAAACGTTTCAACAAGATCAGCGTCGGTCTCGTTTCGGTATTGGAGTTTCTCGCACAGACCAATTTTATTTGTTAGATTTGGGGTTTTTAAACTTTATTGTGCAATGACCGCTGGACTAACTCCGATTTCATAGCTGAGCGCTTACAATAAAAAGAAGTCAAAACATTCGCATGGCCAGTTCCTTGGGTTTCTGCTATCCCCGTTTCTTTGAGCAATATGTATGAACAATAAATGAGTCTATGTACGTATCTCATTGTTTCAAATCCTAATAAGATTTGTGTGAGTGGACAGCCCGGAACAGTTTATAGGTTTTAGTTAAACTTTATACGCTCTACGTTTTTTGCAATCTGCGAAAAACCAGCAAGAAGTATGTATACGGGATGCACCAGAAAGTATAAAAAATAGGACGAAAAGCACCAAGTTTGGTTTTTGTAGAAGCTGTATTTAATTGTTCGTTTCTGTATCGTGTTCTTTGTTATTATCAATGAAAATGTTTAATCCTTTCAATCCTACGCCAACGACTGCACGCTCGTCCCTAACGCTTTTCATCAGGCTTGACACAGAGTTGGCCCCACAGCGATCTTGAACACGTTTTTAGAGTCTTCTGCAAATTTGCAAAGAGCGCCTAGGACAACGTTCAGCATATTTTGATTGACCAGGCATTAGAGCAGTTCGGCGGATTCATATCTTTCGGCACGTGCGGTGGTACCCCATTTTCACCGCGCGCGACCACCTGTTTTTTGCATAATGTACAGATGTCAAATCCGGCTAAAACAATACTTGACCAACAAGTCTATTAAACCAGAAATGGCAGGCATGACCTTAGAGGTCGTTAAGCCAAGAAAGAAGAAGCAGAATCCAGAAGATTGAGAGAGCTATAAAGGCCTCTTAAAGCTGACCTAGACGACAGCTTAAAGTTGGGTTTCCGTCAAATGCTGTCAAATGCTAAATATTTGCCGGTTTTTGAGATCGGGTTGATACAAAACTCACAGCATGTTGTCGCTAAATCGTGGTTACACTAGAAGGTCCTCTTCGTCTAAACCGTCTTGAAGATTTCTGCGCGGTGCAATGTGGAGGCCCTCGTTTTGGAGCACACAGCTTTATCTTCGTTTTTGCCCCTATAACCTCCAGAGTTACTGGCGTACCATTTTGTGGCTCAATTTACTCACATAGCTGGATAAGTTAGTCCCATGTACCGAGGGACGGTCGGTTGACGGCGTTTGATTAACGGACCGCTCTGTGTCCGCTCCATCGATAGAATCAGACCAACGTACTACTGCCAAAAATAAGTTACGTCTTATTTGAACTTACTTTCCTATCGTGGTTCCAAGTGTTAACACATAGGAAGTATAGGAACGCACATTCCACTTACAATTCTGCCTGTCGATTGGAACAGGTGTTTCTGTTCTGTTCACAAACAAGTTGCCAATATGGCTGTAAACGGGTGAAGGGTGAACTCTGTCAGGCAACCGTCACTTTGTACCACTGCCCGATAGCTGATCGAATCGTTCCTTTCGATTGAAATGATCGTTCAACGTCGTTAGAGTTGGAAAAGTGTAGCTACCACAACTACCGCAAATACACGCACAATCGCACCCAGCAGCGCACGAATCAACGACGACGATCAGCAGTGTGACAGCAAGCCGGAAGAGCCCACACATTGGTGCGTAACGCGCAGTGAGGGAAACAAAACAAAACAAAAAAATGCGCAATAAAATAAACTATTTGTATATCGCGTACAACCATCGGAGCGTTGCAAAACGTTGCCCGGATGCTGGCGGTGTACGTTGCATGTCACTGAACCGTCGACGTCGATGCTTCTTGCATTATTTCGGCGAGTACATTATGCCGGTAGGATGCAGTTTATACTGGTGAAACTTTCTCGAACCCCGTAGATAGTTTGCAAAAGCTGCCGGATGCGTTAGCTGATGGTAGAACGTAGCGATCTTTCTAGACCGTTCCGACGATCGTATCGTGTTCGCAGACGATATGGCTATTGGACTAGAGGAAAATGAATGATCGATGAATCATAACGCATGACGCCCAAAATGTGTGTATTGAAGCGTGCCATCAGCACTTAACACTTCTCGGCCGGTTACATGCAGCCTAGCGCCAGGTCCGCCTGCTGGCACCCCTCGATCGTGACCTGCATTTGGAGCTATTTTCATTTCTTCACCCGTGTTCCGAGCTCTTACCCAAACTAACTGCGTGAGGTGAGCTATCTTAAGGTATGAATTATGGAACTGTTTGGCGTTACTATTGATATAAGCCGGGGGGCAAACAAACGACGGGGGGAGACACCAGACAGTTGGCAATGGGTGGCGGTTGTTTGGTGTGTTTCGTTTTCTCCGAAGCGACATAAGGCACCACTCGCGAAAACGGGGCCGTGGTGACAAGGTAGTCAGTCTAAATCATCATGATGGATGCGTTTGAAGTCATCACGGGGAAAGAATTGCTTTGTGTGACAAGTGTTGTGCTCCAGTTACACCTTGAACCGATGTGTCTGCGTGGCACAATAAATGAGTTACCTGGTCCTGAATGCTTCTAAAGGAGAGAACTCAAAAAGTTGTGTATCTATTTAAATTCATTTGGCATTCAGTGTTCATGACCCCGCGCCGCAGAAGTTTCGGAGCAAACGTCAGCAGGTGGAGGATCAGGTTCGACTTTTACACTCGGAGCCGTTTGGAAACGACTTGTTTGCCAACAACCGACCAAACGAATGCGCCAGCAACGACCAAATTAAGCTCGCGCGGTAGTGTATATTTGTATTCGAAAATTATACCCTGAACCGGTTGCCGGCAACCTTCCGAAAGTGGCAACCAATTTAGAAGCCGAGCGGAGCACATTCCGGCGCGCGCTCGGCGTTGTGCTGTGAACCTTGAAACGGTTCACTAACATCGCATGTGGCAGCATCATCGCTGGGGCGCGAGGTCAGCCCGCGCCGAGAATGGCCTTCCGAGGTCGCGAGAGAAGGGCAGGGAAAGAAAATGCCCCGCAGGCAGGCGGGAGGTGGAGTCAGGCGCACCAAGAGTCCGGAGCATTTGGAAGAGATATCGAGGCCTGTGTCTCGTCTTCTAGATGCTGCCTGGTCGTTCGATGTTAGAGAAAAGCGGGAGGCGTGATAACGTCCCCTGTGCCCCGAGGGGTATAATATCCCAGGCTTTGGGGAATTCTTCGTTTTGTCGAACGAAAAATCCCCCAACTCGTTCTTCATCATCGATTGCACGCTTGAACGAGCCCTGTTGTGTACCGTGAGGCGTGGTGGATTTTTATTATACACTTGAGTGAGTGAGCGATTTTGAACGGGGCTCACCAAAGCCTCAACCAAAGGCACAGTTCGCGATCGTGTTGACCTTTCGCACCGAAATAGTGTTTTTTTGCGTGTTGCTCTTTCGTGCGGAAGGATTATCGACGATACGTCGTTACGTCAATACGCAGAAGGAATGTTGGAAGTAAGGTGGACCAACAACGACAAAAAAGGGAGAATAAATTGTGAACGTTCGAGACGCTCCCTCCTGGTGCGGGACGTCACTTGCTGGATGTTGTGAGTTCTGTGCCATGCTACGGGTGTTGTGCTGGCAGGTGTCAACATATTACCATACAATTTGCATACGTTTAGTGTAATGTAGCATACCGGGAATGAATTAGGGACATTCATACAGCCCCAGAATATTAGCATCTAATCGAGACATAGCCATCAATAATGGGTGGTTGAGATGTTTCCAGCGGAATTCCATCTCCTTTGTGATTTAATACACATAGATGCTACGGTTGGAGTTCTTCCTGATGCGTTGGGCCATAGGAAGATATTTTATGTCTTTTGAGGCTTAATCCTCGGCCCCCTAAGCAGAGAGAGGGAGTCTTGCTGGATAAAGCAGTTTCTCGTTGGGATTTAGGTGAAAGGAATATTGGCCCCGGGGGCATCCAACCTTCCCCACACACGTAAGAGCACTCATTTTTGGTTTGTTCAATCAGTCGCAATTTCCGAACTTCCGAAGCGAATTGCCTTCAAGCGCCCTGCGCAAAAAAAAAAAAAAAAAACAAAACGATAGTCCATCATTAGGCTATCGCCTAAAACAGCTCCACTGACTGTCAGGTGAAAAGCTACAGTCAGTCTCCAATGGGAAATGTTTCATTCTTCTGGTGTCTTTGCTAGCGACCGGAGCGCACCGGAAGCAAAAGCCACCAACAAAAAAAGGCTTTTCTTGCGTAAGTACAAAAAAATGATGAAGGATGGAAGGGGTTGCTGGCACGGCTGATTAACCAGCATTTGCCAACATCATCACCTGCGCTCCCTCCCCCCTTTACACTGGTAGCGATGATGGCGGACTTCCCCAAATTGATGGGGGCTTCCCGCTTGAGGTAGCATTGCAATCTTCACCATCAACGTTGCAACAGGCGCTTCTTGGTCGGCGGCGATTCGCTTTCGATTTCTTCGTCGCTCACGCCAGCCGTGGCTTGATTACACCAAAATTGCAACGTTCACGGTGCTGGCTGTGAGTGTGTGTTCGTGGTAGCGTTCCTTCACCCAGGGCCGTTTTGGTTGTTTGTTAGTCGGTTTGTTTGTTTTGCTGATGTCGAGCCGAAGCGACGGCGGAACAGACGGACGGCTTTTCAAGATCCGCTTTTGGCGATTCACTTGCACGATGGTTTAGTAAAGGCTTGAAGAGCCTTCTGATAGATGACCTTCCGTTTTCCGTACGCATGGTAGTGTTATGCCCTGATCAAAAGCACTGAACACGGCACTTGGTTCATCAATGTCAATACGCGCGCGCTTCATCTGAATCCCCTTCGAGTGGAGCATGAATTTCGCAATCGGCTCTCGCAGTCGCCGACTGTTTTCCGCCAAACCAAACCAAAACAGGTTCACATGATTTTTGTTGACTAGTTTATGGATCGGGTCGATCCGTCGGCCGGAGCAGATTGTGCATTCATTAAAGTTTATGCAAATTCCAAAAGCAAAACTGTTATGGTGCAACAAAAAATGTCCAACTCTCGGATTTACAAGATAGGATAGCGATGGGAGACCGATGGCGCACTTTTTGTTGTTGCGAGGAACAGCGCATCGATTACAGGCCAGGATGGAATGACAATGGCACGGGGTTTGGTCAGTGCATCGCATCGGGATCGGAAAACACACGCACACACGGGCAACGAAACGAATGGGCGCAACACACCGGCAAAGGCATGCGCACGTGCCCATTTGCAAATCCGATCCGCAAATTGTGGCAAACGTTGGTGGCCGGCCGCGCGCTGCATTTGGTGTGCCCATTAGCGCTGTAGCCTTGCTGTGGTAGTTGAACGATTTTCGGTACGATCGTACTGCACGGTGAAAGTGCTCAAGAAAGTTGTTGTAGCGCGCATTGTAGTACCGACGTTGACAACCGAAAATTATGTTCACATTTCCGTTTGATAAGCTAGTAAAGAATTGAAGATCCGACAATTGTAGAAGTCACATTGGACACACGGATTGTGCCACTTTCGGGCTTGGCGGATCGAAACCTGCGTCCTACATCATCGGACACGAAACTGCTGCTGGTTCGGTTCGTTCGCGCTGTATAGGTGAGACAACCTCCTCGCTGCTATTATAGCATTGGCTGGGTTGTATTGTACAAGGCACAGCTGCGAGGTTAAAAGATGTGCTTCATCGCATCAAAGCGGAACTCTGTTCAAATGCTGCTGCTGCTGCTGCTGCTGCTAATGTGTTCGATCCGTTCCCAAACAACTGCTATCCGTCAGCTCATTCACTGTTCGGCAATGATAGCTGCACCGTAGTCGGCGATCTCCTTACAATCGTTCGATCACATCACATCGCACTCGATAGGCGACTTATCACAGGAGGCCAGAACACTCTACAATGAGATCGCACGATCGCGCGCACACACACACACACAACCACACTCAACTGCACACACGACACACGCATAAAAGCCACACAGTTTAAATGGCCGGAATACCGTCACGCGCGCACACGCGCTCTCTCAACCTGTGCTCGCGTTGTTATACTTCTAGCGATCTACACCGTGGAGTGGTCGGTGGAGTCAGCCGGAAATGGTACTTGTCATAGGTATCAGGCTGGCAGCCGTTCAAGTGCACCACTACCATCGTTCTGCTGCGCGAATGTGCCATGGGGGACCTTCCCCACAGTCCGGCGAAAGATTTCACTGGAACGAGGCGCGACTGGACTGGCGAGATTGCACACGTCCACAGTGATATTTGGGCTGTGGAGAACGGCGGATAAAACTGTCACCGAGATACCGAGTGACGCGGGGTGGGTTCGCGTGTGTGTGGCCCGAGTTAGAGAAAGGGTGGCACATGTGGAATACAAATAAAATCAACCAAACATCTATTGTGAAAAGGCTTCGATCAGGCGATATTTAAACTCCGCGGGCTGTGCGATGAAATTTCACAACACAAATTATGGCCCCCCGTTTTTTTTCGGGGGGCTCCACTGATTTATCAATTAATGCACAAAACTCTACTAATGGCTCAAGCCCACACACACACACACACAACACGCACAGGCACTGTTGATACATTTTTCAATCTATAAAACATTTAGGCAACTAATTACACAGTGCTGACGATGGCAGCGGCGGCAACGAGTTCGCGTAATGTGTCTACCACAGTGACTCGAACGCACGGACAGAGTTTGTGCGCAGGTTGCAGGCTACGCTCGCGCAACTAATTTTCGACTGGTTCGCTCGGCGTTCATCTCTTTGTGTGCTAGCTGCGCGATCGCGGGCTCGTGCGCTGGTGTTGGTGTGTGTTTGCGCTGGCACTATGGGTCTGCAAAGGACAGTGTGATTCATATGCATAAAATTTTAAATAATTCTGTGCAAAAAAAGAATCCGTAGATTGGCAGTACAAATTGAACATGCGGAAATTAAAGGCTAAATAATTTGATACAGTTTTTGAAGGTTTAATTAGTTAATTTTCGGGATTTGAATCAACATCAATTTTTAAATATCCTTCTTCTGTGTATTGTGGTGTCGGTCGGTATAGCAAGCCAATAAGAGGCTTGATGAAATGTTTGGCTATTTTGACAATAATAAATAGTAGTCCATCTGTGGACTGCTGAGATGACAACATCGTTTTAGTTGAAGTGAAATTTGGTTTCGTTTACGACCAACTCAAAAAAATAACCCCTGAAAAAAATCACAAAAAAAAAACAATTGAACTTTTCACCATCGTCAATATGTCTTATGACTTTAAGACATTTTATACATTAAATTTAGTGTTCTTTTGCTTCTCTCTTGGCCTAACGACTTCTTAAGTTCATGCCTTCCGTTTCTGGCGTACTAAACTTAAAGATACCGCATAGTTGGACAGTCAGTCGTCGCTATGGGGGAACGGTCCGGGTGGGACTTGAATTCCGGTCATACCGTGTGAAGACCCGCGCCCCTGTCGCATCTACTACTGAGCCACCCTGGCTGCAAATTTAGTGTTATTTAGCAACGCTGTGATTTTATGCTAGATTTACTGCTGTTGTAGGTTCGGGGCATGATAACGAAAACGGTAGCGGTGTCGGTCTTCATATATCAGATCTATAATCACAGGTATAATCAAGTCACAGAGAGCCAGCAGTGACAGGTTCGACACCTTTCGAGGTTGTAGGACGAACTCAGAAGAAGATAAACTACAAGATCTGCACCGAATCAATACCCTATTGATTCAAGTACTGCAGATTTTTAAATCAAACGGTGAGTTCGATCGATTTCAGCGACGAGACCCTCTTCTGGTCTCGGAACATTGCTTTTCCAAAAAAGAATACCTATAATAGATAAATGAGATTATATTATTATAAAGATTTATATAGAAAAGAATTTGATAAATCTAGATCTTACGCCGCTACCGCCCAGAAAAGCGAATCAATGGTAAAACATCCAATATCCTCGTTGAAACCATCGTTTCGGACTGGTTAATAAATCTCCGAATCGCAGCTATTTACTGTAGGAAGGTGCAATTTATTGAGTATTCGATTAGTTTAAAGGCTTTTCCTCAAAGCGCACGGCAAGTGTAGAATTATGACGTTACTTTTACTTGTTTTTTTTTTTCCAAAAGAGATTGTAGTTTAGAGTAGTAAATTTGTCAATTTGTTTCTTATGTCGATTCCAAAAGTTTTGTCTAGTACGAGAGTATATTTTTTGTATTTGTGGTTTATCAGTTTCAAATTTTTGAATTGCATGAGCTCAACAATTTCGTAATCTCGGGTCGCAACGAAGTGCAATGTCCGATCGGGGAGTGTTCGAATGTGTGGCCAATTCGCTCGCTTCCAATTGATGTGTATAACCGAAATTACCATATTGTTGTGAGACTCCTAAACACTAATCGAGGTAGGGTGGTGTGTGTTTTGTATTTTTGCATGCAATCGCTTGCATCGTTAGTTTACATCATTTGCTAAATGGTTACCTAAACATTACTTTTCTACTGCACGCATTCACAATGTCCGCAACATTGCTGTGGGGCAATGTGAGTTTCAAGTGTTCGATCCTTCAGCTAGTCAATGTTTGAGGGCTACTATCATCAGTTGTTGCTTTCCCGATCAGCTTAATCCTGATGCCGTTTCTTCCAATTGAAAATCGAATGCACTGCATAATATCTCTATCATTTTATTTGCTGTGAAGCATACGTTTTTCAGACATTAAGGGACATTTACGAATCATGCGATCGAATTACTCTCTAAGGTTCTTGGGTGCTTGTTTTAAGCTTTCAGCAGATTCCTTCAAAAGGTTGGGTTAGGTTGTTTGGGGTTGGTTCTAAGGTATCGCCCGGTTCGGGTTGTTGGGTGCTTGTTCTTAGCTAGCTTAACATACATTTTGCTCTGATAATAAATAACGTGTGAAGATTAGGTATGGCTGGCAGAGGTGCTTAGAATTTAATTCCAGACTGCACCTGCGCCATCAGAGTGGCGGATGCCTGCAGTTTCTTCGTTTCCTCTGGAGTAAGAATTTGTTTCACCACGTGGCTCACGCCATTGCGACCCAGCACGCAAGGCAGCGAAAGATAGACTTCATCATCCACTCCATGTTCGCCCTGGAAGTTGATTAAACCGATTAGCATGTTGTGATTGTCATATTACTTTCCGCTTTCTTGTAACACTCACCTTGACCAGGGTGGAAACTGCATGGACATTGTACGTGTTGCGCAGGATAGCCGAAGCCAGCGAGGCTACACTCAACCCGATAGCCCACGAGGTGTAGCCCTTCAGGCGAATGACTTCGTATGCGCTGTTGACAACCTGCTGATGCAGATCGCCCCACTTTTCCGTGTCCGCTTCCGTACCGATGCTGGGGTTAATTTCGGCCAACCGAACACCGGCTACGTTTACACCGGACCACACGGGCACGCTGCTGTCACCGTGCTCACCGATGATCCAACCGTGGCAGGAGGTAGGGGCAACGCCCAGCTTCTGCGACATCAGGAAGCGGAAGCGGGACGAGTCGAGATTGGTGCCGGAACCGATGACACGGTTCTTGGGCAGACCGCTAAGCTTCCACGCTACGTAGGTGAGAATATCGACCGGGTTGGAAACCACCAGCAGGATGCAGTCGGGGCTTTGTGCAACCAGCTTCGGGATGATGCCCTTCAGAATGTCGGTGTTACGCTGGACAAGGTCCAATCGGCTTTCACCCTCCTTCTGTCGTACACCGGCCGTAATGACGATCAACCGCGAGCCTGCCGACACTGAGAAATCTGAAATGGAAATGGGTAGAAAAAGTGTGAGTTTTTGTTACTTTCCGAGTCGATAAGCGATTACAGGAAGGTGAACGGTAATGGCGTGAGTTTGAATTTGAAATGTTCGGCAGAGCGCCATCTAGGTGTGAGAGTAAGAGTGACCTACAGCTGCACGGTGAGTAGCGAGGTGAAGTGTGAGCAAAATTTTCACTCTCTTTCTCACTCTCTCACCGGGTCATCTCACGCATTATTTTTGGCGCGCTAAAGGCGCCGGTGTAACAAAAACATGAGGAAACACCATTTTCCCAAACGTTTCTGCATAAATATTTATAGATAGGTTAGCTCACATTCGTGGACTCGATATATATATAGTACTATTTCCATATTTTTACATTTATAATTCAAAATTGACCGTTATTTACCGAAGCCATGTCATTTACGCCATGAGGAATGCGTATGTTTTACACGTCTAGATTCGATCCAACCACTTGTGGAATGTGTGGCCCAACATTATTATGTACATCAACAAAAAGATTATTAACCATACAGGTTTGGGCGCTATTATCATCGGCCTAATGATGTGTTCTGCTAACGATTAATACAACATGGACTTCAACATTGTCTATTCTGGGCGATGGATTAGCTAGCTAGCTAAATTGTCCATTAACGTGTTTAATCAATGTGTTTTGTTGTTGAAACTGATAGACACAATGGGTTGGGCTGTGTGCGTAAAATGGCATAACCGTTTTGCAGTATCCGGCAATAGGCAATAATAAAGAGTTATGACACAGAGATAAGGACACTTTAAGCTGAATGGAGGAAAGACGACTCATTCTGAAGCGTGATAACAGTAAAGGGCTGTGGTGGATCGTTATTCTTTTGTCGCTTCTTCACTAATCTCGACAATGAGCGGTACATGGGTGTTAGCCAAAGTTATCACGAACCAGTCTATTGAAGAGTAATGATAAGGATGATTTGTTTATTTAAAAAATTGCTAAATTTAAAATCCACTGACGATGCACAAGTTAAAACACCTTAGTTTCAGTAACTTTCTTTGCAATAAAGTTGCATGGAAGGTGAATTTGAAAAGCTTAAATCAAATTAATGACCCCTTTTCGCTTTCTTCTGTCCATCTACGATGGAATGAGGCAGAGCTTTATCGCTCCATTGTCCGGAGGGCAATGCACTGAAGTTCTTCACTTGCATTGCAAAACTGCATCTTATGCATTTTTTCAAACCGTACTCGCGACCCACTTTCAGGAGACTCACCGTTGTGGTGGATACTCCCCTTATACTGAAGAATAATGAAGCGAAGCTCGCCTGCTACCTCGAAGGCGAGACAAAGTTCATTGGGAGGTCAAGCTGAAGTCGATGTTTGTATCGAACGTTAGGGCATGCGCTGTGGCGTGTTTCCCCCCAGTGATGAACACATCCGTGGAGCAAACATCTTTTATTTTAGGATGGTGTAATTTCTTTGATACTTTCATCTCTTGCACTATTGTACAAAGAGAGTGTGTGTCAAATTTAGCTGGCCGGTACCTTGCTGGCCGATAGGTTTGTCGAGTTTGTCCACAGTTTTCACAAGCAGCTTTCGATTTCATCAGCATCGCCGGAGCAAGAAATTAAATTAGGGCAGTAAGGGCGTTTGGAGCGCTCCCTTGTTTGCCCCTTGCAACCCTTGTTTGCCAAAATTCTCTCCCGCTCAATTTATCTAACGGTCGCTCACAGCCGTTTCAATTGACCGACCGAGCGAAGATAGCACGACCCGAATGATAGTAAAAGTGTTCTTGAAATGTCATTCAACCAGACGGACGGACGGCCAGGTCAGTCTGGAATGATCCAATTGCTATAACACGAGTCACTATATTGGGACAGCGAACGTGGCGCACTTTGCACATACAACTTACCGGTGCCTGCGTTGATGTGAGCATTCTTCATGAATGCAGAACCGTGCTGCAGATCCAACATTTCACCCTGCAGCTTGTCCGCGTTGACGTCAATGAGGGCCACCTCACTGGACACATTCTGTCGAAAACGGGAAGCAACGGAAAGCGAATGTATTAGACGATCGAGTTTTTCTAACGAGCACTGGAGCTGGCGACCGGCGGCTGGAATCATACCTGGGTCAGAATGCTGAAGGCACAGGCCATACCGACCTGGCCGATACCGACCACGGTGACCTTGTTGCCAGACGAGGTCATCGGTTCGGCAATCTGGGTAAGCAGCTTAGCTTTGACTTCAGACATTTTGGACGACTTAATTGATGTACGTCTGGCCTGCGAAACGGAACACGATGGACACGGTTGTCAGTAGTTAGCAAAAATTGGCTCAAACGATTAGAACACTACCGCAAACGGTAGCAGGGATGTCACTGCACTCACTTTGGAAGATAGGTGTAAACTGACGGTCTTTTTGTCACTGTCCGGAATGTCCCGCCGTGGGAAAAAGACGCAGAGAGTCACGAGTCGCGTGTGCACCGTAAAGCGGCTGGCGATGGAATATTTGTACTGACCTCGACGCGATCCAACCGATATCCGAACCCGAGCAGTGCGTCGTGTTGGTGCGTTTTTGAAGGTGACCTTTGGTATCGGCTCTCCTACCGAGCATCCCATCGCTCAGTACGGACGATACCATCGCGTGTGCCGGAGCGAGGAGCGCAGGAGCGTGGACAATGGAGGGTGTTGGTTCCTTTTCACGCACGCCTCATACACACAGGCGCACCCGGCACGACCGAATGAATTCCGTGTGTTTATTTGATGATGATGAAGCGGATGTATGGAGCAAGCTGATGTAGCTGTGCGTATTGGTGCGTCAGCTGTTTGTAGACGCATTTGTGGTGGGTTATGCCAAACATGCGGCGTTTGGGAGAGTTTTGTGTTTGAATGTCTGATGGCTACCTATCGCCACGTGTTTGCAGGGATTGTCTATTTTAAAAATACCCCATTACAGGCAGCAATATCGGGGATTTATTACGAAACAAATAAAGGTTTAAACATCACTAGTTGAGGCATTTTTTATCCAAATAAAACATGTAACGATGAACAAGATAAATTCGATAGCCATCAATGAGGTATTGAGAGGATTCCACTCATACGATAAGTGTGTGTGTGTGTGTGTGATTCATTGTAAATGATC
Source organism: Anopheles stephensi (assembly GCF_013141755.1). Lineage (NCBI taxonomy): Eukaryota > Metazoa > Arthropoda > Insecta > Diptera > Culicidae > Anopheles > Anopheles stephensi. Next base: position 41,464,471 of record NC_050203.1, on the reverse strand, counting down.
GTGTTAGGTCTACCCATCAATGCTCTGTCCCGATTCGAGAAAAAAAAAGCCAGCGGCTGAAAAGGAGTCATGCTGCATGACGCAACGATCTGCTGGAACGAAGCAATACCTGTGCAATAGTCTGCAACGTTTGTGAAACGCGAACGAACGTGAGACAGAGAGTGAGAGTGAGCGCGGAATTCCCAGCTGCATTTGAACATCTGCCAAAGATCACCGACGGAGCGCCAATAGAATGTGCCGCTAGGCAATTGCATCTACCTCTTTGCTGTTGTTGTTTTCGTTCTGTTGCATTCGTTGCACGCCGGCTAGCAAAACTTTCAATGTCATTGCCACGCCGGATCTAGGGCACGCGACATATCGCACGTACTATTTTGTGCTAGTACTGTGAGTTTTCAATGGATGCGTTGTTTTACAAGTTTTGTTAAATAAGGGAAACGGTGCCATTCTACCTTAAACAGTTTTACTATCTTATCATTTTATTATACGTTTGTTTGAAGCTTTCAAATGTGTAGATAAGTATAGTTAACTCACCATTCCTTTCAATGAAAAAATGAAAAGGTTAAAATAGAAGTTGTTGTCAAAGTTAAGCAAGATTTTGTCTGTAAAAATATTTTATACGGTAAGTCTTGTAAAAGAAAGAAATGGCCGGCACGAATTACAAGATTGTTAAGTTAAGAAAAAGAATAAGATACAAAAAGTAGGACTGATCAGTTGGACTTCTTCTTCCTTGGCACTACAACCTCGAGAGGTCTCGGCTTGCCATTTCTGAGTTTCTGTAACTTGATTTTACCTGTAGCAAAGTAGTCAGCCCTGCGTACAGGGAGGCGGTGTCCCGCTAATGTATTATGATTGGTTCTAAAAATATTAAAAAAATAGAAGCTGACACGCACACACAGCTTTAAACACACTATATTACCGTAAATGTATGTATGATTTGTTTACTTAAACGTTTCTGGCCTTTGGTCATTTTTTTATTCTTAAGCAAAGTGAAAAGTTAGTGTATAGTTCTGTTAAGGACTGTACATACAATTTTTATAGCAATATCAGGCAAAAGGCAAAGACCAGGTTGTTTTATAAAAAAAAACATAATTTTTATTTATTTTTTATTTATTTATTTTATTTTATTATTTTTATTTTTAGTGTTTTATAAACATGACCTTGCCAGCAATACGGCCAATCTATTTCTAATGAATAAAAAATCACAGCCCGGCCGAATCTCCGGCTCACAACTACAGTCCTTAACACAACTATACAACACCTGTTATTTAGAAATTGAAACTACGAAGATTTGTTTAAAGCCGATTACACAAACGTTTCTGTAGCTGTTTGTCAAGAAGTGTTACTAGCCAACTTGGGCAGTGAGATAATTTTTGTTATATTTTTTCAACATTCTGTTACATTTTATCTTTCTGAAAACCAGATGGCTTTATTTTTACACAAAGTTTTCGATTTTCTGTACTCCGATATTTGCCATCTTTTCGCTTTGCTTAGCAATTTCTATCAATGCGTGTGGGTGTCATATTTCAAGTACAAATACATCATTTAAAAAATTATTAAAAAAGCCTTATTTCTTAAAAAAAATTGTATGAATAAATGCGCTACAAAATACTAAAATTAAAATTATGAAAAAATCGTGTCTTTCCCGTAAACACCGTATGGTAGGGAGCTAAAACCGTTTACGTCAAAACTACATCAAAAATAGTTTTACGTTTTGAACGATTTTTAAAACCATTAAAATAGCAAAGAAAAATATTTAAAAATATAAATATAAATAAATTATATTTAGCAATATTGTAGGTGCCAAAATAGATTGTTAAAGTGTGTGTAAAATTATCCTTTTTTCTTCAAAATGTGTGTTTTGTAATTCTCCACAACTTACTTGAACATCAGTTTCAGCAAACTCTTCTAGTTTTTATTTTATTCTAAAAAAAAAAAAAAAACAGGTGTTCGTATAATTGTGTTAAGGACTGTATTATTCACGCTTTAAAGTTATTGCTACTTTCAATATTGTCGTAAACTTTAGAAAAAAATAAAAATTAAACAAGAATTAATTAATTCAAAAAATTTAATTAGCTGACTGTCGACGCTCCTTCATTAGAGCATGAGTTCTTTGAAGTGGTGACCTCTGGACATACCATTGTGGAAGCTTTTCACCTTTTTGCTTAATCTGCGATAGACAAGAAACTTCATATTGACTTTATTTTTTTTTCGTAGTATATAATTAAAATTATGCCAGGAAATTTGATATGCATCCAATTCTATGTAAGCACTCGCGATAAGACGATTATCACTTAAGACGAGGAAATCAAAGAAGTAAGACAGTTTCTCGCCTGCAGTATTGCGGTGGCAACCCCTGCACAATGCGTTGCACAGTGTAGACAAGACAATTTGCAACTGAATAAAAAATAATATCAAAAATGATTCTATTTATGCTTTATGATTTTGCTTTGTTGAAAAATAGAGATTTTTCACATACGTCTTTTGGAGACGGTGATGTATAATACAAAAATGAATAAAAAAACCATAACAAAAAATTAGAAATTTAAAACATGTTTCGATTCTTTTCAAAAGGAGCTTAATGTAAAATATATGAACACTTAGCTGAAAACATAACTTACAATTACAAAAGCAAAACATTAAATTTAATCATTTATTTTCAATCAAATGCAAATATTATATTGCTCTAAGATATACTCACACATTTGCTCACTCGTGTATTAATTATTCAAAATCGTTGTTTGACAAAGAATTGAATATGAAAATGAATACATTCAATAAAGGGGCCTCGCTGTTCTGCACACAATAGGAAGTAGTGCTAAAGTAAGAAAAATATAGAACAGACATTCTCTTGGTAATTCAGTGAAAGCTTTCAAAACGTTAACATAACCGTCATTTCAGAACGCTGGCATCGGTGAAACAGTAGAAATTAAATGTTCGCCTCCGGAACACGCCCAACATGCCAGAGCGCCACTTCCCAGCAGGGATTTTCTAGTATCAGTAATGCAGGTGCCAGAAAGTCAGCCATACAGGATAGCGGAAGGTTGCAGGGCCCAAGGGGAAAATTTTATTAAACTAAAATCCAGTCAAATAGCTCGACTTAATCATAGTTTTAATCTACACTACAAACCTCTTGATTTTTTCAAAACGATTGTTCTTTGAAAGAAAAACTATCAAACGATGCATCAACCGGACAGTTGGATGATGCTCTACAGTTTACTCAACTGGTCAAATAAAGCATTCAAAAATAATATCAGATATGGTGAATCACTTCGTGCAAAATGTATTATATTTCTCATCGGGCATTTCATCGCTTGTTTTCGTTTTCCAATGAATTCTTTCAAACTTCGTTCCATACTTCCATTCTATGCTGCAACGTTGAAGTACTATTTGCGCACTGAATAATTAACCTCTTCGTCTTCTTTCAGCTTAAACACCACCTGACTGACTGTTGGTCAATGGTCGACGATCATTGACCATCGGTATAGTGAATTTTTGAGGTTTCATTCTCGTTCCGTTTCGATAACATATTGGCAGCGATATCCGACGTAGCAATGGCTTTATTGTACGTAGAATGCAAACATTGTGGTTAGGGAAAAAGTAAAATAAAAATACCTATTTTTTTCAATAAAACTGGTTTGCTATATAATAAAACTGGTTGCTATATAAGTGTCAATTTTAACCTTTTAAACTTTCCTTACACAAGTTGCAAGGTGCTTAGAGAAGAACAGATTGTTATGTCCATAAATTTCGCGGTTGTACATCGAATGCCACACTTCTGACCGAGCTGGATGTTTAAAATCCCATAAAAAAGGAAGGATGACTTAACTGACGCGTTTGGGGCCGATTATCGGGACGAAAAATCGAAGCAACTGTGCAGGTGATGAAGGATAAAATCGCATCCCGCTTCGTCCCGGTGTAAACGTTCTCATCAGACGAGTGATGAAACGGGCGAACAACTGTTTAAGTTGGTGCCGTCTGCCCGAACCGCATTCCGCACACGAAGTGGCCACCCGTCCCAATCGGGCCCCGTTCCAGCCGATGATTAGATAATGTTGCTTCGTGGGATGCTCCACTTTATTGATGTGGCGGTTTATCCCCTGAACGTGTTGGACAGCTCTTTGCTCTCGATTTCGTTCTCGAAAGCCAGGCGGCCATGTACGTGTGTGTGTGTGCTTGTCATGCCTCCTCTGCTTCGATCCAGTTTTGCAAAACGTTTCAACGATTTTCAGCAGTGCGTTGTTTTAAGCGTGCGGAGCAGTGGAAATATCTTAATTTATACAAACCGCGGGAAGCTTGACGAATCGTGGCCAAATGCGATGGGAGAGCATTCGCGAGCCTTCCTGAACTGAAGGCGAATGCACCCAAAAGGGAACGAACAAACGGTTGAAGGCAGGGCAGATTTGGTGATGTGCACAGGAGACGTCCATGGAGCAGGAAGGTTAAAGAACGTTCAGGTAGGACTTGCCTGAGGCAGATACCGCCGACCAGAATAAAGGACACACTGAGTCAATAGGAAACGGACGTGGATGTATCAATCGCATGGATGGTCAAAGTGTAATTGGGATTGGGCGAGTGAGTCATGAAAGTAGTCAAAAATCGGTTGCCCTTGTGGGAAGTGTGTTTTTGAGTTGAGTTTTAGCTCCTGATATTGGATAACCAACAAGTCATTTGGCCTATAGTTGGCTATAGTTGTAGTTGCATGGGATTCCTATAAGAAGAGGAGGAAGCAATAATGTTTGACTGAGCGCTGATCTCTCTGCCCGATGGCTTGGAACCATTTAATTTCGCATTTCACAACTTGTAGCGAATGACGACGATCAAGTGATTTCTTCCTCCATTCTTCACTCATTCACCCTGGCCGACAGGCAACACTGCGCCTCTTGGGCGTTAAGCAAGTGCCAGCTTTTTAACCTCCTTTTTTCAAAAAAGAATCTCATGATCTCTTGCGAGATCTCCCTTGATCTTGCACGGACGATTGCCCTGTGTTTTTTTTTTGTAGGCATTACCTCTGGCAGAGATTTTTTCTTGGCGGGCCAGACAGATAGGACGAGTGGTCGGAAGTTTGATAAAGATCTTTCGCTGGTTTCGTTGTTGTAGTCGTCGTAAAACTTTCCTTGCTGGCAAATGCAACAGCAAAATAAGGGGTACAGTAAGCATGCGCTTCGATGCAAACGTAGCTGGAAGTGTAGAAGCTACATCCGTTGATTAAGACTCGCGAAGAATTGTGTTGTTGGAGTGCCCGTAAGCCCGTGATTTGAAAAAAGCCGAAAATTGCGACCATGACAGGAAGGCGGGTCAGAATCACTGCAGCTGAGCTTTTGGCAGAAAGTCAGTTATGGTTTGTAGGTGTGTGTGTTTTTACATGTAGCAAAAGTCATCTGCTTAAGTTTAATGATCCATTCGTTAGACGATAATGTCTCTTCTTAAAATCATTTGCACATACATTGGTCACAGTATGCGACAATGAGGAAATGCATGAGATGTGTAACATCTTTGAGAATGACAATAAGGCGAAATTACTAAAGAATTGGGGCGGTCCGGAGTAAAACTAAGTCACAGAAAGCCAGAAATGGCAGGCCGAGACTTCTTGAGGTTGTAGTGCCAAGAAAGAAGAAGAACTAGAGAATAAATTGAATATCCTTGTTAAGGTTCTCATTCCTTTGGTTCTAGATTATCCATAGCCATAGGCAGAATCGATGGTGGCACCACCAGAGCATCCCTGTTAACAAATGCTGATACAAGCTGATCAACAATCGAGAGGTCCAGAAAACTATCGAGACTCGTTAAGCGTTACTGAGATACGTTAAAATGGACTAAGACGCGTTCGAGAGGAAGATGTTCGGAAGCATTTTTGGAGAAGTTGCTATGACGTCTAGTGGTTCGACCTTTATGGTGCTTTCACCATCGTGAAGCAAATTAGACTTTCCTAGCTCCGGTGGACAGTTCATCATGTCTATAAAATGGCACCGGACGACCCAACCCGTAAAGTCCTTTAATGCCATTCTTTTTTTCTTCTTTGACACTACAACCTCTATAGTGGTTGGTGGCATTGATGCGTCCATCAGCAGGGTCGGGACGTTGGATTGGCAGACTAAGGCGACTGAGAGCACTAGCAATGACTTCTGCAACAGGTAGAAGGTTGCGAAGCGCTTGAAGCGCCTAATAAGTAAGCATGAAAGTAAGTCAGAAAGCAAACACTGTGTCTATAAAGGACGTTCTTTGACTTACATACGCCTTTGAGACATTAGATTCGTTCCACAACTAAGATAAAGAAGGATTTTCGACTAAGATTGATGCCGGACAACTCCAGCCAGACTCTTGGTAGGCCCTCAACATGCCACAGACGAAGCGTGGCATTCTAAAATTGAGGTGGCGTTGATACTATTCGAACCAATTTTTTTGAGTGATTATTTGAACAGTTTCTGCATTAAAACAATATGAATAACAACTTCAGGCAGAGACATTTCTGGATCATCGGAGATAAACATGGCTTCAAGGCACCAATACACGGTCGGCAAAGTTCAAGCATTCGTTCAAGGTTCGAGCATATAATTTTGGGCTTTTGATTTTTGGCGACCGGTGACTGATCGAATGATTTATACTGAGTTTCTATTAAAATTTTCTTGCGAACTTACATAGGTATGGACAAAAAACTAGCTTAAACTTGCTTTGATACCTTTTGATGTTCTCGTCGATAGGGCTATTAAACCTATTTGATGAACATTCAGACAGTTTTTCAGTCCTTTTTTTGTTAGTGCATTTTACTTTCACTTGATAAATTTATTATCAAGAACATTAAGGGTTTCTTTAAAACTCCTTCAAACTAAAAGAAATTAGTTTAATGGAGTTTCTCCTGTAATAGTAGCTCCTGCATTTAGTTCCAATGCAATCCACATGCTGCGAACCATAATGCGCCGGTAAGGAAGGAAAGAAGAAAGGTAATGTTTTCTTGATGATAAGTACAAGCCTGTCATGCACAGGCTTGGAACGGTAGTAAGCTGGAACCTTCTTGCTAATTATCTAGCTCCATACTGTTCACTTTCATCAGAGTAAAATGCGAAATGAGTGCTGTCTGACCCTGGTGCCTTATTACGCTTGCCCTGTTTTTGCATATAGCTAAGTGCATACGAATAATTGGCCGCTGGAAGATAAAATTTACATGACTGTTGTTTTTGATTGACAGAGAGATAGATACTTAAAGGATAGTTTATGTACAATGCTTAAGCAATTTTAATTTATTTAATTTTTAAAGTAGTTAACAAACGTGGTCGACGTCAGAAGATATTACTTTATAGTTTTGAGGGCTGATGTGAAGACACTAAGGACATCTAATAAAAGCTGTATTAGCACTTAGCACTTTGGCATCTAATGGCGCATTTCTCGGAGCAGTAAAGTAAATTCGAATTCGATGTGGGATGTGGTATGTTGAACTACACTAAAAATAGAGCACGTAGCACAACCACGGAATGCTGGAAAGCGAGGAGGTTGATGCATTATTATAAATTCATCCCAATCGAGAGGAGGGAATTGAACCGTTCCCTGCTATGATTGCGATTAACAATCGATGCTGTGTGGATTAGTTCTATATAAGTCTGTGAATGTGTGTGTGTGTGTGTGTGTTTGCTATTTAAAACATAATCTATCAATCGCTCACTACGTTCAACCGCCTTCTGACCTCAATACCTTGCTTCGGGGCGGAAAGAACGAAAAAATGGCACGGTCGGAGCGTCGGCACCGACCGGCCAGAGCAGGAAGCGTGTCTGTGTGTGCGGTTTTTTGCACACAGTTCAGTTGTTATTAACTGCAAACGACATCGAAGGGCACTAGTCTGCGTTTTGTTTCGCGTCCTTTGCATGGATGCATTTGTAAGACAAAAGGGTAAGGATTCGGTACGTTAAACAAAAACGAGCCGAAACGCTGCCATAGAAAGAAAAACATGAAAACAAACTGCAGCCTCTAAGCACAATTACATTCCCAGAGCAGAGACGGATGCATGCCGGCGAACAGGTTGAGAGGTTGTAGTTTTTTCTGTGCGGTGTGTTCACTCCTAACAAGTCCCGTCAGCACACACCCCTCGTCAATTCTGCAGCATTTGTTTGCATGCAAAGGTTGGCAAAGATGGCGGATCGAAACGGCACGGTAAAGCATGTTGGCGACATGTTTTCACTCCTATGGCGATTTTGCAGTGTTCAGGGTTCTCATTGTTAGATCGTTCGGGGAGGGTTTTGTGTGTGCGCTGTTTGTACATTTCTCACTACACTTCGACACGTACAAGTGTCTTGAGTGCCAGAGGGGGAGGGAGGCCGCCAAGGTTTCGCCGCCGTCTGCATCTGGTGTCGAATATCAACCGAACTGGGGATTAAAATTTCAGAACTTTACCATACGCTGGATATAGATATCAGTGGTGGTGGCCATTGATGTGTGAAGGTGATTTCGTTTTTTTTTGTTCGCACTACATGTGTTAGGCTAAGTTAAGCAACTAAGGACACATGCGAAGAAACTACTAAACCCATCTAATAAAAAAGTGGATCAGAAGGAGTTCCTCTAGGAACTAGTCCTTTGAAATTTTTTTTAATTATTAGAAATTAAATTAAAAAAAATCATCTTCTACCATGCAGATATCCTGGACGACTCGGTGACACCGATACAAGCTTCATCAACTTTACGATTTTGGTCTGGTGCGAACTTGGTCTACCACCCAGTGCCCCCAAGTCCCTATTGCTAGGACACCTTGCCCGGGTCGGAGGGGATGTTGATGGGCATGTTGCCTTAGTTCGATTTGTGCTCTTCCCCATTACCACGCTATGCTCCACTTTTTGTATGCGACCATGGAAGGCTCGTGATGACGCGTCGGCAGACAAATAAGCTTGTCACTTCGTATAAGTGCAATGAAATCTACACCACGCCACCACCATTTTTGCTGAGGGCGAGGGTTCCGCATGCAAAAGTTCCGTGCAGTATTTTTTGCTGCTGCTGCTGCTGCTGTTGTTGTGGTGGTTGTAGTTGCCGCAGTTGATGCCTGCAGGAACTGCAAGGGCGAAGGGACTTGCCCATACACTTACTGATGAAGCGTGACAATAGCTGCTCTCCAGGCAGGGTTTTGATGTCTGGAATGAAATTCGGGCAAGGATCGGTCGGTCGGATGCCAGGATGTATCGAAGAAGCACTTGGGCACGTTTTCCGGTGTCGTTTTGTTTTTCTGAGTTTTTTATCGGCTACCCTAACTGGTTCCTTCCCACATCAGCGAACGGGTGATGAAAGGGAGCGGGAAGGGGCCGAGTGCAATTGCGCTTGGTGGGAATTCGGTGCAATCACATGGCATATTTAGTCATCAAACATCCGAACAGAGAGCAAGAGAGAGAGAGAGAGAGAGTGAGTGTGAGAGAGAGAGGGAGCACGTGGGGTTTCTATGGTTTCCAGTGCTGATTAACATTTAGAGCGTTCTAATGTGTCATAAAGACAGGCCTCATATGCATTGTGATTGGACTCCATTGGTTGTGTATTGTTTAAGGAGTGATGAAATTGATGATTAGTCTGGTTGATTGTAGAAATTAATTTATCATTATTTTTCATCCCTTTAATAAGTTCAACGGACTTGTCGTCCAAAGTTACGCAAGATCAATTCTCAAACGGGTTGGCAAAGAATAATATTGTAATTCTAGGGAGAAGAATAAATGATCGCTATCGCTTTAAGAATGCCAATTACCATCTTTTACATTTTCCCGATCGCTGATTGATAGAATCATTAGCCGGCGAGGAACTGATACAGCAGCCGTAAAACGGTTCGATCGCATGCTGATCGCATGTGGAACCGTAACGAGATGGTGAATCAATCGGCCCATTGAGTGGAGAGCTGGAACGGGGGAGAAATAAAAAAAAAAAACAACCACTCACTCCCGACTCCGAAAACCGGTACTTTTGAAGCCGTACGCGTTTCGGCGTTCCAAAGGCTCTAAATTCTCGAGACTTTGGTTCGGTGGAGCTTCGGGGCTGAAAGTCTCTACAGTCTCTCGACTCAGCGTGGACCAGCGCGGTGAGAGCATTCCACGAGACGGCAACGTACGGTCTGAGGTGATAGTGTTGTTCTCAACCCAAAGGGGCAGGTTAAAAACTACACAGTTTTACCAAATTTTAACTATTTGTTCGCCCGAAGGTATGGTTCCGTATGGATGTGCGTATGGCGCACACACACATCGGGGTTTTTTTTTTAAATATCGTCGGATGGAAGGGGATTCCTTGTGCCTGCCCGCACACTCCTGGGCTCCCATTTCGGCTTTGTGCATTTTTTTGCTCGGGCCGTCCGCGTGTACCGTCTTCTTTTCACACCAATGGAAAGTGCAGTTGAACGTGTGAAGGATAGAGATACAAAACAATAAGAGGTCCGTTCTAATGAGAGAGGGTTTCAGGAAAAGGGTTCCTGAGAGCAACACAACTACAAAAAATGTGCGCGAATGCAAAGAAGAGAGATCGTTGCGAATAAAAACAAAAAAAAAAGGCGATGAAGGTGAATGAGGAAGGTGCTCAGCTTAAAACCGTTCAACCCGCCGTGGCGAATAACGCCGACGACGATGATGACGACGATGATGGTGGTTGACGGTGGAGAAGGCTGGTTGAGAACAATCCGGTCTTGGGTCGGTTGTGCAAAGCGTGTGTACAGTGGGACGTATGGGTACAGATGGGCTGGCCAATATTTGTGATGGAAAATGAATTATTACAGTAGAACGTAATATCCACATTTTTGGCACTTTGATGATGATATAAGACAAGTAGATAAAAGTTTTCCTAAACCAAAAAGCTCTGGAGTATTTTGATAGCAATCTTAAAAGCAATGTGTACCCAATACATTCTACATTGAGTTAGCTTAACCATTGACAAACTTTTTTTACTACTTACTTTGTCTATAAAGATTTTGTCCATTAATATGTTTAAATCTATTTTTAAGGATGCATGATGGATAAGCCACAGTAATGATGAGGTCTGCATTTTACCCGTCAGGCTCCGGTGGGCTGGTCATGCCATGTGAATTGCATCGGACGATTCTAGCCCGTATGGTATTTTTATTCCGGCCGAATTGGCAGACTAGCCCGAGTTTCCTAGATCCAAGGTAAACAGCAGTGGGACTAATTTTGGTATTTCCAAGTTGCGATGGAGTTAGGGTGATGCTGGGAACACCACAAAGGATGGGATAATGGATCTGATCATGACGACCATGAGCGTAAAATGTTAAAACTAGTCGTTTAACACAAGAGCTAGTTTAGAATTCCAGAATTTGTGCACGGATTTCAAATAGATTAAATCAAATGATCTAACGTTATGTACAGTTAGCCTCGTAGCTAATGACTTAATTACACACTAAACGGAGTTCATACAGAAAGCTCAAAGTTCAAAAACAGATTTTCCTTTTGGTCGAGATCGTCAGCTCGATTATAGTTGGAAATAATGGAATGGTGCTAAACAAAGTTGCTACACTTATAAAAGTATAGTTGTAGCTCTTACATAGGACGGTAAGAAGTAGGAGAGTGTAATGTAAGTAATGGAAGTGGCAATCCGGTGATATAATGGTAGAGGAATCACTGGCTAACATAACTGGACTGGTATCAAATCCCATACTGGACGTAGGACTGATTATTCAACTACGGGTTAACTAAGTCAAGAAGGACAATCCCTCACGTCTCGAAGGATTTCGAATAAGATTCAACAAAGAAGCAGAAATCGTGAGATATTACGGTCCTCTTATAAGGCGTATGGAATATTAATTTTGCGTAATAAGAGCATCTCTAGAACAAACCTCAGATCCGATTCTTTAATATAAAATGCAAGAGTGCGGCTTTACATTAAAGGCTAAAATTATCATCACTGTCCCTTAGTTCCTTTCTGACCTTGTCTGCCGGTAAATGCAAGTAGCTAGTCGTCAAGCTCAAATTATAGCTGAGTGGTATAAAATGGGCGCTGTACATTCAGAACAAACTTGCTGGCAACCTAACCGTCCATCGAGACTCCCGCGGCCCATAGTGCGCGGGATAGGCTTCAGGACATTTTTTGCAAATAATCACGCATTGGGCCTTCGAAAGAGTGAAAAGGAGACCGAGGGTAAGCACGAGCGGGACCGAACCATTGAATCAACCTGGTGGGTCATGATGGTGAACATGCTGCCGGTCGGGTTTATTCGATGGCCGACGGTGCCGTCACGGTGGTGATGGGCAGGACGCGCTAGTACAACAAATGCACCTCCAGCACACCTTCCGTGGAGGCGAACGCTGCGCGAGGCTCGCTGGTTTTGCGAAACGACCGGATCGGCGAACGCGTCGAGTGCGTCGGGAGAAAAAGGCTGTTTGGACCCGGTTTTCGGCATCAGAAGGGCTTCGGCAGCCGCAGGTCGAACAGTGCAGCAGTGCCCGCTGCAGCGTCAGTTAATATGTGCAATCGGATGTGCGCGTACGTGCAACGGTTGGCACTGTTCGGGTTCTGCATCGTGGCGTTCAGCGTGTTCTGGTGGTGCTTCTTCTGCAGCATCTACGTCGTCATGTTTGGCGATGCGTTAACGGGCCCGTCCGCGACCACTGATCGTGGCACCGCTCAAAACACTGCCCGGGTTGGCATGATGGCCAGCTCCGACGACGGTCACTTTGGTTCGTCGTGGGCTTAAGCTGTGTAGCGTGTGTGTGTGTTTTGTCCTGCACACAAGGGACAGTGTTGATCAAGTGCTCTAGGGCGTACAGTAACGAACAAACGTAACGCATCCGGGACAGCGAACCAAACGGTGCTAGCGATAAGCATCGAACGGCATCCGGGGACGCGACAAGTGCCAAAAAGTGTGGTTGTGAGTGAGATCCGCGTGATTCGGCTTTTGTTGATCGTCGGCCAGTGTATTTTTTTTGTTGGCGCTGAAGATATCGTCAAAAAGAAAAAAGAAACCAAAACAAAGCAGCGAGAAGATCAAACGGCGACGCACAGAAGACCAGAAGAGAGCGTGCGAGCAAATGAAGTTATTAGGCGGGAAATAATAATCATCGTCGCGGGTTTTCGGCGCCAGCACGCGAGGAATGTGTTTGGTGAGTCAATTTGGCGAGTGAGTTAAAATGTGTATGTGTGAGTTTGTGTGTGATGGTAGCGTTTTGGCTTAGCGTTATCAGCGAATGAGGTGGTATCGCTATTACTGAGCGGTCTTCACGCGACTTGTTGCAACGTTCCCAACGCGTTTACAAGAAGCTGGTATATTGTGAGGTTGTGCAGGCAATAAAATTGCCCCTTAAATGTGTGCAACAGAATTCGATAAGAAAACCGCAAAGAGGCTAGACTTGTAGAATAATCACAATAATAACAATAAAGTGATCGTGAAGATATAGTACGACTCATTTGACCACTTGTCATAGCATCAAGATCAACCCACAACAAAATAGCAGAAAATTGTGAACGACGGTACGATTCAGGTAAGTTTGTTCCCTTATGTTATATCTTGCATAGTGCGGAAAGACCCTAAACAAAATTTAATAATGGAGGGTTAAACCGACACGCTAGCCAGCAAATGCAACCCCATGTCCGGTCCGGTCCGTCTGCAATATAGCAAGAACGATAAAATTACACCACACTTTAATTGCGTCATGTGTTGTGTACTTTTTACCGGGGTCCCCCGCGATTGCGATCCTCCCCCCCACTCTCTCTCTCTGTTTCATCAAGGGCCGGATGTAAAATTTATGAAGTTGCATTTCCAGCCCAGTCCGGTTCAGGGAAGGAAGCCGCAAAAAGAGCAGTGCTCAAAACTCAATCATTAGTTCGATCATTTCGGTTCCGGATGGCAAAAATGCAAATAACAAGTATGTTTCGGTGCCATTTTGGGCAACCAGTGCCCGGTCTGAATGGAGAAAGGTGGTTAACGCCAACAAAAAAAAAAAAAACCATGCAAAACTTACACCACAGACAGGCAGCGGACACCGACGATGAAGCCAATGTAACACGTTCGGACAAATATCGAATTGCAAGCGAGCAAACGAGCGAGCGAGAACTCAGACGCAATTTTAATATACTCGTTAAGGAGGGAAGCTTTTTTTCCGTTTCGTTTTTTCATGTTTTGTTCACAGCTTTATACGGGCACGCAATAATGCGTCCGTGGGGTGGGAAAGTGAGCAAATTAAAAAGTAAGATGGCAAGTTGTCCAAGCGTCCAACGGGGTGGGAGATACTAAGAGATGCATGCCTGGCGGCCGGGAAACAGTTTTACAGTCGGCAGGTATACTTGCCGGCGAGCGGTCATAAAGTAAGCAAATGTTTAACAACGAGAATATATTGAAAAGAATCATTAAAACCGATTCCTTCGGGTTTTTAGAGGTGGTGAAGCAGTAAATGTCAAGAAAGGTAGTAAAATATGGGCGCGTGTGTGTGTTTGTGTGCAGATATAAAACAATGTTATTGGTAATGAGATCGCCGCTTGATCACTTGATCGTTTCAGTAAAAGAGCGTGCTAGGATGGTAAGAATGCTATCGGAAAGCTGTTCTTGTACATCAAATACACTGTGAAGCACTGCATATGAAGCTTCCGTAAGAAATTTAACTATCTGTAAATATAAAGAATATGTTGTATACACAAAACTGGACTCAAACCGCTTGGATTGAAGCGGCGTAACTGCAGCTCGCGACAGAACGACTGTACGAAGCAATGAGCACCGAATCGTTAAACGGCTGCATCCAATTAGTCGATCCGAAAGCGATCCTGGGGAGGAAATATTTTATTTCTTCTAAACGATTGCTTGCGTTCCGTCTATAAAAGCGATCGTTTGCTTCGTTTGCTTCGGCACCGAACAGCAAGTCATCATGATCACATCGGGGCATCCGAAAAGGTGTACGCGAATGTTGCCTGCCGGCTGAAAACTGGCAGGATCATTGGTGGTGACGGTGGTGATGGTGGCCGCCCATAGGTATCCAGGGTTCGCCGTCGTCGATTATCTGCAAATTGGCTCGGGAAACAACGGACCCATCGACTGATGGCAGATCGCCCAATTAAAGGCTTTTGATGGTCGTGTATGGCGCTGCATGCGTAGGAGTTTCACGAGAACGAGGTCCGCGTGCGTTTATGGGTTTCTCCCGCCGGGAAGATTTCCCATGGTGCTCCCGGCAGGCAGGGTAAATGAGCCGAGTGCGATTGCAGCGCATTTCCAATTACGTATGCGGTTGCTTCTTTTTGGTTTTGTTTAATGAACTTTACACCACCCAGCCTACGCATCTTCCTACGATACGAACCTGGCATTATCTTCGAGGCATAAAGCTACAAACCCGGGATGGAACGGGAAGTGCATCTTTGGTAGATGAACTAAATGGGCTTATGCTGATTGGGTGGTTGTAAGGTAATAATATAATATTTGTCTTACACAAACGGATGTCACCGATGTGCTCCAGATACATATTTACATTAAGCTAAAAGCTCCATTTAGTGCTCATGTTAAGACATTAATGTCAAATGTTTAACTGTCTATTGTTTCCGATGTACTTACCTGCAAGTTTTGTGCTATGAGCTGTGATAAATAACATCGAGATTTCTGTGTGTATGTGTGGGTCTGCTTGTTTGTCTCTTACATCATGACAGACGTTTCGAACCCATTCATAGTCGCTCCAAAGTCTCATTAGAAGGCAGCTATGATGGGCGGTGCGGGTCGCGGGAAGGATCCGCCGGCTCTTGGGTGCAATTTTATGCCCCTGGCAGTCGGTAAAAGCCACTTTTGAAAAGAACTCAACTCAACGGACGAATGGGTAACATACGGGCGCGTGTATCCTTTCATTGGTAAGATTGTGTTTTTGGAATATTGCTGCTGGAGTGGAAAAGAAAAACGGCTTCGCCATTATCCGGCGTTTCGTCACGGCCAAAGATGCCGTCCGGGCGAGCCGGGCTGCTGTGGGACTGCTGTGGGGATACGGTGTGGGCTTTTGAGAGCAGGAAGAGGAAGAAAGTAATTAAAATTTATGTGTTTCAGCAACAACGCACCAGCTCTACCAGCTTTTGATGGTGCGATGCACCGGCAGGCACAAACGTAGGCGAGGGCGTTTTGGGATGAGATTTTCCAAGTTTGCTTTTCACTTTCGATGAGGATGGGACATGGTGAGGAAGGGAGGTTGGTTCTTCACAACAGGAAAGCCCATTCATGCATCTACCTGGCCGGTAAGGTACAAAATGAGTCGAAACGGGGCAGGGTAAGCGTAACATTACTACGAGCATCCGAGTTGCGGTTCATTGCGAGTAACAAGTAGTGAGGTATGTTTATGTGCATTTACATATAATTTAGCCGCAGGTAGAATCGTTTTTTTTTATCACGATTTGAAAGATGCTTGCAAGTGCAAGACTGGTTCGCATAAACGGTGCACTCGAAGCATCTTCTTTTTGCGAATTGTGAGTGAAAAATAATAACATGTGACAATGTAAGTTAGTATCGTGGACGGAATGTTAGATATGTTGCTAGCTCATAACAATCATTCAGTTCGTGTATAACGAGCTGGTTTTTTGTTGGATGCTTCTTGTGATGGTTGTTTATTTTTAAATATTTCTATTAAAGTCAAGGGAAGCCCGTACCTCGATTAAAAATATTATCAAACTGGTTAGATGAATGGCATATATTAAAGTTTTTACTATCGAATCAGAGTAACTTCTCCTTTACCAGAATAACTTTATTACTCTCTGACCTGGTCACTAATGTTAGATTTGTGGACACTTTGGGGGCTGTAAATATGTACGTAAGGTGTAGCTTTTATACGAGTAGTAGAACCATACGTTCAGTCTGTTTCTGGGTTCCATACGACCAATCTGAAATCTGAGTTCTTAATATCATTCGATAACACAGGACTATTTGTTAATGTGTGGTACAGTCCCTGTACACGTTTCCTGTAATGCTGTAGTGGATGCAGTTCGTGTCAACGTTGATTTACAGGGCACATAAACTCTTGTATCTGAGTGACGAGATCTTGAGCTCTTTGCGAGTCTTTGGGAGTG